>NC_080539.1:159279235-159879235 GCF_028640845.1 Ahaetulla prasina
AATCCAAAAAGAACCCCCCACTAAAATCCAAGACAGAGAACAAGAAAACGGCACAGCCCTCCTCCCATATATAAAAGGCACCACAGACAGAATCAGCAAGATCCTCCACAAACACAACATCAAGACAGCATTCTGCACAAACCGAAAAATATCCACCATCCTAAGAAACCCCAAAGACAAAATTGAGTTAGAAAATCAAGGAGTATATGAAATCCCATGCACCGCCTGCCCCACCACATACATTGGACAAACCAACAGAAGAATAAGTGCACGCATTGAAGAACACAAGAACTCAGTCAAAAAAGAGGAACCAACTTCTTCCCTGGTCCAAAGTGGCCCTTAAAGCCACAGGACACGATATTGACTTTAAAAAGACCAGAACTATTGCCAAAACAGAACACTTTAACAACAGAATAATCAGAGAAGCCATCGAGATAGAAAAACGCCCACACAGCATGAACAAATGAGATGATACCTCCCGCCTACCAGCCATTTGGAAACCCGCCCTTATTGACAAACGAGTCCCTAACATGAGGAATGACACCAGACCCACACTCATGAGGTCCACACAGGATGTCACCACCACACATCCACCCAGAAAGCAGACCCAAACCCACACTGATCATGAAGCACGACCAAGGACCAGAAGCCAGACCGCAGCTGCAACATTAGCCATTTCAAACCCCTCCAATCCATACATGCAGCAGACTGACACCCACTATGAAGATGTAGCACGACCACAAATACGAAGTCAAACAACAGCAATGCAGCTCACCAGCTCAAATCCCCCTGCAACTCAGACTAATCTGAGCACAACCAAGCCCCCACCCAAACAGGACACACCCCCATCCAATCAGAGCACAAAAAAAACCCATCCAATCAGAGCACAGCCAAGCTCCCACCCAATCAGTTCAAACCCCTCTAGCAGTTAAAAAGGAAGAAACAGCTGCAATCACACATTGCTGCCAGAAGCACGAAGCTGAAGCCTGAAGATGACGAATGAGACTTCATCGAAACGTCACCAATTTTACGCAGGAGAAAACCCGAATAACCAAAGACCTACATAGATAGATAGATAGATAGATAGATAGATAGATAGATAGATAGATAGATAGATAGATAGATAGATAGATAGAAGGATGGAGGATGGATGGATGGATGGATGGATGGATGGATAGATAGATATTTTTAAGAAATTTAAAAAAATATCTTTTTCAAGAGAAAATATGGATCAGTACAAATGTACCCATTAGAAAAACTTATTTAGGAATATTGGGGTTGGTTGACAAAATCTCTAATTCTGATATCATACACTGATTGTCAAGATTTTTGTAGCATTACTTAGCAAATTAACTTTGTTTATATTGTGAATACATTTTTCAAAGCATATGTCTATCTATCTGTCTCCTGTCTAGTTATTTTGTATCTTGTTTTTCATCTAGTTGGTGTACGCAGAGCAAATTCATCCTCGATTCCCCATTCCCAAATCTATGTAAGATTGGACTGAATCTTACATAGCCCAAGTTATCTAAACAGTATTTATGAGTAGTAACATCTCTCAAAAATCTGTTCTTTCTTTAGTTATTTCTTTCATACACCTTACATTTCATTTTTATCTTATTACTAAAAAGATGGAAATGGGTCTCCTGCTGCCCAGTTCTCTACCTCATTGGTGTCCTCCAAATTGCAATACTTGTTATTTTCTACCTCTTAATAGGGCTACCAAACTGGGCTTCAAACTTCAGAATAGGCCTTCTCTATTCTTTATATCATATCATGGTTATTTAGATATTTGTGCCCAAATCTAGTAGCGAAATTAAAGGTAAAGGTGAAGGTTCCGCTCCACATATGTGCTAGTCCTTTCCGACTCTAGGGGGCGATGCTCATCTCCATTTCAAAGCTGAAGAGCCAGCGTTGTCCAACGATGTCTCCGTGGTCATGTGGCCGGCATGACTAAACACCAAAGGTGCACAGAATGCTGTTACCTTCCCACCAAAGGTGGTCCCTATTTTTCTACTTGCATTTTTTATGTGCTTTCGAACTGCTAGGTTGGCAGAAGCTGGGACAAGTAACGGGAGCTCACCCCGTTACGCGACACTAGGGATCCGAACCGCTGAACTGCTAATCTTTCAATCGATCAACAAGCTCAGCGTTTTAGCCACTGAGCCACATTAAAAAAATAAACCTCTGTGGTCCCTGGAAAGTCATGATAATTTAGGTAAATATTTCTCAAGTTAGAGGACTAACTTAAAAAAACAATATCAGGAAAAAAAATGGGAGTGCCAGAAAAAGGAGGATGTCACTGCAAGTGAATGAATGGATCGCTTCAGTTTACTCTCTGGCTTCATCATTTGTTGCAGCTCCATCTATCCCTTGAAGTCAGATAGGGTCTCTGACAGACTAGTCTTATCAGAAGGTGGCCCTGATAGAAAGAAACCAAGGAGGCTCATCTAACCGCTCCTCTCCCCTGGTCCATTCAGAAGCCTCATTTGGCAAAGTTTTCTTAATGCCCCAACAGATGTGGGTGGTCAAAGAGATTTTTTTTTTTTACTTTTGCTTGTGCAAGCACAGTACAGTTTGTAAGACGGTTAGGCTCGAGTGTGGGATAGTGCAAAGGAATGCAGAAGAGATCCTAATCTTTTCAGAGCTTCCAAAGAGATTTGTAAAGAGGGACATTTACTGTTGTTTTTATAGGTTTTGAAACATCCCAGCAAATACAGAAAGCTATAAAAATGTCACCGGCCACTCTCCTGATAACTTACCAGTCTAGGCAAAGCGGACCCAGTCACTGATAAATTTAGATATGCCATAGTCCCACTGATGGTAATATGTGCCGGGTAATATTAGGACCCCAGTAGCAGGAAATTAGGAGATGCAAACACACACACACACACACACACACACACACACACACACACACAAGGGGGCAGGGGAGTGAGTAAGATCAGAAATGGAAAAACAGAGAGGAGGCCTACTGAGAATTAAATAAATAATGCTGGACCATGCAAAGCGATGTCATTTTCCATATATTTTCTCTCGCGTTCCTTGCAATGTGTTAGCTGCACTAGTGTATATACTAGCCTGGCATATTACAGAGACTAGATAAACAAACGTTCTCTTTAAGTGGCAAGATGTGTGTATTAAACGTGAAATAGCTATCTTTTGATAATACGGGCCTAGTCTTCACTTTAGCCCTAAAGATGAACTCTGGGATATCTTACAGCTCAGCATATGTCTGGAGAGACAGTTCTTCTCCTAGCTTGGTCCACTTGACCTAGTTCTCCACAGACTTGGCAGGAGAGGACCTTGGCCTCCAGTGAGGAAACTTTGCTCACTGTCTTCTAAGCCCAAGAATGTGGATATGGCCGAGTGCTAGAACACTCATAGAGAGGAGAATGACGATTCATAGCCTGAGGCATGGAAGAGAATATCTGGCAGTTGGTTGTAGAAAAGCACCCGGCTATCCTGTTTCTTGTCCTACCTGAATAGTCAAACTAAATGAAAAGAGACAAAAGTAAAGGATAGCCTTTCTGCTCTGAGAGATGGAAATAATGACTGAAATACAGCTTAAGTGGAGCCATTTTATTTTCCGTTTGTTTTCATAGAAGGTTTATTTTATTTTATTAGTTTGTCAAACATGTACAAGATATCAGCTATGAATATGAACATGGACATGAATGAGGGAAATGAATACAAATAAATGAGGACAGTAGGACAGGGACGATAGGCACGCTGGTGCACTTATGCCCGCCTACTTTACGGACCTCTTAGGAATGGGGTGAGGCCCATGGTAGACAGTTTAAGGTTGAAGCTGTGAGGGTTTGAGGAGTAGAGGAGGTTAGAGGTGACTGGAGTAGTGCCATCCAAACTCAGCAGCACCCATCCTCACTCAGTGAGCGGGGTTTAAAACTACCCCTGAGACAGCAACGATGAAGGTTCTAGAACAGGATGCAAAACCCATTCCCAGCTTTATGGTCATGTAAGATTCTGTAATGAACTTATTTAGCATTGCAGTCAGAAGGAAAGTTCAAGATACAATCAGCCAAACAAGCAATCAGAACTCCTCCAATGCACATAACTGACTGCAGAGATATTAACCTTGCAGGCGTTATTGGGGGAAGTGACCTTCTCCCAGCCTCTACCTTAACACACACTTCTGAACTTTGCATGAGTAAGCAGATTACTTACAGCAAGATAATGTTTGCAAGGAAGGAGCAGTAGGAAAAGTGGAGATCTCAGTGGCAATATGGGGTAAAACCTTGATACGGAAGCATTTTTCAGTGGTGTGTTTTGTGGGTTTGCACTCATTTTAACAATATTAATTTTTCCAGACGGGAACCTGCAAGGCATGTACACTAGAACCAGCTGAGTCAACTTCAGGGCATAGGACTATATTGTTTGAGAGCTCAATCCTTCATCCTTTACAAAGTCTAGGGAGGTTTATGTCTTCTGTTGATCTCTAGAAGTTATACCTAGTCATTCATCTTTAATTCACAGATGCTTATATTTTTACATGCTAAGATAATATAGAATGTGAGTTTGTGAAGGAATCCTTGCCATCAGTTTCAAACTGTAGAGCAATAAAAAATATTTTATGAAAAAAGAGACTTTCTTGACCTATGTTAACCATTGACCACAGTTGAAACAAAGTTAAGTGAATCCTTCCGAGGTTTCAAGACTGTCCTATCTCAGTACATGAGCCACCCATAAATCTTTCAAAGCTGGACAGTTCTCAAGGTTACAGGACATCCCTTATGCAACATGGTATGAGAACAGGGTGTTAACCTTTTCCCTCCTTCAGTTCCAACTAAAAAAGACCCATTAAAACAGGGGTCTCCAACCTTGGCAGCTTTAAGCCTGGAGGACTTCAACTCCCAGAATTCTGGGAGTTGAAGTCCACCAGGCTTAAAGTTGCCAAGGTTGGAGACCCCTGCATTAAAATGTCTCATTGGAGCTGCTGCTACTAAACATTGTCCCATCACCTCTGTCAATGAAGCACTTACTAGCAGTCACAACCCTGGGCCATTTCTATTCTACTGAATCTGTTCTGAAGCAGACATTTGCAAAAGTACTTGCAAGAAGAAGAAGAAAAAAATCCAGATCTGTGTGCTGAATTTGATTTTACACCGAAGAGAGTATCAGTTTCACAAGCTGGGCTATTTTTTTTGTTGTTGTTGAAGGCAAAGAACATCCTAAATTAAAGGGAGAGCTGAAAGCCTTGAACACAATATCCTTGACATGTGGGAATCTTTGAAAATCAAGCCATGACTGCATACTGGAAAAACTGCTAAATGATGCAGACTTTCAAGGGGCAAATCCCCCCTTTCTACTGCCCCAGATCCAGATTTTTCAGCATTCACATCCAGATGTTACTGTACAGATGAAATATGGTTCAATCTGCCATTTAGGCTTTGATTTTTTTTTCTTTTGGGGAAAAATAACCGCTTCTTTGCCTAGATTAGAATTTAATTATCATTGCTGCTGGATTTTCAATAGCACAGTTTATATAGTAGGAGGATTCTTATCTCACATTTATCATACAGCTTGTAATTATGTTTCTTTATATAGAAAAACAGTATAAAGCATTAAGGAGTTCTCCAAACTGAGTAAGAATAATCTAACCAAAATGCAATCACCCATATGTCCAAAATAGAAATAGTGTCATTTGTAAACAGCGATGTTTGCAACAATGCAAGCGCAAGTGAGCAATCAAAACCCACTTCACATTCATTGCAGATATAGAAAAAAGACCATAGCTTTGATCATACAATCATGGCCACCATTTTGAAGCCAACAACAACACTTATAAATTATGTTTACAAGTATAAGTTATAAAACAAAGAAGGTAGAACTGTAGAGTTTAAGCAGTTATGATGTTCCAGATAAGCTCATTATAATGAATAATACGAAGTTTTCAAATTGAATGAATGCATAACTTCAATATTGTTAAGTTCGGGTATTGACGAGGCAGGAGACCAGGTTAGTGACAACAGCTCTTTAATATAGTGTGACCCAGCAAAACTCTGGAGAAAAACCTCTCCTTATATACACTTCAGCCTGAGGCTGCAACCAATCAGGAACGAGATATTTCCCGCCTAAAACTCCCGCCAAAACTTACAGTAATACATTACACTCCTTCCCTCCCAGAAGGCACTTTGCCAATATTTGCATATTACTTCTCTACGTAGTCCTGCAGGTACGTGGGGCGTCTCCTGACTCTCCCGGACCTGCGCAGTTCACTTTCTGGAGTTGAGTCGAGCTTGCCGGAGGGACTTTTCGTTCCTCTGAGCTCCTCCTCCCGGCCATCCGGCCCTGGATTATTCGCCGGCTCGGACCTGCTGTCCTCTAGAGGGACCTGAGGGTGTCGCTGGACCTCGCCTGACTCAGATAAGTCTCTGTTTGGTTCTACGCTTTCTGTTTGTTCTCGGCTCCAGTCAGCTGTGGGGTTAATTAAATCATAGTCAGGGCTGGTCTCGCCTAATTCTGCCTTATCGCTCAATCTGTTTCTTAATTGATCTATGTGGCGCCCAAACTCTGCCATCGTCTATTTCCACTAGATAAGATTTGGGGCCCGTTTGTCTATGACTATCCCCTCTTCCAGTTTGGGCCGTCGCTGTAATTATGTGCCCACACTGAGTCTCCTATGTTTAATTCTCGGAGTCTATCTGGTTTTGTTTTGAACCCGTCCTGCACGTAGTTCGGTGTAGCCGGTCTAGCGGGCACCGTAGCTTCCGCCCATTAATAGCTCGGCTGGGCTGCGGCGGTGGCCACACAGGGGTCCTGTGTTGGACGGTTAGGAATGCGTCGATTTGTGCCTGCCAATCGCCGGGGCTGCTTCGTGATAGCGCTTCTTTGCACTCCGAACAAAGCGTTCAGCAAGGCCGTTCGACGCAGGGTGGAACGGCGCTGAGAGGGCATGTCGGATGCCCTCTTCAGCCAGGTACCCTTCAAATAATGCTGCAGTGAACTGTGGGCGTTATCGGACACGAGGGTGTCCGGTAGCCCGTGCGTGGCGAAAAGGTGTTTTAGTGCTGAAATGACAGCTCCAGCGGTTGTGGATTTCATTAGGATGATCTCCAGCCATTTGGAGAATGCATCCACCACAATTAGAAATGTTTGGCCGTGGAAGGGCCGCAAAATCAATGTGAATGCGGGACCAAGGGCCTTGGGGTTTCTCCCACTCCAACACTGGGGCCGAGGTGGTAGTGGTCTGGATTCCTGACATACCTGGCATCGGCCAACCCTGTCACTGATTTCCTGTCCATTAGGGGCCACCAGACATAGCTCCTGGCTAGCCCTTCATCCTTACAATTCCTGGGTGACCCTCATGCAGTAGTTCCAGGACTTTTTCCTCAGCTTCTCTGGAACTACCACCCTATCCCCCAGAGCAGGCACCCCTTGCACAGACAATTCCCTCTTTTCTTTACAAATTTTAAACGTCTCATGCAGCGGGCCATCCCTTTGAACCCAACCGATTACAGTTCTTAAAACAACGTCCCGGTAGGAGGCCCGAGCCACTTCCTGCGATGTGACTGGCCCAGAGTCCCAAGAGTCAATTAGTAGAACGGGGTGCCCGGAGTAGGGTCCTCGATTTCCCGGCAATGGGCATCTGCTCAGTGCGTCCGCATGCCCCAGCTCTTTCCAGGTCGATGCTGTAGTTTGTAAGAGTAGGCGGCCAAAAGATAGTCCATCTGGTCAGCCGGGTGATAGTGCCACTGGCGTTGGGCGGTCGCCAGCCAGTAACCCCAATAGTGGTCTGTGGTCAGTGATAATGTCAAAGTCTCTCCCAAAACGTATTCGTGAAATTTTTCACCCTGACACTATTGCGAGAGCCTCCTATCTAGCTGGCTGTAATTTCTCTCAGCCGGGACATCGTTCGTGAATAGAACGCTATAGGGGCTTCAGTGCCGTTTGGGAGTCTGTGGCTAAGTACAGCTCCTACTCCATAGGGGACGATCACAAACCAATACTAACGGCAGTCTGTTGTTGTATTGTATTAACAGGCTATCGCTTGATAGCAAACTTTTACTGCCTCAAATGCCCTATTCTCTGACTTCCCCACGACCAAACAGTGTTTTTCCAAGCAATTTATGCAGCGGTTCAGCAACGGTTGCCTTGTCTTTTAAAAACACGGCGTAAAGTTTACCAGACCCAGGAAAGCCTGGAGTTCTGTCTTGTTTTTGGGTGCTGGGGCTCTCTTTATCGCCTTGACTTTGCTCTCAGTGGGGTGAATCCTTTTTGTCTATTCTATAGCCCAAAATTCAACAGATTCGACCCCTATCTGACACTTGCTTGCTTTGACTTTTAATCCTGCCGACCTAAAATGGCCAAAACTTTCCTTAATCGCTTCCCCAGTTCTCTTAAATCTTCCCTGATACCAACACATCATCGAAATAGGGCACGACTCGGTAACCCTTGTAGGAGTCGCTCCATCAAATTTTGGAATAGCCCGGGCCACACTCACCCCAAACTGTAACCGGGTGCACTTAAAGGCACCCGGTGCGTTACAATGGTCTGGGCTTCAGCTGTGCTAGCATCTACGGGTAGCTGTTGGTACGCTTGTGCCAAGTCTAATTTGGCGAAAACTTGTCCGTGCCCTAGTGAGTGCAATAAGTGTTGCACTACTGGAACTGGGTAGGCGCTCTTTTGCAATGCTTTGTTCAAGGTAGCCTTGTAATCAGCGCAAATCCTTATGGACCCGTCTGGTTTTATAGGGGTGACGATTGGCGTCTCCCATTTGGCATGGTCAACTGGCACTAGTATCCCCTGGCTGACTAATTTATCTAACTCTTTGTCGATTTTAGGTTTGAGTGCAAAAGGAACCCTCCTTGCCTTTAACCTAATGGGAGCTATTTGGGGGTCTAAATTGAAGGAGATAGGGGTCCCCTTGTACTTGCCTAAACGGTCCTCGAATACGTCTGCGAATTCCTCCAGTAGGGCGTTTTGCAGGTTGCATCCGCTCCGGTGGACGCCAGTCACCCCCATTCCCAACGCCCGGAACCAGTCTAGCCCCAGCAAACTTGGCAAGGTTCCCTCGACTAACGTGATGGGCAGGGTCTTTTCGTATGTCCCGTACTTGACCTCGACGGTCGTTGTCCCACGAACAGGGATGCGGTTGCCCTGGTAATCCTGCACCCGGAGCCGTTGTTTCTGTAGCTTGCGCTTTGCGATGTGCGGCAAGGCTTTCACAAAAGTGTCCCAGGACATGATTGTGATAGCTGATCCTGTGTCTACTTCCAGTCGGCACGGTACGCCTTCAATTGTCGGGTTTGTGAAGATCTTTTCTTCGATGCGGGTAGCTGCGTGGTCTATGGTAACAGTCATTCGGTTTGACTTCGCGCTCTTTCTTTCCTGGCCAATCGCGGGTCGCCTCGCCGATCTCGCGCTCTGATTGGCTGGTTTGAAATTCCGGGAATGTGGGGTTTGCATCTCTGACTCAGAGCCGCTCTGATTGGCCGATTTGAATTTTCGGTGGGAAGGTTGGGGTGCTCGGCAGACTTGAGCCAGGTGCCCCTTCCTTTCACACCGCCGGCAAATGGCGTCCCTGAACTTACATCTTTGGCGCTGATGTCGCCCCCCGCAACTTCCGCATTCCTCCGGGTCTTCCCTTGTCGATTTTCCGGTGTAGTGGACTTCTTCCTCCTCTTCGCTGGTTGACTCACGATAGGTTTCTTCGTGGTGGACTGTGCTCGGCTTTGCGCCCGCCATCGGCGTGAGTCGCTTTTGTAAGGTGTCTGCTGCATGGTTGGACATCTCATGGGCTCTGGCCGTCCAGGCGTTTGCCAATGTCAGGTTGCTCTTGGCTAGCAACCGTCTCCTCAAACGGATGTCTCTGACCCCCCGTATAAGTTGTTCCAGCAGCTCTTCGTCCAGATCGCGGTACTCGCAATGCTTGGAGGCTTGTCTCAGGGCTGCCATGTAGTCGCTGATAGACTCGCCTTCTTGTTGCCTGCGCTCCCCAAACTCGTACCGTCGAACGTATTTGGACGGGGCCGGTGCGAAGTGATTCTTCAGGAGGGTCTGAAGGGTCTGCCACGACACGGAGTGTAGCGGTGTTGGCTCCGCTAGGGCTTCTGCGACGGCGATGACTGCGGACCCACAGTGGCTTATGAAGTAAGCCCGTTTGCGGTTGTCGGAGACTCCCTGTAGCTCGTTTGCCTCCAGGAAACTTTCGAAACGGGTCATATATATTCCCCATGTCTCCTGGGCAGGGTCAAACGGAGTGGGTGGCGTGTAGCCGGTCATCGCTGCATTCGCTATCACCTTGCTGGGTTTGATTCTCGTAGTGAGTTCAGCTCTGTTCTGGTGCTCTGCCTCAAGATCCCATCCTCGTCGCCAATGTTAAGTTTGGGTATTGACGAGGCAGGAGACCAGGTTAGTGACAACAGCTCTTTAATATAGTGTGACCCAGCAAAACTCTGGAGAAAAACCTCTCCTTATATACACTTCAGCCTGAGGCTGCAACCAATCAGGAACGAGATATTTCCCGCCTAAAACTCCCGCCAAAACTTACAGTAATACATTACAAATATGATTCAATTAGTTTGGCAACAGGGTTAGAATAATTGATCGTGAATCATTTGACAATTCCGTTTTTATTTAAAATATCATCTTTCCATGCAATTTTTACAGTATATAAAAGTTTGGGATGTAAAGGCTAGCTGTAAACTATTTCAGCAAGGTTTTTTTTTAGTTTTGTCCATAATCAGAATTTTACAGGCATTTGCTATAGTTTCAATTTCTTGATATCATTTTTTGAATATCTACAATTATTATGATACACTTTTATTCATCCATAGAGAGGAAAATTAAGGATTGTTTGTAATTTTTGTCCAGAACACATATAGTTTTTTTCTACAAAACTCTGTGAAAAGCAAAACAAAATCATATTGAAGAATTAAAAAAAACATTAAAGATGGAATAAGGAGGATTTATGTATAAAATGATTTGATTTTTCTGAGGAGCTGTCAGGTGCATATTATTTAATGAAATATACTTTTTATTTCATTAGAATTGTATTCTCCTAAAAAGAGAAACAGCTTCCTTTCTCAAACTACTTGAATTACTCACTTTGGAATTGAGTAATATTACATGGTATTTCTTTAGGGACCCTTTGTTCCAGAAGGAAAGAAGCAATTATCTCCCTGTTTCCTGCTTTTCATTAATATCATCAGTAAAAGAATTACTGGCCTTGGCCCATAATTATCTTTACAAGTTAATGATAAAATCTGGAGATGAGAAAAGCCACCAGTCACATTCTTGCTTTTGTCAAACAGTATGTGCTCTGTTTAACTTAGCTGTTCTCAAAAGACAGTGCAAGAAATAAAACTCAATTTTGAAGATTATTCTTTCTTGCTGCACATCCAGAATGCCTATACGGTGACTTGTGGTGTTCTTTTAGATGTGATTTAAGGCAAGGAATGGGAAAATAATGCGCCATAGATGGAGCCAATCTAACCATTTTGATCTATCTCCTTTCTGCATGTGCAAAGTTATCCTCATTGAAATGAACTCTGGCTGATCTTCTTTTGGATAAATACCTTTTTAGACTCTAAGGCCTTTGGGAGACAAGAATATTTTTGTTTGGTAGAGGAACGCTGAATTACTTCAGTATTTCATTTTAGCTTAGTAAAGCTTGAACAATGAGGTGAAACCATTGAAGGCCTTGATAAAATCCACTAGCCCTTACCAAAGAAAAAATGTGTTCCTTGGTAGCTGGCTAATGAAAAAGCAACGCCTCCGCTGATTTTTGCATCTTAAAAACTGGTTAGGGTGCATGTTTGCATGCAAAAGGTCACAGGCACAAAATCTGGTATCTCCCATTAAAAATAAGTCAGATACGACAGCCACCTGTGGCACTGAAACTAAAGCAAATTCCTGTAAAATCCCACTTGAGGACATAACTGGAAAAATGTATGCCAAAATGTTTGGCATCTAACCATCCAGCAAAATGTCCTTATGTTTCACTTCACAGGGCTCTAAAATGCCTCTGCCTACGCAAGGGTCATACTCCAACCTTTCTTACAATTGGATAGTTAGGTTCAGTTAGCTTCAATGGCCAATGACTGCATAGAGTCTATAGCATTTTTTCTGGGATGATGGCATTGAATGCTGACCTAAAATCTACATAAAGGACCCTTACATAGGTCCCTGGGTATTCAAAGATATTTTAAGATGTAGTACAGTGCCATATTAACAGCATCATCTGCTGATCTGTTTGCACAGTAGGCAAATTGCAAGGGGTCTAGCACAGGGTTTGTGATGATTTTCAGGTGGGCCAGCACTAATGTTTTGAAGGTTTTTATCACTACAGATGTCAGAGCAACCTGTCATGTCCCACCTCCCACTCCGACAAAGGAGTCAAGGAAGTCCGTAACCAATTTGGCAAGTTCCTCCGAGGTTTCTCAGGGCAGACAGAAGTCCAAGTTGTTACTTCAGCGATAGGGTCCGGTATCAGCAAACTCCATAAGACTTTGCTTGACTCAAGGTTGGAATGCCAAAAGCAGGTCCTTTATATAGGCTGTGGGGTGTGGCTCCATGACTCAGCATTTATCCAGGCCTGCCCCTCCCTTCCTTCTGCTGGTGTCGCCTCTCAGATCTCCGGAAGCGAGGGTCCTCCTACTCTGAATTGTCTTCAGCTGGATCTGCTGGCAGCTTCTGGGAAAGGGAGGGGTCAGAAGAAGTAGGCCCGAGCAATTCCAATACTTGGCTGTTTTCCTGCTCTGACGACTGAGCCAAAAGAACACATGCTGTATGAGTGAGATTTATTGGGCTTGTCCTTCCACTCCTGGAATCGCCTCCGGGCATGGGGCCAGGGCCGGGGGCTAGAGGCATGACAGGCGGTTCATCTTCATTATCAGACTTGGAGTCTGATAACAGGCACGGTTGGAGACGGGAGGGGCCCGGCTGAGGAGAGGAGGGAGGACGAGTCACAACATTACCAGTCTGTAGTCATTCAGCTCCTTGACGGTGGGTTTCTTGGGCACTAGGATGATAGTAGAGCATTTGAAGCAAAAGCGGATATAACAAATCTCCAGTGATTAAAGTTGCAAGTGTAGATGGGGGCCAGTTGATCAGCACAGATTTTCAAGTAAGAAGGAATTACTCTGTTTGGGCCTGGTGCTTTTTCAGTCTTTTGCCTGTGAAATAGATCTTTACATAACAGAAGGGAAGATATAATTATTCCATTTAAGAGTTCCGTGAACCATACAGCACTTGGGTTTCACCTGTTACTCTTAAATACGAAGGCACTGTTCTCTCCAGTGCATTCCTGGAAAGTCCAGCTCCAAGTCTTAGGTCAATGTTTTCATGCCAGCAATACTCCCTGCTTACCGAGTGGAACCACAATATGATTATTGTAACACATTTCTTAACAGGAAAAATGAGGTTTTGGGAGAAGGCAATCTTTAAGAGGTATTTATTGCTGGAGGCCACTGAGTCTTTACAGGTTAGGTAACACTCATTGTACTATTGCTTTCTTTAAAGAAAAAAAAATGCATAACGGTAAGTTACAGTAACATTGCTAGAAGCAAGATAGAGAGCTATTGTGCTAGAACAGATGTTATTTCACTGCATATTTGAGGTGTACTTTTTTAAAAAAGCTTTGAATAAGGAGTATTGCATCAACATGTCTGCAGGACAAAACTGCACCCTGCTGAATTGCTTTTTAATGAGAAAGGTTATTGAATTTCCAACACGGATCCTTCTAATCAAGCTGCCAAAAGTTAAAATCGAAGCACTGTCATTTCAGGGAGAAGTGTATATTATTGCTTAATATACATTGAAGACAGCTAGTGATCAAATAAAAATAGCTTTCCTTTTTTCAGCTGACTGAAATCCTGGAACGTATCTGGGGAATAACACTTCCAGGATAGGAACTTGTCATGAAGTTATGTGGTTATACCTTTAGACAACAGAAAGAGGAAGGTGTGTGAAAACACTACAGATAAAGTCTTGAAACAATAAACATAAATGTTTAAACAACCTGTCCAAGTCTAAGGTTCAAATGTATTCATGAATTAAGTTTTGATTTGGTGTTTATCAGAGCAAAAAAAGGCCAATTTTCCAAAAGAGAACCAAATGTCAATGGTTTCTTGCAAAATAAAAGAGGTATTTGTAGGGAAAAGGGTATGTTTGATCTTTAGTCATGTTCCTTTTCTGCCAGAGATACCGTATAGGCAACTTCATACACATGAAGCCCATTAGGCTATCTGTGCAGCCAAACATTTTTTTAAAGGATTGTTTTAATTTTCAAAAATATAAATAGAAGACTAGAAAGCTGGAAAGTAAAACAGTCATCTCTTTCATCATCTTTATTTCCAAGAACTCTTCTGGACAGGGGTCAAAGGGGACATGGGATACATGCAACATCACAGTGTCAAGATGGAGTTTCCACTCCTTTGGTAGGTATGTCATGATACCACAGAAACATATGTAAGGGGAGAAGTTTGCATCGTTGCTTCTTTTTTAATTTTGACGAAAGCGTCAGCCCCTCCAGACGCCACAACTTCTGACCCCATAGGCCCGTGATGCCTCTCTGATGGCACATGAGCCGTTGCCCTAGTTTAGCTCTGCTGCACATGTGCGTGTGCCTCCTGCCGGCCAGCTGGTCTTTCGGTCTCTGCCGCGCATGCACGGGGTGGGGGTGGGGCGCATGCAAGGGGCCCGTGTACACATGCTTGAGGGGAGGGGTGCATGCAGAGGGGCGCATACACATGTGCAGGAGGCGGAGCCGCATGTGTGGGGGTGGGGCGCCTGCAGGTGGCCACACGTGCATGCACGGAGGGTAGGCCACATGCATGGGGCCCATGTGCATATTGCATTTTGGGGGGTTGGGTGCGCACGCACGCACTCACGCACGCATGAACGGGCTTTGGGCACTCGGTCCAGAAAAGGCTATAGGCATTCGTATGAAGTAAAAATAGTGCTGAGTTACAGCAAGGCCCAGAAAAAAATGTCAAAGGGAAACTGAGGTGACAGAAAGTATCCTGTGGGCCAGGGGTGAAATGCTCCTGGTTCACACCGGCTCTCCCGATTCGGTAGCGATGGCAGCTGCTGGTTCGGAGGACCGGTAGCAAAAATCCCTGTCCCCGGCCCCCTGCCTCTGCTGAGCCGCACCATCTGCAGAGGTTTTTTTTTTTTAACTTTTAAAAGCCGGTTTTGCTTCAGCCAAAACAGGCCTTTAAAAGTAAAAAAAAGCCTTTGAGGATCCCGCCCCTCAGCTGAGACCAGCAGAGACTTAAAAAAAAAAATATTTAAAGGCTACTCTGGGGATCTCACCTGAGTTCCTCATCAGCAGAACCTTAAAAAACATGTTTTCTGTAGAAAACATGTAGAAAAACTCCTTTTAAAAGAGTCTAAGCCACTTACCTGATTACTGATCGACCTCATGGCTCTGCTCACAGCCTGAAAGCCCCAGTTTCACTTTTAGCACAAGACAGAACTAATCTAAATTTAGCTAATCTTTTTCAGCTGACTGAAATCCTGGTACGTATCTGGGGAATAACACTTCCAGGATAGGAACTTGTCATGAAGTTATGTGGTTATACCTTTAGACAACAGAAAGAGGAAGGTGTGTGAAAACACTACAGATAAAGTCTTGAAACAATAAACATAAATGTTTAAACAACCTGTCCAAGTCTAAGGTTCAAATGTATTCATGAATTAAGTTTTGATTTGGTGTTTATCAGAGCAAAAAAAGGCCAATTTTCCAAAAGAGAACCAAATGTCAATGGTTTCTTGCAAAATAAAAGAGGTATTTGTAGGGAAAAGGGTATGTTTGATCTTTAGTCATGTTCCTTTTCTGCCAGAGATACCGTATAGGCAACTTCATACACATGAAGCCCATTAGGCTATCTGTGCAGCCAAACATTTTTTTAAAGGATTGTTTTAATTTTCAAAAATATAAATAGAAGACTAGAAAGCTGGAAAGTAAAACAGTCATCTCTTTCATCATCTTTATTTCCAAGAACTCTTCTGGACAGGGGTCAAAGGGGACATGGGATACATGCAACATCACAGTGTCAAGATGGAGTTTCCACTCCTTTTGTAGGTATGTCATGATATCACAC
Organism: Ahaetulla prasina; assembly: GCF_028640845.1. Classification (NCBI taxonomy): domain Eukaryota; kingdom Metazoa; phylum Chordata; class Lepidosauria; order Squamata; family Colubridae; genus Ahaetulla; species Ahaetulla prasina. Next base: position 159,295,306 of record NC_080539.1, read on the forward strand.
AAACATATGTAAGGGGAGAAGTTTGCATCGTTGCTTCTTTTTTAATTTTGACGAAAGCGTCAGCTCCTGCAGACGCCACAACTTCTGACCCCATAGGCCCGTGATGCCTCTCTGATGGCACATGAGCCGTTGCCCTAGTTTAGCTCTGCTGCACATGTGCGTGTGCCTCCTGCCGGCCAGCTGGTCTTTCGGTCTCTGCCGCGCATGCACGGGGTGGGGGTGGGGCGCATGCAAGGGGCCCGTGTACACATGCTTGAGGGGAGGGGTGCATGCAGAGGGGCGCATACACTTGTGCAGGAGGCGGAGCCGCATGTGTGGGGGTGGGGCGCCTGCAGGTGGCCACACGTGCATGCACGGAGGGTAGGCCACATGCATGGGGCCCATGTGCATATTGCATTTTGGGGGTTTGGGTGCGCACGCACGCACTCACGCACGCATGAACGGGCTTTGGGCACTCGGTCCAGAAAAGGCATCACTGCTATAGGCATTCGTATGAAGTAAAAATAGTGCTGAGTTACAGCAAGGCCCAGAAAAAAATGTCAAAGGGAAACTGAGGTGACAGAAAGTATCCTGTGGGCCAGGGGTGAAATGCTCCTGGTTCGCACCGGCTCTCCCGATTCGGTAGCGATGGCAGCTGCTGGTTCGGAGGACCGGTAGCAAAAATCCCTGGCCCCGGCCCCCTGCCTCTGCTGAGCCGCACCATCTGCAGAGGTTTTTTTTTTTTTACTTTTAAAAGCCGGTTTTGCTTCAGCCAAAACAGGCCTTTAAAAGTAAAAAAAAGCCTTTGAGGATCCCGCCCCTCAGCTGAGACCAGCAGAGACTTAAAAAAAAAAATATTTAAAGGCTACTCTGGGGATCTCACCTGAGTTCCTCATCAGCAGAACCTTAAAAAACATGTTTTCTGTAGAAAACATGTAGAAAAACTCCTTTTAAAAGAGTCTAAGCCACTTACCTGATTACTGATCGACCTCATGGCTCTGCTCACAGCCCGAAAGCCCCAGTTCACTTTTAGCACAAGACAGAACTAATCTAAATTTAGCTAATCTATTTCACCACTGAGTGATTAATGCTGTCTGGCTTTGCTTGCTGAGGAACTCTGGGAATTGAAGTCCACAATAAAATAAAATAAAATAAAATAAAATAAAATAAAATAAAATAAAATAAAATAAAATAAAATAAAATAAAATAAAATAAAATATTTGTGCAGCTTTCTGAAATTTGGTGTGTTTCTGTAGTGTTTCACTCTAACTACACAAACACACAAAATCTCAGAAAGCTGTATGTAGTATTTGTGTGTGTGTGTCAGTTGTGTTGTGTATGTGTAGAGTGTGAAAGTTGGTTTTTGAGCTTTTTTGTGGCTGTGTGAAGTGTGAAGTGCAGCTGCTTTTACACTGTGTGTGAGTCAGTTGTGTTGTGGTGTGTGTGTGTGTAAAGTGTGAAAGTTGGGTTTTGGTACCTCTTATTGTTTTTTATACTTTATTATTTTTATTATTTATTGTTATTGGCCACGTGACCAGCCAGCCATCTGACCACCAAGCCACGCCCACCAATTAAGCCACGCCCACAGAACCGGTAAGGAAAATTTTTAGATTTCAACCCTGCTGTGGGCTCAAGGTCCTGACAGGGAACTGTTTTCTCTCTTTGGTCTTCTGGGAAATGGGCATTTTGTGATTGATTGTGCATTTCCAGGCAGCCAAAATGCGAACAGATAAGGCGCTCCATGGCAACCATATGGTAAAAGCATTTGTGACATGGTGTCAAAATTGCACATGTTCCCAGTGTTAAAAAAATTGTTATGCACACTTTAATGTTCAGCGCAACCAATATTTTAATCCTCTCACCACCTATATAGCTATCATTATTAGATAACATGCACTAATATTATACCTAAATGAATGGGATGAAACAAGGCTTCCAAGCTTCAATAAACTGGCCTTGTCAGACCATGCTAAAGTCAGAAAGTCCCGGCTTCCTTTGCCATGGTGCACAGAAATGCTGCAAGAAAGGCAAGAAGTCCAATTCATGGATCTCCAACTCATAAAACCAAATTATCAGACTCATCTGAGAAGGAGTTTTTGAACGAATGCCAATGCTATATATTACATTGATGATAGAGAGCAAGCAATTTATCTGTTTCTCCATCATGCAAAGGAGATAATTGATGCAGGAAATAATATGCACTAGTTTTAAACCATGCAACAATATTGCAGTGGTGGTTTTCTACTTAGGAAAGTAAAAAAATTAAAATGCTGTGCATAACTGTGAGAACAGATTTCTGAGGTCTGCCAAAATGAACTCCTTGATAATGTAGGTAATAGCACGGACAGTGGGTATTGGTGCCCATCTTTCTTTGATTAAAAAGAGCACAAAGCCCCAAATCTGTTTGTGAAACAGATCTGAAAAATAATATTTTGAAAGGTATCTTCTTCAACACATGGATTTCTTTGGATTATAGAAGTTGTCACTAAATTCCTCTGTTTCTTTTTAAGAAGGCCTTTCACAAGGGATTGAAGACCTGGCTGTTTCCCAGGCCTTTGAGTCAAGGGTAGATGATATCTGCTGCTATTGATGGCAACGGGGAATAGAATCAGTGGTTTCCTTGGTAGTCCGGCCTGGTTTGATAGGTTGATTGGTTTGAGTCTTATAAGTTGTCGATGATCACTGGAGATGAACGGCTATGGAAATCATATGAATACATACATTTCCCAAATAAGCATATACATGAAGCCTGTAACTATACAATTGTTATGGACAGGACCCTCTCACAGTGATTAGGAAGAGTTGTATTGTATACTATATGCACACTTCATGAAATTACTCAGCTGCGATCAGTGGTGGGTTTCAAATTTTCTACTACCGGTTCTATGGGCATGGCTTGATGAGTGTACCATGGCTTGGTAGGCATGGCAGGGGAAGGATACTGTAAAATCCCCATTTCCTCCCCATCAGCTGGGACTTGGGAGGCAGAGAATATATGTGGGACGGGGCCAGTCAGAATTTTTACTACCGGTTCTCCAAACTACTCACAATTTTTGCTATCAGTTCTCCAGAACTGGTCAGAACCTCCTGACACCCACCTTTGGCTGCGAATAGGAATGGTATCTGCTGTTATGATCCCACTTCTCTATCACTCACTTTCAGACCATTTATAGTTTTGTAAGAATTTACATTGCGGTCTGTAAAACGTGCGCAAATTAGCGCACAGGTATACCTACACAATGCAATTATGCAAAAGTAATATTTGATGCAAAGCAGCTTGTAAGAAACATGTATATTAAGCAATATCACAACAAAGTATGCATACTCTGGCAAAAAAGGAAAATAATAATAAGAATCGAAACAAGTAAAATTTGCACAGCTATTTCTTATGTTGTTATTTCTTATGAGACAAACCAACATTGGATTGGAACAAAAATCACCTCACCTATCCCTTTTTGAAACCTGCCACCTTAAGTCGGCTTCATTAACTCTGAACTTTAGCTCCCATGCAGATTGGAGGAACGATGTATCACTTTTCATCTCAAAAACTAGAAGAGAAGAAGCTGCCAAATGTAGCAGCCAATCAACAAGGTCAGCAGAAGTCTTTGTTGACCCAAAGACGACTTGCCTATAAAGGACAAGCTCAGGTTTCTGTTTAGTGGCTGTCAACCTCTCCATTTTCAATCTCATGTAGGAGAGAGATAGCTATCTAGCTATAAACTTCCTTTAAGGTAAATCCATGAGACAGAGAGCTTGGGCGAGACAATGGCAAGATTGTTTCCAGTTGTTGAAGAGACTAATCCTGAAATATTGTCAAGGGGATCAGCTATTCTTCAAATTGTCCCTCACACAATTAGACATTGTCAGTCAAGCTGGCTCACAACAGGTATGAAGAGAAGTAAAAAAAAAAAGGAGGCTATCAGTCAAAGAGCTCTGTGATTTTTTTTTTTAAAAAAGGAAAATTCTTTCACCTGATTAGCTAATTTGGGCGCTGCTAACTTGTTGTGTGGTGACTTTCCCTCTTCAGCCCTTTCTCTGATGGGAATTTCCTTCGTGAATGGACGCCAAAGGGTGCTTTCACATTACATGTAAATGGCCACCACAGGGTTCAGTGCTATACATCATGCCTATAAAAAAAGGGGGGGACCCGTCAGAGTTAAATCACTGCTTTGGCCAATACCGCAGCTGGTAATACAGCTGTGACATTGCAGAAACTCACTTTTATCTCTTGTCTCCGTACTGAGAGGAACAATTAAATAAAACAGAACCATATGCTATTATTAATGGGAAGGCGCTCTTTGAAAATATTATTCTTTTTTTCTTCCCCAAAGGATGTCTCTATGTAGCAGTGCTAAGTTTTTCCAAGTCCAGAATTTGGTGATAAGACAAGAGATAATGCAGGAAGAGATTCATAAAACATAAGTGGCTCTGGAAAGTTTAAGCTGAAATTCTGCTCGGAACTGTCCTTTTGAAGGGACAGGCTGAACTTCTCCCAGCCTAGTGTCCCTCATGTCTGTGGCTTTCTTTTGAGCTCAATTCTCCAGAAAATATCTTTCCAACTTATTTATTTATTTATTTATTATTTAAATTTGTATACCGCCCTTCTCCCGAAGGACTCAGGGCGGTTCACAGCCAGGTAAAAATACAATACAATAAATACAAATTAAAATACAATTAAAAAACTTATTAAAATTGGCCAGGATTAAAATTTGGAGCTAAAAACCCATTAAAACCCATTAAAACACTAACCCAGTCCAGCGCAGATGAATAAGTAGGTTTTAAGCTCATGCTAAAGGTTCGGAGGTCCGGAAGTTGACGAAGTCCAGGGGAGTTCGCTCCAGAGGGCGGAGCCCCACAGAGAAGGCCCTTCCCTGGGCGCCGCCAGACGACACTGTCGCTACCGACGGCACCCTGAGGAGCCCCCCTCTGTGAGAGGGCACGGGTCGGTGAGAGGTATTCGGTAGCAGCAGGCGGTCCCGTAAATATCCCGGCCCTATGCCATGGAGCGCTTTAAAGACATTCACCAACACCTTGAAGCGCACCCGGAAGGCCACAGGTAGCCAGTGCAGCCGACGAGGATAGGTGTCACTCGGGAGCCACGAGGGCTCCTCAATCACCCGCAGCTGCATTCTGGACTAACCGTAGCCTCCGGATGCCCCTCAAGGGGAGCCCCATGTAGAGAGCATTGCAGTAGTCCAGACGAGACGTCACAAGGGCGTGAGGGACTGTGCACAAGGCATCCCGGTTCAGAAAGGCGCACTGGCGCACCAGGCGAACCTGGTGGAAAGCTCTCCTGGAGACGGCCAAATGGTCTTCAAAAGACAGCCGTCCATCCAGGAGAACGCCCAAATTGCGCACCCTCTCCATCGGGGCCAATGACTCGCTCCCGACAGTCAGCCGCGGACTCAGCTGACTGTACCGGGATGCCGGCATCCACAGCCACTCCGTCTTGGAGGGATTGAGCTTGAGCCTGTTCCTCCCCATCCAGACCCGTACGGCCTCCAGACACCGGGACAGCACTTCAATGGCTTCATTGGGGTGGCCCGTGTGAAAAGTACAGCTGGGTGTCATCAGCGTACAGCTGGTACCTCACACCGAAGCCACTGATGATCTCACCCAGCGGCTTCATATAGATGTTGAACAAAAGGGGCGAGAGAATCGACCCCTGCGGCACCCCACAAGTGAGGCGCCGCGGGGTCGACCTCTGCACCGATAAACGGTGCCTCCCACTCCCAATCCCCCCAACCGGCGCAGCAGGATACCATGGTCGATGGTATCGAAAGCCGCTGAGAGGTCTAATAGGACCAGGGCAGAGGAATAACCCCTATCCCTGGCCCTCCAGAGATCATCCACCAACGCGACCAAAGCCGTCTCAGTGCTGTAACCGGGCCGGAAGCCGGACTGGAACGGGTCCAGATAGACAGTTTCCTCCAGGTGAAGGGGAAACTGATATGCCACCATACTCTCTACAACCTTCGCCGCGAAGCGAAGGTTGGAGACTGGACGATAATTACCTAAAACAGCCGGGTCCAAGGAAGGCTTCTTGAGGAGGGGCCTCACCACCGCCTCTTTCAAGGCGGCCGGAAAGACTCCCTCCAACAAAGAAGCACTCGTAATCCCCTGGAGCCAGCCTCGTGTCACCTCCTGAGTGGCCAGCACCAGCCAGGAGGGGCACGGGTCCAGTAAACATGTGGTGGCATTCAGTCTACCCAGCAACCTGTCCATGTCCTCGGGAGTCACCGGGTCAAACTCATCCCACACAACATCACCAAGACCGCCCTCAGACGTCCCGTCCGAATCGCTGCAATCTTGGTCCAGACCGTCCTTCAGCTGAACGATTTTATCGTATAGATAACCGTTAAACTCCTCAGCACGTCCCTGCAACGGGTCATCCCGCTCCCCCTGGTGAAGGAGGGAGCGGGTCACCCGAAACAAGGCGGCTGGGCGGTTATCTGCCGACGCAATGAGGGAGGAGGCGTAGCAACGCCTCGCTTCCCTCAGTGCCACTAGGTAGGTCCTAGTATAGGATCTAACTAGTGTCCGATCAGCCTCTGAACGGCTGGACCTCCAGGAACTCTCTAGGCGTCTTCTCCGGCGTTTCATCCCCCTCAGCTCCTCGGAGAACCAAGGAGCCGGTTGGGATCTACGCCGGGTCAGAGGCCGCAAAGGCACGACACGGTCTAAGGCCCCGGCCGCAGCCCGTTCCCAGGCTGCAGCCAGTTCCTCTGCCGTGCCGTGAGCCAGACCCTCAGGAAATGGCCCAAGCTCCGTCCGAACCTCTCTGGGTCCATCAGGCGCCTGGGACGGTACCAACGTAATGGTTCCGTCTCCCTGCGGTGTTGGGTAGCGGTCAGAAAGTCCAGGCGAAGGAGAGAGTGATCTGACCATGACAAAGGTTCAATGACTATTTCCTTTAAGTCCAGATCTCTCGACCATTGACCAGAGACAAAAATCAGGTCCAGTGTGCCACCCCCGATGTGAGTGGGGCCATCCACTACTTGAGTCAGGTCCAAGGCCGTCATGGAAGCCAAGAACTCCCGAGCTACCGTCGATGACGAGCCGGCAGATGGCAGGTTAAAGTCCCCCATGACTAAAAGTCTGGGGGTCTCCACCGCCACCCCGGCAAGCACCTCTAGGAGCTCGGGCAGGGCAGCTGTCACGCAGCAAGGAGCCAGGTACGCGACCAGCAAGCCCATCTGACATCTATGACCCCACCTCACAAAGAGGGATTCACACCCGGCTATCTGAGGTACAGTGGTCTCCCTCGGCTCTAGACTCTCTTTGATCACAACCGCCACCCCTCCACCCCTACCCTGGGCCCTCGGCTGATGGAATGCACGGGAAACCGGTGGGCACATCTCAACCAGGGGCACACCCCCTTCATTGCCCAACCAGGTCTCCGTAACGCCTATAATATCCGCGGCACCCCCCTGAATTAGATCATGTATTAGGGGGGCCTTATTGGCCACGGACCGTGCGTTGCATAACATCAGCCGAAGGCCCAGGCTCTGAGGGTCCTGACCATCCGGGGAACGGGTAAAGTTAGGGGGATCGGGGCACGCGATCGCCTGCGTACATCGAACGCGTGACCCCCTATGTCGATACGATCCCCCCCTTCCGCCATAACTGCCCCTCCCACTTACCGTGCCAATAGACTCACCTCACACAAAGGAACACCTCCCCCATAACCTCCGAACCCATTTGATAATCGCCACGAGCATGCGCTGGAACTGGTTTCCCTCCCGACGGGCTACCCCCATCACCCGCCCTACCCCTCCCACCCCTTAAAAATGCCCTATCTAAAAACCCCCAAAGGCTCTTTCTTTTCGCATGCCACCTCTGTGGGTCCCAAGACCCGTCATTGAGGCCGGCCCTTGGTAATGAGGCGGGCCATTCCTGCGAGGCGGGGGCACCTCGCAGGCGCAGGAGTTCCTGTACAGCGTAACGCATAGAAAAGTACGAATCGGTGAGGGTGCTAAGATGGTAACATCCCAGATGGTAAGACATTAAAAGATGGATCCTCCAACGGATGTCTAGATGTCAAAGAGGACAAATAAAGCTGGAACCAGATGAAGATGATAAGCCTAAGCAAACAGACCGGCAGCCTCCATGGTAAACCTATGGAGAACGTTTCTACGAAAGGTCTTAACAAAGGTAGAAATGACTGTCAGTCCGTCAATCTGTTCATAGTCCAAAGTCCAATCCAGTCCAGTCCAGTCCAGTCCAAAAACCCGTGGGTAAAAATACCTGGCGACCCAACTTCGATGGTCAAAAGTCCGGGAGGGGGGGGGAAAGGCAAGCCATACAACAAGAGGCAGATGAACAAAGCACGATGTAAAGTGCCAAAAATGCCAGAAGAGGGAGACAAACCATAGCCTTGCCTCCGGCCTCATCTCCGACCGCGGCCTCACCACGCCCGCCGCCGAAGGGGCCGCAGAACACTGGACGCCGCTGGACAGGCGCCTCACGGCCCACAAGGCCCCGCCAGGCGCAACAAAGCGCCGATGGAGCAGGCGGGCCCACGGGCAGGCGAACGGGCCGGAATCCATGCCCCAGATAGAAACGGGCCGAAGTCCCATCGCCGCTGGAGTCGGCTGGAGCCGGGCCGAGATCAAGGCCGAAAATCGAGGCCTGCAATCCACACAGGCAGCAGCAGGCCTCCCTCGCCTCCCTCGCGTCCCCAAGATGGCCGCCACCAACCGGTCCGCCGCTCTTCCCTCGGCCCGCTCTCGGCTGCCGCACGTCCGAGAAGGCCAAAAGACCTCTCCTGCGGCCGCCAAGCAGATGGCACAGCGTGCCGAGGGACAAGAGCAGCCTGGTAGGTCATCCGGAGTCCTCCATTCGGGAAACAGTCCCCCACGCCGATCCGAGCTCCTCTAGAAAACCGCCATCCTCGCGCATGCGCAGAGCCTTCTGCCATAGCCATACAAAACAAACGCACAAACCAGTGCCAGTAGCAAAACTCCTACTGAGTCCAATAACGACAAGAATGTTCCGATCATTCTTAATATGCATTTAAAATTTTCTACAACATGATACTAAGATCTCCTCCTTACATTATGTCAGTGACATAGGACTCACTGGAATGGATATGGAATAAATACTTCTCCCACAGCATTAAACATTCTTGGGTGGGAACCCAGATATATTTTCTTCTTGTGCTGCATAGTATGGAAATATTAGAAGGGCATTGCTGGCATGACACATAATGTTGCTCCACCTCAATATATCTGATCCAGAGATTCAGAAGGCAGAGGTTTTGTGGAAAAGTAGATCTTTAAAAACAGTCCGAAGAGTTGGTTAAATTTCCTTTCAATGAATTATTGTTCTCAATGGTTATTGAGCAGCAGTGGCAAAGTGGTTAGAATGCAGTATTGCAGGCTAACTCTGCTGACTGCCAGCAGTTCGATTCTCACAGGCTCAAGGTTGACTCAGCAGTGTTGGGTTGACCCCAGTTCGGATCGGTTCACAAGAACCGGTGTTGTTTCTTCAGCCCTCCCCCGAACCTGGCCTCCTGGCAAAAAGTGACTCAGAGAGCGAGGGGGAAGAGCTGACAGGGCTTCCCTCTGCAGAGCCTCCTTCTCTGGCTCCGGTCCAAGTCCCAGAGGCAGGCCAGGTGGAGGAGATGACGAGGCCTCTGTCTCCTGCATCTCCTCCCTCTCAGGCCATGCCTCAAGATCCAGCTGCTGACAAGCAGTTGTGGCTGGACCCCTCCCCCCCGGTATCGCAGACAGGAGAGACGGCAACATCAAAAGAAAGGGTGGGACAGGCCTAGAGAGTGCTGAGTCATGGAGCCACACCTCACAGGATATAAAAGCAGTAGGGGCTGCCCTATAGTTCTTGTGACGAACAAACAATTGACTGTTGAAAACATTGGCTGTATTGTGGCTCCTGGATTCTGTTTCGTTTCCTCCTGAACTTTGGGATTGTTCCAGCTCGGACTGCAGTCGCTCTGATAGATAGGAGTACTTGGCAAGCACTAGCAGGTTCATTGCCAGAATTGTTATCTGCAGCAAGAATAAATTGCTGGCACATCTAGTCAGTTTGCGTTTCTCATTGATTGTGGTTGTGGGGGACGGGGGCAGAACAACCGGTAGTAAAACCAGCAGGAGTCTCTGCCCACTGACCCGGACATCATCAGGAAGTGAACCAGTAGTAAAGGTAAGTAGAACCCACCCCTTTCATCCTTGCAAGGTTGGTAAAATTGGGACCCCGATTGTTGGAGGGCAATAGGCTGACTCTGTAAACCGCTTAGAGTGGGCTGTGAAGCATGCTATTGCCATTGCTATCTGTTTCCAGTGTCATTTTTCAGATGAGATATTTTATAAAGAATGTTTCTCAGTGTAGGAAAACCATTATTTAATTTCACATTTCACTTTCTCTTCATATTGTATTGGAAACTAACTTTTGAAGTTTTGCTTTCCTAGCAAAAATAGCTTCTGATTGTTTCCTCCCTCGATGTCTTAAGACTTTAAGGGAAGTGTCAGAAGCCAGGGAAACCCCATATCGTGGACAGGTTATCTGCAGGCAATGAAAGACAAGTCACTCACACTTATTATAGTCAAGAGAAGATAGCCAATACTTTCTCCTTTGATTTTCTTTTTAAAAAGACCTTATTTTACATCAAAAAAGCAAAAATAGCATTCAGCAAAATGCTAATATTATGCAATGCATATGTATCTCCAAATGTTCTCAGTTTTACTATCATAATAATACAGCATAAAGTCAATAAAAAATGGTACAGCTCAGAAATATACTGAGGTAAATGGCTGAAGTATTAGTTACATGTTTAGTTTATTTTTTGGCAGAGGGGGTAGGTCGGGGAAATGCCATTTGCCAAGATAACTTATATGGCTGAGGCTGAGATTTGGTTTAGCAACTTCATCTCCAAACATTTGGTTGTTTCCTCCACATCTTTCCATTGTTGCTCCTCAAAAGGCCTTTCTAAATTCTCACAAACCAGTCCTATAAAGGTTACATATCATTGGTGATGGAGTAACAAAAATCTCATACCTTCAGCATCTTCTGTATGACATGCTCTTGATACATGTTCCTATACAGTTCCTATCTTTTTTTCTACTTCAGCTCTTAATAAGCATATGCAGCTTCTGCTGAGAAACAATATTACCTGAAAGATGCTAGTTCCAAGCAAGAGTAAGTTTCCCACCCACCACACGGGAACTCCATTTTAAAAGGATCTGCAATCCTAGAAATCAGGTACAGAAGTTATGTGAGGCTGCACAGGGATTCTCTAAAATGGCGGGAAGGAGCGACAAGCAATAATTGTTTGACCATCATCTTCACCAGTTGCTATTAAATGAAATGTGTTTGTGCACATGTGTACATATGAATACCACACACTCTCAAACACACACACACACACATTTTATAACACTTACCACTGCATAATTGAATGTATCATCAAATATGCTGTGATGGCTCCATGTTTGCATGGCTGCACAAAAGAATTGGTAATGGTGGATACTGAATATTCATAGGTGTGTTGATCTCCTGATTTTTCTTGCTTCATTTTTAGTTGCTAGAGACTCAGATGAGTGTGACTTGGACAAAGAATGGGATTTTCCACATGACATTCCTTGGAAAATACTTCCTCCAAAAGAAATATCAAAGGCACATGATATTTCTGTCACAGGTCCTGCTGTGCTTACCACAGCATCACTTATTCCTAAATCAATTGAGAAACTACCTGAAAACATATCCACTATTCCTGTTTGCCAATGTAAAGATTCAGAGACAATTGTACAGATTCTACAGCAGCAAATGAAGTCAGAAGGATCACCAAAAAGTTTTCGTTCTTGTCATCTTATAACTTAACATGGCCCTTTCCCATGTGCTTTGTGTTATTTAAAAGAAAGCTGGATTCATTTACATCAGTGAAGAAGATAAACATGGGTAAATGTAGGAAAAACAAGATTAGTGACTTCTTCTGAAAATCCAGACTTCTGTTATGAACAAAGATTATGCCTTCTCCACTCCAACTAGATCCATAAAGCATTACATAAAGTCTGCACGTTGGGATTTTTTTCTCCAACTATCTTTAGGAGATTTTGAAGGTGAGTGAGGGGCTCCAGAGAAGCAGAATCAATCCCTTACTGGTTACATGAGGAAGCCATTTCCCCAGTGGATCTGGCTGTCTATTGGATATGATCTTCCAAATTACCTTCACCAGATTTCTTCCTTACAGTACAAGTTATAATATTGATATAAAATAGCAGTAGCACTTAGACTACTGCTTTACAGTGCTTTACAGCCCTCTCTAAGCAGTTTACAGAATCAGCATATTGCCCCCCAACAATCTGGGTCCTCTTTTTATCCACCTCAGAAGGATGAAAGGCTGAGTTGATCTTGAGATTCGAACTGCCAAATTGCAGGCAGACAGCAGTCAACAGAAGTAGCCTGCAGTACTCTACTCGAACCACTGCGCCACCATGCAAATAGTAAATCAGGTGATAGAAAACTGTTTTTCTAAGTTCAGCCACACAGTTCAAGTTTTTTCAAGTCTACATGAGCAGGTCAGGGAGAAGAACCAACCAACCAACCAACCAGAACTTGGGATTGACCATCTACTTAATGTTTGAGGAATTATTTAGAAATACAAATCTGACTTCATTTGTGCCTGAGCAGTTTACTAGAAATATAAAATACTGCCTTTGGGTCTTCCTAGAACTAAAAGAAGTTTTCCCCCAAATCAACAGTTGAGCTTTAGGAATGGTCAGGTTCTGAATTTATCCCATTCCACTTATCATCAAGGAAGAGGGTTTTGTTTTTGTTTTTTGTTTTGAAGTCTTTTTAAATTAGAGCTACCAGCTGGACTCAGAAATCTGGGTAACCTACATAGTAGCAAAAAGACATACCAACTCTTTATTTTATTTATTTATTTTGTCACACAGTATATATAAGCATAAACATGAAATAACTATACAATATATAAGCATATATGTAAGTATGAGTATGTAATAACTATATTAATTGGATATAATGAATTTGCTGCCATCTGCCATGTGGCAGCGAGTTTCAGTCCATATATGATTGATAGATTATAAAGTTTCCATCTAGAGATACTTGTAAAACACTCCCTTTCTGCCTCTAGATTTTAGAAACCCAAGTAAAGATGTACATGATGTAGAAATAATGTACATTAGAAATATTGCTATTTTGACTGTTGATTTCATCGAACCGGATACAATGTAAGATAAAATACTAAACTGTGCTAATAATATACTCTGTGTTTTGCTCCGTTTTTCCTTATTATAAATATTGTATAAGCAATCTGAGTAATTATTTATGGGACATTCAGGTTTACTTTTATTAGTTTGTCCTTCATCCTCCATCAATAATCAATATGCCACCCATTGGTAAAACTCTGCCAAAAAAAGTAAAAAGAAAAGGTTTCTATTTTTAAAATCTTGTCAGTGAAACTGCAGGAACTGATCCAGGCAGTCACCAGGAATTGACACTGACTCAAAGCAAACATATGTGCATGTACACAACACACACACACACACACACACACACACACACACACACACGTCCATACTCATTAATAAAACAGAAGTTTGTCACCTTCTCCCAAACAGAATTTCAGTCTATTAATAAATGTTACTAAATCCATTTCCCCCCCCCACTCAGATGAGACTAGATGTGGTCCAACCCATCTAGACCAGTGGTTCTCAACCTTTATAGTGCTGTGACCACTTTAATACAATTCCCCACGATGTGGCGACCCCAACCGTAAAATTATTTTCGTTTTGAATTTATCGTGCCTGAAGCCGTATTGGCTAGCGATCTGAATTGCTTGCGATTGCCTTGAGGACGGAGGCATTAAAGCGGAGACTCCTCCCCTATTAAGTTTATCGCGCCTGAAGCCAGATTAGGCTAGCGATTGGGAGTGATTGCAGCTGACTTGAGAGGGACACATCAGAACAAAGATTTCTCTCTTTTTTAATTCATCGTGCCTGAAGCCGAATTCGGCTGGCGATTTGAAGAGCCTGCAGCTGGCTTGTGGAGTCAACCATTGGAGCGCGATTCTTCGATTCGCAAGTATACTTCCCATATTTCTGGTGGTCTTAGGCGACCCCTGGCAAATCATCATTCGACCCCCAATGGGGTCGCGACCCACAGGTTGAGAACCACTGATCTAGACAATATCAGGTGGGAAAGCTGACTTGTGGCTGCGTGTGAAGCTACCTAAAAAAGTTCCAAACGTGCCTACCGTTCCCTGTCCTATTGTTCCTCTTCATTATATCCAATTGATACAGTTATTACATACTTATGCTCATATATATGCTTATATATTATATGTTAATGCTTATATACACTGTTATGACAAAAATAAATAAATAAATATCTTTTAGAAAAGTACATTTTAATCACATATTCTTCTGTCCAAATAGCAGGAGAGATTTTGAATGTGTGAGCATATGTGAAAGGGCCAGTACTCAGGTTCTGACTGTAGCACAAGCTCTCTATCACATACTTTCTTTTCTTTTCTTTTTTTTAAGTTTCTGTTCCCATGTCACTTTGTAACCACAGGCCAATACAAACATCTGCTTACAAAAGATGAACTATTCCATGGCTGTCTCCATTGCTATTCTACCATTTTATTTACTAATTTGGTAATATTTATTTTGGCAAGGATTGCTGAGGGCAGCTGCTCTCAATGTACTGTGGGGTCCTTTGTTTTGTTTTGTTTGGGGGAGGAAAAATTTCTTTCTCCCCACTCCTCACCTTCATAACAAGATCTGGGATAGGAAAAAGCTGCAGTGTCATGAACAGGACTGGGCTTCCTGTTTATGAGTCACCGTACCATCCATATATATATATATATATATATATATATATATATATATATATATATATATATATATATATATATATATATATATATATATATATATATATATATATATATATATATATATATATATATATATATATATATATATATATATATATATATATATATATATATATATATATATATATATATATATATATATATATGAAAGGTGTTAGATGACATTTCTCAGCCGAAGGATTCTGCACAACTCGGTGTCACAAGTATAGCATCCTGCATATTACACACACACACACACACAGAGCCAACCAGGGTGGTCTGAGACTGACTTATTGACCTTGCACAATAGTGTGTGGGATTGCTTGAAAGAAACAGTAGTTAGAAGGCTACACCAGCTACTTTTTAACCTCCTGCTTTATTGGGCAGTTTTATTGGCTGCATCCATACAGTGTAACTAGGAGCAATTTATCATTTAATCATGGTGTTCAAAGAGGCATTGGTTTACATGTACATTAAACAGATGTGTGCATTGCTAGCTCCTAGGGTCTAAGGGTTTCCCCTCCCTCTCATTCACTCAGTGAAGGTAGTATGGTTTTAGTCTTGCCTCTCTAGGCACTTTTGCAAAGGGGGTGCCTTAAAAAGAGTCTCAATCTTTGGGACTTTTTTTTTTTTAGGGGCAAGGGGCAAATGTATAAGAACCCTCTCCAATGTGCAAACAGAGAGAGTCATTTTCTCAGAAATGTTTCTTTGCAAAAACAGTTACAGCAACAATAGCACTTGCAGGTTGCTTTCTTCTTTTTTTTCCTGGGATCTATACACAATGTTTTTAAAAATAACATTCTTACAAACAGATGAAATGAACTAAGGAAAAGGGATGGGGATAAGAACATAAGCAAATGTAAGATTCTGTACCATGCTATCTTTAATGTAAAACATACTTCTGCAAATGCTTCTGCTTTCTTTTGTTTGAAAGAAAGAGGAGGAGAATTCCAGAAGTTTGAGGATGGAAGTGCATTCTTTTATTTTGTAGCTGTTAACTCTCTTCCATCACCACATCACTCCTAAAACTATATTAGCTTCTCTGTGGCAGTTCCTAACACAAAGGAACAAAGATTTTGATGGGTGCTACCCTGTTTCCCCCAAAATAAGACATCCCCTGATAATAAGCCCAATCGGGCTTTTGAGCGTATGGCAATAAGGCCAAGCGCTTATTTCAGGGTTCAAAAAAATATAAGAGAGGGTCTTATTTTCAGGGAAACGTAGTAAAAGTTGCTGTTTTGTTTATTAGCACTAGAAAATGCCTAATTTTCTTGGATGAGAGGAGGATAGAGAGAGACAGACTCTGAATGGGAAAGAGAAGTTTAAAGATCTATTCTGCTGCTCTGCTTTCCTGGCCTGGGTGAACTTTTCTCTTTAGCCTGATTAAAAGCAAAGCAAAACACAGGTTATGTGATGAATGTTCAATATAATGGATAATTGGATCCTTGTTCTGTGCAAGTGTCTGGATACAGAGACTTTAGCTGAATTAGGCAACATCCCTAGTGTTGCATCCCTTCCCAATATTCCTAATGTTTTTCAACAGCCGCCACTAATATTCCCATTTGCTTGCCCCCCATCTTCTTAGTGCCTTCCCTGATTTTCCCATCGTTCGAAAACTTAGAACTTCTGTGCATGTGCAGATATCAAAGTTACAGGTAGGCTCTTGACATCTGTCCACTTCAGTTTAATATGAGACTTCAGAGGGGGTAAAATACAGGAGAGGAGAATCCAATGCTTGTCAATCTATCAGCTGATCCAGTCTCACTGCTTTCTCCTCTCTTTCTTTCTGTGTGCTGTGTCCCCCCATTATCTGAACTTAAATCCTTATCTGAACTTCATCATAAATAAATAAATAAATAAATAAATCAAGGTGAGATTGTGGCAGTTCATGTTCAGTACACCTTTCGTGCCCTAAAGAAGGTGTGCGGACTTCAATTCCCAGAATTCCTTAGCCACATGGCTGGCTGGAGCACTCTGGGAGTTGAAATTCACACACTTTAAAGTTGCCAAGTTGAGAGACACAGCTCTAAAGTATAATTTGGGGACACTTCTGCTTGAGGATTTCATGGAAGCAGTTCTGAGCATCTTGGATTCTATACAGTGGTGAAATCCAAATTTTTTTACTACCGGTTCTGTGGGCGTGGCTTGGTGGGCGTGGCTTGGTGGGCATGGCAGGGGAAGGACACTGCAAAATCTCCACTCCCACCCACTCTGGGACCAGCCAGAGGTGGTATTTGCCAGTTCTCCAAACTACTCAAAATTTCTGCTACCGGTTCTCCAGAACCTATCAGAACCTGCTGGATTTCACCCCTGATTCTATAGCATCATAATAGTCTATAAAATCATCTGCATTCAAGAGCTCAGCCAATTTACTTCTGCAGTTATTTTACAGTAAAATTACTGGTAATCATCACTTTTAAATGTTGCAGTTTTGTGGACAGCCCATTTCCCCATATGTGTTAACCTTTACCTCACCTCACTCCCAGTTCTTGAACTTCAGTTGCCTCAAGGGGACAGTGGTTCAATAACATGGTAGCCTCACTTCCCAGGAACTACTTAGAGTACCCTCCTCTTTAAATAAGAGGAGGCAAATACAGTACATGCGGCATGAAATTTACAAGCATTTATTTCCTTTTTGCTGGAGTGGGGATAAAGGAACTATGAGAGGGCAGGCCTGCTGAAACATTATCTTGAAGCCAGCTTCAAGGATTGCTCTTTTCTTCCTTGAGCTGAATGTAAACTATTAGCACAAACCTTGCCTATGCCAAAATACCTGGGTTGCTGACATTTGCTTCCATCAAGACAAAACACCTCAAACTTCTACATTTGAAGTTGCAGCAAATCAGTTATGTCAGCATTTCAAACAATTTCACATTTTTAAAAATTCAGTAGAGTGTAGTGGGACAGATTGTCAGCTTCGCCGCTCTGAGTGGTCTACCTTCAGTACTTTCTCAAGCTAGGAAAAAAAAATCCTCACAAAGTTGAAAGTAAAATTAATAGTAATTTAGGAAATGTGACACATTCTCTTTTCCTCATTCTGTTTTGTGAGCTTTCCACTTGGAATGGTTCCTAGATATAGTTAAAACAGGGATGATGTTGCAAGATGTTTTTGCTATTTTATTTATTTATTTATTTATTTATTCATTCATTCATTCATTTTATTTTAATTTTTCAGACTGCCAAAATTAAGACCAATGCAGTGTAGTACACAACCAAAACCAATAAAATACAAAAGAAACAGAAAAAAGAAACCTCATATCAGTGAGGGGAAACCCATATTACAATTCAAACCCACAAAACACATCACATGAGCACATGGCTGACACAATCTAGGAAAAGTCAGAAAGCTTCCAGACCTCCAGGGGATGGTGTTTTAAAGGCAGATGTCCTGACAGAAAAGATATTGTGTAGACATCCCGTCTGATGACATTGATTAATGGACCAGCTGTAGCTTCCAAGGGCAGTCCTATGTAGAAGGCATTATAGTAGTCCACATATGAGAAGGCTAAGATGTGAAAGACTTTGAAAAGGCCTCTTGGTCCAGGAAAAGCCATCAGTGCACTTGATGAATTTGTGCAAAGATCTCCTGGATAGAACTATTACCTGCTCGTTGAATAAGAACTATGAATGAAGGGAGATACCCGAATAGTACACAGATCTGAATAGGAAAACAAAACCACATTTATAACCAAGAATGAAACATTATTTGGGCCAGGAGAACCCTGTACCAATAACCCTAGGTAATGCTGCTCCTTTCCAAGAAACACAACTCAGTCCTGACCCTATCATCACAAGACTCTTTCCTGATTACAGCAATGCAAAGCAATGTTTGAGAAGCTCATGCTGTTAAGTTCTGGAAGTAACGAGGCTGGAGACCAGGGTAGTGACAACAGCTCTTTAATATAGGGTGAACCCAGCAACAGGCTGGGGGAAAAACCTCTCCTTTTATACAGTTCTACTGGAGGCGTCGTCCAATCAGCAACGTGCTGATTTCCCGCTCAAATATTTAAAGGTACAAACATGAATACATAACACCTCCCTCCCAGAAAACACTTTGCCTCTATTTACATATTTATTTACATGTTATTTTTCGACGAGTCACGCAAATAACCTGGGCGTCTCCTAGTTCTTTCTGACCTGCGCGGTTCAGTTCTGGTGGTGTTTTGAGCTGGTCGGAGGGGCTGTTTTCTCCTCCCAGCTCTTTCTCTGAGCCAACGGGCTCTGGATTATTGGCCGACTCTTTTCTTGGCCATCCGCCTTGGATTATTTTTGAAACTTTCCTGCTGTTTCCTCGGGAACCTGATGGCGTCGCTGGAACTCTGGGACCTCAGCTAAGTCTTGCGCCTCCCGGTCATTGTCAGCTGTGAATTCAAATTGGTATTGGTCATGATCTGTTTCATTTGGTTCGGTTTGATCAGTTATTCGCTTCTTATCTGATCTATGTGGCGCCCACACTCGGTTGTCTGGTAGCTCTACCACGCACGATTTTGGGCCGGTTATCTTTATTATTTGTCCTGCGAACCAACTAGGGCCGTCCCCATAGTTTCGGGCCCACACCGGTCGCCTATGCTCATTTCCTTGTCTTTTCTAGTTCCCCTTGTAACCCTCTGGTGTGTAATGGGATTCAAACGGTCAAGTGGGCACCGGAGTTTCCGTCCCATTAGTAATTCGGCTGGGCTTTTCCCGTGGCCGTGCTTGGGGTTCTGTGCTGAACGGCTAGGAAAAGTCTATTTTGTTTGCCAGTCACCTGGCTTGAGCCTGGACAATGCCTCCTTAGCGCCCCGGACGGAACGCTCTGCAAGGCCATTCGACGCAGGGTGGAAAGGCGCAGAGAGGGCATGTCGGATGCCCTCCTCTGCCAGGTATTCTTCAAACTGGGCTGCCGTGAATTGGGCTCATTGTCGGACACCAGAGTGTCCGCAACCCGTGAGTTGCGAATAGGTGGCGAGGGCTGCGATTACTGCTCGGCCGTAGTGGATTTCATGAGTATGATCTCCAACCATTTAGAGAATGCATCAACAACCACTAGGAACGTTTGGCCGTGGAAAGGGCCAGCAAAATCAATGTGGATTCTTGACCAGGGCCCTTGGGGCTTTTCCCATTCTCTGACTGGGGCCGTTGGGGTAGAGGTCTGACTCTTGGCAAGCCTGGCATTTCCTACCCTCTCAGCAATCTCTGCCCATGAGTGGCCACCACACATAGCTTCTAGCTAACCCTTCATCCTTACGATCCCTGGGTGACCTCGTGGAGGAGGTCCAATACCTTTCCCTTAATTTATCAGGAATTATTACACGATCACCCCATAACAGGCACCCCTTGAGCCGAGAGCTCATCTCGCTTTTTAACAAATTCTTTGAACTGCTCGCCGCGCAGCGGGCCACCCTCTCTGTACCCAACCGAGTACAGTCCTTAACACAATGTCCCGGTATGATGCCCGAGCCACTTCCTTAGATGTGACTGGGCCAGAGTCCAAAGAGTCAATAAGTAGGATGGGCGTCCCGGAGTGGGGTCTTCGGTCGCCCCTGGTAGTGGGCATCGGCTTAACGCGCCTGCATGCCCCACTTCTTTCCTGGTCGATGCTGCAGCTTGTACGAATAAGCGGCTAAGAATATAGTCCATCGGGTCAAGCGTGGCGAAAGTGCCACAGGCGTTGGGCGGTCGCCAGCCAGTATCCTAGTAGCGGTCTGTGGTCAGTCACGATTTCAAAATTCCGCCCAAAGACATATTCGTGGAATTTTTAACCCCTGACACAATGGCTAGTGCTTCTTTATCTAATTGGCTGTAGTTCCTCTCTGGGGAGGACATCGTTCTAGAGTAAAAGCTATAGGGGCTTCTGTGCCGCTTTGGAAGTCTATGGCTGAGTACAGCCCCACCCCATAAGGGAGGCATCGCAAACCAGCACTAGGGGTAATGAGTTGTGATATTGGATGAGCAGGCTATCACTTGAGAGCAGGTTCTTTACTGCTTCAAAAGCCCTATTTTCTGACTTTCCCAAGACCAAACAGTATTTTTCCTAAGAGCCTATGCAGCGGTTCAGCAACGGTTGCTTTGTTCTTTAAAAGACCGCATAGAAATTCACCAACCCCAGGAATGCCTGCAGCTCTGCTTTGTTTTTGGGCGCTGGAGCCTTCTAATTGCCTTGACCTTGCTCTCAGTAGGGTGAATTCCTTTCTTGTCTATCCGTAGCCCAAGAAATCGACGGATTCGACCCCTATCTGGCATTTGTTTGCCTTGACTTTTAATCCGCTGTCCGGAAAATGCTCAAAACCTTTCTTAACGCTCCCCAATTCCTCCATGTTTTCCCTGAAATTAGGACATCATCAAGTAGGGAACTACCCTGGGAGCCCCTGCAGTAGTCGTTCCATTAGGTTTTGGAACAGCCCTGGTGCCACACTGACCCCAAATTGCAATCGGGTGCACTTGAATGCCCCCTGTGCGTTACAATCGCTTGGGCTTCGCCAGCGGGCGCTCACGGGCAGTTGTTGGTAGGCTTGGGCCAAGTCTAACTTTGCAAAGACTTGCCCTTGCCCCAAAGAGTGCAATAAGTGTTGCACCACGGAACCGGTAAGCGCTTTTCTGTAAGGCTTTGTTAAGCGCCGCCTTGTAGTCAGCGCAAATTCTAATTGACCCGTCCGACTTTATTGGGTGACGATTACGCCTCCCACTTTGCGTGATCGACTGGCACCAAAATCCCTGATTTATGAGCTTGTCCAGCTCCTTATCAATTTTTGGTTTTAGGGCAAAAGGGACTCTCCTCGCCTTAAGCCTAATGGGGCTACCTGGGGTCTAAGTTGAAGGAAATAGGGGTCCCTTGTACTTGCCCAGGCAGTCCTTGAAGACATCTTCGAACTCGTTAAAGAGAATGTCTTTCAGGTTACAGTCACTTCTGTAGATGCCAGTCACTCCCATGCCCAGGGCACGAAACCAGTCTAGTCCCAACAGACTGGGCAGAGTTCCTTCGACGATCGTGATGGGCAGGGTCTTCTTGTGTGGACCGACTGACTCGGACGGAGGTGGTCCTCGAACAGGGATGCGATTCCCTGGTAGTCGTGGACTCGTAGCCGCTTGTGCTTGCAGGTGGCGCTCGCGACGGACGGCAGCGACTTCGCCAAAGTGTCCCAGGACATGATGGTGATCGCTGATCCCGTGTCTACTTCAAGCCGCACCGTACTCCTCTATTTTTGGCTTGGTGAAGATCTTCTTCCACTTGGTTGAGGCGCGCCTATGACCACAGTTGTTTGGTTGGAATCGCGCCTTTTTGTTTGAGCCAATCGCGGTCGCCTTGCCGATTCCGCGCTCTGATTGGCCGATTTGAATTTTCGGCGGAAGGTTGGGCCGCTCGACAAACTTGAGCTAGGTGCCCTTTCTTCCCACACCGCCGACATGTCGCCCTTAAACTTGCAGCGTTGGCGCTGGTGTTGACCTCCGCAGCTTCCGCATTCGCCTCGGTCCCCTTTGTCGCGTTTCTCGGTGCGGCAGACCCTTCCTCATCTTCACCGTCGGATTCGGTCTGAACCTCCTCCTGGTGCACTGGAGTTGCTTTGCGCCGCCTTTGTGGGAGGCTTCTGCAGTGTCTCTGCCGCTTGGGAGGACATTTCATGTGCTCTGGCTTCGCCCAGAGCGTGGCCAGCGTTAGGTTGCTCTTGCTAGCAGCCGCCGCAAACGGATGTCTTTGACCGGATGAGTTGCTCGAGGAGCACCTCGCCCAGGTCTCGGTATCCGCAGTCCTTGGACGCTTTTCTTAGGGCGCCATGTAGTCACCGATGGATTCGCCCATCTGCCTTCGCCTCCGAATTCAAACCGCCGCACGATTTGGACGGCGCAGCGGCGTGGTTTTTAGTAAAGTCTGCAGAGTTGGCCACGACACCGACTGCAACGGCGTTGGCTCTGCCAGGGCTTCCGCGATATCAATGACCTCCGGACCACAGTGGCTTAGGAAATAAGCCCTTTTTCGGTTATCTGGAACTCCGTGCAGTTCGTTGGCTTCTAGGAAGCTTTCGAAACGGGTCATATACGTCCCCCATTTCTCTTTAGCCGGGTCAAACGGTGCGGGCGGAGTGTAACTGGCCATCTCCGCTTTTCTGCCCTGTGTTTGCTGGGTTCGGGTCTATCGTGCTTCAGCTCGGTTCTGGTTCTCCTCAGCCTCGAGATCCCATCCTCGTCGCCAATGTTAAGTTCTGGAAGTAACGAGGCTGGAGACCAGGGTAGTGACAACAGCTCTTTAATATAGGGTGGACCCAGCAACAGGCTGGGGGAAAAACCTCTCCTTTTATACAGTTCTACTGGAGGCGTCGTCCAATCAGCAACGTGCTGATTTCCCGCTCAAATATTTAAAGGTACAAACATGAATACATAACACATGCTACCTGGCCTGTGCCGAGGGAAGGGGAGAAAGGCCGCTCCAGTCTGTAGAAAAGCAAAGATAGAACCTTCAGGATTCACTAAACTTGCATACATGCTCCATAACGCTACTTTTTTTTCTTTAAAGTATTTTTTTTTAATTTTCTGTTCTTCTTTTCTCCTGCCTTTCTTCAACTTTTACTAACTTCTGCCTAATCTATTGTCCTGCCACTTACCCCTGTCATTTTCTCTCCCTCTAATTCCCCATTTCTGTTTTTCAAGCACCTGAATACTAAGAGGAAGAGAAAAAAAAGGCCTAGCATTAAAGGATGAATCATTTGCAAGATCCAAGAGCTTTGGAGGGCCAAATATTGCCTCACCAGATCCTTGGCAGTTCTCCTTAATCAATCGGAGCCTGGATATTTAATTGTTGTCGGCCTCAGCAGGCATATATTATGGTTAAGTCCGATCTGATGCATTTGGAGGGGCTGACAACTCCGGCATGTAACATTAATCCCAGCATGCTCTATTGATACGTACCATAAAAAGGCCCACTGTTCTCTGGAGTGTTTGTCTTCTTCACTTTATTATCATTCTCTTTGCTAAGGTCAGCTGTGCTGGTCTCGCAGAGACCATTAGGGTGCTTTTGCTTATTTAATTCACTCGCTGCGAAAGTGTGCGCTGCTTTTAGTGGCGCTTGTACAAGTTCCAGCAATAGAAGGTTTGGTTTCATGTAGCTGAACTCCAGCGAGACAAATATTTCAGCGGTGAATCAATCCTGGGAAAAGGACGGCTAGTAAGGTAGGGAGTGTTTATAGAAGATGTTTCTTCACTACTAGTAAAACACGTCTTATTGATAGTTCAGGAGGTGCTGGTATTCAGGTTTTTGAAAGAGTCTTATGACAGGCCAGTCACTTCAAGTTTACTGATATATGCATGTGAATATGCTTTCCAAATACAGGAGGTTAGGCTGCTGTTCTTTGGAAAAGAGGCACTCTTACAGTTCCCTGCTGGTTCTGCCTGAAGCTGTCTGGCATACAGCATATAGACATTTCCTATCTGATGCAGTTTAACTGGGTCTTAAATATTAATGCTCATTTGCCAGACATTTAATTTTTTTAAAAAAATCAGATATGCATGGTTTACGAGATCGAGTGGCTCAGGGGCTAGGACGTTGAGCTTGTCGATCGAAAGGTCGGCAACTCAGCAGTTCAAATCCCTAGTGCTGCCGTGTAACGGGGTGAGCTCCCGTTACTTGTCCCAGCTTCTGCCAACCTAGCAGTTTCGAAAGCACGTAAAAATGCAAGTAGAAAAAATAGGGACCACCTTTGGTGGGAAAGTAACAGTGTTCCATGTGCCTTTGGCGTTGAGTCATGCTGGCTACATGACCACGGAGACGTCTTTGGACAGCGCTGGCTCTTCGGCTTTGAAACGGAGATGAGCACTGCCCCCTAGAGTCAGCATTGACTAGCACGTATGTGCGAGGGAACCTTTACCTTTTTAAACACACTGTGCAGTAGGGCATGCTTGATATGATGGCAGTTGTGTGACTGTCCCTGTTATGTACATGTAGGGTTCTACAAAAAGGAGGGAGATGAGAAACCTTGGGAGGGAAAAGGAGTGGAGGAAGGAAGTTTAATGTCATCTGTGCCAAATAAATGAGCATAGCTAAAGCTGCTATCTGCAATGCACTGAGAGTTTTCACTGGTATCATTGAAGCTTTCCTTGAGATGCAGATGCATAGATTTCACAAGGTTGAAGGGAGTACTGGGGATTTGCTACCTTGATTTTAATCCTTATTAACAGGGAGGAGTGACTGAAGATATTAGAGTCATGGACGTGTTAGGGGCAAGTGGCCATGCCTTATTAGAGTTTTTGACTCTAAAATGTGTTTAATAAGCAGCGAAACAAAATCCATTCTTTTAAAAAGTCTTGTTTTATGGATATTGCAATAAGAAAGAAAAGTAGGAAATAGCCAAAGAAGCCAATATAGTTGAAAACATATCTTATGAAGGAATAGAGACTAAAACAGGATGGTTATTCAAAATGAAGGAAGGGCTGAGGATCAAAGGACTTCCACAAAACTACAGATCAGAATTATGTGAATGAAGTCAGGCAGGCATAGGTGGAAAATGAATCAAGGCTTATAAGGGAAGGAAAATCTAGGATAAAGGGTTTCTTCAAATATACCAAGAGCAAGAGAAAACAAAGTAGACCGTAGACTCATTGCTTACTTTGAAGAATTGAAAAATCCTAGGAGATGACCAAGGGACAGAAGAGGAACTCAACTCCTATTTACTTCTGTCTTTCCATCCAAAAGAAATAGTGATTTCGGTAGAACTAATTGATAATAAACAAACAAGGGAGGTTAAAGGTCACTAGCAAGTAGCAAAAGAACTTCTAGCTAATTTGAATGCCCATGTTCCTAAGCTCTGAAGATATGCACCTTGAAGGAATTGGCAAAAGAGTGTTAGGATCTCTGTCAATCAACTTCAAGAAGTCCTGAACAGTAGGTGCATGGAAGATGAAAAGGAGCATACTTGAGCCCTCTTTTCAAGAAAGAAAAGATCTCAATAATTATCAACCAGTGAAAGGAAAGGTACTAGGGCAGATAATATAGCAGTCATTTGTAATAATCTTAAAGGCAATGCCATGACTAGGGAAAGTCAACATGGCTTTGTCATAAAGTGGTCATATGAGGCAAATATTGTTTCTTTCTTTGACAGGAAAATTATTCCAGTAGACAAGAGGAATGCTTTGGGTATAAGATACCTTGATTTCACCAAAAAATTTAACAAGGTTCCACCTAATATTCACATTGACAAACTGTTCATGTGAAGTTGAAATGGCATTATAATAAAGAGGGTCCTCAATTGGCTGATTAACCATATTTGGAAAGTCAACATTAATGGTTCTACTTCAATTTGGGGATAGTAACTGGTGAGTACTGCAAAGATCTTGATATCAGTGATCCAGATAAGGGATTGGTGGGTTGTTTATCCAATTTACTGATGACAAAACATTGGGCATCTGGTCAACCTCCAAAATAACCGGATAACATTGAAGTCTGGTCGAACAGCCGGGAAGACGGAGCTAAGTGGAACAAATTGTCCTTGTCAAAATGTAAGGTATTATGTTTAAGGAAGTAAAATGTAAAGCACTCGTACAAGATGGGAGATTCATTGCTTGGAAGCACTACATCACCTGAGGGGGCAAAGAAAAGGTCTGGCTTTTCTCTTGCACTCTGAGCAGAAGACCATGGGATCATGTGGCATGAAAGCTGATTGCAGAACAGTGCAGATTATTTAAACAGATGTGTAATAAAAGCAACCTAATCAAATAATTTAGTATTAAGCAGGAGATAACAAATTCCAACTTCTCATGAGACTAAGTAGATCTTTTCTACCAAAATTAGACTCGTCAGTTTTTTTCCCCACATAGCCTTTAACAACAACAAAAAAATATTTACAGATGGTATTGTACTTGTACAATTAATATATGACTCACGCTTTCAGGTAGTTGGCAGATCATGAAACTCTTGACTTCTTTATTACCAAACTCTATACTGTCAAACAAGGGACAAAGAGCAATACTAATCCTAGAGTAATATATTTTCTCAACCTGAATACGTAAATTAGGAGAAATAAACAAGAGAGAACTCTATCTTATATTAAACATGAAAAATATTAGTGCCATAGCCAAGGAGAGACAATGAGAAATATGATTCCTATTTAGCTATGGGAAAACAGGAACCAGAATAAAATTGTTATTTATTTTTTAATTAAATTTTGAAACTACCCATCTCCCTCACAGAGGAATTCTGAGTGGTGTAAAAATATAATATTAAAACATTAAAAAAAACTGTGTATAAAATTTAAAAGAGATAAGGATGACTAAAATTCAAGGTTAAGAGTTATGTTATACAATATCAAATATATTCTTAGGTTAAAGCGTAAACTCTATATTATATTAATAAGAACCTCTTTTCTGTATGATGTCTCTCAGCTTGTTTATTGGTAATGAACCAAAAAATCTGAGTCCGTTCGGTCTCCTGTATTTCAGCATTCTGTTAATAAAGTTTTGGTAATGCTCTGAGTTCACAGATCTAACTAGATATTAGTCAGGGTGTAGGAGTTCCATATTTTGCGCCCATATTGCGCCCATATTTCAGATTTTGCGCCCATATTGCGCCCATATTTAGGATAGCTAACTGCTCGGACCAGCCACCACCAATCTGTTGTCTTACTGTTATGTTGAGATTCCAATTCATAGAATTATTAGCCAGAAGCTATGCTGGCTATGGATTCAGTGGATGAAATCCTGACATTTCTGGGTAATACCAGTTGGGATGGCAAATTTCAGTCCAATAGATTTGATAGAAGTTGCTTCCTCATTATACACTGATCACAGAGTATTCAACTACATTTGACCATCAAGTGTTGTATGCATTCAGCCTATGTGATTCATCTATAGTAGTAGTAGTAGTAGTAGTAGTAGTAGTAGTTGTTATTATTATTATTATTATTATTATTATTATTATTATTATTATTTTATTTACACAAAATGACAGTATACACAGCAAATGAGATGACTATGCTGGATTTCGTATCACAGATCACTAGTCAAACATTTCCCAAGCGTTTAGGACTGCGTGATGTATTGGCGAATTATGCGAGCAGATCCCAGTAAGGTGGCCTTCTGCAGCTGACCAATGGTGATCTTGCCAGCGCCAATTGTTTTTAAGTGCTTGCCTAGGTCTTTAGGCACAGCTCCCAGTGTACCGAGTACCACTGGAACCACCTGCACTGGTTTATGCCAGAGTCTCTGCAATTCGATTCTCAAGTCCTGATATCTGGTGAGTTTTTCAAGTTGTTTCTCGTAGATTCTGCTGTCACCAGGTATAGCAATGTCGACTATCCACACTTTTTTCTTTTCCACAATCGTGATATCCGGGGTATTGTGTTCTAAAACTTTATCAGTCTGTATTCGGAAATCCCACAGTAGTTTTACATGCTCATTTTCAATCACTTTTTCAGGCTTATGGTCCCACCAGTTCTTTGCCACAGGCAGGTGGTAGTTGTGACACAAGTTCCAGTGGACCATCTGAGCAACTGTGTTGTGACATTGTTTGTAGTCAGTCTGAGCTATTGTCTTGCAGCAGCTCAGTATGTGATCAATGGTTTCATCCGCTTCTTTGCAGAGTCTGCATTTGGGGTCATCAGCAGATTTTTCTATTCTGGCTTTGATTACATTCGTTCCGATGGCTTGTTCTTGGGCTGCAATAATAATAATAATAATAATAATAATAATAATAATAATAATAATAATAATAATAATAATAATAATAATAATAATAATAATAAAATATTTCATTAGTTTTAAAAACAAAAACAATGGACATTGCTCGACATCTCTGGTTTCTAACATTTACGTCAAATTCAAGTTAATAAGTAATATATTCCTGGATCTATATACAAATGTATATATCTCTTACTTCATTACATATCAAGTATATAATGTATAACTTCCTAAACAGCTATACACCTATTCAATAAATCTATATTACACTCACAAGTTCAATATACAGTACATTTATATATACATTTCCAGACACTTGCTATCCCTTATTTTTGGCATTCTTTCCAGTGGTGGGATTCAAGTAATTTAACAACCGGTTCTCTGCCCTAATGATTTCTTCCAACAACCAGTTTGCCAAACTGCTCAGAAAGTTAACAACCGGTTCTCCTGAAGTGGTGGGAACTGGTTGAATCCCACCACTGAGTTTTCCTCTTGTCCAACCAGTCATAAAATTTACTCCAGACTTCATAGTACCTTGATTCATGTTTATCTTTGAGTTCTAAGGTGAGTCTGTCAATCTCTGCAGAATTATGAATTTTACATATTACTTCTTCTGAAGAAGAAGAATTTTCTAACTTTCTAATTCAAAATCTATAGTTTTTGAATTATGTGAACCCAGAAAATTGAGTAAATCGTAGTTCAATTGATCATGGGTAACCATGTTGTGAACGCACAGCCAGATGTAAATACTGAGAGCATATCACTGCTCTGCCTTGAATCAACAGATGACCTTAAGCAAGATTTTAACTTGCAGCTCAAACCACATAAGATAGTTTTAATGAGAATTCATGGACAATTCCATGCACATTGCTCTTTTCACTGTAAATATATGAATACACATGGATGGACACCATCCATATTTATATTTGTTGGCTTTCCTACCCTGATATTCAGGATGTCTTGGTAGAACTGTAATGGATAGCTTTTGCTGAAGAGAAGAAAAAGAAAGAATTTTTCTTCTTCTTCTTTGGCAATATATCCCGGCAAAGCAATTAAGAACTGAATACAAAAAAATGAAACTATTTTTGGTTTGCAGTAACACCCCTGGAGCTACGGAGAAATGGAAGCCCTAAGAACTCACTTGTGGTTAAGCTACAGCAATATTGCTGGCAGAAGGACCAAAAGAAGAGCCTATATATATAAAAAAGGGGTGAAAGCAGAAGGGAGAAGAGGCCTTTGCCAAGAAATGCAAACAAAAAGGAAATGTTTTTTTTTAAAAAAACAAACAAAGCTACTGACTAAAACATATGCAAGGAGCAATGGAAACAAAAGAACACTTCAGTTCCTGATGTTTTAACTTTTTGAGGTGGTACATGGGACAGTGCAGAATGTGCCTGTAGGCATTAGAACGTCACAGCTGTGTAAGCGGAGGGATATCCATGCTGGCCCAGAAATTCACAAGCCATGAAGAAAGCCCACCTAGTTTGCCCGCTTAACACAGGCCATCTTTGATTTTGCTAAAAATAATATGCCTCAAGCACAGAAAGAGCTCATGCAACCAAGTGAACGGTCCCAAAAGAAACAACACACAACTGTTTGGAAAAAAACTGAGACATGCCATTCCTTTCCTGGGATGAAATGTTGCTACAGCTTTTACTTATGTTCAACAATGACACAAGAACAAGTTTCTCTTGGAACCCGCAGGCTAGCTTGCTGCCTGTACCCACCGAGATGATACGAAAAGCAGAACAGCATCTCTGTAACATAGTGTTGTGTCGGCGCCCACCGAGCCGGGCCTGCTGCCAGAAAGTGACTTGGAAAGTGAGGGGGAAGGGCCGTCAGGACTTACCTCGGGAGCACTGGCTTCCCTGGCTCAGCTCCAGGAGCCAGAAGCAGGCCAGTGGAAGAGATAACGAGGCCTCTATCCCCTGACTCTTTCCCCCCCAGGCCACGCCTTCAGACCCAACTGATGGCAATCAGGCTTGGTTGGACCCTAGGTTTTGTAGGCAGGAGAGGAGGGAACAACAGAAGCAGGGGTGGGGCAGGCCTAGGAAGTGCTGAGTCATGAAGCCACACCCCACAGGATATAAATGCAATGAGCACTGCTGTGTCTCTTCATAGCCGGCAAATCAACTGATTAACTGAGAGCTGAAGTGACTCACCGGTGTCGAGGGAGATATCAGAGAACTTGGCAGACGTTCGCTATTCTGCTGCCAGAGCTGATAGTGCCGGCTAATTAAGCCATCACTCGGATGGAGGCGAAGGAGGACAGAACACATAGCTGGTTACGTGTGGCATAGCAATAACAAACAAAACCGTCCATTGATAGGGTGCCACCTCCTTGGTGCTGCACCAGAAACTAATACAGAAGCGTAAAATTTAGTATTAGATTACTAGACATTCATCATCAAAGTGAATTAAGAAATCTAGAATTTTATTTTTTTTAAAAAAAAGCTGAGTAACTATTTGACTATTTCAGGCTCTTACACTATCACGAGGCTGCGAGTAATGTAAATGGATTTGGTGTGAAAGAGATAATTTGAATTAGAGCTGTCTTGTAGCCTCATGTATTCTGTTGCCACTGCACATTGGGAAAACTGAATTTGGTGTCCATGGATAAGATTTCCCTGGACAGGTTTTCATCTGAGTCCAAATAAAAAACTCACCTTTCATTTCATCTATTAAAACTGGCCTAGATATTGCTAACTTGGCCTCCTGCATATTGCTATAAGTATCCTCCCCTACCATGGGTACTTCACCTAATGAGAAAGCAGACTCCATTTTGAGGACGTAATATTCACTGAGTGTCTGGATTAAATTATCTCTAGGGTTAAATTAATGTTTCCTTATGTTTTGGTTATTCCTTCTGAAACACGACTTGTTTGAACTAAAACCCTGTTTTTGATTTTGGGCTGCAAGCCCACCTCTTCTATTCTTGAGCCATTGAGTCTAAGAACAAACTCTTCCCCTTCAATCCAGAATCTACCTGTAGCCAAACCTTTGTTAAAAGTTTAATGGATGAGAATATTTTCTTTAAGTTTAATTCTAGCTCGAAAGAGGAAAGAGTGAGAATGATGAACAGCAGCATAGAATTTAGGGCTTTACAAACGCTTCAGTAGAAATCTCTCACAATGGGCAGAAGCATAAGACCCCTCTTTTGCGAGTCATTTTTAAAGTTGTGTTAAGGTTGAAAGCTGTTCCTGGGTGCCTCTACATGTATATATATGCAAGATAACTTGTTTTACAAATTCAGCCAGCCAGCCCTGTTTTAGGACACCTTTGCTTCTATCCCATGGCCTTAATTCTCCCTCTTCTAAAACCTAGAATTCCTTTAACAGCAATATTCCGGGTACAAGGAAGCTATGGGAAATGCTCCAGAGGCACCACATGTTTGAATAATGAGCCACAAAGAATAGCAGAGCCGAATCCAAATATTTTCTAAAACATTACATGCTTAGAATAAATTTTAAACCAAGAAGGAACCAAATTATATTAAACCATAATAATTTCAAGATACCAAAGGCTTTTTGGCATATTACAGTGTGAGAATGATTCATACCAATGCTTTGTACAACAACTGGCACATTCTTGGGGCAGAGGGACTAATGTTCTTTACAGACTAGACAACATGAGGCATGTACTTAACCACTGGATTTTTTTTAAAAAAAATGTAATTTTAATAAAATATCTTACAGTTGTTGTTTTTTTAGATTGAAATTCAGTGTTAGGCTTTGTATTTCATATTTTCTGTAATGCCTGCTGAAATATGCTAGAAAACATATTAATTTCAGATGAAGACTATATAATTAAGTCTAGTCATGCTTTGGATAGAAGAGCCAGCTTATGCCACTGGGACCAGGAGTGACCTACCCTGGAGAAGGAGAATGCGAGGCTTGGAGGCATTGAGATGTTAATTCTGTGGTAAGATTAGACACTGGATGAAGAAGAGTTTCACTGTACTATAAACCAGAGGTGATTAACAATTAACAACAAAAGCTGAGAATTGCATCTAACATTTGACACTCATGTCAGATGCCATAGGAGCAGGACAGAGCAGGGCAAAGAGGTGGTAGAAGCTAGACCCCAAACTCATGGAATTTAAACTTACTGAGATTTAAACATGAATAAAATTAATTTTAAATAATTACATACAGTTAATAATCCTTACCTATTGATTTTCATAATAGAGTGTTTCTCAACCACAGCAATTTGCAGATGTGTAAGGTCAAACAGAAAACTAGTAATGGAAGGGAAGTGGTAAATTTTGCAGGTATTTGTTATTCTCCTAGAGCACTCTGAACACCATCTGAGACATGGTGAATTAGTAAAATGGCTTGCCCCCTTTAATGTAATGGAAGTTTAATCTTGACCAAATGTCCTTCCATAATCAAGAAAGCATCACTAGATCAAACTCAAGCAAATTTTCTATGTCTGATGTCTAAATAGACCTGAATAACAGTCATGTTGTAAGGCATTATGTCACGTTACCTACACTGTTATCTTAAAATACTGTCTAATTACATAAGCAGTAGCTAGACTTGGTATAAAAATACATATTTTAACACATAAGAAAATGTTGACTACAGATGAGTCCAACTCCTCAGAGCCAGAACAGCAAAAGAATCTTCAAGTTCTCGAATAACTTACATCTAGTTATAAAGTAATTATGCTTGCAAGCATGAATGGATTATGAAACCATCATTCCGCTAAGTAAATTTAAACAACACCCTTGATCTATATCAGTAAGATCCCCCCCCCACCTTAAGTAATAACACATTGCAGTCAAACTTTTCCCTTCCATCTGTTCAAATGGAAACATGTGGTATTAAGAGTTCTAATACCATCCCCTTGCTACAGATATACCTTAGAGGCTTCTCTTGGAAAACTTTATGGTTAACAAACAATTTGTGGCTAGTTAATTCACTCCCTTGTTGAGGATTGCATTCCCTCAAGTTAATTGTGCTATTCTGATGGTAACAGTAAATAAAACAAACCAACATGTGATCGCATTTATATAATATGGTTTTTATTTTCTTACCAGAAGCATGATCCCTGGAAGAGCTGAACTGAGAATGCAATAGAATCCATTCTTCCTATTACATGGTCCACAGGCTTTTTGCAAATGAGCTGGGTGCCCCAATGCCTTTCCATTGACAGACCTTTTCTCTCTTAAGTCATATGAAGGATTGCATCAGGTGGATCAAGTAGCCATTTACCCACTCAAATTCTTTCCCTGTTGGCCCCATTGGCAGAAATTGTGGAAGAATCAAGAGGCAGAAAGAAAGTGTCTATTCACTGAAAAAAACAATGCATATTGTGATGGGATTTTTACTTTTTTTTGGTCTTCTGTTTTTCTTTCTTCTACTTTTTTAAATAAAATAAAAAGTATTTCTCTTTTAATAGTGCTCTAGGGAGTAGAGGGGATGGGGTTTGAATTCACATCTCAGGAGGCCAACTATAATCTTCCTCTTCAGAAGAGGTGTGTGTGTGTGTGTGTTTAATAAGCGCCTCAGAAATCATATAACAAGTCCTTTATATATATTTCTCCTGAATCTGTGTAGTGGAAGGTTTATTGAGTTTTTAAAAGGAACCGGTCAAGTTGCAGGTTAAAATTTTTAATGGTAATTGGACTTGCCTTTTTCAATTAGGAAGGCATGACACACTTACACAGAATTCAGATCATAATCTGCTTCTGTTGTATATTTTATTTGGTTCTTAGTGAATTCAAATAGTGTGTCTCTAGTTCAGGCAAAGGATCAGTGAGGCCTCCATAATTCTTTACCCTTACATTTTCTGGCAAACATCAGACTAAATCTCTGCAGGTCATCATACTATAAAAGAACATAGTAAGACACTGAAACTATTTTTATAACTATCATCCTAACATCCGCTCTTTTTCTTTTTCATCAAAGTCCATAACATTTTTTTAGGCTGTTGAATGCGGAGAGATAAAAAGAAAATATCGAATGTAAATTTTCCTCTGTTTCAAAAAAGGAAAGGGAAAATCCAGAACACATTCAAAATGATTTTTTTTAATGGAAATACCTTTATTATTTTATAAATGATATGTGAATGTAAATGAAAACAGGCAAAAGTTTATTTTTACAAACTTAGCTCTGGGGCCCAGAAATAATTCTTTACAATAATCTTGATCTCCAAATGTTGCGGAATATTTAAACAGAGGAATGGTTACAGTGCATATTTTCTCTGTTTATTTTTAAGTACTGGGTGGATGGGTGGATATAGAGGTAGAGGTAGAGATAGAGATAGAGATAGACAGACAGACAGACAGATTGACAGACTGACTGACTGACTGACTGACTGACTGTTTTGGGGTTTTCAAGTATTATTTCTGTGACATTCAAAAGCAGGTCAGTCAAGCAGACTTGAAAAACTAATGATTCCGGTGGATAATATAGTTGATGCTAAAGTAAAAGACTGCATATATATTATACTGTTTGATTAAAAAAGGTAGGTAGCCTAGGATTTTGCCCGCCGCTACAGGTAGGTATGAAAGCCAGTTTGGTGCAGTAGTTAAGGCATTGGGCTAGAAATGGGAGATCATAAGTTCTAGTCCTGCCTTAAACACAAAGGTTTGCAGCTGGCTAACCTTGAGTTAGTCATTTTTTCTCTTCCCTAGGAAACAGGCGAGGGCAAACCACTTCTGAAAAAACTTCCCAAGAAAACTACAGGGATTTGTCCAGGCAGCCTTCAAGAATCAGAGATGATTGACTGAAAAGGGGGAAAAAAAACAGGTAGGTAGAAACAAAGCAGAGTAGAGGAAGCCTGCAGGGCATGGCTTCCAGAATTCCCAAACCCTAATTCCTTAACAGCGGCACCAGAGAGCTGCGTTAGGAGATGGGGGCGGAAGGATTATATTTCTCTGCAACTCCCAGCCAGCCAGATAAACCCCATTTTCAGAAGCAAGCTTTCTTTCTAGCTTCTCTCCCACATCAAATTTAGATCCACTTTAAACTGTTCTCAGAGTGTCTCAAGCCTTTTATTTCCAACCTCAGTTGAGAAGATTAAAAATGATGTTGCAATGTGTTCGGGAGTAAAGACTCCCTGCACTATAGTAGCTTTTCAAAGAGTTTCAAAGAGTTAATGAGTTTCTTCTTCCATTTTTAAATAGTAAATACTGCATAGTGGTATTTAAGGAGATACCTATATAATATCCTACATAAGGAGATTTTTCCTCCTTATAGTTAATGCTCATGACTGTCTCCCTCCCCACAAAATAGGCTTTCTAGTTTAAGCATGTTGAGGACTTCTGCTGTCAGTACTTCTAACTTCTAAGCCTTGCCTTTTCCATATATTTTCCTAGATATCCATGGTGATAACTACTGTATATCTGGGACACAAAGAACAATATAAAGAAAAGCCTTTGACAAAGTGCCTCCTGATATTCCTCTTCATAACCTAAAAACATACAGGTTAGAGCAACCTTGGCAACTTTAAGACTTGTGGACTTCAACTCCCAGAGTTCCTCAGCCAGCTTCGCTTGGGAGTTGAAGTCCAGAAGTCTGAAGGTTGCCAAGGTTGGAGACCCTTGGGTTAGAGGATGCTTCTTTTAGATCAATCTATCAGAATATATCTGGAAGGGACCTTGGGGGTCTTTTAGTCCAACCCCCTGCTCAAGCAGGAGACCCTATACAATTTGAGACAAGTGACTGTCCAGTCTCTTCTTAAAAACCTCCAGTGAGAAAGCACCTATAATTTCTGAATGCAAGCTATTCCACTGGTTAATTGTCCTCACTGGACTTCCCAATGAGTGGATATTAATTCAGGGTCAACTTGGAGAGAAGTATTGAGAGGATTAACACTCTGTCTTGGGTCTTGTGGTGTTGGACATTTTATCAATGACATAGATGAAGGAGTTGAGGGCACACTTATGAAATCTGCCAGTGATGCAAAGCTGGAGAGATGTGTGGAGGAATGTGGAAATAAGTCTTTAAGAAGATATGCAACAGCTATTACAATATTATTAACTTAGCAGGGAAAGACAGAAGTCGATAAGGAAGAAATTCAATATTGCCCTATTTTGACTTTCTTTGATATGAGAGAGAAGAATGTGTTTAAGATTAAATTATACCATATAACAATAGAGCTCCAGTAGTACTTGTGGTATTTATTTCATGACCTAACATACTTTGAAGGGCTAACAGGACAGCTAATATTCTAGAAAGAAAGATGATAAATAAAGGTTTAGGCAATCTTGAGTAGTGGGTTGAAATGAATAGGATGGAACTGAATAGGGAGAAATTTAAACTGTGACATCTGGATAGGGAAAAAAAGTAAGACACAAATATAGGGGAGATCTGACTTCACAGCAGTACATGTGAGTAAACAGATGAAAAAGAACAATAAAAAGATTAAAAGAACAATAATTAATTGAAACAGGATCAGAAGAAAGCTATTGAATGATGAAGGATCTGGAAATCAAGTATTGTGGGAACAGTTAAAAGATCTGAGCAATGGTGGGATTCAACTAATTTAACAACTGGTTTTCTGCCCTAATGACCAGCTGGGTGGGCATAGCCATGGTGGGTGTGGCCAGGGGGCATGACAGGTGGGTGTGGTGCAGGGGGCCTCCTGCACCCCCCCGGGAGCAAAAATGGGGCATGGGGGACTCCTGGAAGGGGGAGGGGGAGGGGCCTGCCAGCAATTTAACAACTGATTCAATCGAACCGGCTGAATCCCACCACTGGATCTGAGTATGTTTAACCTATAGAAAATATGATTAAGAAGAGAAGAAGAGGGAGTACTATAGGTTATTTTTTTATTACCCCAGAGAGCAGGATTGGAACCAGTGGGTTAAAAAAACAAGGAAGTTCAGACTAGCCATCAGGAGCAACTTCCTGACTGTACAAGCTATCAGCCCCTGAAATAGGTCACCACCTGATCTGATGAGTTCTTTACTAGTGGTCTTCAAACACAGACTTAATTGTCATCTATCAGAAATGCTGGGGTGAGTCCTGCAACTGACTAAGGAGTTGGACTTGAGGACTTTTATGATCCTATTCAACTTTATAATCCTATGATTATAATTTTCCTTTAAACTCCAGATGTTGTTTAAGGTCATTCCCAGAAAAACCAGATAACTTGCTTAGAATGATATCATTCATGTTATGAATGTCAATGTGATTATGGCAACACTGTGAAAACTAAGTCCATATTGATATACCTTAGCCAGCATAATTGAATTGCTCTATTCCATAATTGTTGGAGGAAGAAATACCAGATAATCATAATCATAATTTTAAAGTTGATATAACCCTAAAGTGAAATGTGCTGCCAAAGATTATATTAATTCAATTTGGAAGTTTTTTTTTAATGTTCTGGAATTCATAACTATTTCATAAACCCTTTAAAAAAAGAACAATAGCACATGACATACAACAGATAATACATTTGATATAAATTATGTTTTAAATGTGGGAAGGAAGGAAGGAAGGAAGGAAGGAAGGAAGGAAGGAAGGAAGGAAGGAAGGAAGGAAGGAAGGTAGGTTAGTTGGTTCCGTTTCTGTGTTGTATTAAAATTTAAAGTCTTAATGGGCTGAACATTGTATGTATAAAAGTCAGAACCTGTTTTGTTCTGTTTGTTCTTGAAA
This sequence comes from Ahaetulla prasina, assembly GCF_028640845.1. Taxonomy (NCBI): domain Eukaryota; kingdom Metazoa; phylum Chordata; class Lepidosauria; order Squamata; family Colubridae; genus Ahaetulla; species Ahaetulla prasina. Next base: position 159,333,391 of record NC_080539.1, read on the forward strand.
GCAAATAGATTGATATATCCTGTACCAACATAGATTGACTGAACTATATATTCTAGGAAAAAACTTTGAAGAAACAATTATCATAAGATCAAATATTCCCCTGCTCAGAAACATGTTTCCCTTGAGCAAATGATGAGACAGGACACTAAAGCAAATATCCCCCCACCCCAACCCCACACACATTCGTCTAACTGCCCCTTATCTGAAGTAGATATAATCTGTCTTTCCAAATTATGCACTTTGAATAAACATGGAAGATATCCACTAAATTAAGACTTCCGTGGTCTTCCCTGTGGCATGCTCTGTTCCTATGCTTTCAAAATTTCCTATGAAACATTCCGTGAGGAAGGATTTGAGTTTCTCTGAGTGAGCTGTGGAAAACCAACAGACCAATTAAGTTGGTTAATTATACCCCACACATCCACCAAGTTGAAAGTGGATGTGCGGAGTATAATTAGTTGATTCTGAAAATTAATCAAATCCAAGCTTATTCAGAATTTCAAGATACCAAAGTATCAGGCTTGGTTGACAATTCTGGCATGACTGTGCTCATGTGGAGCCTTCCTTAGCAACTCCTTGACTTCCTGCTGCGCTATTTTATTTATTCATTTAGAGTTTTTTCAAGTGCTTTTTAAACTTGGAAGTTGGTCTCTTGCATAACGGTGAGCTGAGCTATAGCAGCGTTTTTATTCCATTGGATAATCCACTGTGTTTTTAACTGGACTCTCTTTTTAAAAAACCAGTATTGTTCCTATTATACGCTACATACTGTTGGGTTATGTCTACAATTGTTATATGGAGAATGTTCAGGGTCAAAGCTTTTGAAAACTTCAAAATCCAAATTCTGCATCACAGCACAATTTAGCCCAGCACAAACAAAGGGATCAACATGCTACAGATAACTTCTTTTTCCACTAACTCCTAGAAGATGTACTTCATTCCCAGGTTTCTTAAAAGTACATATGGAGAAAAGAGTTCAGTCTTTAAGCAGAGCAATGCGCTGTCATCGTGTATGAAATATCTGCTATGTCATTAATGTTATATAGCTAAGCACCAATCAAATGAAGCAACTCTATCTGTGTCATTAGTTTGATGGGCTTAAAACCTCGTTTAATGTTTGCATGGCTTCTCAAAACCTATTTGAATTTGGCATGTCCCAGCTGTATTTATTAGGCCTCTTTGGCAACACCCTTAATATTTCGATCATGATCTTGTCCTTACTGGAATCTGAGTTCCCTCCCCACCATAAAAGGGAAGCAGATCCCCAGGCATGCCTCAGTGAAATGTATGAGGACTAGAGACATGAAGCAGACACCCATCAGGTGCAACAGGATGCCTGCTTTCTGTCAGCTTTCTACCTACTGCCTTTCAAACAGACAGGGAGACAATTCTTCATTCTACCTGTTTGGATATTGAACAGGTCTGCTTTCAAATTGCAGACATAAAACAGCATAGATTTGCAGGTGTTCTCTGAGAACATTTGGACCAGGGAAATACATTCAATATTTGACAGTCAGGGGACCAATTTATCCCACTACTGATCCCTCTCCTCAGGCAGGTGTGAGCTATTTTGATGGCTACGGGATGGACCATGCTTCTTTCTGAAAGCCCCATTGGTTCCAGCGGTAGAGATTTATGCCCACAGTCCCCCACCCAATTGAAATCAATGGGATACATAAATAATTGTTCCCTGCATGGGGAAAAAAAACGTTTTAAACATCTTTCCTACATTTATAAAAAGACTGCTTGCTTTTAACAGCACATTTTAGTCAGGGTAATTTTGTTTATTTTTGCAATAAGAAAGAAAAATCTCAACATTTCTACTGCCTCGGCTATTTAATCAAATATTTGTTTAAAGGCCTTTCAACTCACTGTCCCTAATATTTCACAGCAGCCATGCACTAAAACAGTTAATCTAAATGGTTATGTTGTAATTCACTAGACGGTAAAATGACCCTTCAAGCAACGCTTTCATAATGTAGAATTTATATATATATATATACATATATATGAAATGTTTTAGATATACATTTACAGTACATACTGATGAAATCTAATGTATCATTCCTTATGAACCAAACAGGAACTTCAGAATGTGACTCCGAATCCTTTACAAAGTACAATATTTCTTTGTCAGCTAATTAGAAAATATACTGAAAACCCTAAAAGTGGAAGTTTTAAAACACTGATAAATAATTCAGTTCCATCACATACTGAATCAAAATGAATGTTTGCTACCTGTGAATTACTCTGTAATCCAATATCATTGGGTAGTGGTGAAATCCATTTTTTTTTACTACCGGTTCTTTGGGCTTGGTGGGCGTGGGCATGGCTTGGTGGCTTGGTAGGTGTGGCTTGGTGGGCATGGCACCGGCATGGCAGCGGCATCTCCATTCCCTCCCCACTCTGGGGCCAGCCAGAGGTGGCATTTGCTGGTTCTCCGAACTACTCAAAATTTCTGCTACCAGTTCTGGATTTCACCTGCTGGATTTCACCCCTGTCATTGCGGAAGGGGGGTTTAAAACAGAATATTTGATCTGGAAATTATTTCATGACAAAATTCAAGAAAGAGGAAAATTGTTTCAGCTTTTCTGTTTTGGCATGGGACACTCTCTTGTTGGAGGATAATTCTGAAAGATGGATCTCAAACAAAATGGATTACTGGGTTTCCTTAGCATAACATTTTATGCACACCACTACTATGCTATAGTAATACATTCCATGGTTCAACATGAAATCCCTCTAATGTTGAACAGAATTAGTTAATGAAACATATAAAGGTTTTGGTTACGACCTTTAAAGCGCTCCATGGCTTAGGACCTGGGTACTTACGGGACCGCCTACTGCTGCCTCACACCTCCCACCGACCTGTACGCTCTCACAGAGAGGGACTTCTCAGGGTGCCGTCCGCCAAGCAATGTCAGCTGGCGGCCCCCAGGGGAAGGTCCTTCTCTGTGGGGGCTCCCACACTCTGGAACAAGCTTCCCCCGGGTTTACGCCAAATACCTGACCTTCGGACCTTTCGCCGCGAACTGAAGACACATCTTTTTATTCGCACGGGGCTGGCTTAAATTTTTTATCGGTTTTTAAATTTTTTAATATTAATATTAATTTTAAATGGGGTTTTAGTTCTCTATTTATTTTAATGTTTTCTAGGCCAATTATAATAAGTTTTTTAATACGCATTTTAAATTTGTATATTGTATTGTTTGTTTTTTATTTATGCCTGTACACCGCCCTGAGTCCTTCGGGAGAAGGGCGGTATAAAAATCAAAATAAATAAATAAATAAATAAATAAACCAGTGGTGGGTTTCAATTTTTTTTACTACCGGTTCTGTGGGCGTGGCTTTGGTGGGCGTGGCATGGCTTGGTGGGCATGGCAGGGGAAGGATTACTATAAAATCCCCATTCCCACCACACTCCAGGGGAAAGATACTCTAAAATCTCCATTCCATCCCCACTCCAGGGGAAGCTTACTGCAAAATCCCCATTTCCTCCTGATCAGCTGGGACTCGGGAGGCAGAGAATAGATGGAGGTGGGGCCAGTAAGAATTTTCACTACCGGTTCTCCAAACTACTCAAAGTTTCTGCTACCGGTTCTCCAGCACTGGTCGGAACCTGCTGAAACCCACCTCTGATATAAACCTGCAAACCTTCTAGAAACCACTCCTTCCAGAACTGAGAAAAACAAAATGAGACAGACAAAGACACACACACACACACACAGGACCCCAGTGCTAGGTTATTTAAGCATTGCATCTAACATTTTTTCAATTGAAAATCAAACAAAAATAAAATCAGTTAGTATCCTCAATAAAAAGATATAATTATGCGACTGCAGTTTTAAAAGTTAGCATTATCGGTGGTAGTTTGAGATGCTGCCTTTGAAGCAGTATACATTTACTAACGGTTTGCTGGGTATAAGTGGAACTCAAGGAAAGATGCACAGGATTAGACTGCGGAAGATAGGAAGCAAGGGTCTGGTAACCAGGAGGGAAGGAAAGAGAATTATTTATTTCAAGTAAGGCCCAACACATGGCAAACATCAAGTTAGGAATGCAGTGCCTACATTAACTAAGAATGTAATAAATGTGGGACAGATCTCAAAAATGCCATAATAACACAATTGAGGAGAAAGGATTAGGAGAGAGGAATTTGACTATCTGTAGTATTTATAGAAATGAACTTCATATAAAATTGCTTAGGAAATGATCTAAATGCAACTTGTAGAGATGGTGCCACATTAGAGAGCACTGAGAGTCCTTGGACACATTATTGGCTCTTGTCACTGTAGGTCATTCTGGCAAGAAATCATGGTGCTCTAAATCTTGCAGCACTCTTGCCTTGCATGCTTGCAATTTTAAAAAAAATGTGACAGGGAGAGGGAGTTTGCAGAAGACAGAGTCAAATCTCCCTCAAAACCAAATATAGATCGAGGGGCAGGAACTAGATGGAAGGGGGGGGGTAATTTTCCTGGAAACTAGAAAAATAAATTGGACCTCTTTACACGGCTGTCTCCAGGAGCATCTGTGTAACTTATATTATTTACATTCAGCAAACGAAGGTGAGAGAAGGGGGAAAAACGACACTTCCAGGTGCATCACCCAAAGCTACCCTCAACTGGGGAGGGGGGATCATGAGATTCATACATGTCTTCTGAAACAGTTAATTGGCTGTCTTCATGTAGGAAAAGTTGGCTGCAAGAACTTGCCCTTAAATAACAGGAGCTTCCATTGGAATGATCTTTGGCCTCTTAAAGATGAAAAAAAAAAAGAAAAAGTATCATTGCATAAGGTCTGCCTGCATTGCTGCTTAACATAAATCACAAACGTTCCACCCTGACAATTGCCAAAATGACAAAATTGTGTGAACCTGTTGGGAATTCATTTTCCAATTTGCTTTATGTCATATCCCACTGCCTAAACCCCCAAAGTTGCTACTTGATTTCATAGGCAGTTTTATCAGTGAAGCCTGTCTTAATCCTTCTAATCAGTTGGTAACCATGATTTCATAGTTTTTGTGTAAAAAAACCCCACATGCCCCTAACCTGATTTATTTTCTCTATATAAGCCGAGTGCACTAAATGCTTGCTGTGCAGTCTCTCTACACACCTTCAGAGATACACCAATCAAGGATAGTGAAAACAAAACAAAACAAAACATCTGACTACAAAAACACAGTGTCACACTAGCATGAAGGTGACAGCGATTTACACAAGGGGTGGGCTGGGGGTTCACAGAGGTTCGGGAAAACCTCTAGCTAAGATTCTGTGCAGTTTGGGGAACCCCCAAATCCCACTCCTGCCTGGCCCCGCTCACCCCGCTCCACCTCTCCCAGAAGTCCCCACATGGCCCGTTTTGGATGCAGGTAAGTGCAGGGTGCACACGGAGGCTCAGGAAGGGCAAAAAATGGGCCTACCAGAAGTTCGGTAAGGCCGGAAACCTCCAGAGCCTGGGGAGGCCATTTCTGCCCTCCTAGAGGCTCGAGGAAAGCCTCCAGAGCCCAGGGAGGGTTAAAATACCCCCCCTGCGATGGTGCAGGAGGCCAATTAGGCCACACCCACATGGTCACACCCACTCAGCAACTAGGCAGAGAACCCCTTGCTAAAATTTTTGAAGCCCACCCCTGGTTTATACCCTGGAAGAAGACATTTTGACAGCCATGCAGCTTAGTGAATCTGTCTATGTACATGCATGGAAGTTTGGAGAATGATAGAGCACATGACATTTACTGAAAACATGGAGGAGAGAAATGTGGCTTCCGAATTCCTGAAAATATTATCCAAAGTTCAGAAAGTGGGACCCTGGATCAATTGGAGAGGTAACTTATCAGAAAATATGGTGATTGTAGAAATTGAAAAATAACCTGAAACAAGGCAATGGTTGTCAAGAAAACCACATGGCTGAGTAGGTCACCAGAAACTGAGTTTGACTGAAGAATCTCTTATTTTTGCTTAAATCTTAATTAGATGCTAATCATCAAACAGTGGTTAGGCTATCTGAGAAAAAAATAAAGAAAACACACAGCATTATATCGGTGTTAAGTATTATGCCAGATTAAGTGAAGTGGCATAATCAATCATTGTTTATTATGTAATATTAATGTAACAAATGTATAACTCAGTTTACACATTTTTGTGTCACATCACTAGATTCCGGTAAAGAGAATTTCCCTGAGGATGGGCTCCAGCACGAATCCAGAAGCTTAGAAACCTCTTGTCCCGGTGACCGACTCAGATTGGATCTTGCAACATTATCCTGGGACACATATATTTGCCTTCATTCATATGATTATAATTGATTTGCTCTTTCACCAGCTTTTAAATCAGCAGCTAAGGAAGTAATATTCATTGATTGACTTTCTAAGTATTTTTGTATGCTGTTTTATTTTTAAAAAAATGTTATTTTACACATGTCATGATTTTAATTCTGTGAATCAACCTATCCCACACCTTGCATCTTCCAGATGGATGAACCTCAAACCCCAGAATTCTCCAACCAGTAAGACTGTTAAGAATTCTGGGAACTGAAGTCCATGCATCTGAAGAATATTCGGTTCTGCAGATTAGTCTGAGTTTAAATACCTGTGGGATTTTGTTGACCACTCTCAGTGCCTCTGTAAGAGGAAGGAAATAAATATGACTATTTAGAAGGGGGAGGAATCCCAGTCTGATAGGAACCCAAGCACTCAATAACAGCATACCAGGATTTTTTATGGACTTTCCATTTTCAAGGTCTTGGGTGTGGCTTTCTGCAGAACCTCCAATGGCCTGCCAAGATACTATTTTCAATAGGAAACAAGGTATCATTAAATGTATGTAGGGGAAATAATTATGGATTTAATTTTAATGAAATTTAATGGAAATTATTTTTGTACCCCTTTTATGAAGAGCAATCCCGGTGTGCCGGAAGATTGGAGGGGTTAAACTGAAAATCGTTCCGTGCCATGATTAGTTAATTAAAGCCATGTACACTATTTTTCTTAACCTTAAGACCGCAATTATCCAGACAAATACATTTCCATTTTCATCTTCAGTGATTGCAAATGGATCTGGAAAGGGCTGGTAAAAGTTAATCAGGACTGTACCTGGGAAAACCTGATGTAGTTAAACACACAAAATATAACACTACCGAATGAAATGGATGACGATTGGTCAGCTTTCATCCATTTTATTTATTTATTTATTTATTTATTTATTTATTTATTTATTTAATTTTGTCATAACAATATACACAAGCATAACAAGCATAACACAAAAGATTATATAATATATAAACAAATATATGAGGAGAAACAAGGTAGTATAAGCATATATATATATAGGGGAAGAAACAATAGGACAGGAACGGTAGGCACATTTGTACTCTTATGCACGCCCCTTAGAGTCCTCCTAGAAATGTGGTGAGATCAACAGTGGATAGATTTTTAATAAAGCTTTTGGGGTTATGAGAAGAGACCACAAAGTCAGATAATGCATTCCAAGCATAGACAATTCTGTTACAGAAATCGTGTTTTCTGCAATCTAAACTGGTGCGGTTGACATTAAGTTTAAATCTGTTGGTAGCTCTTATGTTATTGTAGTTGAAACTGAAGTAGTCATTGGCAGGAAGGACATTACAACGGATGATTCTATGAGCTAAACCCAGGTCCTGTCGAAGGTGACAAAGTTCCAAGTTTTCTTGTTTGATTTTACATATCACTGCTGCAACTTTGCCTTATAGGGAATCTCTGTTGCATGTATCTCATACAGAGTACTTATATAGCTTTCTCAGAAGTAAGTATTTTTCCATCAGAAAAGAAAGGATTAATTTTTTACAGACTCCATGACTCTACTTGGAGAATATCTTCACTAGAGGAATTCTTCTGCTAGGAGAAGAGAAGCTGGCTCCAGCATACACAGCAGGAATAGGTAACCCTCTGAGTTGCAGGAGCAAATTTGGGACTTATAATTTGAGGCTTTCATAGGCACTCTTACCAAACGGGTCACCATGGGGGACTTGCCGTACATATCAAAAGATTCCCAAGCTCCCACTCAATCAACCAATGGAATAGGTTGCCTTCAGAAGTTGTGGAAGCTTCATCACTGGAATCTTTCAAGAAGAGACTGGACTGCCATCTGTCAGAAATGGTGTAGGGTCTCTTGTTTGGGAGAGGGGTTGGACTAGATAACCTACAAGGTCCCTTCCAACTCTGTTAATCTGTTAATCTTCTAGCCTGTGTTAGATGCTCTCTGTGATAGATTATGTACCATCAAATTGTTTTGACTCCATAGATTTTCTCCATATATAACCTGTTCTTTCAGCACTCACAATGGTGCAGTTCTCTATGATTTTTTTTCCCCCCTGAACAGATGAGAACATTTCCAAACGAAGCAGTGGATTGCAATCACTCTTTTTCTTTGATAATAATGTCTAAGCAACTCTGGTATATTCTTAGAAATAAAAATTTCTCTGAATATAGTGAAGTGGAATAGCAGAGGACAAATGTTCAGCAAACCATAGGTTCTAGTGTGACTTAGCAGAGCTCTTGCTGTTTTTTTGTTGTTGTTGCAGGTTTTTGTTTATGTTTCACTTGCCTCTGTTTCTCAAAGAGAAGATGTACATCCATAGGAAAAACAGAAGGTTCTTTGTGGTTCTGTTCTGTTATGCTAAGAGTAAGAAGTACAACTGGTTTGAGACAAACATTTATTTATTTATATATTTATTTTGTCACAACAGTATATATAGGCATAAGCATGAAATAACTATACAATATATAAGCATATATATAAGCATGAGTATGTAATAACTATATTAATTGGATATAACAAAAGGAAACAATAGGACAGGAACAGTAGGCACGCTTATGCTCTTATGCATGCCCCTTAAAATAAAACACCCATGTTTAAAATTATCCAAAAATGGAAAGAAGATATATAAAAAGTGCTTGTAATTTCAGAAAAAGTTAGGCTGGATCATTATATACCTGGAAACTTCCATGTTTGATTCGGGTTTATCACAGCCAAATTCCCTACCCCTATGGCAACAAAGTCAAATAAATATAAACATATATTTGTTTGACTAAAAATCCCTGAGCTACTTTTTTGCACACACCACATTTCCAAAGAGGACTTGCTTGAGAGTGAAACCTCAACCGTGGCCAGAAGCAAGGAAAGTTGCCAGAAGACCTCCTGATTCAGAGGACTGTGTCCAGCTGCTTTACACGGCAACTCAAATCATATCACACAGCAAGTTTCTCCCTTGCTCCCTTGTGATTCTAAATGTGGGGAAGGTCTTGGCACAGAGTCTGTGGAATATTTTAAGCCTGATTTTGCTTGATGAAGGAATCCAGGACAAGATAATTAAAGATATCTTCTCCATCCATAGCTGTGCTTACTAGCAGATTCTGAAGAGAGTTGGAATTCTGTTGACTCTCATTCAAATTTAAATAGCCCTTTCTGAACATCTGGAGACCTGAATAAAGCAACTGTGAGTTAATGTCATTCACTGTAGATCTTATTGTTCTGAACAGCATGGCTGGAGACTCAAAAGCTGGGACAAGACATTGGGATGGGGGTGAGCTCTCTGCTAAATATCCTCTATCCATACAGAGGGAGGTCCCAAAAGGTCCCAAAAAGCAGCTGCAGAAGTGAACTATTAAGTTAAAGCCTCCCAGTGCAGCAAATCTGCTAGCAGAGGAAGCTTCAGGTCAGCTTGCCAACAAATGGATGTGTAAACAGGCAGCTCGGTTTCCTGCAGAAATTTGTCATTTAGAAGAAAGAGTTGGAAATAGAAATGGCTGCATTTGCCCAGTAGTAAAGACAGAACAAGATAGCCATTACAATATGTTAGCTAAGCCAGAGAATAAATTTGGAAAGATGAAGCAACACAGATTTGATGAGAAACCATCACGTGAGCCTGAGCAGTAACTAACCTGTTCACTACAACTCAAGTGCAGGCAACAATGTGGAAAAGACATACAGAATGTATTTAACCACTAGATGTAGGAGGAAAACCCTAATTGGGTTTGTCTGCTCTCCTGTCTGGCTACCAGCTGACAATTCAACAGCTGACCTCTCTGAACCAATCCTGACTGCAAAAAAAAAGAAAGGCTAGGTTGAGGTCACTTGGGTGGGCAAAGGTTGGGCTGGTTCTTATTTAGACTGAACTGTTTCACCCATCTCTAGTTACTCAATGTCATTACAACATACTCAAATAACATAACATGCCACAACAAGCCACATGCCAAGAATATAAATACACTTGAGATTGTCAGGTACATATACGTATAATTCTCCAATATGTTCACAATATGTAAGGAAACCTCAAGAGTGCAGAACTCTAATGGTTCTGATGCAGGGTCTCATTTTATCAGTACTCCTAGGGTTACTGCCTATTCCTGTTTCGGTTCCTTCAACCACAGCACCAAATTAGGAGCCATCTCTCAAATTAAAGAGCAAGCCCCACACATTTATTCACTCAACTGTTGGTTGAGAATGATCTTTACAAAAGCTGCAGAGTTTATTGTGTTTTTATACATACATGCATACATACCGTGTTTCCCCAAAAATAAGACCCTGTCTTATATTTTTTTGAACCCTTAAATAAGCACTTGGCCTCATTGCCATGCGCTCAGAAGCTGGATTGGGTTTATTATCAGGGGATGTCTTATTTTGGGGGAAACAGGGTACATACATACATACACACACACACACACACACATATACATATACATATACATATACATATACATATACATATACATATACATATACATATACATATACATATACATACACATACACATACACATACATACACAGTAGTGGCCAAAATTGTGGTTTTTATGGTACTACAAAATTGTACCAAAATTGTAGTATCATATAATTATATATCAATGGAAAGATAACTTAATCAAGAATGTAATGCAATAACCTTTATGAAGGATTTGCTATTAGAATAACAGTTATAGTATAAAGAAGAAAAGTGAAACACGTAGAAAAAATGAGATATACAAAAATTACCACATCAGTTAATACTTAGTTGGGTAACCTTTAGCATGAATTACAGCCTTACAACATCTTCCCATGGAGTCAACCAAGTCTTTTAGTTCTGCAGCTATTATAACGTGAAACCAAGATTGAACCATTGTTTCTATTAACTGGGTTTTATTGCTGGGTCGCTTCTGACTAACAAGTTTCTTTAGTCAGCTCCATAGATTTTCAATTGGGTTAAGGTCTGGGCTATTCCCAGGCCATTCCAACAGTGGAATATGATTATCTTGAAACTCCCCCCAAAAAGTGGTGTTAGTATCCATCAAACCTCAAAAATACACTTTTCCCAAAAGGTTTCCACAATTGTGGCCACTACTGTATGTGTGTGTGTATATTCTATTTCTGTTTTCTTTCTGAAATAAAGATACAAAAGAAAACCAAGCAGTGCAGTGCTCAGAAATAAGTCTTGTAATACATTCAATAGGACTTACTAGATACTAAGTATGTATAGAAGAGAGGGCCTTTTGTACAGCTTGGACCATGTAAATGGGCTGAATTTAAAAGCCTCATAATGCCAGAAGTATCACCTGAGATAGTTCTGTCCTTTGCACAACTTGATGCTTGGGATAGAGGTTGGTAGAAGAACAAAGAGAAAGAGGCAAAACTTAATCCTTGATCTATAATGCTACTGAAACTGGGTCCCCCCCCATTTCTTTATTAACCTCACCCCAAATAATTGCTTGGCCTTCCTAACATTACCCCCAAAATTCATCACAGTGACACTAGACTTGTCTCTTCCATAGGACTCAAAACTTCCTGAAAAACACAAAGCAAAGAAGATAGCGTAGAAGCAGGGGAAAGGTGTTCTAACATCTTGTAGTATTTAATTCAATACTTTGTTTATCTACTCATCTGGTTTATGATATATTTTACTGAACTGCCCGATTTTACATTTTCTTTTCATGAACAATAAACTAATACTCTAATTTAACAGAAAGGTAGTGTAATATACAATGCATAATTTATAACATGGGATCTAAACCAGAATACAAATTAGTGCCATCTGCTCCTTTCTCTGATTCCATTGTCTAATCCTTCTCTTATGTGCACTGCAACATCTGAAACCTCCTTAGCAGAATAGGAGAGAAAGTCTTAATCCGACCCTTAAAGAAAACTACAGTTGGTCCAAAATAAAGCTATCTTATCTGAAATTCTACACTCCAAATCATATACTCTACTTTGTACAGCAGGTATACAACACCATGCTTTCCTTTGAATTTGACTGATTGATTGATGATTGGTTGATTTGTATTCCACCTTTATTATCTTTACAACTAACTCAAGATGGTTAGTTGTACCAACAGAAGATCCTCCTTTTACGTTTCATATGACAACCCTGTGAGGCAACTTGGCCTGAGACAGCAGCCTGCAGACCTGGCAGCAGAGTCAGACAGTGAGGAGGCTGGGGAGGACAATGGGCCAGTCCTGGAGTCAGGGGAAGGCCCGGATGAGGGCTCTGCATCGGAGGCAGAGATGGGACCAGGGCCATGTGTGGACTCCAGAGCCTCAGAGGTGGACAGCAGAAAGGCAGAGGAACAGGAGGAGCCTGTTCCTAGTGCACGCATGAGAAGAGCTGCCAGAAGGCAAGAGCAGCTGAAGCAAATAGGACAACTCGGGAGTAAAGCCAGAAGATGATTGGCCCCTCCCATAAGGTTTAAAAGAGCAGCAATGATCCCTTGGGTTCTTTGTGGAAAAGCAAAATTGATTCCATTGCTTCCTGTCAGTGTCTCTTGAACTTTGTGGGGGTTTTGCCAAGAAAAGCCTTTGGCAGGTTGCCAAAGGTTGGTGATAAGGCCAAAGGATTGTTTATAAAGAATTTGCTTTGAACTAAGCTGAGAATGAATTAATTTTCAGCTGTTTTAATAAAACAAGTTTGTTTAGGACTCATTTGCTTTTGGTAATCACTACTTGGATCTCAGTCACAACATCACCAGGCTGGCTTTCATGGCTAAGGTGCGACTTGAACTCACTTTCTAGCCAAGTTCCTTAACTACCAGACGGTAGGGGCCATGATAGCTCAGGCTGTAAGAAGCCTGTTATTAGAACACAGCAGCCTGCAATTACTGCAGGTTCAAGCCCGGCCCGAGGTTGACTCAGCCTTCCATCCTTTATAAGGTAGGTAAAATGAGGATCCAGATTGTTGGGGGGGCAATAAGTTGACTTTGTAAATATACAAATAGAATGAGACTATTGTCTGACACACTGTAAGCCGCCCTGAGTCTTCGGAGAAGGGCGGGATATAAATGTAAACCAAAAAAAAAAAAACTGGCTCACTGAATTATAATTGTACACTGAAAAGTAGGGGGCAGAGATAAAGCTAAATTTCATTTCATCTAAATATAATTAAAATGAAATGTAGCTAATAGGATTGAGCTCCAATCTTGCATGTAGCCCATTATTGTGCCATTAAAAATAAAATTCAGTAATAACTTTTGAAAATCTCCAATGGCTTCACAAAAGGCCTTCATGGGCCATGGATTTTGGAGTATCAAGTTATGCACTTCCATTGTAAAGGAGGTTAACAGGAATGGCTTGTAACAATTTATTAAATTTATATGGGAGTTGCAATATATATTATTACCATTAGTATTTTATATCAGGTATAAGAAGTAGGGGGAGATAATGGCACAAGATTCAGAGCAATTAGCGAATATTTCAATTCCCAGTAGATAATAATAAAGACATTAAAAATCCTACTCCCTCTTGCAATTAAGAAAGACTTAAGACCAATGAGCTAATACATATAAGATGTTGATCTCCAATTCCACGTCTTCTTTTTTGAGCAATTTTTTTGCAGCTGATTTTTGCTTAGCAGCTTTGGGAATCTAGTGAAAAGTAACATAGATTCAGCAAATCTAAGATTTGCTCTCTTTTTTTCTATATTAATGCCAGAGAATTTCAGATGTTAATATGTGGACGGTATTGGTTGGGACTGCTAAGAGATGAGCAACATCTGGAGGGCAATAGGTTCTCTACCACTATTTTATAGAGATGTTGCCTCTGACCCATATTTTCAGTAAGTATCACAGGTATAACCTGAGATCAAAAGTCCAAGATATTCATTCAAACCCACTGGGTAGATTTAACAGTGAAATAATTGTATTGTACCCTTCCATCTTGTGATGCAGAGAAAGGTAACAGGGGTCAATGGCCTGAATTCTGAGCATATAAACGTGCAGAAATATCATCTGGCAAGCATTAGGACTTCCCTGTTTCCAACCATAATTTTGTATCTGTTTTATGGAGTCACTTGTTCAGTGATTATAAATTAGAGTATTTGGGAGAGGTCTAGTGAAAATATTCACCTTTTAGTGGCCCAGACTTTTAAGTGTTATGAGAGAAAAAACATATTTTATGCTTACATTTTTTCTACATTGCTAACAGATGCCGCTTGCTCCACAGCCAAACAACTGTAACACATACACACCCATTGCACACATGAGAGACAGGGCAGCTCTACAGCAGTATTCAACCAATGTCAGCATTTAGTTGACAGGAAAAATAAATAATTAGTTATCACAAATAGAATTTTCGTTTCCATGATTATAGCAGACGATTCCGTACCTGTTATGTTCTGCTTGCTTAGATCGTTCTACATTCTATTTTTTTTTTCTTAGAACAGATGGGGAAGGGGGGATACAAAGGAAAAAGCTGGTATTACCCGAAAAAAGGACTACATGTTTGACAATTTCTTCTTGGCCAGAAATATCTGGTCTTTTTGGCACCTAAATGTTTAGTCATTTGCCAAATCTGAATCATGGAGAGTACAGCCTCAGTCCCAGCTAACGCTTCAAGAAACTTTTTATGTTTGGCTGGAAACAAAAGGATCCCACAATCTTTTGCTTGATGTCAGTTTGTAAATGTGCAGAAGAAATCTGGATTCCAGATTGGGGAAGGGTTTGAAATTAATAGTACCCACTCTTCATTAGCTTCATTTTTCTTCAGATAATGGCCTGGAGACAGCCAGCTTAGATCTGCTTCTGAAGCGAGAGAGTTTTAAATCTGGGCAGTAATTGAATATCAAATTATCTGTTTGTTCATGCAATTTTCTATCAATTATTAACAGAGTTTTGGAAAAGCAACTGAACAAAGATGATGATGATAGACAGACAGACAGACAGACAGATTAATACAATAAACTCAAACATAATAGTCTTTATGCCTTTATGCCGTCCATCAATCATCTCAAATTATTCATTAGCAATACCTATTTTTGATGGGATAGAGAGAGCATCGATATGCCTTGGAACCCTAGGATCACATGTGATTTGTTGCATAATGGTGTACAGCTCTTCACTACATTCCCAAGGTGTATTGCAAATGATTGGTTCTGACTTCTGACTTCCATACCTGCTAGGGAAGGCAATATGGAGGGGAGAACAAAAAGAAAGGAAGGATTGGCTTCACTATTTCTGACTGTGGCCCCAGTCAGTGCTTATTTAAGATCCAGCCATAGTAGGCTTGCAAGGTCCAGATATTAATCTGCTTGTGATAATGTGGCCCTCCACTGATAAAAGTTTATAGTGTCTGTAGTAAATTAGATAAATCCAATAACTATATATAAATCCTTTTTATTAGAAAGACCTAAAATGGCTCACTTACTATTATTTCTTCCCTACAAGCCAAGTCTCCTGTCACTAGTTTAATTATTAATATTCACACCAAAATCTGGGACTTAAATCTCAGGAAAGAGGAATGCACACATTAAGTGTTTTACCCTACAATTAATATTAAATTACTGTCACAGCATAATCTGACAGTAATATTCTGACAGAATATAATCTGTCAGAGTTGTAGAGTTGCATACACCAATTCCTAGCAAAATGAGAGATGCACAAGTCCAAAATGGAGGCAAGTCACTAGCTAAAATGAAATGCGGGGGGGGGGGGACTTGGGGAAGGTCTCTTTACTAAATAATCCAATATCTTGAATTGCTAGAAGATTGTTAGAAGAATGTGCTGTGCTCTGTCAATTAAGTATCTGATTCAATGACTTTTGAGATATGTAGAGCAGAATGGGGCCTATTTTTTCCATAGAGGAAGGGAAGGGAAGGGAAGGGAAGGGAGGGAGGGAGGGAGGGAGGGAGGGAGGAAGGAAGGAAGGAAGGAAGGAAGGAAGGAAGGAAGGAAGGAAGGAAGGAAGGAAGGAAGGAAGGAACTATACATATATAGTTTCTGTATATGTATCATTGGGACCACAGATTCCAATACAAATACCTTGGATATCCGCACAAAGGGATACTGAAGAATATCAACTACACTACTGTTACATACTTTTACTCTCAGGGATATGTGATTACTCTTTTCACTTGTTGCCCTGGAAACCAATTTCTCTCTTGGCAGATACTCCATACTTCTACAGGAAACTGAATTTAAATCCTTAGGCATAACTTCTAGACTGAGCCTGCCCTTTCTGTTTGTACTCCTTTAATAATATCCATGCCCTCACTCTTGGCTGTACTAAAATCCAAGTATGATCTTTGCTTCCTCCCCATTATTAGTTCATAAGAGTAACACTCTAGAGTCACACGTCGGGTTACCCATTACCTAAAGTGAAAAACTTGCTAACTTTAGGAGTCCTGTTCCTTGACTTACACCCAGTGTTTACTTAAGGATTTTCACCTCGCAGCCTCATAATGGCCCTGTAATTTGCGTCTTTTGAGAAGCTTTATGGAACTGGTCTTCGTCAGCCTTGACTCTTTCGGTATACAACAGGTGGGTCAGTCAATGGGTGTTTGGGGAATAAACAATGGAATAAGATGGAATGCTAGAAATAAAAACAGAAATGTGGTAGTGCAATCAGTCAAAAATATGATTCCTTAGTGAAAAGAAGAAGAGCGTTGAGGAAAAGGAATAAGCCAAACAGAATGCTTTTCTGCATATAGTATGCTCAGAAAGTTCTGGTTGGAAATGATAAACGGGAGGAAAAACACTTTTGCAGTTTGCATTGGATACAGACTTTTCCAAAGAATGATACTCAGCATCAGTTTACACTTTTTTTTATAAGCGGCAATAAAATTTGTGAATGCATACATGAAAACAGAATGAATAACAAAGCAAACATCCATCGGCAAACACACTGGTTTTTAGCTGGATGACTATTACCAGAGACTCCAGGCTGATTATGCCTCTTCCTCCTCCTCCAAATATAAGACTGGAAAAGGAAGACTGGAAAAAAATGTCAGAGGTTAATACATGTTATCTGTGTATGTAATAAAATGATCTGGATTTGAGGTGGTATCTATTAAGAGGGAGACTGTTCCTCCTTTGGAGGATCAGGAGGAAGAGAAAGAAGATGTAAATAAAATCTCTTAACTTGCCTTAAGAAGTCAGGGCAGTGGATTTGAAACTTATTACTATTGAATAACTTATTACTCTTTGAAACATATTACTGTTACTCTTTCACATACATAAAGTTGCACGGTGTATTATATGATGTTTATTAAATGTTACAATGAAAAAGATAAAAGCTAATAGAAGCTAAAAAAGAAAAAAGAAAAAATAATGCAGAAAAGAAAAGAAAAATAAATAAGAATAAAGAAAAGTAAAGAAGTAACTTCCCCCTTCATCACAATAAATATAAAACAATTTTAGAAACATATCACTTTCTCTTAAAATGCAACAAATAATCTGTTCTTCCCACATCTTATCTCTTATCTATAAATAAAGCTTTAAAGACTCATCGTTCAATCTTGGTCAACAAAAATGCATTAGAGGTTACCAGAGGTAGCAACGTATCTATTTTAATCTTGAGCAAATAAACCAATGTTATATTCCTTTCCTTCATGTTTAACCATCTTGATCTTTAATCCCTCTAAGTAATGTCCTAGAACTTGATTTCTTTTCTCTTTTTCTTTGTCCCATCTCACAAATTCCTTAAAGTTTAATAGATCTATTTTGTAAATCCAATATAAGAAAGTTATCCAAGTCACTTTTCTTGTTTGTTAGTTGTATACTCCTTTTTATTAATGAGACGTCTGATAGTCTCATTTGTATAACCAATATATCATCATTTTCAGACCATTTTTGAAATGGTCATAAGTCATTTTTAAATCCAAATTCAAATCATTTTCAGTGTTGTCTGCTAAAACGTATTCCTCTTTCATAACATCATTTACACAGTTTATCTATAATGGCAGACGCTCTTAAAATTAACTTCCAGGCCCATTGTTCACAAATGACCTTTAATACATCCAGTGTTAAAGTATTTTGCTCTATCCTGTGTTAGCAAATTAGATTTAACAGTTCTTTTTCTTTAATTGTAATCTTTAGTTCCTCCTGGATTCCTGTAGTGACGACTCTTTAAGTCCCATCCTATCATATTCTTTTCCAAATTCAGAACAACAGCTGTTTTCCACAAGAAGGATTATTACAATTTATTTCAAAACCTTAGCTCAAATCTATCTGAGGCCTTTATCCATTTATAAATTTCTGAAAGAAACAGTCTAATCACACTTTTACCATCTACTCTCCTGAAAAGAGTTTCCTATAAATTCATACTTAAAACTTCTTTTGCTAAGGATTGAAACAAAATCACCCTATGAATGTCATAAAACTTGCTATTCTAAAGGTTCTTAGTATTTGAAAAGCAATGAAAAATTCCAAAAGGGATTAAGAAATGAGGCATGGCCAAACTTTGTCCATATAGGCTATATTACAATTGTAATAGCTTAAAAGCATACAACTGTAAGCTTAGTTGGAATCATTTGACTCCCAGCTTCTTGACTCATCAGCCAATTCCAAAAATCTTGGTTTGTGCAGTCTACTCATGAGGAGCAGCTGTCCAGAGTACATATGTGATCTCATGATCTCTTCTTTCTCCAGAAAAAAATCATGAGGCAGGACCTGCCAATCTTCACCATAATGCCATTTTTAATCCTTCAGTGATGTTTAACTCTGTATGGTCTCCATACATATATGCATAGTATAACTGGGTTTGTTTTAATTCACTCCAGTATTGAATATAGAGTAGTGTTGTTGGCATTACTTGTATTATACTTGGGTTTTTTCCTGATCTAATATTTATGTCTTTTTAGTTAATCTCATCCATCATCTACCATAAGTTTCATTTAAAATAGCTCCTTAATTCTGAGCCCTACTTTTTATCAGAACAATTTCTTGTCCTTAACTTTATTTATTGTGTTTGAGAATGTAAGAGTGTCCTTACTCTGGGCAAGAGAATCTGTTTAACAGAATAAATCTTGACTATAATTGGTAAATGAATGCCTCCTAAAGTGACAAGAAACTGGATTATTACAGAATACCTAAACCTGCAAACCATCACCTACATGAAAGACATCAGTTAATAGATTTATATTCCATTTTGCCTCCAAGAGCTCAAGGCTTTCCCTCACATAACAGCCTTGTGAGGTATGGATTGAAAGTATCCAACAAGCTTCTATGACTTTTTTACTTGGTTTAACTTTGTTCTAATCCAACACCTTAATTAGTATTAGTATTAGTATTTTTTGGATTTTTATACCGTCCTTCTCCCGAAGGACTCAGGGCGGTTCACAGCCACAATAAAACAATGACAATGTACAGATAAAACAATTGTTAAAAAACTTATTATATGTTTGGCCGAATTTAAAACATTTATACCATTAAAAACCCCATAAAATTTGTATCAAATATAAATATTAAAATTTAAAACTATTTAAAATTTAAAACTCCTAAGCCAGTCCTGCGCGAATAAACAAATACGTCTTCCGCTCACGGCGAAAGGTCCGAAGGTCAGGCAGTTGACGCAGTCCAGGGGGAAGTTCGTTCCAGAGGGTAGGAGCCCCCACAGAGAAGGACCTTCCCCTGGGGGCCGCCAGCCGACATTGCTTGGCGGACGGCACCCTGAGAAGTCCCTCTCTGTGTGAGCGTTAATCCCTTTACCACACAAGTTCTCCAATCAAATAACCTATGATTAAAGGTCTACTCCTATATTCATATGGTTTTTCACATGTCCCATTGGAATCTATATTTATTTCTAAATACATACGCATAAAACTGTACGTGTGATTTTTTATAGAAAGTGGCAGTTTTCTATGCTATTAAAAATTATATCCCAAACTACATCCTTTCTTTATTTACTATGGTCTATTCTGGATTATTTACAGTGATTTACCTATTATGCAGAAATGCATTTACAAACTCCACAGAGAAGATCCAGCAAATGTTACTGGGGAAAATTCCTAACCAAACAAAATACCTAGAAACTATGGAGTTTGAATCTGTGGTAAACAAATTATATGCTTTACCACTAAAATAGAATTATTTCCTCTAATGTAGGGGTCTCCAACCTTGGCACCTTTAAGCCTGGAGGACTTCAACTCCCAGAATTGGCCAGCCAGCTTTACTGGCTGGGGAATTCTGGGAATTGAAGTCCGCCAGGCTTAAAGGTGCGGAGGTTGGAGACCCCTGTTCTAATGGACACAATCCTGTTTTATCTAATTACTTGTAAGTCTCATTAATTTTAGAACAAGATCTGAGCACAATCTTATATCAGTGGTGGGATTCAAATAATTTAACAACCGGTTCTCTGCCCTAATGATTTCTTCCAACAACCAGTTCACCAAACTGCTCAGAAAGTTAACAACCGGTTCTCCCGAAGTGGTGTGAACTGGCTGAATCCCACCACTGTCTTATATTTGTCTTAAACTGAAGGTTTCAAGTCACTTGGCTGGTTCTGGCCTGTGCCCAAAATCATTTACTTTGAACTTTTAATGCAATTTAAAGCTGGGCTGTTTTTACTGCTCTTCATGTGGGTGGGCAATACTATTTCATTTTAAGTAAAATTAAGTATGCCAGGTCTCCTCATCTGCTGGTTGCCACAGCATGCACGTTCAAGTGATTTATAAAGCCTGCTTCCTTTGGGGCAATCCCATTACCTTGGGCACTAAAAGTTGCTAGCTATACAGGTGCAACATTTGTTTAAATAAACCTGAACCGCTGGAACATAACAGAGGTCAACAGCAAAGCAGAAATCTGTGATGTGCAAAGTTATTTCAGAGATCTTCTTATTAATTCCTGAAATACCACTGAGACTATAGAAAATATTTTCAAAGTCTGTTTTTTAAATTGCATTTTATTCAGCTTTATGAGTGGGGGGAAAAATTTAGCAAGGTGGAGTGGGGGGAATCTTAGATTGTAAGACATCTTGCTATTTGACAAAATCCAACATCAAGATCAGCTGAATAGCTACTTTTACTGAATAATGTAACCATGGTCTATAACGAGCTTGCACAACAAAAGTCACCTAAGGCTCACCAAGTAGCCTTGTGTGACCCAGAAGCATTTAAAAAAAACCTTCAGTAAATCCACTGCCACCAAAAATATGATCCACCAGGAAGGATCTGCTACCATCCCAGAAAACATGCTGCTGGACACCTCCAAAACCTGCACTGCACAACTCATCAGGACACCAGCTATATTTGTGACCCACAATTATCTTTTATTTAACAATGCAGTCCTTTGCCCAGGGGTGAAATCCAACAGGTTCTGACAGGTTCTGGAGACCCGGTCATGGAAATTTTGAGTAGCTCAGAGAACTGGCAAAAACCACCTCTGGTTGGCCCCAGAGTGGAGTGGGAATGGAGATTCTGCAATATCCTTCCCCCAGGAATGAGGTGGGAATGGGGATTTTGCAATATCCTTCCCCCAGGAGTGGGGTGGGAATGGGGTTTTTGCAGTACTCTTCCCTTGCCACGCCCAAGCCATGCCCACCAAGCCACGCCCACAGAACCAATAGTAAAAAAAATTGAATTTCAACACTGCCTTTACCCACGAGTTGTGTAGTCGAACGATCTCGCACTCCGATCCCTCTGACTTCTCCCATTCCCTGGGTGGCCGGGATCCTCAGAGCCTGGACCTTCGGCTGATGTTGTGTAATGCCAGGTCCGTTGTGAATAAAGCCCCCCTTATTTTTGATCTTATAAGGGAGGGGGGCACGGACCTGATGGGTATTTCAGAGACCTGGTTGGGCACGGGGGGGGGTGCCCCTGTTGAAATATGCCCACCAGGTTTCCATGCATTTCATCAGCCGAGGGCCCAGGGTAGGGGTGGAGGGGTAGCGGTTATTATTAACCAGGGTCTGGGACCGAGGGAGGTCACTGTACCACAGATAGCCGGATGTGAATCCCTCTATGTGAAGTGGGGTCAAGGGATACAGGTGGGCTTACTGATCACGTACCTGGCTCCTTGTGGCATGACAGCAGCCCTGCCCAAGCTGCTGGATGTGATAGCCGGGATGGTGGTTGATACCCCTAGACTTATGGTCATGGGGGATTTCAACCTGCCATCGGTCGGTGAAGCATCTGTTGCAGCTCAGGAGTTCATGGCTTCCATGACGGCCTTGGACCTGACCCAGTTAGTTGATGGTCCCACTCACACCAGGGGAAACACTCTGGACTTGATTTTTGTCTCTGGACAGTGAATGATTTTGAATTAGGGGATTTAGTTATTCAACCCTTGTCATGGTCTGATCATTCGCTCCTTCGGCTGGACTTTCAAACCGCCAACCCACACCTCAGGGAGACGGAACCGACTCGTTGGTTCCGTGCCAGGCACCTGATGGACCCAGAGAGGTTTCAGATGGAGCTTGGGCCATTTCCTGAGGACCTAGCTCACGGCTCGGCTGCGGAACTTGTCGCTGCCAGGGAAAGGGCGGCGGCGGGGGCCTTAGATCGCATCGTGCCTTTGCGGCCTCTGACCCGGCGCCGATCTCGACCGGCTCCTTGGTATTCTGAGGAGCTGAGAGAGATGAAACGCCAGAAAAGACGCCTAGAGAGTGGTTGGAGGACCAGCCGTTCTGAATCTGATCGAACACTAGTACGGTCTCATATTCAGACCTATCTAGTGGCGATAAGAGCGATGAAACGTGAGTATTTCTCTGCCCTTATTGCATCGGCAGATAATCGCCCAGCTGCTCTGTTTAGGGTGACCCGCTCCCTTCTTATTCAGGGGGCTCGGGAGGACCCCTTATAGGGACGTGCTGAGGATTTTGGACAATATCTGCACGATAAAGCTGCTCAGATCCGGGATGGGCTGGACTCTGATTGGGTAGATTCAGATGGGGTGATGGAGGCTGATCTTGAGGATGTCATCTGGGAGGAGTTCGACTCTGTGGCTCCCGAGGACATGGACAGGACACTGAGGAGGCTGAATGGAACCACATGTTTACTGAACCCGTGTCCCTCCTGGTTGGTACTGGCCACACAGGAGGTTACACGAGGCTGGCTTCAGGGAATTGTTAACGCTTCTTTGAGGGAGGGTGTCTTCCCTACCACCTTGAAAGAGGCGGTGGTGAGACCTCTCCTCAAGAAGCCTTCCCTGGACCCAGCTGTTTTAGTGAATTATCGTCCGGTCTCGAACCTTCGCTTCGTGGTGAAGGTTGTTGAAAGTGTGGTAGTGCATCAGCTCCCTCGGTACCTGGATGAAACTGTCTTTCTGGACCCATCCCAGTCCGGTTTCCAGCCTGGGTACAGCACGGAAATGGCTTTGGTTGCGTTGGTAGATGATCTTTGGAGGGCCCGGGACAGGAGTTCGTTCCTCTGCCCTGGTCCTATTAGATCTCTCAGCGGCTTTTGATACCATTGACCATGGTATCTTGCTGCGACGGCTGGAGGGGTTAGGAGTGGGGGGCACAGTTTTTCAGTGGTTCTCCTCCTTCCTTTCTGACCGGTTGCAGACGGTGTTGGAGGGGGGCAGAGAGCGGCCGCGAGGCACCTCTTATGTGTGGTGCCACAGGGGTTGGTTCTCTCACCCCTCCTGTTCAACATCTATATGAAGCTGCTGGGTGAGATCATCTGTGGTTTTGGGGTGCGGTGTCATCTGTACGCTGATGATACACAGCTGTACATCTCCACCCTTAACCACCCCAACGAAGCCGTTGAAGTGATGTCCCAGTGCCTGGAGGCTGTGCGGGTCTGGATGGGGAAAAACAGGCTCCGAGTCAACCCTTCCAAGACCGAGTGGCTGTGGATGTCAGCATCCTGGTACAATCAGCTGATTCCATCGCTGACTGTGGGGGGCGAGTTATTGGCCCCCATGGAGAAGGTCCGCAATCTAGGTGTCCTTCTGGATGCATGGCTGTTGTTAGAAGAGCATATGACGGCCATCGCCAGAGGAGCTTTTTATCAGGTCTGCCTGATACACCAGTTGTGTCCCTTCTTGGATCGGGATTCCCTATGCACAGTCACTCACGCCCTCGTCACTTCCCGCCTGGACTACTGCAATGCTCTCTACATGGGGCTCCCCTTGAAGAGCTCCCGGAGGCTCCAACTGGTCCAGAATGTGGCCGCGCGGGTGATAGAGGGAGCAACTTGAGGCTCCCATATAACACCCCTCCTGCGCAGGCTGCACTGGCTTCCAGTGGTCTTCCAGGTGCAATTCAAGGTGTTAGTTATCACCTTTAAAGCGCTCCATGGCATAGGACTGGGTAATTTACGGGACCGCCTGCTGCTACCGGTGGCCTCCCATCGACCAATGCACTCCCATAGGGAGGGCCTCCTCAGGGTGCCGTCGGCCAGACAATGTCGACTGGCGACCCCCAGGGGGAGGGCCTTCTCTGTGGGGGCTCCAGCCCTATGGAACGAGCTGCCTCCAGGGCTATGCCAACTCCCTGACCTCTGGACCTTTCGGTGCGAGCTGAAGACGTTTTTATTCTATCGCGCAGGACTGGCCTAATAGTTTTAATGGGGTTTTTACTGGTTTTATAGTTTTCAGCCAATTTCGTATTAGTCTTTTAAATTCGTTTTTAATTTTTATACTTGTTGTTTTATCTGGGTGTAAACCGCCCTGAGTCCTTTGGGAGAAGTGGGGTATAAAAATTGGAATAAATAAATAAATAAATAAATAAATAAATAGTCCTAATTGTACAGACTGCATGTGCTCAGAAAACCGCTTTTAAAACAGCCCTGATATCATGTTAGATGCTCAGATACATTGAGTCCTCCAGAACTTTGAAATGGGCTGACATCTTCCTAAAAACAGGCATGGAGATTCTTTCTGGGCTCTTGACTTTCAGGATCCAAGCCAGAAACATTTCTTTGTGAAATTATAGTGCCAGCCTTAAGGGGAAAGTGGAAGCATAAGAAAAATAACACCAAAAAAAAAGTTTATCCCAAACTTTTCAGAGCTTCAGGGTTCGGCTCTGATTTGATTTTGAATGTAAATAAAGTTTCAATGTTCTCTTTTTGTTGCTGTCAACATGGATTTTGTTTTGAAATACAAGTAACACCACCAAAAAAACCACGATTACTAAAATAATGGAGGATCACTTGTTATAAAACTGTCTTATTGTATGGGGTGGGGGGGGAAGTATTGGAATCATAGATTCAGATAGTATTTTAAAAATAGTTCAGTGCCTTTAATTATTAAATAAAGCATTGCAATACTTTGGGGGATAGTTTGTTCCAATAAAACCTTATTGCACAACAGGACTGGATCATCATTCCAATGCACAACAGGCTATAAACACATATTGACTCTATTTCCTGAGTGAGATGAGATTGTCAATTCCTGATCCAAGAAGATAATATCCAGGAATGATGGCTATTTCTCTCTTGGTATTGCAGCAACTGAGTATCTGAAATAAAATACAGCCTTTTTGCCAGATAGTAAGTAGGATAGTGTTCGAAGAAATATCCTTCTGGATTCAGTTCCAAATGGGGAAAAAGACACTCTATTCATGGAAGTTGCTTGGAAAGAAAGTTTATTGATGAACAGGATCACATGCTTTGGAGATCTTGAGCAAAAGAAGGGAAGAGATGCTGAGAGTCTCTGGGTTTTATACCCTCTCTGGCTTTGAACTTCCTGGGGCACAGAAAGAGTATCCTGATTAGTTGCTGTCAGAGGCCATGGCTAGCTTTGTAGGTTATCCATGTGCTAAGTTTGGTTGAATCTTGTTGAGTGATGCAATGAAGGCCAATTAAATGGCTCTGCCTGAAGGAGGTAGATCTTTGTTATGTAGAATGGACTGGCTCAGGCCTTAATGGCCCATTAACAAAGGGCGGGGGGGGGGTTGCTGAGTTTCTGCCTCCCTTTTAAGGGAAATATTCTGCCCTTTTAATATTTCCTTAATTTTTCTAGGGGGGAGTGGGTTTTAACTTCCTACAATAGGAAGATGCATGATAAAGATACTGATGATTCTGCAGTGAGAGTCGCCACCTAATTCTTAAATTCAGTCTGTATGCTCTGGAAACAATCAGACTACATTTTGGGTCAATACAATGTTGTGATATTTGCCTAAGGAGACAAGTTAGCTGCTTTTTAAGAATCAGTAAGTAATATACTGTAGGAATTTAGCACCCACCCCCCTCCTAGAAGAATGAAATATTCTAGGAAATATTTTAAAAAGCAGAATATTATACCTTCCTGGATGAGAAATGGAGAAACATATTTTAAAGACAAAGGAGCTCCCTGCAACTTCCTGACTCCCCCCCACCTTTGTCAATGGGCCATTAAAAGCCTCAGCTAAGCTCACTCATTCTCCCCACCTTTTTCAATGGGCAATTAAGGCTTCAACCAAGCTCACTCAATCCCCCCATGATTTGCAACACAATACAACTGAAACTCACCACATGGCAAGGCTCAAGCAAGCTTGAGAGACAGCCAGCAAGGCTAGCTAAGACCCCCACCCCCTGGGAGTCTGACAACCAATCAGGATACTCTTCCTGTGCCCCAGAAAGGTCAAAGCTCAGAAAAATCATAAAACCAGGGAGCACACAGGATCTCAGGCCCTTTTTCTGTTCAGGAACTCAAGCCATGTGATCCTGACCACCATTAAACCATCTTTCCAAGCAGCCTCCATGTTTCCAGTGTCTTTGTCCCCACTTGGAACTGAACCCAGATGGATATTTCTTCCAACAATACAACACGTGTGAATGCCAAAGAAATTCTTTCTCAATCACAAAATTAGGCCTTTTTTATTGCAGGACATATAACAACATGAGGAACTGCTAGTGGGCATATATCTATTTTTAAAAATGCATTATCCTGTCATGTCATACAGAGCCAGTTTGGTTGAACGGTTAAGGCACCAGGCTAGAAAACAGAGGATTTGGGTTCTGCCTTAGCCATGAAAGCCAGTTGGATGACCCTGGGCCAGTCACTCTTTCTCAGCCCAAACTATTTTGCAGAGATATTGTTGTAGGTAAATAGGAGGAGGAAGGAGTATTAGATATGTTCCCCGAGTTGAGTTATTTGTAAAAATTAAAAGGCGGGATACAAATACAAATCATGAAAATTTGCTACCTGACCCCAATGGCATCTTTCTTTGTTGAACCTTATTTCAAAATTGCTGATTAAAAAACTGTCCTTCATTATATCTGAGTCATTAGACTGAAGTTAGAGCTCAGAAAAAGTTATACAAAATATATAATTCTGCTCTACACTATAAGGGAATTCTTTGGAAGTCCAGGAAGTGCTTTTGGAGATGGTCGTGGCTGTTTAGCCACAAGGGAAATTGCTAAGGGTACAGCCAGACTTTTTTTCATATTTGCCATCTGATCTTAATTCATCTTGATTTGGAGTCAAACCTGGACTTTTTCTATTACCATAGCACTTTACAATTCCAGTGCACTGTAATGGTTGAAGTATACAACACAGAGAGAGCTATAGTAAAATTTCTATTCAATTATGAAGCTTACTGGGTGATTTTGAGTCAATTGTCGCAAACCCTCTGAGCTTTCTTTGTTTTGTAAAACCATGGAGAGCTTCAAACAAGGTAGAGAATGGGACAATGTCTGCATCCCCCACCACTCTTCCTGGATTCCTGACTTTCAGATGGAAGAGTTGAAAGAGGAGTGAAGCCAAGTTTCAAATCTCTACAAGAGAAGTAGAGCTCTTCAGCCCTGCTTTCATGGCAGATGCTAAGAAAATCCCATACCTTTGGAGGTTATTGCTACAGATTATTTTTACTAAAATAAAATTTAAAAACTGGCAAAAAACATGACATCTCCTGAATGATTTATAATGAATTATGAATATTATCTATATTATAGTATCTTTTATTTTATGTACACTGAGAGCATATGCACCAAGAAAAATTCCTTGTGTGTCCAATCACACTTGGCCAATAAAGAATTCTATTCTATTCTATTCTATTCTATTCTATTCTATTCTATTCTATTCTATTAAAAATAAGCAGACTGGTTCAATTCTTCATTTAAACATGAAGCTCGCATGGCCTCTTAGCCAACCATTCCCTCTTGGCCTAACCAAACACATAGAGTTCAAAGGGAAAAAAGGAAGGCTAACTATGTGTTGTCCATGGAAGAAAAAAGTGAGGCGTAAAGACAAAGCATGCAACCTTTAACAATTCTGGGAATGCTCCCATCTGAAATCTAGCGGCTTCAAAATTTGTGGGTTTCTATAGTGCTTCTTTCCCTTCCTTTCCTTTTGCCTGTTTCTCTCTTGTTAATAAGAATTTTGACAAAGGTTCTGAATTTTTGTAGTTCAGCCACATACATTGCTGAAGGCTACTCTAGCTTATAAAATCAACGGCAAAACATACATCTTGAAATAGCTGCTGACCTTTTTGAAGGTTACCTTGCTCTCTCATAATAATGTAATTTGTTAGAAGTTTTATTGCCAGTTCTATCAGCCATTATGAACTTATTTGAAAACATATGACATGTTCATCCCCTCCTTTGCAGTTAATTAATTGTCCTTCACAATGGACATTAGGTGGCTTGGCTACTTTTTCATTTGAGTCAATCAGAAGCGTCTAAGTAGAGTTAGCATTTAGTATTTCTGGGCTGCTAATTTTTTTTTTTTTTGTTTACATTTATACCCCGCCCTTCTCCGAAGACTCAGGGCGGCTTACAATGTATAAGGCAATAGTCTCATTCTATTTGTATATATATATTTTTTTTACAAAGTCAACTTATTGCCCCCCCAACAATCTGGGTCCTCATTTTACCTACCTTATAAAGGGTGGAAGGCTGAGTCAACCTTGGGCCGGGCTCGAACCTGCAGTAATTGCAGGCTCTGTGTTCTAATAACAGGCTTCTCTATTGCCTGAGCTATCCCGAACTATTGCTTAGTTTGCAAGCAAACAAAAAAATGACTTTATTAAGAGATAGACAGGGTGGGAAATAGATCAGTAAGTAGTAAATAGTACTTAATATATAAATAGTAAGTTTCTACCTGCTGCATGTCATTTGAGCATTTTTTTTGCTTCCCTCAAGCACTGTCCAGTCAACCTTCTGCACATACCTCTGAAAATATGGAGTGTTAAAATGTAGAGTCCTTGGGATTTTGTTGAATGGGATTACTTCATTACTAAGAAATGAGCGTGGGTTTTGTGATCGGTCCCAGAGTTTTCCTGTTTAGATCCCAAGGCATTGCTTTAATTCCGGACATATGTACGCATTGGCATGGAACAGCTTGCTTGCTTTGTTTGACATATGTCAGCCTCATTTAATAATAATTAATTTTGTTATTTCAATTTCTTTTTTTATTACTGCAAGACTCCAAGGTAATAATTATGCCCTCTAGTGGCTATCTGCACAACATTAAGTATCATTGAAGAACTGGCCGCAGAAAGTAGATCAAAAGTCTAGGTTCTAGCAAAATTGTTCCTTATACAATGCAAAAATGAATTTCTTTCCTAAAGCTTCTCTAATTCTTGCATAGGTTCTTGATCTACACTGAAAGGGGGGAAAAACAGAAATTGACTTGCTGCTTTTAAAATTTCTATATTATCCAAAACTGAAAACTGAATTATAATGCTTTGTAATTTATTACAAAACATTATAACTCCTCTGAAATATGGGGAAAGATTGCAAGCATTGGTAGAGAAGATGTACATACCACTCACAAATTAGGACAAAGCTGTTTCTATAAATCATAGATCAAGACTTTAATGACAGAACATACAAATTCACTCAAAACCTTATGTTCATGATCACAGGCTCAGGAAAACACCTGGCCCATACCCTGATCAGTTGAAGCTCTAGGTGTATATATATACACCTATGCAGGTATACATACCTGCATACAGCTATGCAGCTCACCAGCTCAAATCCCCCTGCAGCACAGACTAGACTGAGCACAACCAAGCCCCCATCAACACAGGACACACCCCCAGCCAATCAGAGCACAGAAAAAACCCCATCCAATCAGAGCACAGCCAAGCTCCCACCCAATCAGTTCAAACCCCCACTAGCAGTTAAAAGGAAGAAACAGCTGCGATCACACATTACTCCCAGAAGCACGAAGCTGAAGCCTGAAGATGACGAATGAGACTTCGTCGAAACGTCGCCAAGACACTTCCAATTTTACACGGGAGAAAACCCGAACAACCAAAGACATATATACAAACACCCGTGAAAACCTCAGAAAACAAATATACACATATTTCTTCATTATTTCCTTGGCCTGACTATCCAGAATATTCCTAAAAAGTCCAAGCAAAGAAGGTCAAGGAAATAAATTGATTAACTCAAAACTTTCCATTATCCTGATTTGCTTCATCTACTCTAATGTAACCAAAGAAGGACATATATCTGATAGCTGAAACTGCAAAGGGTATGGACATTCTAGTAATTCTAGACCAAACTAATGGTAACAAATATAGCAATCAGCCTTAGAACCGACAATGAAAACACTGAAGTGCTGGATAACTTCTGGATATCTTCTGATCAAATTCTCCTGGAGAACATCTATGTCATCATCAAGAAGCAATGTGGATTTGCTGGCACATAATCATCCATTTAGCCTAATAATAGCAGCAAGGATGAAATAAAATGTTGCACAAGCAACCAGCCAGATCAACAAAATTTCCCCTTGCATTCATTGTACCGTAAAAGTGCTTTTTGTGGGACTATTGCAGCTTGTTGTGTGGTAATTCATTGAATTAAGGTACCAGGTATAAGTAAACCCAAGGCATTTGTTCCATCTGTCACAATGAAGTATTATAATAAACTGGAGAAAACTGATGTTTAGGTGTGATGGAAATTGATGCTATACTTTTAAAAATGACTAGGGAAGAAAGAGAGGAAACCACTAATATTTGTCATACCTGTATCTCCATAACACTTACGTTTTGTTTCTGTTGCAGAACTGAAACCCGGCTTATTCCAGCAAAACGGGAAGAAGATAATGAAATAAATTAAAATTGCTCTGGATCTTTTCCTTTTTCCTTGAACAGTTTAAAATCATGCAGTCAGTCTTCAGGATGTTTCAAGCACACACTCTCTTCTGAACTATTCTAGGCAAGTTTCACTAAAAAAGTTACCCATTCTTTCCACCTTACTCTGTTTCCTAAAGAAACTACAATTTAAAGTTACTGAAGTTAGCTACAGTCTTATTCAAGTACAATATTCCTCCTAAGAGAAGGAGACCAAAAGAAAATGTGTTAAAATGTTCAGCAATATGAAGTAAATTAATGCCATCCTCTCTTTGTCTACAAATGTAGATTTTAATATATTTAATACATATATAGTGATGATGTTCAGCTTAATAAAATTTGACAGTTCCCTTAAGCACAGCACCAAGGGCATCTTTTCTGGATGCAATATCTACATTATTCTTCAGTGTGGTTAAATAAACAATCTTCTCCATTGTTTTTGGTTGTTATTGCCAAGAAGAATTGAATTCATACAATCGAAATCTCTTATGGACCAACAACCCAAACAAATAAATGCAATATTATAATAACTATTTCATTTCTTACATATTTTTTCAGTAGGAATTCACAGTCACGCTTTTTAATAACTTAAATATATGCTTATTCCCCAGTAGTGGATAGCTGCATTTGAGTGTGTAATGTATAAAGTATGCTGCTACATACATACATACATACATACATATATACATACATACATACACATTTCAAGATATTTTTGACAAGACCCAAATAAATATAGTATTTCAGATGAAAGTATGTCATTTTGTCTATAACAGTAACACCTACCATGCCCAAAGTTCTAATTACAATTAGTCTGCTTTTACTCTTCATCTGTATCATCTCCTTTATATCTACACAAAATTT
The DNA here is from genome assembly GCF_028640845.1 of Ahaetulla prasina. Classification (NCBI taxonomy): domain Eukaryota; kingdom Metazoa; phylum Chordata; class Lepidosauria; order Squamata; family Colubridae; genus Ahaetulla; species Ahaetulla prasina. The sequence goes on from NC_080539.1 coordinate 159,365,409, forward strand.
CATATCTAAATATATAAACAAAAAGATTTTAAAGCATATTCTCCTCTTTAAATATACATTTCTTTATATTTTCTTTCAAATGATATGTTTAAACTGTTTTTTTAAATCCCTTTTTGGATCAAAGAATGACACATTAAAGAAACATGGAGCACTCCAATCCATGTATTAATCCAGCTTTCTCCAACTTGTGCTAGTATGTGGATGTTCTTGGATGTTATCCCCTATAACAGATCAGTCCACATTGCTTTTAGCCATGCCACTATAGGATTCTGAGAATTGAAGTCCAACAACTGAAGGATACTCGCTTGAGAGAGTTGCATTTGTCTATTAGGTGTCAATCAAATAAAGTTCTTCCTCATCATTGTCATTCAATTTACTTCAAATTTTGTGTTATGATTTCAAAAGGAAATATGCTGGCTTGCTACGTGCCATTAGCTGGCACTGGCAAAGCTAGAAATCTACTCAGTACTAGCTTCAGGTTAAGGGAAATTATATGTCACCAAAGGATATCTTTCATTATAGGTATCGCTATTTCAGGAGTGAGAAATCTAGTTTGCTCCAGACAGTTTGGATCACATTTCCCACAGTCCCATACCATTTGTCATACTGATTATGGCTAAAGAGAACTGAAGTCAAAACTCCTAGAGGATACCAGATTATCTACTTTGTTACAAATTATATTTTAATGCTTTTAATCCAAGTTGCCAAAAAAAACTAGCTTTGGTTATCAAAGGTCTGTTGTTGTTTTTCTAGATTGTACTAATCTCTTCCATTTATATTGAAAAGCTGCTAGAAACTCTATTGCTGCTACTACATGAAAATGACAATTCAATGTCCAACTCCTAGATTTTTCTACCAACATAGGAAGTCTAAGTGCTGGCAATTCTGGAAGGTTCTCTTGAGACCCCAAATTTTAGTTGCTTATGTTATACTCCCAAGCACAGTCATTTGGCGGAGGCTTTTTTTGCAACCACCGGTATGACTTCTAATAGCTTTTATGATCTACAGGCACACAAATAATACTAGGAGCATCACAACTATGTTTGTAATATGAATCAGTGATCAAAATTAAGAAGAGAAATATCTGGGGAGTTATTTTAACTCAATGTATTCTTTTTCATTCTTTTTCATTTCTTATTACAAACATCTGCTTGGACATTATTATTATTATTATTATAATTTACAAAGGGAAAGATTTTGCTCAAATTACTCTTTCTTGGGTTATTTAACTAATTATTTAACTAATTACTTAACTAATTTACTTAACTAATTAATATTTCCTGATTGCTTATTTGTAGCTTATGACAATCGTTAAGTGTTGTATCATTAAGGGTTAAATTTGTACCCTTATGACTATCATTAAGTGTTGTAAGTGTTGTACCTTGATGAAGGTATCTTTTCTTTTATGTACACTGAGAGCATATGCACCAAGACAAATTCCTTGTGTGTCCAGTCACACTTGGCCAATAAAAAAAATTCTAATTACTTAAGCACAACTGGGTTTCTTTGCTCAAGAAACATTATAGCTACTCATCTTAAATATATATAACATACATAAATATATCTGTTCTGATAGCTGCTAATGAAAATCTACAACTATGTTTAAAAAATACTGCATTGATTGGTTATGTTTATAGATGCTGATTTTTTTGCTTTGGCTTTTTAAAAAAAATGTTGGAATTTTGCTTTATCTTTATTGCCTTTAATTTATGCTGCTATAATAATAACAGATGAAGCTTATTACAATTTATCTGCTCCTCTCAATTCCTATGTATACATTTGCTATCAAGCCTGTGAAAGTTCATAATACCCAAAACAAAAGCCTCACAGCAGAAAGCTACAGATGACTTACTTCCAGAAAAGTTCCTTGTAATCTTTGTAACACAGACTTTTAATGTGAAATAAACTAAGGATTGGTAAGGTGAGGGAAAAGATGTACCCTCACACAATGAAATGAAAAAGCATGCACTATTTCCACTTTAACAGTGTCCATTAGTGAAATGCAAAGCATGCTCTTTACAGGCAGTAATATACGTTTTCCAGATGTGGCTTCATAATTCTCCCAAGACTATCATTGTTATGATAAGATTTATGTTGGATAATTTATTAAACACTTTTTTAAACCTGAAGTCTTTTTAGGAAGATGAAAGAGAACTTTAAATTAAGACATGTTAACCAAATGTAGATGGCACAGTGCTATCAAACTAACTTTTCTATTTGTTTCAGATTATTTTACAGGCTTCATTGCCTCCTAAAGTCAGCATTTTTATCATAGAAAGACTGACAGAATAAATCCCAAGCATTTTGAAAACGAACACAAAATTATTGCTCTTTTCCCTCTCTGCCCCTTACCGTCAAATACTGATTAATTAATTTTAGTCAAATGGTTGTTATAGTTCATCTAGAGGTATGTAAACTATTTAAAGTTCATTTCCAAAAGTTCTGAAGAAGGCATAGTTTATAAAAATTGTGGTTTGTTGATTTATCTCAGCTTCCTTAATGAAACATTGTAAGTTGATTGTGTGTGTAAAACGGAACAAGGGAGGAATACACATGACTTAGTGGAGTTTATATCCACTGGAGCATATTTTTAATAAATATCTTCTGCGCATTCACAACCACAGTTCCTAGCAGATGCTGAAATAGAAAAAGATCAATCCAGATTGCAACAAAGCCAAAAGAAAGCCATTTTCCTTTAGTGCAAAATGGGCTTTTTAGAATCCCCTGAATTCTAATTTCATGTAAAAAGGAAAGTCTACCATTGTTAGCTGAAATACTGTATTGGAGATGTATCGTGGGCAGAGGAGATGTAAGAATGATAGGAAGAGCCTGGTTCGGAAATCATTCCTGCTCTAACCTGCTATGGCTTTGCAGCAAGCTATATTCTCTCAGATTCAGACCCCTATCAATCAAACCGCAGTCTTCTTACAAAGTTCAGCATTTGTTTGGAAGGTAAACACTTTACTGTTAAACTGGAAGGGTAAAACTTAGATTTGCTAGGAAAATTGGATGTATGTAATGAGCATTTTGGTATTTTCTTTTCTGAAGAAATTCAGGATCACCTTTTTAAGTAAATATGGGAATATTGAAAACATGTACATGCCTGCTATTAAAAAAAACGTAACTACAATCTATTTACTGCTTTTCAGTGGTGTATTTTCAGTGAAAGGCTCACCTCTGCAGGATTTTCATAGAAAATACTGAGTTTGGTGGCCTGAGCACAAAGTAATCAGATACAGTATCCTCTAAAAGTTATGGCCACTGTAAAAACCAAGAAGGACTGTAACTTAAAATGTCTGGAAGAGGTTCAGGATAGCCACACCCTAAAATCTTTTAGGATATATCTGTTAGGTTAGAAGATTAAAGCTTTAGTTTGGCAATATTCTGTCCATTAGAGTTAAGCCATTAAAGGATTAAACTCAATTGGACTTCATAGTGTCATTTCAGGGCTTGGGCCTGACAGCTCCCTAGCACCCACTCACAGCATCCCCCCTCCCATAGTTCTCACTGTCTGCTTACTTGCCTGGGACTCCTGTCTCTTCCCTATTGAATAAAACAACAGAAGTCAGCTGGGGGCCTATAGTAGGGGACAGTATTAAATGTGATGGGCCTGAATTTTTATCATGCGATAACTACAATGTCTGTAACTCATGGACTACCTGTTGTAGCCCATTTCTATTTATTTTGTTAAGAGTAAACATGGGGAAGTCTATCAAAAGATTTTCAGAAATCTAGGTATATATGGGACTTGTCCCAGCTTGGGCATTTAGGAAAGAAAGACCCACAACTCTATTTTGCAGTGAAAGGTATACTTTTACTAAAGCCAAGTGGTTACAGCATAAGGAAAGCCAGATCTGAAGATTCCCACAACAAAGGCATTACTTTTTCCCCTTTCCCTGTCCCCTCCAGTGGTGGGATTCAAATAATTTAACAACCGGTTCTCTGCCCTAATGATATCTTCCAACAACTAGTTCACCAAGCTGCTCAGAAAGTTAACAACCGGTTCTCCCGAAGTGATGCGAACTGGCTGAATCCCACCACTGGTCCCCCCCCACCGCCGGTCATCTTGCTAATGTCCAATAAAGCTTGAATTAGTTATTTTGGTAATAGTTCTACAGTTTTTTGGCTCTTTGGTAGTCATGTTACATTCCCATGCCTGTGTCCTTGGATTGTTTGACTGTTGTCTCTGATTGGAACTTCTGGTTCCTCTCCTCCTCCTCCCTATTTCTCCCTTCCTCCCCATTCCTTTATGGCAGGCTGCCATCAAAGCGAAGTAAGGCTGAAGCGATGCTATGGCAGATCATTGGGACTTATTTTGTTAAGAATATCCTGGGGCACTCTATCAAAAGCTTTTCTGAAATCTAGATATATTATCTAAAGCATTCCCTTATAGTTGCTCTACAAAAGAAAGCAAAGTTTATTCTGGCATGATATGCATGTGAGAAACTTAACTAGAATTAAACTAGAAACTTAACTACAATTAAAATCTTTTTTATCTTCATCTTGTCTATCCTAAAGTGTAATTCCTTCCTTCCTATGTGGCAAAACAATGACCAACCAGGCTGCATCACTTCTCGCCTGGACTACTGCAATGCTCTCTACATGGGGCTCCCCTTGGGGAGCACCCGGAGGCTTCAGTTGGTCCAGAATGCAGCTGCGCAGGTGATAGAGGGAGCCACTCGTGGCTCCCATATAACACCAATCCTGCGCAGACTGCACTGGCTACCTGTGGTCTTCCGGGTGCACTTCAAGGTGTTGGTTATCACCTTTAAAGCGCTCCATGGCATAGGACCAGGATATCTTCGGGACCGCCTTCTGCTACCACATGCCTCCCACCGACCGGTACGCTCCCATAGAGAGGGTCTCCTCAGGGTGCCGTCAGCCAAACAGTGTCGGCTGGCGACCCCCAGGGGGAGAGCCTTCTCTGTGGGGGCACCTACCCTCTGGAACAAGCTTCCCCCAGGACTTCGACAACTTCCTGACCTCCGGACTTTTCGCCACGAGCTGAAAACATACCTATTCTTCTGAGCAGGACTGGCTTAATAGGAGTTTTTAATTTGTTTAAATGGGGTTTATTTTTTATATTATGTATTTTATATTTAAATTTAGGCCATATGGAATAAGTTTTTTAAATAGTTTTTATTGTAATATATTGTATTGTTTTACTTGGCTGTTCACCGCCCTGAGTCCTTTGGGAGAAGGGCGGTATAAAAATTAAAATATTATTATTATTATTATGAGAAGGGTGGAGTAGATCCAATTGAAACCCTATTTTTGTAGCCCAAACAACAGCACATTCAGAGATGCAGACAGGGTCTTGTCCCTTTTCCTAGCCTTGGCCAAATGCCAAGGTACTATCCTTGATTGACATGTACACCCATGCTATCTCTCTTTTGCTGCTTGCAGGGATGCTAAAGCTGGTATAGTATTAGGTTGAAAAGTAGGTTAGAAAAATAAAGCTATGGCTAAGATCTCCATAGTGGTCTCTTAACAGAAAATACTTCTGATACAATAATACTATTTTGGTTCATGTTGTTCACAATCTGGTATTACTGCACAATAAAAGCAAATTAAACCAACACATTCTGAACTTGGACTTCCTCAAGAAGAATAAGCTGTGTATTTTAGTCCTCTAGCTTTGATGAGAGTTCATTACAGTACCATCAGCAGTTTTATTTTATCAATTTTGTTGCATGCTCTACAGAAAGTTTCAAAAAACTTCAATACTTGCCATGGAGAAAAATAACAATAATTTAACCTAGGGCACAAAAGAAGGAAAGCAGTTACATTTACTGGCTAATTACAGTTAGTGAAAATTTGCAGAGATGTGTATATTATGTAGAAGACTTTATTATTATCATCATCCTGAGATTAAAACTTCAGGTCCAATATCTTATTTTAAAGATAATTTTCTGATTTTTATTGAATGCTTTGTTTTAAATAGAAGCTGAATTGGGAACTTTTTGGCAAAATAAGGAAGATACTTACTATTTATTTATAAAACAAGTAATTTTAGATCTATTTTTAAATGCAAGAAGCATTAAAAATGAAGGTTGAGAGAATACAGTCTTGTTTTGAACATGAGGTCAAGACAGAATTTGAATGATATTGTGTTGATCATATTGAAATGCAGAGATCTGATTGAAATCCAGAGTAGTCAGGGGAAAAAGGAACATGAGTTAACTATATGTCTGCATTCCAATTTTTGAACATGATATGACATATTGCCAATCTCTTAAAGTGATTGTTGATTAGGTATTAGGGTATAGCACATTTCCAAAATTGGACAAAATTGTCATATCTATAATAAATGTGTCTTATGAAGCAATATATCTAAGGATTCACTTTGGAGATGTTATAGGCAGAATGAAAAATTCATAACAAAACATAAGACTAATAGTTCAGCAAATAAGCTTGACCAGAAGTTTGACTTTATAGTACCTGATCTTCCTTCAAAATGGTGGTTGCTATCTGTGCTCAGTTGTAAGCTATCATTTCATTTATACCAATTCTTCAGATCTAGACCAAATAACTAAATCTAGATTACATAAATTTATATCCTCATTTCAACCCAAATGCAGCAGTCTATTTTGAAAAGAATAAATAATGGAACATTACCATCCAGTGTGCATTGAATAAAAATACGTACACATTCAATGCAAATTCCACGTTCTTGCAGAAACTGAAGAATTCCACAAGAAGTAAAATTCAAATTTAACATTTGAAACACAACAATCTGAGGCACAATCAACTGATACTAATTTCCATAGCTTATCACCATTCTGAAGGTATTTAGAATCAGCCATAATGAAAAAAAAGTATCCAGAAAGTAAAGTAAATCCATTTATAATAGACATCTCTTGGAGACTGGGATCCTTTCCCACTAACTGGAAATACACATTAAATAGATCACACACCACAATAGATTTCTAGCTCACAATTATGTAACTTTCACCAGTTAAGATTAGATGGATTCAGAATGCATCTAAATGGTTTTAAAAAGTTAAAAGTTATTACATGTTGGCAGTGGCTGTTTTTCATTATAGTAAACAAATATGCTATAAAAAGTGCTATCTTGGCCTGTTAACTCCATCAATTAAGAGGACTTTTCACAGACTTATTCAGTGTAATAAGATGTACAATTTTGAATTGCAAACAAGTTTTCATCTCCTTAGCTAAAGTATAATATCTGACCCGACTACTTAGAAAAGCTATTCATAAACCTCACTCACCAAAAAATTAAACAAATTACTGAAGCTGATTTAAAACTATTTTGGAACTTCCCCATATTCAAAGAGAATTATTCATAATTTCTGTATAAGCAGTATTAAATATCCGCAAGTAAGGATGTAACTAATTCTAAACTGGAAATCTGCAAGACAAAGATACATGAAAACAAATCCAAGGAGTTGTTAATTTGCTACTATTGAGCTGTTTAAACATATATACTTTAATACCAGTGTGGGTCAATACAGTGTGGAAACTGCAAAGCGATTCACATTTGCATGGGAATAACTTCCACCGAACATAAGCAAGCTTGCTTTTGTGCAAAACTGTATAAGATTGTTCTATAAAACATTGATATTTCTGCCCTAAATTAGAAGGGCAGTCTCCTCCACTTGTTCATTCTCAAAACCTCTTATCATGTAAATCAGAGGAGACCGCTAAAGGAGCATTAATCATAGAGATAATCTTCCTCTGCAGTAGCCAAAAACAGTTTACACATTCTTGGCTTTTCCACTCTGGAAAATGACTCCATCTCAGTTGTTGTTTCTGGATTCAGTGTTGTTCAAAAAAAATTTCTGAGCAAAGGGAGATGGGATTCAAGAGAAGACTCCAGGGGAGTCCCAAGGTCAAAAGAATGAACTACAAGACTATGAAGAGATAAAAATATATATGTATGTATAAAGCCATGGCCAAAAATGACTGAGAGGAGATTTGAGGAATTAAACCATGAACCAGCCACACAGAGTCACCTTACAGGGAAGATGGGCAGCATAAAAATTTAATAAATAAAAAAATAAAGGATGTTGAACACTTTTTTTTTCCAACACAAACTGAAAAGAACTCTTTTGGTTACTTCTTCTTTCTTGGTGTAATACTTGTATGCAATGTTTGGGCAAAGCAAATGAATTTTTCCCCCCGTCCCTGGTTTCTTGTTAAATGTTTGAGGTAAACATTTAGGTAAAACCCTGGCTGCAGTTTTCAAAAATGTTTCGGTCAGACCTCAGATAAAATGGTGTCTTAACTAGGAAATCATGAACTGTTGTCCCTTAAAGATCTTCAGTTCAAGAGAGACATTAAATAATTCGTAAAAATAGATGAGCTGGTTTGAAAACATTATGTAAAGCTTAATCCTGAGTATTTATATAAAAGAATAAAGTGCTTTCCTCACCAAAAAAATACTTTTGTTCCCTTCAGGTAAATAGGCCTCCATACAAGTTCCCAATACATTTGACTATTCTCCAGGGAAATCAGCTGTCAGTAACAATTCTGTCAGGCCAGTTTTCTGAACTTTAACCTCATCACAAGGCTCACAGTTAGGAGCATAGATGATGGCAGAATCTTCCCCTGCCTCAGAGTCACCCCAGTTTTAATAATAAACAAATTCTGTTTATCCCAAGTCTTTGGGAGGGATTTAATAAGGGGACGAAAGTACCAAATCCAATCTAAACATTTGGCTGACTGTACAATAATACTAATAATAGTAATAGTAATACTAATACTACTAATAATAATTAACAGTGATACCCATTGTCATCGGGGCACTTGGTACCATGTCCAAGATAAACCAACAAATTGCAGCTTCCTGCAATAACACCAGCAGAACTGCAAAAAACTGCGCTACTTGGAACGTCATATATCTTAAGAAGGTACTTGGCTGATACCTAGGACGCTGGCAGCAACCCTTATCAACCATCAGCACCAGTCAGTGGTATTTGTGATGCATTTTTGAATGTTCAGTTGACTGAGTTTCATGTTTAATGAATAAAGTTAATAATAATAATAATAATAATAATAATAATAATAATAATAATAATAATAATAATAATAATAATAATAATAATAGTGATGGATTGCTGTCCCATCTATTTGCAAATATGTTCACTTATTGTGAAAGGTCAGACGATATAGTCAGAAACAACTTAACGGCTTTGGCCTTTTGGTAAATGAATGTTTTGTAACTGATCATGCCCATGGCTATGCAGTCATTTTGAAAGTGCAGGAAGTCTTCAACTTACAACACTTTGTATGGTCACATTGCAGCACCCCCTTGGTCACATTATCAAAATTTGGATGTTTGACAATTGATTCATATTATGACAGTTGCAATGTCCCAGGGTAATGTGGTCAACTTTTGTGAACTTCTGAAAGCTAAGTCAATAGGGAATTCAGGTTCACTTAACAGCAATGTTACTAACTTAACATCTGCAATGATTCACTTAACAACTGTGGCAAGAATGGTCTTAAACAGGGGCAAAACTCACTTAACAAATGTTTCACTTAGCAACATAAATTTTGGGCTCAATTGTGGTCGTAAGTCGAGGACTATTTGTATATCAAAATTCATCTCATCTCAACATTCTAAATGTGCCCATCAGCTTCAAAAAATTGTGGAGCCCTGGCACAATATATGAATCTCTTGTCAAAGAAATATGTTTTCTCCTTTTCCATTAAGTTTAACTTAAACATACTGTAATCTATTGTTTAGCCTTATTTTTAATAAGTTTTTTTTAAAAAAAGAACTCTAAAAATATTAACTATTATATATATATATTTAAAGCTGACAACATCAGCTGAAATGATGTCATGACACTCTGGGTTTTATTGAATATAATTGAAAACAAAAGTTAACCATCTTTATGCAATTTTTTCAGCCTTTTTTTAACTAGTTCTGGAAGCATCAGACAGTATGTGCAATTCTGCAATAGATTTGTACATGTGTTCATCTTTATTTCTAATGGCAGGAGGTTTCTCATCTCTAGAACATCTTTTAATCATAAATTTCCTGTGAACCATGGAATGTTTGAATTGAAAGGTGCATGAAACCAGCACAAGCTGCATGGAAGGCTTCAGCTGATACAGATATAATATAGAAAGTGTATAATGACATGGAAATGAGAGTCTGGGGAATCGTAGCTGTATTCCCAAGATACTTGTGCTTCATCAGTAATATCAGCTGTGATTCTGCATCCAGTTTTTCCCCATGTTGAAAAGTTACAAGACTATATTCATTTCTTTAGGATTTTAATTGAGACTCGTGTCATAATATCCTGTATTTTCTCATTTATATAGTCCCAACCCTCCAAACGTTATTCCACATAAAATGTGCTACATTTGGATTCATTCTGATATTACAAAAAATACAATTTATTCACATTTGAACTGTCAATGAAGTACATAGTCTATCACAAGCCTAAAGATTCTAAAGAACAGATATCAATCAACTACAATTTTTTTTAAAATCATCACATTGAAAGAAAACCCTAGAGCTGAGACATTTAATTCAATATGTAGTATGGCTACTGAAGATGGCTTGCCCATGATAAGTGATCTTTAAAGGCAAAGGTAAAGGTTTCCCCCCTCTAGTCGGGTCTGACTCTAGGGGACAGTGCTTATCTCCATTTCTTAGCCCAGGGAGCCATGGAACATTGTTACCTTTCCATCAAAGTGGTACCTATTTATCTACTCACATGTGCATGCTTTCAAACTGCTAGGTGGACATGAGTTTGGGCAAGTAATAAGCTCAGAATTTTAAACCACTAAGCCATCGCAAACACCCCACCCCCCAATGATCTTTGTATCACAGGTATGAACTCACTAGATGTTTGAAACTTTGAATTTTCAATATTTCAGTTAACATAGCCAATGACATAGTGTCGTGAAAAGTTCAACCTATCTGGAAATGTCCAGATTATGTAGCCTATCAGTTAAAGTCCAAAATCAGGACTTACCTATAGCTTCCTTCTTTTTCTACAGTAGCACCCATGACTATAAAAAGGATGTAGAGAAACATATTTTAACAACAACAGAGCACACCATCATTTGACAAATTATATACATTGTGCCAGAGATATGGCTTATCTAGAGGTTTGGTGTGGCAGTAAACTTTAATCAGTGTAAGAGGTATGCTGCCTTTTTCTGTCATAATAGTTCCATAAGTGGAAAATCTATTCTAATTTAATAGTGATGCTATAAGTGATGCTTAGTTCAGACTTCTAAGCCTTTGGGAATAGTACCATCTTAAAAAGTGGCAATAGAATACTTGCTTCATTGTGATAAGCAGAATGTTAGCCAAAGCTGGCTGGGCTATGCATGTCTTAGAAAATGGGAACACAAAAAAGAGAAAGCCAGCCTCTCTGCCTGCATTCATGGAGAAAGAGGTGGATAATTATCAAGAAAGACTATATATTAAAGGAAAACACAGCTCACTTTTTGGTTGCTAGTTAGAAGAGAAAAAGTACAACTAAAGGTTATATCTCAGAGGCATAAATTTGCTTTCTTCTTTCAGATGAAATGTAATCAGATCCCACTAGTTTCCACTTTGAAGTCTTTCTGAAATCTGTAAGATTACAGGCCTGAACTTATCTCTGTTCCTGGTCAACAATCCTCTTTATTTAATAGGTGTGTGTGTGTGTCAAAAGAAAAAGAAAAAGCAAACAAATGCACAGCTGGGTTTTCAAACATCTGTGCAAAAAGGATTTATACGCACATTCCTAAGCATAGCTAACGCTCCTAACTTAACAATAATAAATAAATAAATAAAATATACAACTAAAACTCAAGCATCCAACAAGCTATAAACAACAATCCAGCATTATTATTGTGCAGAAAACCGTGTATTTTTCATTGTATTTTCCACAGTATTTTCCCATTCGGTATGTGAATAAGAAAAAGAATCCTGTATTATTTTCTTCTTGGGATAACTTAGAAAGCTTTTCTTCCAAGTGTGCACCTATATATACACGTGTGTGTGTGTGTGTGTGTGTGTGTGTGTGTGTGTGTGTTTTAAAAAGATCAGCATTTGGGCTCATCTTGTCTATAAAAGTGCACCAAGTCCAATGTGAACAAACAATTCTGGAGTTTATGAGTACAGCTCAGCTACTAAAAATATCCACATTGTTTTACTGAAAGCTTTTATCCAGGACATTGTGTTTCCACTATCATGAGAAACGAAAACAAGCCAACAACAGACGGCAAAATGAGCGAGGCTAAATACCCATCAAGGCATGCTTTATCTACAGTACTGTCTTTATTTTCCTGAGACTAACACAACTATAGGACTCTATCCAGAGACAAACATCAATGATTTTGGAGTCTACCTTTATGGGCTTCACTATAAGCATACAGATTTCTTATTCAAAGTTAATTGAAGAAAGGAAGCAGGGGACACTGTTATGAAAAGGAAATGGATCCAAAGAACTATACAAGCTTGTTCCAGTGTGGAAAAAGGAATCAAAAATTCAAAAGAAAGGAGGAAACAAAATAAGAAATGACCCCATCTCTCTCTCTCTCTCTCTCTCACACACACACACACACACACACACAGAGAGAGAGAGAGAGAGAGAGAGAGAGAGATGAACACAAACACGCAAAAATGATGGTGTATTATTTTTAGCTCATAATCTTTTTAGTTTCATTTTCATTTTGGTTCATGCTCAAATGCACCCAATGTTTCCATGGAAATACCATTTTCCTCAAAGCCCTGGGCCTGAGCAGCATCACTGGGTCTCCAAGGGATGATTAAGAAAATGGAAGCTCCAGAGGAAAAGAGATTGCTCTCCAAGAAAGATTCCTTACTCACCTGAGTCATATCAATTCTCCAAATTGAACTTCTCCTTCATGTGCAATGGATGTGACAGCATTTGAAGAATTGGAGCAATGTGCATCATAAATAAATTAATCCAAAAGATAGTGATCCTCCCACCTTTTCCATTACCAAATATTTGGTGCCAAGAGGAGAGAATGAAAAGGTTGGCGAATTTGGTGAATCTTAATGTAACTCTTAAGTAGGAATACATTTGACTTTTGAGTAGCCAACCAGAAATCTTATTCCAAACTAGATTTGGAATACTAGGGCCAGGTTCAAAACTAAATATTTTACATGTATATTTAATTAAAATTAATGATAGATTGCATGATCACATTCAAGTCATTTTTCTCTGTCACATTAAAACTTGGTAAAAACTTGGTAAAAACTAGGGAGAACTCTTAAGGTGGCACTTACAGCTTTGGGGAGTTATGTGAAACCTTTGGGAGACTTGTAAACTGTTGCAAAGTTATGAAACTAGGCAATGTTGGGCCTCTGGTGGTTCAACAGACTAAGTCTGTCTGTCTGTTATTAACACAGCTGCTTGCAATTACTGCAAGTTCAAGTCCCACCAGGCCCAAGGTTGACTCAGCCTTCCATCCTTTATAAGGTAGGTAAAATGAGGACCCAGATTGTTGGGGGCAATAAGTTGACTTTGTATATAATATACAAATGGATGAAGACTATTGCTTAACACAGTGTAAGCCTCCCTGAGTCTTCGGAGAAGGGCGGGATATAAATTCAAATAAAAAAATAAAAAAAAAGTTACACCTCACTGGGAAAGCTGATAATCAAACAGACCAAAAGAAGGCGAACAGCAATATAAAGAGATTTGAATATAAAGCTGACTGTTTACTCAAATGAGTTCCTTCTCAAAGCCAGTTAGACAAAATTGGAAGAATGAGGGTGAGAATAGGGTTGAATGGGAAGTGGAGGTTGTGTGTTCCTCATCCTTAGCAGTCCAATAGGCCAACTTGAGAAGTAACCTGCTCTTCTTGAAATTCTTCTTACTCAAAACTCATATAAACTGCATGATAGTGGAACGTATAATTTGTAATTCTTTCTAAAGTCTTCAAGTTGCTTGACATCTTTACAACTAGCATATTTAAAATCCTATTCTACTAAGGCTGCTTGTGGCCTAAAAATAGCAATCAAAACATGAGAAAACAGTGGAGGAATATTTTAGCATTTCTTTTCATATGCATTATTGTTTGGCATGGGTTTATTTCTTAATGAAGTCTCAGACGTTGAAATAATGGAAATCATGTGACTTCCCAATAAAAAAAAAAATTACAATGCTTATGCAAGTTGACCTCTAGTCAGGAACAGAATGGGGGAGTAGGAAGACTGTTTAATACAAAACTTATAAAATCCTATAACACTCCACAATTATTGGCTGACTTAAATGAAAAAAAGGAAGCCAGCAAAATGTTTGCTATTATTGCTCAGGTAGCAGAAATTACGTGGGTTATAACCAAGGAAGGTGGGTTATAACCACCTTCCATTTAAGCTGAGTGATTTACTATATTATTCGTTTAATAAAGTATAGTATAGATAATATAATATAATATAATATGGCATATAGTATAATATAGAATTCATTTACTGCATTATTCATTCTTCTTGAGGAAAATATTAGAGGGCTGGGATGTGTGTTATAACTCTAACCCTGCTATGGATGCCCCTGCAGGCATATAATACCTATTTCTACAAATAGATAAAATCTGTAATGATATGGGAATTCTATATTGAATCCAGTTCTCCTGGTCAACCTCCATGCAGAGTGAATATCAGATGACTGCTATTCTTAAGAAACAATGGAAGATGACAGTTCATGCTATTTTATTGTGATTTGTATTTCAACATTTTTTCTTGGAGTTGTCTCTCTTATTAAACAGAGATATCCAATCGATTAAATCTAAATGCAACTCTCAGAAAAGAACACTAAACATTAGAAAGTACTAGATTGTTTCTATTTAAAAGCCAACATTTCCAATATTTACATAAAAAAGTATTTTCATGTGCACCAAAACAAACTCCATACTATTGCTTATAATGGACATTATGCACAGATGCAATTGAAAATATGGCTATTACTGGTTACTTGATTAAAAGGAACTCTTTAAAAAAATAAATTTCATTAAGTTCCATTGTAAGGTAAAAATACAGAAAAAAAATTAGAGAAAGAGAGAGAAAAGTGCAAAGAGGATTAAAAGGAACTTTCCATTCAAAGATTTTGTTGATGAGGCCATATGATTTTTTTTTAATCACACGAAAAGCTGTATCTGTGGTATGATTAAGGCATTTAAAAGAATATCACTGAATACGAAGGCTCCTGATCCCAGAATCGAAAAAAATCTACACCTACTTGTACACTTATTTCAGTGTTCCCATGAATTTACAATATTCATTCAGGACATTTTTATAATCTACCTAGGATTTTAAAGACAAGTGATATGAAGACTTCCACGAAAATTACTCAAGCTGCTTTTGGAATTGGATCAAAAGATTTTGAAACATTCTCCTATCTTCACTTGATGGCTTGGCTGCTATGATATTGAGATTGGGTAGATTTTTCTCTGGAAAATTACAAGTACTGTAATTTTGCACACGTAGGCTTAGATCAATCATTGTGCATGCAAACAGCCCTATCATTCTGCATTCCAGTCTCCAAAATGAACGTGGCTTTCCTTGGTGCTTGCTTGGCATTTGAGCTGCAGACATTCCTTCTGTTCTGCATTAATCCCATTACTAAACACCTGCAGACATGCAATAACAGTTTTGAAGCCAAGTCCCTTGGAAATGGTTTTAGAGGGGAACGTAATCTGCCATCCTGCTATCAGGAGTCACATTACACACCTGCCAAGTTTTGCTTTTGGTTGCAGGACAGGGAGGAAAGAACACTCGCTTTTCTAACTCATAACAATATTAAAAAAAAAAAAAAACTGTATCAAGAGGGGCAAATTAAGGAGACAAAAATTACATACTTTTTAAAGTTTACTGCCACGCAGTCCATTAAATGTTATAACTTTCTAGATTAATATTTTCTTAATATTATTAAAAGCCTATTTTAGATTTTAAATATTTACATGAGAGCACAACAGAAAAGCTACGACTCAAAACCCACTCAGATATGTTCCAAAAGATCCATTAAAATAGAAAGATGACTCATTCCGATATACACTTTGCCATTCCATCGAGTTCTCAGGGTTTCTAATCTGATAACTGCTGAAACGCATTCCAAAGTGAAGTTTCAAAGGATGAAATAATTGTTTTTCTTACCCAAATTTCTTAACTTTCACTCACCTTTTATATAAATATCTGCTCCTTTGTGGAGCCATGGTTCCTGCGGATAAATTCCTCGTCATACCGAAGACTGGGCGGAGTGTAATTGCAGCCAAAGGGTCAAATTGCTGCATTGCTGTCTTTCCTTTCCAGGTTGATTATGAAAAGGCCTATTTGAGATCTTTCGTGCCAGAAACCCATTACCCATGTTACAAACCATGCATAGCCCTGATTATTCTTCAAGAGCAGCAAACCGTGATTAGTACATCTTTGTGGTTTTTTTTTTTAAAAAAAATCAGAACAGCAACGGCATGTAAAATATATCCTTTTTAAAAATTCTGCATACATTCAGGGGTGAAATTCAGCAGTTTCTGACCAGTTCTGGAGAACCGGTAGTGGAAATTTTGAGTAATTTGGAGAACCGGCAAATACCTCGTCATACCGAAGACTGGGCGGAGTGTAATTGCAGCCAAAGGGTCAAATTGCTGCATTGCTGTCTTTCCTTTCCAGGTTGATTATGAAAAGGTGGGAATGGAGATTTTGCAGTGTTAAGTTCGGGAAGTAACGAGGCTGGAGACCAGGGTAGTGACAACAGCTCTTTAATATATGGTGAACCCAGCAACAGGCTGGGGAAAAACCTCTCCTTATATACAGTTCTACCGGCGGCTTTAACCAATCAGCAACGTGCTTGTTTCCCGCCAAAACCATTTAAAGATACATTACACTCCTTCCCCCCAGAAAACACTTTACCCATATTTACATTTTATTTACATATTATTTTTCAACGTAATCACGCAAATAGACTGGGCGTCTCCTGACTCTTTCGGACCTGCGCAGTACATTCCCTGGGAGTGGGTCGAGCTGACCGGAGGGGCTGTGTGCTCCTCTCAGCTCTTTCTCTAGGCCATCCGGCCCTGGATTATTAGCAGAGTCGTCCCTGCTGTTTTCTACTGGAACCTGTGGGCGTCGCTGGACCTCCGGAATTTCAGCTAAGTCCTGCGAGTACTCCGGGTTTGAGTCAGCTGTGGAATCAAACATTGTGTAGTCAGGGCCCGTTTCTATTGATTCAGATTGTTCAGCTATGCGTTTCAGATTTGGTCTATGTGGCGCCTCCATACTCGGCCGTCTTAATTCTACTAAGTATGATTTTGGACCTGTTCTGTTTAGGATTTGTCCTGCTATCCAGGTTGGGCCTTCACCATAGTTGTGTGCCCACACCGGTCGCCTATGTCCATTTCTCTTGTTTTCCTATTTCCCCTTGTAACCCTCCGTATAGTTTGGATGTAGGCGGTCTAGGGGCACCTGAGCTTCGGCCCATTAACAATTCGGCTGGGCTTCTGCCGGTTGTGACACAGGGGTTCTGTGTTGGACTGCCAGGAAAATATCTATTTTGTTTGCCAGTCGCCTGGCTTAAGTCTGGACAATGCCTCTTTAGCGCCCGGACGGAACGCTCTGCAAGGCCATTCGTCGCAGGGTGGAAAGGCGCCGAGAGGGCATGTCGGATGCCCTCCTCTGCCAAGTATTCTCAAATTGGGTTGCCGTGAATTGCGGGCGTTATCGGACACTAGCGTGTCGGGCAACCCATGGGTTACAAATAGGTGCCGTGGGACTGAGATCACGGCCTCGGCTGTCATGGATCTCATGAGAATGATTTCCAGCCATTTGGAGTAGGCATCTACTACGACCAGGAAGGTTTGGCCGTGGAAGGGGCAAAATCAATGTGGATTCTAGACCAGGGCCCTGGGGTTTCTCCCATTCCCGAACCGGGGCCGTTGGGGGTAGCGGTCTGGACTCCTGGCAGGCCTGGCATTTCCTACCCTTTCAGCAATTTCTGAGTCCATTAAGGGCCACCACACATAGCTTCTCGCTAGACCCTTCATCCTAACGATCCCTGGGTGACCTCGTGGAGGAGGTCCAACACCCTTTTCCTCAATTTTCTGGGATCACCACTGATCCCCCATAGCAGGCACCCCTTGAGCCGAAAGTTCCCCACGTTTTTTTTAAACTTAAAACGCCCGGGCGCAGCGGCCACCCTCTTGTACCCAACCGAGTACAGTTCTCAAAGTAATGTCGGTATGATGCCCGAGCCACCTCCTTAGATGTGACTGGGCCAGAGTCCAGAGAGTCAATTAACAGTATGGGCGTCCCGGAGTGGGGTCTCGATCGCCCTGGTAGTGGGCATCTGCTTAACGCGTCCGCATGCCCCAACTCTTTCCGGCCGATGCTGCAGTTTGTAGGAATAGGCGGCTAAAAAGATAGTCCATCGGGTCAATCGTGGCGAAAGTGCCACAGGCGTTGGGCGGTCGCCAGCCAGTATCCCTAACAGTGGTCTATGGTCTGTAACAATTTCAAAGTCTCTACCAAAACGATTCGTGAAACTTTTTACCCTGACACTATAGCTAGAGCTTCCTTATCCAACTGGCTATAGTTCCTCTCTGTCGAGGACATCGCTCTGGAGTAGAAGGCTATTGGGGCTTCTGTGCCATTTGAAGCCTGTGGCTGAGCACAGCCCCCACCCCGTAAGGGGAAGCATCGCAAACTAATACCAATGGCATTGAGCTATGATACTGAATCAGTAAGCTATCGCTCGAGAGTAGGTTTTTTACTGCTTCGAAAGCCCTAGCTTCCGACTTTCCCCAAGACCAAGCAGTATTCTTTCCCAGTAGCTTATGTAGCGGCTCGGCAACGGTTGCCTTATTTTTAAAAAGACCGTAAAATTCACTAGACCCAGGAATGCCTGTAGCTCTGTTTTGTTTTTGGGCGCTGGAGCCTTTCTTATTGCCTTGACCTTGCTTTCAGTGGGTGAATTCTCCTTGTCTATTCTGTAGCCCAAGAACTCTACGGATTCTACCCTATCTGGCATTTGTTCACTTTAACCTTTAGACCGCTGACCGGAAAATGCCCAGAACTTTTCTCAAACGCTCCCCAATTCTTCTAAATTTTCGCTGATACCAATACATCATCAAAATAGGGACTACCCCGGGAGCCCTTGCAGAAGTCGCCCATTAAATTTTGAATAGACCAGGTGCCACACTCACCCCAAACTGTAACCGGGTACACTTGAAAGCACCTCTGTGAGTCACAATTGTCTGGGCTTCGCTGTGTTGGCGTCACGGGCAGTTGTTGATAGGCTTGAGCCAAATCTAACTTGGCAAAGACTTGCCCTTGCCCCAGCGAGTGCAGCAAGTGTTGCACCACGGGACCGGTAAGCGCTTTTCTGCAAGGCTTTGTTTAACGCCGCCTTGTAGTCAGCGCAGATTCTAACTGACCCATCTGGTTTTACTGGGGTGACGATTGGCGCATATAAACTGCATGATAGTGGAACGTATAATTTGTAATTCTTTCTAAAGTCTTCAAGTTGCTTGACATCTTTACAACTAGCATATTTAAAATCCTATTCTACTAAGGCTGCTTGTGGCCTAAAAATAGCAATCAAAACATGAGAAAACAATGGAGGAATATTTTAGCATTTCTTTTCATATGCATTATTGTTTGGCATGGGTTTATTTCTTAATGAAGTCTCAGACGTTGAAATAATGGAAATCATGTGACTTCCCAATAAAAAAAAAAATTACAATGCTTATGCAAGTTGACCTCTAGTCAGGAACAGAATGGGGGAGTAGGAAGACTGTTTAATACAAAACTTATAAAATCCTATAACACTCCACAATTATTGGCTGACTTAAATGAAAAAAAGGAAGCCAGCAAAATGTTTGCTATTATTGCTCAGGTAGCAGAAATTACGTGGGTTATAACCACCTTCCATTTAAGCTGAGTGATTTACTATATTATTCGTTTAATAAAGTATAGTATAGATAATATAATATAATATAATATGGCATATAGTATAATATAGAATTCATTTACTGCATTATTCATTCTTCTTGAGGAAAATATTAGAGGGCTGGGATGTCAATCATTTGTGTTATAACTCTAACCCTGCTATGGATGCCCCTGCAGGCATATAATACCTATTTCTACAAATAGATAAAATCTGTAATGATATGGGAATTCTATATTGAATCCAGTTCTCCTGGTCAACCTCCATGCAGAGTGAATATCAGATGACTGCTATTCTTAAGAAACAATGGAAGATGACAGTTCATGCTATTTTATTGTGATTTGTATTTCAACATTTTTTCTTGGAGTTGTCTCTCTTATTAAACAGAGATATCCAATCGATTAAATCTAAATGCAACTCTCAGAAAAGAACACTAAACATTAGAAAGTACTAGATTGTTTCTATTTAAAAGCCAACATTTCCAATATTTACATAAAAAAGTATTTTCATGTGCACCAAAACAAACTCCATACTATTGCTTATAATGGACATTATGCACAGATGCAATTGAAAATATGGCTATTACTGGTTACTTGATTAAAAGGAACTCTTTAAAAAAATAAATTTCATTAAGTTCCATTGTAAGGTAAAAATACAGAAAAAAAATTAGAGAAAGAGAGAGAAAAGTGCAAAGAGGATTAAAAGGAACTTTCCATTCAAAGATTTTGTTGATGAGGCCATATGATTTTTTTTTTAATCACACGAAAAGCTGTATCTGTGGTATGATTAAGGCATTTAAAAGAATATCACTGAATACGAAGGCTCCTGATCCCAGAATCGAAAAAAATCTACACCTACTTGTACACTTATTTCAGTGTTCCCATGAATTTACAATATTCATTCAGGACATTTTTATAATCTACCTAGGATTTTAAAGACAAGTGATATGAAGACTTCCACGAAAATTATTCAAGCTGCTTTTGGAATTGGATCAAAAGATTTTGAAACATTCTCCTATCTTCACTTGATGGCTTGGCTGCTATGATATTGAGATTGGGTAGATTTTTCTCTGGAAAATTACAAGTACTGTAATTTTGCACACGTAGGCTTAGATCAATCATTGTGCATGCAAACAGCCCTATCATTCTGCATTCCAGTCTCCAAAATGAACGTGGCTTTCCTTGGTGCTTGCTTGGCATTTGAGCTGCAGACATTCCTTCTGTTCTGCATTAATCCCATTACTAAACACCTGCAGACATGCAATAACAGTTTTGAAGCCAAGTCCCTTGGAAATGGTTTTAGAGGGGAACGTAATCTGCCATCCTGCTATCAGGAGTCACATTACACACCTGCCAAGTTTTGCTTTTGGTTGCAGGACAGGGAGGAAAGAACACTCGCTTTTCTAACTCATAACAATATTATTAAAAAAAAAAACTGTATCAAGAGGGGCAAATTAAGGAGACAAAAATTACATACTTTTTAAAGTTTACTGCCACGCAGTCCATTAAATGTTATAACTTTCTAGATTAATATTTTCTTAATATTATTAAAAGCCTATTTTAGATTTTAAATATTTACATGAGAGCACAACAGAAAAGCTACGACTCAAAACCCACTCAGATATGTTCCAAAAGATCCATTAAAATAGAAAGATGACTCATTCCGATATACACTTTGCCATTCCATCGAGTTCTCAGGGTTTCTAATCTGATAACTGCTGAAACGCATTCCAAAGTGAAGTTTCAAAGGATGAAATAATTGTTTTTCTTACCCAAATTTCTTAACTTTCACTCACCTTTTATATAAATATCTGCTCCTTTGTGGAGCCATGGTTCCTGCGGATAAATTCCTCGTCATACCGAAGACTGGGCGGAGTGTAATTGCAGCCAAAGGGTCAAATTGCTGCATTGCTGTCTTTCCTTTCCAGGTTGATTATGAAAAGGCCCATTTGAGATCTTTCGTGCCAGAAACCCATTACCCATGTTACAAACCATGCATAGCCCTGATTATTCTTCAAGAGCAGCAAACCGTGATTAGTACATCTTTGTGGTGTTTTTTTTTAAAAAATCAGAACAGCAACGGCATGTAAAATATATCCTTTTTAAAAATTCTGCATACATTCAGGGGTGAAATTCAGCAGTTTCTGACCAGTTCTGGAGAACCGGTAGTGGAAATTTTGAGTAATTTGGAGAACCGGCAAATACCTCGTCATACCGAAGACTGGGCGGAGTGTAATTGCAGCCAAAGGGTCAAATTGCTGCATTGCTGTCTTTCCTTTCCAGGTTGATTATGAAAAGGTGGGAATGGAGATTTTGCAGTATCCTTCTCCTGCCATGCTCACCAAGCCACACCCACCAAGCCACACCACGCCCAAGCCACGCCCACAGAACTGGTAGTAAAAAAAAATTGAATTTCACCACTGCATATTCAAAAGGAAAGCTTGGCATCCTATTATCACTACTTCTGATATAGTTCCATTGAGATTTCATTGCCCCAGCCTATAAAAAAACAAGCTGAAAATAGGGAAATTGTTGGCACAGAAAATGACTGGAATATCTTGTTCTTCTTCTAAGAAGAAAAAAAACATTCCAGAATGTTATGGATCATCATACCCTAAGAATTTTTTCACTGCCTTCTGCCACCATGAATTCTTTTCTGCCATAATTTCTGCCCATGTATGCTCGAGCTTGTGGTAAATGAAACAAACAAAATGTTAAAAAGTTATGATATTTATTGTTACTTACCAAGCACATCTAAATATTAAAGTAATATACCAAAATATTTTTACAATCGACAAGGCGAGTCTCACCTTTTGAGCACCCCTAATATTTGGAAATTGACAGTTGAAAAAATTGACACGCCCTATAAAAATGTGGCAATCATAAGCAGGAAGTGCTCAAATGTTAATTCTCAAGTTCCAAATGCTTCTCTGGAACAGCAACAGGAACAATAGCAAAGGTAAGTTACAGTCCAATTCAATCATTTTTATTTGATCAATGACCAGCAAAATTTAAAAGAACAAAAGCAGTGGGAAACAAATAATTACTAAATTAGTGAAGCAACAGTTTCTAGTTGTAGAGGTTCAAAACCTATCTAAAAATCCTAAATTGCCTATGGAGCCTTAAGCACTGGAATTTCATAAAGTTTAAGATTAACCAACAGGCTCCAGATGATATAAATTGAAGCTCAAAAGCCAACGTTTCCTCCCTTTCACAACTTAACTTTACAAATATTTCTTCTAATCACTCCTGACTTGAAAGGTTGTGTACCGAAACTCAGGAAGACAGGGAGAGAGACAGAAATCTAAAAGAATAAACAAACACTCTGCAAGCCAAAAGAAGGGAGAGGGAGAGAAGGAAAAATAGAGAGATTAGAGTGATGAGTAGATTCTGAGAAAGGTATGTTATGCAAAAGAACATCTGCAAGTATCTTGTTATGTTCTTTAAACCTTCACTGTTCAATCATTTCACTGCACTGTATCCAAAGTTTTTGTATATATTTGAGATATATTTCTAACTGTAATCTTTACTTAATAACTATTTTCTACTGCAGTGTTCTAAGTTAGGGAGATAACTAAATTTCTAATGTAGTATTATTCTTTTCTTCCTCTTGCTAGCAGAATGGCTTGAATTTAGGATATACAAATCTAAATCCAGCCAATTCAACATAGCGTGTGCTCAAATCATAAGCCTGTTCTCCATATCAAATGTCTACATTAAAAACTACTAAAGAATTTTACATTCATTTTTGTCCAGAAGTTTCCCAAATGAATCCATTTTTGGAAAGCAGTTTTCACAAGCATGCATGTTTGCATAGAGCTTTCGTATACTATCAAGAAATGTTTTTCTGGTGTTTTTGTGTAATGCATGCTTTTTTTCCTATGCTGTCTTTTTTTCCTAAAAATTGCATCATAGAATACCAAGTACAGAAGGTGGATATTAAATATTTTCCTATATCCCTAGGCTTGGTGTGTGTCTCGTAAATGTCTGTAGTTTTATTGTGCATCTAGCATTAAATATACCATAACTCTCTTTAATCAAGGAAAATAACATCCTAAATATATGCTCATCTCTCTTCTGATTAGCTTTCAAGAATTACTGAAATATGGCTGAATATACTTGTACCTCTCAAATTAGGATATTCATCATGCAACTATATTAATCTTAAGGGTTAATTTCAAATGTAGATTCTAAGACAACTAAGTCACACTAACCTTCTAAGTTATCACTGCTGTTTTCCTTGGCAAGGAACAAGTTACAATGATAAATACACACACTGCTCAGGAAGGCAGTTTGGACAGGACCTGGAGCCACCTGCAGTTTATAGCATTGCAGTCACTGTCAAGGGCAATTCAGCAAGTCCTATGAGGTCTTTTGCACAGCTGTAGACATGACAGCTGCAGAACCTTCGCCAACAAGACAGTTCCAAGGCTGCAGTCCGACACACTCACCCCTCCCAAACACCCCTTTATATTCCTCCATCCCATATGTAACCTTCAGCCCTTACTTGGAGCAGACAATCTGACACTAATAATAGTAGTCACTCAGAAAAGGTAACCTCTGTCACGCTAACCATTTCTGAAAACTAAAATGCTTAGGATATGATTTGAATTAAAATCCACATTGTTTCACCTGTCTTACTTGACAAAATGTCTTCACCTATAGTCATATGCAAGCACAAACCTGCAATCAGACCAGACCTATGAATGCTGACCTCTTCAAAAGTCAATATGATGTCAAATATCCCTATTTTCCAGAAGTTTCAATCTTGATTTTGTTTCCATACAAAAATGGGGAATCTGCTACTTCTTGTTTGCTTTTGTTCTTTCCTCAAAGATTGACTACTAGTTGTGAATGAAATATTAAAATAAGGTGTAAAATATGCTGCGCATAGATATAAACTGTATTTGCATAAATTAGTAGAAGAAAGGGAAAAAAATCCATCTGTTAATCATGCCCAGCAATTTTTAAAAAAAACATAGATAATACAGGAATAATTTTTTCTTCTATCTTCTCAAACTCTGTAGTATCAAATTAAATCCATGTATTAAAGAATGCCAAAAGTGTGTAAGAACGCCAAAATTATATACTGTTTTGTCTTTCTTACATAGGACATCACAAATTTTGGATTCTGGTATTTTAACAAGATTTTAGCATTTAGGGCGACCAGAGTCTCATTCAAAATCACATCATAGAGCCCAAGTCCATTTTATAGGGGAGCAGTATGGGTTGTCATACAAAACAAACAAACAAAACTTAAAATACCTAAAGGTATCCATGTCATTAACCTGTATTTTGATGTTGTGATGGTACTTTCAATCTGGATTTTTTGTTGTAATTTATAATAGGCATGTAATTTGGAAAAAAAGTAGGAGTAATGCTATGGCGATAAATATTAGAGCTAGGGTTACTTTGAATTTTATTCATTGTTTATATATTTATTTAATGTAAAATGACTAAAAAATCATATTATTTGGATAATTAAATGTTCAACACATTTGTAAAATAATGTGGAAGTAATATGGGGTCTAACAAGCATTATTACATTTCCTTTCATGAATTAAATAGAATAGAATAGAATAGAATAGAATAGAATAGAATAGAATAGAATAGAATAGAATAGAATAGAATAGAATTCTTTATTGGCCAAGTGTGATTGGATACACAAGGAATTTGTCTTGCTGCATATGCTCTCAGTGTACATAAAAGAAAAGATACGTTCATCAAGGTACAACATTTACAACACAATTGATGGTCAATATATCATATATATAATATCATATATATATATATATATATTTCAATATAAAATATATCTTAAAGGAGGCATAAGTAACCTTGGGCCTGTAGGGCTATGAAGGCTAGATGCAGGTCCAGTTACACACACTTCATACAAAAGCCATAATATATACACCTATTCATACATAATAATGCAATTTTTTGTGTCATAGCAGGAGTCTATGAAAGTTGTTTCTCCGGCTGAAATCATAGCTCCTATTTATTGCCAAAGACAAAATTGTTACTGAAGAAAATTTTCCACACTCTTGCTTAGAAGTTATTAGTTCTTTGATATGGGAAACCTTTGACTGAATGTCTAGTTTCCCCCTTCTGATGATATGAATAGCATAAAGCTGATATGAATAGTTTCTTATTGCCACTGATATAGTAGTGAAAATTCAATATGTTCTCCATCAGTCTAACTAGTTAATTATCTGGCAGGGAAAAGATTGCCAGCTTCTTATAGTGTGCATGAAGAGTCGTTGGGCATAAGGGAGAAGCAATTATGTTAGGCTTCCTTTCCATTGCTGTTTACCAATTTATTTTCCTTCTGCCTTGTGAAATTGAAATCTGTAGCAAACCAAAAAAAAACTTTCTTATTTTTACAAAGTTTCATACACGTTCTGGATTGACAAGCTACTGACTAGTTCTCCCTAGTATATTTTTGTGATGGTTACCTATAATTCTGAAAATCCCCATCCAGTTTGCTTGGATCATTTTGAAAGCTGCATAAAACTCAGCCTGAGAGAACTGCATCTCCAACAAAAATGTAAAAAAACCCATCAAGAACACCACTTGAAAATCACTGGATAAGACAGTATCACAAATAACATTTTATATTTTAAAAAACATACCATATTTTCATAAAGAAAAGATTATGTTAGAATTAAATCTATGCATAACATGTACAATTGCAATAAATTTGCTATTCAGTAAGCCTATATTTTATAACATATATGTTATGTGTTATGATAAAATAGCAACATCCTTATCCCTACAGTACCAATACTTTCAGAAAAACCATAAAATGCATTTTACAGGCAATTTCCTCATGATATACTATATACTATGCTCACTGGAGAAGAGCCTAATGCTGGGAAAGATTGAGGGCAAAAGAAGAAGGGGACGACAGAGAACGAGGTGGCTGGATGGAGTCACTGAAGCAGTAGGCATGAGTTTAAATGGACTCCAGAGGATGATAGAGGACAGGAAAGCCTGGAGGAATGTTGTCCACGGGGTCGCGATGGGTCGGACACGACTTCGCAACTAACAACAACAACATACTATATAATTGCAAAAATATTACATTTGCATGTGTAATAAATAGTATTACGGACTCACTGGGAATTTTTCATAAATAAAAGCTGGAGTCAATAGGATTTGTGATTTCAGAAAAAGAAAGCTCTGGCTAGTCTTATTATGACAACAGCTCTTTTCAAAAAGAAAATATTACAAGTTTTCCCCCAAAGTACCACTGAATTTTTTTCACTCAAATAAGATTTAATTACTGGGAGCATCAAGTTCTATTCAGAAAAGAGTCTACATGTAATTCAGTCAAAAGGTTCATGCAGAATGTCCCCAAAGATCTGGTATGAAGATTCATCAACACGAGTAATGTAGAATTCTGTGCTATCTTCAGTTAGAGCTGATAGTTTTTATTAGGATAATAGTCAGTTTCTGGCTATCATATTTTCATAAATATCATACCTATGTTTTAAGCAGCAATCTAAAATACATACAAAAAAAATCAAACAGGTAGACTTTTTCCTCATATGCACAGCTGGGAGTAGAGGGGTGGAGGGGGAGGGGATGTTATCTCACTGGAAAACTCCAACCTGGGTAATTTTGATTTTCAGTGAAGAAGATGATTCCAGAAAAGATGTTCTTGAAGTTTCCTGTACCAAGCTAAAACTCAGACTTGCTTAAAAAAAAAAGTAGGGGGGTGGAATAAGAATATTCTCTGGCTGACTGGGTTTGCTGCACTCATGGTATAGAGTTACCCAGGGGAGGAGAAAAGGATGGCTAGAATTAAGTCTGATGGAACAACCTTTGAGCCGGCTGATAATCACTTGATCAACTTGATTTAGTTATCATTCCTTTATTTTACTCCCAATAAGTAAAATTTCTGAAAACAATTTTGTACTTTCAAAAAGATGGCTCAAGAGTTCCAATGAGTGTTTTCAATTCAAAACAATAATTTATTTTCAGAAACTGTGTAAGCTGTTCCACTCTTCTCTTACAGTATTTCATTCTCAGAAACTGCTTGAATCCTTACTTAAGCCAAAATCTACTTTATTTCCAGAATTTTATTGTTCCACTAAGCCCCCATAGTCATCCAAGCGAAAGTATCCTGAAATGAGATTCCTTTCCTTTATTTTGCAGTGGGTAGGATATTTATAAAGCAAAGTTGAAAAAGAAACACATATAATTTGCGCAAAATATGTCTCTGTGACTTTCCAACATCCCATGAGGGGATTGAGGATATAAAGAGATATATACCGGTAGGTCAAGGGTAGGACAAATGTGGGGAAAGACTTTAAAATTCTCCAGAGCACTGATGGACTTCGACCAGTTCATAAAGCCCAGTCATAGACCAATGAATTCAGAACTAGTTTGTCAGTTTCCTTTAGTGCAGCCCAATTTGAATGCAAAAGGCAGAATGTATTTAGACAGTGAAATAACAAAGAGATGTTCATGAAGTCGCACAAAAAAGCAATAACTCATCCATTGCATTAGAAAACAAGGCATAAATGCACACCAAAGGCCAGTACTGACAAAGTAAATCTGGTGATTTAAACAAACACACAAATTGCTTTGGGTTAGGAGAAAGTGTTCACACATTGCCAAACTCTGATTCAGCTTCAGACAGCTCTTATTCATAATTTTGATGCGTGATTTAGGCTTCAGCAAAGACTGCTCCATAATGCCAAACATTGTTTCGGCACCAGTGATTGTCTTGTTTTTGTTGGAACGTGTCTAACAGACAGTTCATATGCTGGAGAGGAGAAGCAAAAAGCTGCACATTAGACTGTATGTACTACAGCCTTGTTTCTGGATCATGATTTGTTGAAAAAGTCGGGACAAAGCAAAGACATAACCAAAAATCTATCAGGCCCAAGACTACACTCTCTATAGCTGGACGTTTGAAATGGGAAACAAGATAAGAATATTTAATAAAAGGATGAAGCTGTTGTTTCTCTGAGGTGGCTTGAAGTTTATTCCTACTACCAGCAAACCAGGATTTTAATCCAACCTTTGCTTCTTTTTAAATTTCATTTTCTAATTTTTTTTTTGGTTCCTGTTCTTTGTGTCTTGCACTTTCTTCCCACTGATAGGGTGAGTAGATACAATGATCTTTTACCACTCTTTCTAACAAGTCAAGATGTCAGTTGGGAATATTTCTTTCTTTAGACTTTGAGCACTTTAGTAATATTTTTTTTCAATACTAACAGACGTTCCGGAATCATGGAAGGTTCAATAAACATGAATCCTCATTTTGAAGCTGGCATGTGAACTAGGTCAGGATGAATTTGTTGTCTGCTCCTTTTCATCAGTTCAGAAGAAACAAAATCCAAGCCACAGAGCAAATTATTTTCATGTTTCATATATTTCATCCATAAACATAAGTTATGTCATTTTAAAAATGTTTAAAGATAAATGAACTAAATGTTGGAAATGCCACCAGACACCAGGATTGTATTATCATATGTGGTGGACATGTGCAGAAGCGAGAAATTACTGAGTAAAAATTCAAATATGGTTGGAGAAAATGGCACACAGCAACATATTAATCTAAAACCGGAGCTGTTTCTGTTGGGTATTTTATCTGAGAAATTTAGCAAAGAAAATGTATATTTGATTATTCATGCAATAACTGCAGCGAGAATCGTATTTGCACAAAATTGGAAAGCGAAAAAAATCCCTACAGAGGGAGAGGTAACTAAGAATATGTGCAGAAATGAATAGATTAACACTGGCAATTAAAGGGAAGGAAGAATCGGAGTATTATAATATATGGGGGCAATTTTATCATTCGTTAGAAAATGAATATAGACAAAAAGTGGTATAAAATTAAAAATTTTGGAAAGAAAATGTTTTAATACCGCGTTTCCCCAAAAATAAGACCTTCTCTTATATTTTTTTGAACCCTGAAAATAGCACTTGGCCTTATTGCCCTGCGCTCAAAAGCCCAATCGGCTTATTATCAGGGGATGTCTTATTTTGGGGGAAACAGGGTACTAAATTGAAATGTAAAAGCAAAGATATATATATGTTAAGAAAATGGTGGTAAGCATTAAATATGATGACACAAAAAATTTGTACTCAGATGACACACTGATTGATTAATGATGTAATGTTTGTTTAATAAAAAAATAAAAAAAACTTTTTTTAAAAAAACCAATTATGCCATTTTTTTGAATGTTCCCAAGAATGTAAGTAACTTATGTAAGGAATAATACCTAAAGCTTATTTATTAAATAAAATTTAACATGTAAGGGATTTAAACAATATTGTGTCAAGACCCTAGAGAAAGAGGAAAACAAGGGAAATAGTTCCACAACTGAGCAGCAATGGTAGCAATTGGTACCCTGCAAGAACAACCTCTCTGCCTTTTCAAGATCAACAGTCTCATATCTGGGTAATTACAAGTAGTCCTAAACTTATGACCACAGTTGAGCCCAAAATTTAAGTAAGACAGCTGTTAAATGAGCTTTACCCGATTTTACAACCTTTCCTGACACAGTTTTAAAGTGAATTGCCGCAGTTGTAATATAAATAATAGAGTTATTTTGGAATTTAGAATTTAATCTAAATTCCCATCCCTTAAGATCACACTATCCAGCCCATCAAATTTGGGGGCATGGACTTCTCAGCGCTGGGATTGTTTATTACAAAAAGGAAGGGGAGGGAGGGGGAGGGGGAGGGAGGGAGGGAGGAAGTCAAATTGATTTACATGTAGCTCCTATGAAGTGATCAAAGGCAAATATCAAACGCTAACTAATATTCTATGGTTTTGTTGTGATCCACCAGCAGCCTGCGGAGCTGGCAGTGGAGTTGGACAGTGAGGAGCCTGGGGAGGACAATGGGCCAGTCCTGGAGTCAGGTGAAGGCCTGGACGAGGGCTCTGTGTCGGAGGCAGAGATGGGGCCAGGGCCATCTGGGAGCGATGCATGGACTCTGGAGCCTCCAGAGGCGGACAGCAGAGAGGCAGAGGAACAGGAGGAGCCTGTTCCTAGTGCACGCATGCAAAGAGCTGCAAGAAGGCAAGAGCAGCTAAAGCAAAAAGGATGACTCGGGAGTAAGGCCAGGAGATGATTGGCCCGTCCCATAAGGAAAGAGCACAAAATTGTGCTCTTTGTAGGAAAGCAGTGTTGCTACATCTGTTTCTAGTCAGTGTCTCTTGTTTCTGAACTTTGTGGGGCTTTGCCGAGAAAAGCCTTTGGCAGGGTGCCAAAGAAGATAAAGGTTTGTGATAAGGCAGAAGGACTTTTTCTAAAGGACTTGTTTTGGAATTAATTTGGACTAAGCTGGGAATGAAGTAATTCCCAGCTGTTATAATAAAATAGGTTTGTTTAAGACTAAGTATGTCTTTTTTGCCTAAGTGAGCCTAGGTCACAAGAGGTTTCTACTGTAGCTTCAACTATAAAAGTGAGATAGCAAGCAAGCAAGCAAACAAATAAAATAACTTTGGGAAAAGATCCAAATGCCACCCACCCACCCCCTTTGATTGGAATTGTAGTAGAAACAGGAGCACTCTGAGAAGGTAGCTCCCCTTTGATGAATGTTTGTATGAAGAGAATTATCTCATAATTACTTCATGATTGCACTTCAGATAGCAATCAAAATGTGCAATATTATAACTAAAGTGGATGCATGATAGAACAGTAAGCTATTTGCTATGTACCAAGTAGCTAGACTATGTCATTGGTATGGGATTGTTTTTATCCACAACCCTACAAAGGATAATGTAGTAGATTCACACCAAACTATCAGGAAACAGGTGATAGGCCAACTATATGACCATCTTGAGGGCTCATTAAACAACTGCACTATATAAAGCCCCATTAAATTCAGCAGGTGGGACATTCCACTGTTGCACAGGTTTCCTGCAGGATGGCCAGAGCTAAATGTGGATCTCCACAACAGGAAGTGAAAGGAAAGTCCAATCTCAGATGAAATGAGTGTTGAAATGAAAAAGGGTTATACTGTAATAGTGAAGACTGGATTCCAAAAAAACATCAGTTTATACGTTCATGGGTTAAAAAAAAGTCATGTAGCTGAACCTAGTTCACTAATTTAAAACTGAAGTCAAATTTATGGTAAGTCTTTTTATGCAACTTCCGTTTTCCTTGCCATTAATAAAGACTGATATGCAAAATTTAGGAAGAAAACAATTGGAGGAATGTTACTGTAAGTGGCATTTCATAAAAATACCTACCATCTGGTACACACAGAATGACAACATGAAGGGAGGATCATAAGGAAATGCATCTTTGCAGATTAATTTCATATTAAGATTTATCATGAGATAGGAATAGATGAAACAAAAAAAGAAAAACTGGCTTATTTTGTAATATTCTTAACAAGTCATGACATGAAAAGTTTTCAATGATTTCTTCAATTGTTCATTGTTATCAAAGGAATAAAATAATGCAGAAATTGGAAATGAATTATTTGATTGAGAACATCTGGATCCATTCATCAAGTCAATTATGAAGATCATATAGTTGGATTTGCTATTTCTGGTTTTTTAAAAACTTAATTAATTTTTATGTTTGTTATAAGGCCAAAAATGAAAGAATCTCCGAGATAGCTGGGAAAAAAAAGATAGAAAGCAAATATGGTCTATAATCAAATAAATCTGTTGTCTGAATAACATAGATGGTTTTCTGTATGTCTATTGCGTAATCAGCAAGTGGAGTAACTGAATAAATTCATTATTTGGTGTAAATAAAATATTACAAGATTAAATGGAAATATTTGTAAATTCAAAATCAATCACAGTTTAGACCCAGGGTTGTTCTCAAACCATTCTAAAACCAATAACCCAAGTTCAGATGTCATGGGATACTGGAGATACTTCAGCATTAATATTTAATGTCAACAGTCTCAATTTCTGACATGAAAGTATGACTCACCGCTTCTGGTGGTGACTTACATGTCATTTTCCATAATGGAAAACCGCGATTAACTTTGCATCCAGCATACCATCCTCCTCCTATTTTCCCCACAACAACCACCCTGTGAGGAAGGGTTGGGCTGAAAAAGAGTGGTAGGCCAAAGATGGCTTTCATGGCTAAGGTAGGACTTGAGTTACTTAATTCAAAGAATTCTTCTTTTTCTATCAATAATCTAATAAGTATTATTTTTAGTAAAATAGGCTGTATGATTGCACAATGAAACATATGGTCCCTGCCTGTATTAAAATAATAGATAACATTAACTGTTTCTCCAACATTATTTTAGTAATTGTAATAACTGTGTGTAAATAACCATTCTTCCGTTCCCTCAGAAAATGAGTTGGAAGTTGAGGGGGCAATAGTTTGCTTAATGCCACCTAGAAAGTTTAGAGATTTAGTAAAATGTGAATTATGTGAATTATGGATTTCTTGAGTCATTGTTAATATTTTAGTGATATTTATACTTACATTATTTAATTACATTGATATGTAATTAAATACACCTAATTACATTAGATATTGATTACTAAACACTATAGGCCAAGAGCCAGTAGTTGTCTTCAAAATTTTAGTTATAGTCCCTGAGAAGAAAAACATGATTCAAGTGGAAACGATCTAGAACATAAAACATTCTTTTGACTGCTCACATTTTTGTCCTTTGTCTTGAATCAAACATATTAATTGAAATGAATGCAGGGTACCACCATGTTATTACTTTGAAGCAGACTATGCCTAACTGGTACCCCCAGACTGTGTTAAACTCTCAATCCCCTCACCCCAAATACCCGGTGCACTGAATGAGAATAATGATGGTTCTCCCCACACGTATGTGGAAGATCCCAAGTTGAAAACACCTGCTTCGAAGTAATTCTATTCTGAACTTTTATATTAAAAATATGAATATTATTCCTCCCACATTTGCACATTTGGTTCTTTCTTATGTATCACATGTGTAATTTATCTTTGTTATGTTCTCCAGACAAATGAAAACATTTTGAATGCATAATGTGTTTTTAGCCAAAACGTTAGAGGGACTGGACCGCACTGTAAAAACATGGTACTTTACTTGGTCTGCCAGGTGAATATCCAAAGTTGTCCCAACTCTATGAAGAACAAGTCCAATCCAAATGCTCCACACAACTATAACTGCATTGCTCTATTCAACTAACATCAACAATTACATCAGAAAGAATGTGTTTACCTTGGTTCAATGCCACAGAAACAGGGCCCAAAATGATGCTGAACATATGTCTGCCAGTGTGGTTTATGGGGACAAACAGTGTTACAGATGGCTTTTAGCACTCTTTTCTTTTAAATAACTAGACAGCACAATAATGTTTTTGCAGAGAACAGTCATTTATGGAAAATATTTTATTGATCCCTAATTACATTTCCTTCATCCATCATCATTTATATCAACTTTACGATCACATGTACTTTGATTTTAGAAGCAGGCCTTAGCAGAATGACCTATGATTACAAAGCATTAAGTACTTTGGAGATTAGTATTACAGATTGTGATTATATCATTTCACAATTGACTCCTGGAACTCAAAGAAAATATTTCACAGTAGTAGCAAACAAGCCATTTTTCCACCAGATCACGTGACAAGACAACTCCCATGCTTGGCTTTCACTGCCACACACGGGAAGGTCAGTTTACCTCTGATTTCAAGCTTTTGTATTTGTGGAGCATCCAAATCAGGCGACAACAAAAACACCATTTTTGAATGAGGTTACTCAGCAACCGCTCTAAAAAAAACCCTGATCCAGACGGTCAGATCTAAGGGAGAGAAGTATTTTCCATTTTAGTCAGACTGTTCATTCAGGTTTATATAATATCATTTCAGTCTAGAAAGTTCTCCAGGTTTGCCAAGAAAATTAAACTGAAACATTTCTGGATTCCTGCTTGACTAAGTAGTCTCGCGCTTTAGCCGTAGTTCCTGTTAGAGAATAAAGATGATTCATTTAAGCAAGTTTGACTGTATTTTACAATAAAGGAGGCAGCAAGTATTTAAAAGATTGTGGTGGGGGGGGGGGTTTCAACAAAAATGAACTGCATGTCTCTCCTTGGACTATCAATTTCACTGATTCCAGCATATATATGCTCTTTTTAAGCAGAGAATTGAAAATGTCCGTTTTCTGAGGTATACAAAAAATAAATAAATCACCTGCTGTATATTACAAATCCTGAAAAATGTTATTAAGATAAAATAATTTTAAAAACCATCTGCATAACTACATGGTCAAACAAAACAGGAAATGTTGACAAATCACACCCCAATCAAACACAACTGTCAGCAAAGCGTAGCTGCTTGGCAAGCATCCCCAGATCAAATCTTTTGCTTCTATTTCTCCTAATAGATACTATCTGGACAAATTGACTCTTTCAAAGGGTTAAAAAAAAGTGGATGCACTGAGACATTGTACCTCTTGCTTATTGGAGTGCATTATTTAAGCCCATGGAGAATTTCTAACTCACAAGGAAGGAACAAGGTACCCTATAAATATCATCTCATCATTGTGCAAATGGAATCCAAATATCTGGAGAAAATCCAAATTGCTTACTCTGTAATAGAGGTTGACTCAGGTTTCTGTTTAGCTTCCCTATTACAGGATACAGCTGCTCCCATTTTGCTTCCCAGCAGTATTACTACTGCTCAGTATTGCTCAGCAACAGTAGCTATATCAGGATTGCAAATGCTGCAGTTTCAAAGGAACTGAAGTTTATCATCATTTAATTACATAAGGTCAAAACAAACAATGGGGACGCAATAGTCTCACAATCTTTGGATGAAAGTGGGGAATTTCAATCCAAGATTCTTTTCACCCAGCAAAATAGGCAGGGCAGGACTTGTGTAAAAAGTTTAGACTGACATGCAAACTGCCCTTACGGGAAATGGGAATTTCCTCAAATCAAATCAAACGATTAAATAAAAACAGTCAAATGGAAGATAGCCTGACTAAGTGGCTCAGTGGCTAACAGGCTGAGCTTGTCGATCAGAAAGGACGGCAGTTTGGCGGTTTGAATCCCTAGTACAGTTCTCCTGCATGAGCAGGGGGTTGGATTAGATGACCTCCAAGGTCCCCTCCAACTCTGTTACTGTTATTATACTGTTAAGATGTTTTTTTGAAGACTCTGAATATTTTATGTTTTAGTGCTTAGGAGGCAGAATTACAATAGGTCAAATCTTATCAAAATATAAAATATTATCATAATCCATACTATTGTTTTCAGTGTTGAAAGAACATTGAGACCGTATTGTTTTGTGGGGGACATACCAGTTAATTTTAGCTATTCTAAACTGAACAATTTGTAAAAGTATACAGGTAATCCAACTGGAAACAATAGAGAAAGCATCCACACAGTATTTATCTTGACATTCAAAAAATACTCAAAGAGATTGACAGTGGCAATTTCTACATAAGACTTTTCATTGGTTTGCAAGCACCATCAGAGCTTTGTGGTCCTATGTATAAACCAGAGAAGGCGTCACATGTCATATGAATAAAGGAGAACATTTGTAACTCAGGGTAGAAATGAGGGGTACTTGGTGCTCTCTGGGCTTGGTTGTTTTCTTGTAGACGTTTCATTACCCAAACTAACATTATCAGTGTTAATAAGGAGTGGAGTTTCCTCTCAGTTTATATTCCAGTGCCTTGCCTGACAGTGTTGGTGGGGGTGATCTTAGAGGTTCTTTGGTTGGCCTGTTTACTGTTGGCTTGTTTGGCTTGTTTGGCAATTCCTTGATTGGGATATTGTTTACTTTATTGTTGGCTTAATGCAAAAGAGACAATCAACAAGCCAAAACAAAAAGAACAAAACACTTCCCCACCTGCAATCAGTATCCAGATGATCATACTTTAACATCCAAGATTAACATCAAACCAACTATAAATGCTAGACATTTAAGAGCCATCAAAATTATACTTTATATAATTTTAACTTATAACTTACAACTTCATGTCTAATTTTATATTTAAAATTAGACATGAAGTTATTCGTAGCAGCTAGTAGTTCTGAGTTAAGCATTTGGTTCTTTGTTTTGGATGGCAGAACCAAAATGCAAAGCTCTAGAACAGCATCTTAATATTATTTTGATAACCAGCCTGTCAGAGGGTCAGTAGCCATGGGCATCTTGAGAAAGAATCATAGCGAACATCACTTCTGCAAAATACATTTAGCATGATACAGATATAGGTCCTCTGTCCTCCACCCCCGTCACAGGAGGAAAAAAATATGATAAATATCTTTGTGGGATACATTTCTGGTTTGTATTTTCACCTGTTATGCAAAGGGGTTTTTGGATAACAATTACTAGACTATAGCCCATCTGCACCTCTGCAACTTGACAAGCTGATGTTCATATCTATGATCATATATCTTTTCCAGAAACGCTACACTACTAACCAGAGCATATAAAACATTTGCTAGACCAATTCTTGAATACAGCTCGCCTGTCTGGAACCCATACCTCATTTCGGACATTAATACAACTGAGCGAGTCCAGAAATATTTTACAAGAAGCGTTCTCCACTCCTCTAATTACAACAAAATACCTTATGCCACCAGACTTGAAATCCTGGGTTTAGAAAATTTAGAACTCGGACGCCTTCGACAAGACCTGAGCTTAACTCATAGAATCATCTGTTACAATGTCCTTCCTGTTGAAGACTACTTCAGCTTCAATCACAACAATACACGAGCACACAATAGATTTAAGCTTAATGTGAACTGCTCCAATCTTGATGGCAGAAAATATGACTTCAGAAACAGAGTTGTTAATGCCTGGAATGCACTACCTGACTCTGTGGTCTCTTCCCAAAATCCCCAAAGCTTTAACCAAAAACTATCTACTATTGACCTCACCCCATTCCTAAGAGGTCTGTAAGGGGCGTGCATAAGAGCACCAACGTGCCTACCATTCCTGTCCTAATGTTCCCTTTGATTGTATCCAATTTCATATAGTTATTACATACTTATGATTATATATATGCTTATATAGTATAGTTATTTCATGCTTATGCTTATATATAATGTTGTGACAAATAAAATAAATCTCGGCGTTTGGTCGTGGTGATTGGTTCCGCCAAAGCAGAAGAATCCTCGGATCTGGAGCACTTGGTTACTGGAGGAACTTAACCCTTCAAACCCCTTTTTCTCAGGGGCTTTAGGAAATTCAACCTCTGGACAGCATATTTAAGCTGCCCTAGCGATTCCACATAATCCAGAGGTTGGTGATCGTAAAGATCACCGCCATCACCTACGGTGCCAAACCGGAAGTCCATAGAATCATCTGTTACAATGTCCTTCCTGTTGAAGACTACTTCAGCTTCAATCACAACAATATATGAGCACACAATAGATTTAAGCTGTCCTAGCGATTCCACATAATCCAGAGGTTGGTGATCGAAGATCACCGCCATCACCTACGGTGCCAAACCGAAGTCCATAGAATCATCTGTTACAATGTCCTTCCTGGCTGGTGCTGGCTACTCAGGAAGTGACACGAGGCTGGCTCCAGGGAATTATAAATGCTTCGTTGTTGGAAGGGGTTTTCCCCGCCGCCTTGAAAGAGGCGGTGGTGAGACCCCTCCTCAAGAAGCCTTCCCTGGACCCAGCTATTTTGGGTAATTATCATCCAGTCTCCAACCTTCACTTTGTGGCGAAGGTTGTAGAGAGTGTGGTTGCATGGCAGCTTCCCCAGTACCTGGATGAAGCTGTCTATCTAGACCCGTTCCAGTCCGGCTTCCGGTCCGGTCACAGTACGGAGACAGCTTTGGTCGCGTTGGTGGATGACCTCTGGAGGGCCAGGGACAGGGGGTGTTCCTCTGCCCTGGTCCTATTAGATCTCTCAGCGGCTTTCGATACCATCGATCATGGTATCTTGCTGCACCAGTTGGAGGGATTGGGAGTGGGAGGCACCGTTTATCGGTGGTTCTCCTCCTATCTCTCCGACCGGTCGCAGACAGTGTTGACAGGGGGGCAGAGGTCAACCGCGAGGCGCCTCACTTGTGGGGTACAAATAAAATAAATAAATATGTGGCTTGCTGCATCCAAGAGATAATCTGACTGAATTCCAGGTCAATTGTAGTATATTTAAAACTACAGGAAACTTACTTATTTCTTTGAAATGCTACGGTTTTGTAGAGCATGTAAATGATTCATGTGTTCATTTTCAGAAACTCCTGCCACTTGAATTTCAGGCCTATTAAGGGGAAAGGTGTTTTACACCTTTTCAGCTCCCATTCACGTGCACAACAGCTTCACACAACAGGAAATAAGGATGAAGACAAAGGGCCAAAACAATTTGTTTTATTTTCTATGGTAAAAGACAAAATTTTTGTCAGTCCAGGGCAGATCAGTAATTTTATACTTCAACCTTTTTGTTTTGAGCTCAGTGAGTTTGCAGTCAATCATGAATCATCTCCAGATTTCATTGGAGTGACTGGATAACAGAAATAATGGTGGTGCTGAAGTGTCCAGATGTAAAATGCAAATAAATACATGTTTGTTGTAATCATCAACAGACCATGCATGTACTGAAACAGGCAAATAGAGAATTTCAACATTTCTTCCTTCATTCCAGGACAACCAGCAAGCTGTTAATATAAAGCCACTGGGATTTGTTGAAGCACATGAGGAAAATAAATAGATCAATTTGGAACTCTGCAGAGGAGATCTGAGGAGTTTATTTAGACATATTTTTCTCTTCAGCTTAGGTAAAGGTAAAGGTTTCCGTCACACATACGTGCTAATCTTTGCTGACTCTAGGGGGCGGTGCTCATCTCCGTTTCAAAGCCGAAGAGCCAGCGCTGTCCGAAGACATCTCCGTGGTCATGTGGCCGGCATGACTCAACGCCAAAGGCTCATGGAACGCTGTTACCTTCCCACCAAAGGTGGTCCCTATTTTTTCTACTTGCATTTTTACGTGCTTTCGAAACTGCTAGGTTGACAGAAGCTGGGAGACGTAACAGGAGCTCACCCCGTTACACGGCAGCACTAGGGATTTGCTGAACTGCCGACCTTTCAATCGACCAGCTCAAATGTCCTAGCCCCTGAGTCACTGCATCCCTAAATATTGTTTTTTCCTCCAACAACCAAATCAGATGGTCGAACGCCCATCTACTTAAAAGCAAAATGGCATTACCCCCAAATAAGAGTGATTTTTACATACTTGACTTTCACTTTTACAAAAGTGAAAGATAAAAGCCTCTGTTTACTAAGAATGGATGACCTTTCAGAAATATTAATATCAGCTAAGCCTCAAGAATATGGTATGTGTAAATTCTAAATAGTCATGTGGCACAAGAGAACCATTTGCTCTCCTCAATGCCAAATTGTAATTTTCAATAGTTGCCATGTCTGTTTGCCTTCATTCTTATTCCTGTATTTTACCAAACAGGATTTGTCCTTTTGGTTGATCTGATTTAGTAGGAGGAAAGGTAAGAAAAGAGGAAACAGTTCCAATTTGATACTATCCATGAAACTCATAGCTCTGCCTTGGGATGAAGCTGATGGGGAGAAGCAAAAGCACCACTGGAACTTAAAATCATGAACAGAAACCAAAAAATACTAGAAGAGTCTAAGAAGCCAGAAATGGGGGGAAATGGATTGGGAGACTGGAAACAGGCACAAAGATAGATGATAAATAGATAATTATTGTTATTATTCTACGTTCTTCTTGACAAAATCCTAATATATCGTAATAAGTCATCCATTTTCCATTTATTAATCATTTCTCTTCTATAACATGCTTCTTGTGCTGAGAGCCACAAGTATTTTTGGGCACAACTTTATATCTGTCCCATATTCTCAGTATGGCACATCTAACAAAATTATTTTTAAAACCCACATTAACCATACCATAGATATCTATACCACCAAATCTTAAATTATGCCCTTCTAATGCCAAAAGGCTTCTGTTTCCCAGCAACATCAGTTCTTTCATCCAGACCAAACAGCAGCCTGCAAAATATAGTTTAAAATCAGAACACACCTCCACCCAATCAGAACACAGCCAAGCTCCCAACCAATCAGTTCAAACCCCTACTAACAGTTAAAAGGAAGAAACAGCTGCGATCACACATTGCTCCTAGAAGCACGAAGCTGTAAACACCAGCCTGAAGATGACGAATGAGACTTCGTCGAAACGTCGCCAAGACACTTCCAATTTTATGTGGGAGAAAATCGGAATAACCAAAGACCTACATAAAATCAGATAATCTCAATCCTCCTCTTTCTTTTGCATCTTGTAATGCCAAATATTTAATTTGTGGGTTTTCCCCCGGCACGTAAATTTAGATATGTCTTTTCTGCCATTGTTTAACCAGTACATCAGATGTCAAGACTGACATTCAAACAAGATGTTTATCTTAATCATGGAAATTTTCCAACAATGATAATTGTGTATTTTTTTCCACCTGAACATATGGGTCTTACATTTCTTTCCAAGTCTTACCTTAATTATTTTGAAACAACATACAATTCATATTTGTCAAACTCTTGTAATTCTGTAATACTTTCTCAACACATTTGGAGAGAACCAGTTTTGAGGAGGCTGCTATAATTCACCTAATACTGAGACCCAACGTGTAATTATGTAACGGAAAGAGTGGGAACAAACATGGCTCCCCAGTGATTGGGGTGACCAGGGATCGAAGCCATATGTAGGCTCAGCAAAGTTCTACAACTGCATCTCCTTATTTTTCCAGTTTAACTGAACAGATGAAAAGTTTGCTCAGAAAATATTATTATAGTGAGTGCAATGCCTGTTCCCTTCCCTAGGAACACAGGAAGACACTGTGTTATACCAAGTCAGACTATTCAATATTTTCTAGCAACAACTCTCCAAAATTTCACAGAAAAAGACTTTGCCCGTTAACTGATGATCCTAAGGGATTAAACACAAAATGTTCTGCATGCAGAGTGTATATTCCTCCACCGACTTGTGCCTCTTCTCTTTTTTGACTGTGGCAAGTCTTACACTGAAAGGAATGTATTGGAGAAAGGAAATTAACAAAACTATATATACCTATAATCCCTCAGGCTTTGTCCTGGGATTACTCTGTTTTGGAATTTTCCATTATCTGTAATCACTGTAAAATGATAGCCAGTAACTAATTCTTATTTGGCCCTTATTAATTATATTGCTCTATTATTATGTCTGATTACTTCATTTCTGAACAATTCCATTTGTATAAAAATGAAGTATCAGGACTTGGATAATAAATGTTAGGCAGTGATCCTAACATTTTATGGCTTTCTTATTAAAGTCAACCGAAATTTTGGCATTGACGTTGGTAGACAATAGATTACCAAAAAAAAAAAAGTGCTTCTTTCAAAACAAACAAAAACTCTTTAAATTATATTAAATTTTGTCTTGTTGAGGTTGTTTGGGATGAGTTTGATTCTGTGGCTCTCGAGGACGTGGACAGGTTACTGGGGAGGTTACATGCAACTACATGTTTACTGGACCCGTGTCCCTCCTGGTTGGTGCTGGCTACACAGGAAGTGACACGAGGCTGGCTCTGGGGAATTATAAATGCTTCATTGTTGGAAGGGGTTTTCCCCGCTGCCTTGAAAGAGGCGGTGGTGAGACCCCTCCTCAAGAAGCCTTCCCTGGATCCAGCTATTTTGGGAAATTATCGTCCGGTCTCCAACCTTCGCTTTGTGGAGAAGGTTGTAGAGAGTGTGGTTGCATGGCAGCTTCCCCAGTACCTGGATGAAGCTGTCTATTTAGACCCGTTCCAGTCCGGCTTCCAGCCCGGACATAGTACGGAGACAGCTTTGGTCGCGTTGGTGGATGACCTCTGGAGGGCCAGGGATAGGGGTTGTTCCTCTGCCCTGGTCCTATTAGCTCTCTCAGTGGCTTTTGATACCATCGACCATGGTATCTTGCTGCACCGGATGGAGAATTTGAGAGTGGGAGGCACCGTTTATCGGTGGTTCTCCTCCTATCTCTCTGACCGGTCGCAGACGGTGTTGACAGGGGGGCAGAGATCAACCGCGAGGCGCCTTACTTGTGGGGTGCCTCAGGGGTCGATTCTCTCGCCTCTCCTGTTCAACATCTATATGAAGCTGCTGGGCGAGGTCATCAGTGGCTTTGGGGTGAGTTACCATCTGTACGCTGATGACACGCAGCTCTACTTTTCCACCCCGGGCCACCCCAACGAAGCTGTCGAAGTGCTGTCCCGGTGCCTGGAAGCCGTACGGGTCTGGATGGGGAGAAACAGACTCAAGCTCAATCCCTCCAAGACGGAGTGGCTGTGGATGCCGGCACCCCGGTACAGTCAGCTGCAACCGCAGCTGACTGTTGGGGGCGAGTTATTGGCCCCAATGGAAAAAGTGTGCAACTTGGGTGTCCTCCTGGATGGATGGCTGTCGTTTGAAG
Organism: Ahaetulla prasina; assembly: GCF_028640845.1. NCBI lineage: Eukaryota > Metazoa > Chordata > Lepidosauria > Squamata > Colubridae > Ahaetulla > Ahaetulla prasina. Next base: position 159,408,638 of record NC_080539.1, read on the forward strand.
ATCATTTGGCGGCCGTCTCCAGGAGGGCCTTTTACCAAATACGCTTGGTCCGCCAGTTGCGCCCCTTCCTTGACCGGGATGCCTTATATATATTTTTATTTATTTATTTACATTTATATCCCGCCCTTCTCCGAAGACTCAGGGTGGCTTACAGTGTATAAGGCAATAGTCTCATTCTATTTGTATATTTACAAAGTCAACTTATTGCCCCCCCAACAATCTGGGTCCTCATTTTACCTACCTTATAAAGGATGGAAGGCTGAGTCAACCTCGGGCCGGGCTTGAACCTGCAGTAATTGCAGGCTGCTGTGTTCTAATAACAGGCTTCTAACAGCCTGAGCTATCACGGCCCTTATGCACGGTCACTCACGCTCTTGTCACTTCTCGTTTGGATTATTGCAATGCTCTCTACATGGGGCTGCCCTTGAAGTGCACCCGGAGGCTTCAGCTAGTTCAGAATGCAGCTGCGCGGGTAATAGAGGGAGCCACACGTTGCTCCCATGTAACACCACTCCTGCGCAGCCTGCACTGGCTTCCTGTGGTCTTTCGGGTGCACTTTAAGATTTTGGTTACCACTTTTAAAGCGCTCCATGGCTTAGGGCCCGGGTACTTACGGGACCGCCTGCTGTTACCTTATGCCTCCCACCGACCCATACGCTCACACAGAGAGGGTCTTCTCAGGGTGCCGTCTGCCAAACAATGTCGGCTGGCGGCCCCCAGGGGTAGGGCCTTCTCTGTCGGAGCTCCTACTCTTTGGAACGAACTTCCCCCTGGTTTACGCCAATTGCCTGATCTTCGGACCTTTCGCCGTGAGCTGAAAACGCATTTATTTATTCAAGCAGGACTGGCTTAAAAGTTTTATTAAATTTTAATTGGGGCTGTTTATGAATTTAAGGGTTTTAAATTGATTGTTTTAAATTTCGGCCATTTATGTAATATGCTTGGTTTTAAGTTTCTGTTTTAATGTGTATATTGTGTGGTTTTATTATTTGGCTGTACACCACCCTGAGTCCTTTGGGAGAAGGGCGGTATAAAAATCTAATAAAATAAATAAATAAATAAATATATTGTTTTCGCCCCCCATTTCAAAGCTGTTGGAACACAGTGTGATATAGCATTCAGCACTTTCAGCTACAAATAGGTTACCTAAATTAACAGCCAGTCCCTAATAGGGAAGGTCACAGGCCACTTTTTTAGAAAAAGTCAACAAACATTATTGTGAAGAATCACACTTGGAAATATCTTAAATATATTCATTAGATAAAGACAACCAACTACCCCTTACATTGCCTCTAACATTAAGTGGATTTTTTCAGTGCAATTCTCATTACCATGACAAAACTATTCATTTGTTAAACTATTTATATCCCACCTTGCATACTCAACCATCTAGAAGCAATTTATATAGCCTAGCTCCTTACCCCATCTTATGAGCATGTGGACGAGCTATTACCTTCATATTTGTGGTAGCCAACTAAGGAGTCAAGTAAAATGTTTGTGTTGTTTTTTTCCCCCTTTTCCTTGATTGTTTTCAATCTTCAAACCAGTCCTTTCATTAATCTATGCTAAAATGAAACGACAATCACTGACACTTGAGAAAAATTTAAGGAAGGAAGGAAAAACTTGTATTACCATATTTTTCGGAGTATAAGACGCACCGGAATATAAAACGCACCTTAGTTTTTGGGGAGGAAAATAAGAAAAAAGCTGATTGGTATGGAGTGATGGTTAATGTACAGGGATTATTGAAGATGTATAAATATAATTAATGTAGGGTCGGGTCTGCCCAGTTACCATTTTAGAACGGTGGGGAGGGAGAAAAGAGAGAGTAGGAGGTAGGAAAGAGGAGAAGAGGAAGGAAGAAAGGAAGAAGAGGGAGAAGGAAGGTGTAGGATGGAGGGAGGAGAGGATGTAGATAAGAGAAGGAGAGGAAGGTCTGGAAAGTAAAAGAAGGTAGAAGAGGGAAGAGTGTTAAAAAGGGGGGTGGTGACTGGGCAGGCCCGACTAATTGTATATAACTGTACATTGAATGAGTTGTTTGACATGATTGTAAAAATAAAACTTTTTTATGAAAAAAAGAAAAAAAAAGAAAAAAGCTGATTGGCAGATGGATCGGCCTCCTGGAATACCCCCAATCAGCTGGTTCACAGAGGTGAATTTTAGCAACAGGTTCCTTGGTTGTGAGCTCTGTGCCTTGCTTTTTTTTTCTGCTTCTGAAATTCCACTTCAAAAAAACTTTTTTCTGTCCCTGAAAGCCTCCAAAACAGAACTTCAGAAAAAAGGCTCTGAAGCTCTGTTTGGGAGCTTCTTTTCTGAAGCTTCTTTCAGCCTCTGAAACCTCCGTTTGAGAAGCTGTGTGGGGCTACATTCAGAGTATAAGATGAACCCAGATTTTCACCCTCTTTTTTTGGGGAAAAAGGTGCATCTTATATTCCAAAAAAAATATATGGTATTTCCTGGGTTTCTGGGAGGATGGTAGATTATAATATATAATTTTAATCTTAATTGTATGATTCTTGTATATATCATTTTTTCTAATCTATCCTCACTTGCTAGGATTCATTAACTTATTTGTTTAATGAAGAACATTCATTAAATAAGTTGGCAGCTTTGGTGTTTAGGCTTCAACATGCTTTGGCTAGTGTATCTGTTTAGGCAACCCAACTCATGTCTAAGCTGTACATCTTGCTTGTCTACAGAAATCAAATGCATTGATCAAGTGTATTAAGAACAATAATTGAATAGCAAATTAAAACATTTAATAAAAAATACTTGTGTGGGAAGACAGAAGGAAGACTAGAGAAAACATAGAATCTAAGACAAAAATAATGAGACCTGAACAAAAAAACTAATCCTGTGGCTGTTGACGTGTAATTGCAGGTTGCTTCTCCTATGAAGACAATTCTTGCCTAGAAAACTCCATTATGCTGAGAAGGACTCTTTGCTTTCTTAGCAGAGATGCGGCTCGTACAGTATCCCACATGAACCGATACATTCCTGAAAAGTTTTATCAAGATTTATTTATAAATGATGATGCACCTAAATGTCAGTATTAATGTGTACAAAAATATTTTTTTCCTTCTCTGGTATGTGTATGAAAAGAAAAAAGATGGATGTCTCACATATTTTTCATAAAAGCAGCTACATTCTGAATCCCATCCCCCTTCCCATTTTTCAGCGATTAAAATGGTTTGTGTACAATACAGAACCGTAAGAAAGATATCAAAGAGAAAACCATAAAACATCTTTCATTAATGTACCCTTCCACATCTCAAACTTGCAGCAAGGTATTTTCCTCCCACATCTATTCTACAGATAACCACAATTTCTACTCATAAAAATTAACTCAAACAAGATACTTCCATCAAAATTGTACCACCCTCCTACTGCCCCCAGTGCCACCGCCATTGCTACTCAAAAAAGTTAACATTCTAACAGAGCACACATTAAGTGTGTCATGGCCAAGGCATAGTCGGTACAAGGCAAAGTCTGACATTAGCTATTATGAATGGACATGATTTATGGGCCTGTCAGCAAGAAATCAATCAAGTCAATGGAAAGCCAGCGGCAACATCAACAACAGTAGCAAGAGAGGAAATATCAGAGCCAAGACAGGATGGGTCCTCTCAACCACCTGAGGAGAAGGCAAAGAGAAGAAGGAAGCAGTCAGATTCACAGTAGGCTCTCATCCAAAAAAATAGTAAAACCTACATTTCACTGAGTCTCCTGAGATTAACTAATTCTCAGGTTGTTCTTGATTACCGATAGTGGTATTACGAAAGACAGAAAAGAAATGACAAGTGGAGATGTTTGGAAATGTCATTACTGTAAAGAAGAGGTCTGGATTTCTGGAAGAGAGGGCAGTTAGATAAATACATACAATAGCAAAGGTATGTAAGGATCTGGTCATAGAGGGACTATTTTACCAGATGAAGATAAGTTTGTGGTTTAACTCATATGGTAAAAAAAGAAAGAAAGAAAGGAAACGAAAACTTACAACTGGCAGGCAAAACAGAAATGGAACAAAAAGATTTATTTATTTATTTATTTTATTTATTTATTTAATTTTGTCAAAACAATATATACAAGCATAACACTAAAAGATTATATAATGTATAAACAAATATATGAGGAGAAACAAGGAAGTATAAGCATATATATATATATATATATATATATATATATATATATATATATATATATATATATATATATATATATATGGAAAGAAACAAAAGGCCAGGAACGGTAGGCACATTTGTGCTCTTATGCACGCCCCTTAGAGTCAGTCCTCTTAGGAATGGGGTGAGGTCAACAGTGGATAGATTTTTAATAAAGCTTTTGGGGTTATGAGAAGAGACCACAGAGTCAGGTAATGCATTCCAAGCACAGATAATTCTGTTACAGAAATCATATTTTCTGCAATCCAAACTGGAATGGTTGACATTAAGTTTAAATCTGTTGGTAGCTCTTGTGTTATTGTAGTTGAAACTGAAGTAGTCGTTGGCAGGAAGGACATTATAATAGATGATTCTATGAGCTAAAACCAGGTCCTGTCGAAGGCGACGGAGTTCCAAGCTTTCTAACCCCAGGATTTCAAGTCTGGTGGAATAAGGTATTTTGTTGGTTGCGGAGGAGTGGAGAACTCTTCTCATAAAATACCTCTGGACACGCTCAAATGTATTGATGTCAGAAATATGGTATGGATTCCAGACAGGCGAGCTGTAATCAAGAATTGGCCTAGCAAATGTTTTATATGCTCTGGTCAGCAGTGTGGTATTCTTGGAAAAGAAGCTACGCAGGATTAGGTTAACAGCTCTTGGAGCCTTTTTTGCTATGTAGTTGCAGTGGGCTTTGGCACTTAGATCATTAGATATGAGAACTCCAAGGTCTTTGACAGGGTGGGGGTCGGCTGTAAGGTAGTGACCATCAAGCATATACTTGGTGATTGGTAGATAGTTGTGGTTTTATAGCCTATATTGCTGGTCAATGGTTCCACAACAATCCATACAAATATTAATACCAGACTAAAAACTGTGGCCCAGTTCCTCAAATGTTCTTTTGCCCCCTCCCCACACCTCAAAAAAAAAAAAAAGCTTTTCTCAAAATGATTGAGAATTTCTTCATAATCTTTTCTGGTACTTATCTGAGCTTACATTGTTATTGCAAATGATATAAGATGACAACAGTTTGCGCCACAACTCTATTATTCAGCAGCCCACTTCACTGTCCCTACTTCCTGGTCTGAAAAAAATGTCCATGACTGGAGTTCCTTGAAGATCTGACTAAGAAGTGAAAAGCCAAGGAAGCTGTAGACAGAAGACTTCAAGGAAAGCCATCATAATAATGTAACTGTCATAAATGTACCTCCCACCCATGCCTACATGTTCCTCTTTAGGGGGAGAAATATCTTAGTGTAAATGAAAAACAGGCACAGAATTAATAAATGCACAGCTCAAAGAAAAGTTATGCAATAACAAGTGATAATGAGGTGTCACCACAGCTAAACCTAGGTGCAAAACTAAAGGCAGTCCCACAAAGATGCCATTCTGACATCAACCAGTATGAAAGCCATTGTCTTCTCAATTCACCCTGGAGGCCTTTCTTGCAGGCCTACCCTTAAGAGCCATTGGATTAGTGAGCTTCTGGTTATAGGATGACTGGTGATCAGGACTTTCTGAGAGTAGCCATATGGAAAAAGAACTAGTTTGGTCTAGTGGTTAAGGCACCAAGCTAGAAAGCAAAAGATTGTGAGTTCAAGTCCCACCTTAGCCATGAAAACCAACTGGATGATTTTGGACCAGTCACTTTCTTTCAGCCCAATCCACCTCACAGGGTTGTTGTTATGTGGAAAATAGGAGGAGAAAGATTAGGTATGTTTGCCACCTTGAGTTATTTGTAAAAATAATAAAGGCAAGATACAACTAAATAAATATAAATAAGTAAATATGAAAGGTGGTGCATAAAGATGAGCCTTTTCAAATATTCACTTAGAATGTTAACTGTTAGACTTCATTTTGCTTATATTGGGTTGAACATATTTTAAATATTTTTATTGGCTGGCTTCTTTGATATTTCAGTGTCTGTAATCTGAACCTTAGATTTTATTGGAATCATAATTCCATTTGTCATGTTTCTAAGCCAAGTAAAAACAATACTGTTCTGCAGGACAATCTAAAGAATGAATGTTAAAAAACTTCAAATAAATAACTTAAAAATTCATGAAATCTATAATTCAGGTGTGTGAGAGAGAGACGGAAAGAGAGAGGGAGGGAGGGAGAGGCGGAGGGAGGGAGGGAGAAAGAGAGTATCCCATAAATTGTTTTTATCATTTTTTCTCTATTTCAGAAGAACATATTTGGATGACAATGAGAACATCTGGCTTCCTAACTCTTCCTAACTCTTCCTAACTCTTCAGAGATACTAAAAATACTTCCAAAAAACTTTTGCACTTTTAGAAACAGGATAAAGGATATATTTTATCTGATAGAATGCAGAGAAAGTATCCTCAATAGGAAGAGTACTGTAGCAAATGGAAAGAGTAAGATGCAGTTCTAGGCCTGTTTGCTTAAAACTGTTGGCAATGGAGTTGTTCAAAAGGGTTTCCCCCTCCCCCCAATATACGTTGTTATTTTAGGCAGTGAGAAAACAATTGGCTATAACAAATATTTCCAAAGGGAGCCTTTAAGCTGCAACCTTCCTACCTTATTCATTGATTTTTGCTGGGGTTCCAGATGATAATATCTTCCTTGAGGGGAAAAAAAAGAAAAGAAAACCATAATCATTACACAATGTCTTTGTGAACAATGTACTAAATTTGGCACAGAAAGAAAAGACGAAATAATTATGCTATACAATTTTTGGGGGAGACTTCAAGTCAGTTTTAAAATCCCTGCAGTTTTCTTGGCAAGATTTCAGAAATGGTTTGCAGTTGCTTCTTCTCTATGGCTGAGAGAAAGTGATTGGTCCAAAGTCACCCAGCTGGCTTTTTGTGCCTAATATAGGACCAGAGCTCAGGTTTCTAGCTTCTTGCCTTAACCACTACACCAAACTACCTTTTTTTTCTGCCATAACATACCATACCATACCATCCACACCATAGCTCACTACATCACATCACACCACACCAAATCATATACTTATATCATAGTTCATTAAGGGAGAAAATCCCAAAACATATTCATATACATTTTAGACTTTTCTCCCAATTTTTCAAGGCAAGATTATTATTATTTTTGTTTGGTTCGTTCTTTAAAAAAGTAAGACTCCCTTTCCCTTTATCTTTCCCTAGGTGAACAATTTTTTAAAATATGGTTCTTTGCTTCAAAAGAAGGGAAGTAGAATATGGCTAGATTAGATAAACAACCAAGCAAGAACAGTTCTTCAATCTTTTTAAACGTAGAACAGTTTGTAAGTTTGCCTTAACAAAACACAATCCACTTTAACTGTCTATTGCCATGACTGTAAAAGAATAGTAACAAGAGAACTATTTATTATAGTTCTCTTATATTATATTATATTATAATTCTTCTTCTTCAAGATAAGCTGCTTTATCTATGACATTTGTTTGTGTATACCGTTGTGACAAAAATAAAATAAAAATCACTTATTTTTGAACCTATATAGATCTCGCAAACTTTCACGATGACTTGCCAAATTGGATTGGAGTGTCTTCATTTGTGGTTCATCATTTGGGAAAATATAATTATAAATATAATTATAATTATAAATATTATAATGGAACTCATTACCTGACTCCATAGTCTCTACTCAAAATCCCAAAATCTTCAACCAAAAACTGTCTACTATTGACCTCACCCCATTCCTGAGAGGACTATAAGGGGCCTGCATAAGAGCACAAATGTGCCTACCGTTCCTGTCCTATTGTTCCCTTCATTGTATCCAATTAATATAGTTGATGCATAATTTTAATTATATATATATATAATTAATTAATTATATATATATATATATATATATATATATATATATATATATATATATATATATATATATATATATATATATATATATATATATATATATATATATATGTTTTCTGAGGTTTTCACGGTGTTTGTATGTAGGTCTTTGGTTGTTGGGTTTTCTCCGTGTAAAATTGGAAATGTCTTGGCAATGTTTCGACGAAGTCTCATTCGTCATCTTCAGGCTTCAGCTTCGTGCTTCTGGGAGCAATGTGTGATCGCAGCTGTTTCTTCCTTTTAACAAACCCCCACTAGCAGTTAAAAGGAAGAAACAGCTGCTATCACACATTGCTCCCAGAAGCACGAAGCTGAAGCCTGAAGATGACGAATGAGACTTCGTCGAAACGTTGCCAAGACATTTCCAATGTTACACGGGAGAAAACCCGTACAACCAAAGACATATATATATATATATATATATATATATTTATATATATATATATATATATATATATATATATATATATATATATTCTTCAAGATATGCTGCTTTATCTATGACATTTGTTTGTGTATACTGTTGTGACAAAAATAAATATATAAATAAAAAAGAGGGCTGATACCTCCTCCTGTCTCTTCAGTTGTTCTCCATCTCTACCAAGGTTCCTGATGCCATTTCACCATGCTTTAAATTAAGTTACCCAATTATTTCCTGGCTGTGAAAATAAATGCAGCTAGGCAATGATAGAGGCAGGAAAAGGAAGTTGATTTATGGAGGGAATGTTGATCACTTCCTGGCACAGCCTTGCCCTGTGAACTGGATATCTGGGTTTAGAAGGAGAAGCTGGAAGCTCTGTTGATGTATCCTTACATCCATGACAACATATTTGTCCCAGAAAATAGTGCATTAACAAGACAATTTTTTTCAGCTATAATAAGCGCTGACTTTCTGAACTATACTACAGGTAGGCCTCGAGTTACAACACCAACCAGAGCTGCCATGATTGTGGTTGCTAAGTGATGCAGTTGTAAAGTGATCATGTGATCACAACAGTCCTGGCCATCCTGATTGCTGTCATAATTCCAAAATGCATGGGTCATTAAGGGAGAAACAGCTGGAGTTTCCAGGTAAAGAGACTGGACTGCCATGGGAGGATGGGTACCATGGAGTGTGGGGGAGGCTTGGGGGGCTTGGTGCAGGCCGTGCACAAGAGTAGGGACGCCAGAGGAAGCAGGGGGCAGCATGTGAGAGCAAACGGAGGCCAGGAGAAGCAAGGCACTGTGCCATGCAAGTGCAGGGAAGCTTGGAGGACTCATTAGAGTGACTTGTGGCCTTCTCTGCCGGCTTCCCCATTGACCTTACTTGTGGGAAGCTGGCGGGGAAGGTTACAAATGCCAATCACATGATGGTGGATTGCTGCAACCGTCATGCAAGCTTGCCCAAGTTACAATCACATGACTGCACAGGTAGTACCATTGGTCAGAACTTTGAAGACTGGATGTAATTACCATACATTCAATGCCATTGCAATGTTGGTCACTGAACAAGTGGTCAGTAAGCAAGGACTACTTGTATCCTGTGCTATGCTGTGCTGACTCCCATTGTTTCTATTTGTCCTATTAGGTCAGGTGGGAGGGGCAGGTCTTATAGATCAGAGATTATTGTCTAGTGGAACCCAGAAAGTATGACTTTTAGATAGATGCACCCACTCTGTGAAATATCCAACTGCTCAAGATTCAACTGAAATGCCTTGAAGATCTGGCTGTTTTCCCAGGCACAAAGGCCAGGAGAGCAATTGAGCCTACACTGTTGAAGTATGGTGTCTTCAACAGAAGTCTTCATTTTATGTTTTAGTTGATTGTGAAATTTATTTTTAATCTTTGTCAGAATTACATTTATAAGGTGGGTGGTCATATGAATTGATTACATAGATAGAGGAAAGAAGGGGAGGGAGGGAGGGAAAGGGTGGGCAGTCATTCTCTCTCAATCCAACCCACTTACGAGTTGTTGTTGTGGGAAAATAGGAGTATTATGTATATTTGCCAACTTGAAATAATTTATAAAAATATTAAAGATGGGATATAAATAAACAAAGTATTTGTCTCATTTTATCAGATAAATACAGATCACGTAAATATTCAATTCATTACTGTATATACAATACACCCTTACCTGTTAAATTAAAAACTAATGACACTATATATATATAAATAATAATAATAATAATAATAATATCATCATCATCATCATCATCAGAGTTGGAAGGGACCTTGGAGGTCTTCTAGTCCAACCCTCTGCCCAGGCAGGAAACCCTACACCATTTCAGACAAATGGCTATTCAACATTTTCTTAAAAATTTCCAGTGTTGGAGCATTTACAACTTCTACAAGCAAGTTGTTCCACTGATTAATTGTTCTAACTGTCAGGAAATTTCTCCTTAGTTCTAGGTTGCTTCTCTCCTTGATTAGTTTCCACCCATTGCTTCTTGTTCTACCCTCAGGTGCTTTGGAGAATAGCTTGACTCCCTCTTCTTTGTGGCAGCCCCTGAGATATTGGAACACTACTATCATGTCTCCCCTAGTCCTTCTTTTCATTAAACTAGGCATACCGAGTTCCTGCAACCGTTCTTCATATGTTTTAGCCTCCAGTCTCCTAATCATCTTTGTTGCTCTTCTCTGCACTCTTTCTAGAGTCTCAATATCCTTTTTACATCGTGGCGACCAAAACTGAATGCAATATTCCAAGTATGGCCTTACCAAGGCATTATAAAGTGGTATTAACACTTCATGTGATCTTGATTCTATCCCTCTGTTTATGCAGCCCAGAAATGTGTTGGCTTTTTTGGCAGCTGCTGCACACTGCTGGCTCAAAGCTAAATGGTTGTCCACTAGGACTCCAAGAGCCCTCTCACAGTTACTACTATTGAGGAAGGTACCACATATCCAAATACCTGTGCGTTTTGTTTTTTTGGCCTAAATGTAGAATCTTACTTTTTTCACTGTTGAATTTCATTTTGTTAGATAGCGCCCAATGTTCTAGTCTGTCAAGATCTTTCTGTATCTTGAGCCTATGTTCTGGAGTGTTGGCTATTCCTACCAGCTTGCTGTCGTCTGCAAATTTGATGAGTTCCCCATCTATCCCTATTATCAATATCTTTTAATATTACCAGTTTGATAACTTGGCTTTATAATCCTATTTTTAAACGATAGGATCATAGGATATTGGTATATGGAAATAACCTTGGAATACAGGAGGAAAAGCCACAACCTAGACAATGATCTGATAAAATAAAATCTGAGTCTGAAAGAGGAGCAAGGTTGAGAAAATGTCTCAGAGGTTTTCAGGTGAGTAAAAGTAAGAGGTTGGGGGGAGAGACATACTTTGCAAACTTCTGTTTCTGTAACCTTACAATAAAGGTAGTGCCATGACTCCTGGCTGATGTTCTTGTCTAGACTATCTCAAAGGGATGACACATAGCTAAAATCATAAACATTTCCTAGTGACTATCTCAACTTTTAAATAAAATATATTGTATCATATTTTCACCAGGAAATATTAAAATCTACATTTCTCTGACACAGACCATATATGCATAATTTAGAAATAAATTACAAAAGTTAAATGGAAGAAAAACGCATCCCTACGTAAAAGTGTACAGGTAACTTACGTGTAATGTTCTCTCCATTTCTCCAAGTGCTAATTAGTGATGTACATCTTTAAGAGCTGGGTCCTCTCTTGCTCTTAGCTGCATTCTTCTTATGGTCAAAACGGGGTCTTTCATTTAGACTAATTGTTACCATGTTTTACCGCTACCTCAGTTGGCAACAGATTGCCCAGATCTGTTTTTTTATGGCTCTTTACCTAGTAATGCAACTAGGCATATAACCTTCTTGTTTCTAGAACTTAGTCCTTGTATTCATTCTCTTTCTCTAAACAATGGCTGCTGACATCGTTATTCCAATGCCGACATGTTTGAAGAGACCTCTTATCATTTGACTTTAAAAAATTGCCATGCTTCTTCTATTCCAGGACAACTGGATATTTTTTAAGAAGAGAAGTACCCTTCTTAATAATGTGGCAACAATTCTATTTCATTATCTAAAATTCTCTTTCCTAGACATCTAGTAAAAACTATTGCCACGTGCCTTTTGTTAGATCTGTTACATGGTTTTAAAGATTTAGAAGTGTTTCTTAGTTTCCACAAAAGAACTAATAACAGTTTTAAATGAAAAAATAATTTATTTTGATCATAGTACTACTGTAGCCGCGATTATGTCCCCAATTTTATGGTTTGAGGGTTTGTTTTTTATTCTAAATGCGCCAATAATCCAGAAATATTATTTTTTCGAAGATCTTTCTTGTGAATTTGTCTTCTTTACAATATATCTCAAGTTAAGGGTTTTTAATCTAGCATTTCTTCCATGTACCCAATGCCATTTATATGAATAAGCATCTGGTACAAAAGCAATACCTTAGCACAGGGGTGAAATCCAAAATTTTTCCCTACCGGTTCTGTGGGCGTGGCTTGGTGGGCGTTCAGGTGTGGGTTCAGGTGCCAGCAAGGTGTAGGCAGGACTCTGGATAGCAGATAATTTACTTTATTAACCTTAACATAGCTAACAGCAGTGACAAATACAAACAAACAAAAAACTCTCTCCCTCTCTGTTGACAGCCCTTTTTATACTGGCTGTCAACTGGCTTAGCCAATCAACACAGAAAATACTATCCTCGTTCTCCACTAGGGGAACGGACCCCAGGGGAGGGGGGAAAGAACTTAGAACACTACACCCCTTCCCACTACGTTCGCGCAGATGTAGTCTTGAAGATACTCTGGGCGACGCCTGATTTGGCTAGAACATTGGGGTCCTGAAGCCTGCAACAACTCATTTATTGGTGGTTTCTCGCCCTGTGCTGGATTATCACTAGGTATCTCATCTATTGGATAGTCAGAACTTTCGGGACTCTTCCCGCTGGCATCAGGTAAGTGTCCTGTTTCACGTTCCTCTGATTCTCGGAGTTCAGCTGGGTTTGGGTTGCTCGTGGCCTCGCTATTCGGCTCTATTGGCGTTCCCTCTCCCTCGTTATCATCACTTTGTTGTTGTGTTGCAACAAGCCATCTCATCCTGCGTTGATCCCTATGGTGCCTCCAAAACTGGCCCTGTGTTGTGTCTTGCCCGCTCTCACAGCAGCCGGGGCCTTCTTATCTGCTCCCGAACACGGAGGAATGTATGCCTCCCGGCCTCAGTCCTGGCTCCATGCCCAGACAAGCTGAAGAGGAGGGGGCACCTCCCGGTCCCAGCCCTGGCTCCATGCCCAAGCAGGCTGCAGAGGAGGGAGCATCCCCCGGCCCCAGCTCTGGCTCCATGCCCAGGCAAACGGAGCAGCTAGACCCCTCCCCCTCCTCCACAGCATGTGAGCCTGAGGAAAGTTTATTTCCAACAGCTGCTGATCGGAGTGACCCTCGCATCAGAAGACTGGATAGGCGGAGGCAACAGAAGGAAGGGAGGGGCAGCCTTAATGAGTGCTGAGTCATGGAGCCACACCCCATGGTCTGTATAAAGGATCTGCTTTCTGGCAGTCTCTGAGTCAGGCAAAGTCGAACTTATCTTGCTGAAGTCACTTTCTGGTCTCCTGCCTGCTCTGAGGACTTTGCTAGGACTTTGGGCAGAGCTGCAAAAGCAAGCCTGATTCGGATTTCCCTGACCCGGCCGTCAGCGGAGGAGTGGGACACGACACCCTGACCTATATCTACCCTATACGAACATGGCCCAGTTATTTCTACTATTTTTCCAGGTATCCATAATGGTTGCCCCCCATAGTTCCTGGCGTAAACCGTGTCATTTAATTGAAATGGCTTGTGCATGCTGATTGAATCTAATGGTTTGCTAGGGGCATACTGGGGATGCAGCCGGTCTAGTGTGATTCTTAGTTTCCGGCTCATTAGAATCTCGGCTGGACTCTTGTTAGTGGTCGGGCATGGCGTGATATGCTGCACTAACAAATACTCATCAACCCTTTCCTGCCAATTTCCTGGGCCCAGTCTCTGTAATGCTTCTTTTGCGGATCTAACAGCTTGTTCCACCAATCCGTTACTAGACGGATGGAACGGGGCAATCAAACAATGTCTAATTCCCAGCCTAGCCAAGAATGTTTCAAATAAGGTGGCCGTAAATTGGGGCCCATTATCTGACACTAGTATGTCAGGTAACCCATGCATGGCAAATATTTTCCGGAGGGTTTTAATTACGACCTCTGCTGTGGTAGAGTGCATAATAACTACCTCCACCCACTTCGAATAAGCATCAGCCAACACTAAGAACATCTGCCCCTGCATAGGTCTCACCAAATCGATATGCACTCGAGACCAGGGGCCCCTGGGCTCCTCCCATTCCCTCGGTTGGTTTTTTTGGTGGCATAGATCTAGTTTCTTGGCACTTTTGACAGGTTGAGACCCATTGGGTGATATCCCTGTCAAGATGGGGCCACCACATATAATAGCGGCCCAGGGCCTTCATCCTAACAATTCCTGATGTAATGTAGTCAGCACCGATTTCCTCAGAGGGGGAGGAACCACCACCCGATGACCCCATAAGAGGCATCCCTGTTGAGCTGATAGCTCCATCTGCCTCATTGCATACAGCTGCAACTCCGGCTTGAAGGGACCCCGTGGACACCCCCTGTTGACCCAGTCCAGGACTTGGGAAATTACATTATCTCGAGCCGAAAAACGGGCAATGTCCGCAGCTGATACTGGGAACGGCGAGTCATCTATCAACAAGACTTGGGAGGCTGGTGCAGGGTCTGTCAGCAATGTTGGCAGCAGGCAACTGCTCAACGCATCGGCATGGGCCAGATGTTTTCCGGGCCGGTGGCTTAAAGTGTACGAGTACGCAGACAGGAATATTGTCCAACGAGTCATCTGTGGTGACAGAATCTGCGGGGTTTGTCGATCACTAGATAGGATCCATAGAAGAGGCCTGTGGTTGGTAATTAACTCAAAAGACCGTCCATATAGATAGTCGTGGAATTTCTTCATGCCGGACACCAGAGCCAAAGCCTCCTTATCCAATTGGGAGTAGTTCCTTTCAGCCGGAGCCAATGTACGGGAGAAAAACGCCACTGGAACTTTCCTTCCATTCGGCAGTTAGTGACTTAGGACAGCACCGACCCCATATGGGGAGGCCTCACATGCCAGCAATAAGGGCAATCAAACAATGTCTAATTCCCAGCCTAGCTAAGAATTTTTCAAATAAGGTGGCCGTAAATTGGGGCCCATTATCTGACACTAGTATGTCAGGTAACCCATGCATGGCAAATATTTTCCGGAGGGTTTTAATTACGACCTCTGCTGTGGTAGAGTGCATAATAACTACCTCCACCCACTTCGAATAAGCATCAGCCAACACTAAGAACATCTGCCCCTGCATAGGTCCCACCAAATCGATATGCACTCGAGACCAGGGGCCCCTGGGCTCCTCCCATTCCCTCGGTTGGTTTTTTTGGTGGCATAGATCTAGTTTCTTGGCACTTTTGACAGGTTGAGACCCATTGGGTGATATCCCTGTCAAGATGGGGCCACCACATATAACAGCGGCCCAGGGCCTTCATCCTAACAATTCCAGGATGGCCCTGATGTAATGTAGTCAGCACCGATTTCCTCAGAGGGGGAGGAACCACCACCCGATGACTCCATAAGAGGCATCCCTGTTGAGCTGATAGCTACATCTGCCTCATTGCATACAGCTGCAACTCCAGCTTGAAGGAACCCCGTGGCCAACCCCTGTTGACCCAGTCCAGGACTTGGGAAATTACATTATCTCGAGCCGAAAAACGGGCAATGTCCGCAGCTGATACTGGGAACGGCGAGTCATCTATCAACAAGACTTGGGAGGCTGGTGCAGGGTCTGTCAGCAATGTTGGCAGCAGGCAACGGCTCAACGCATCGGCATGGGTCAGATGTTTTCCGGGCTGGTGGCTTAAAGTGTACGAGTACACAGACAGGAATATTTTCCAACGAGTCATCCATGGTGACAGAATCTGCGGGGTTTGTCGATCACTAGATAGGATCCCTAGAAGAGGCCTGTGGTCGGTAATTAACTCAAAAGACCATCCATATAGATAGTCGTGGAATTTCTTCACGCCGGACACCAGAGCCAAAGCCTCCTTATCCAATTGGGAGTAGTTCCTTTCAGCCGGAGCCAATGTATGGGAGAAAAACGCCACTGGAACTTTCCTTCCATTCGGCAGTTGGTGACTTAGGACAGCGCCGACCCCATATGGGGAGGCCTCACATGCCAGCAATAAGGGCAATTGATCACAATATTGGGCTAATACAGAGTTAGAGACAAGAAGATGTTTGACGGCTATAAATGCTGCAGCCTGTTTAGTACCCCACTTCCAGGGGGCCCCACTGTCCAGAAGCCGGTGCAATGGCTCGGCCACCGATGCCTTGTGTGGCAGGAATACTGCATAAAAGTTCAAAAGCCCCAAGAAAGCTTGGAGTTCCACCTTATTTCGAGGGGAGGGTGCATCTACAATTGCTTTTGTTTTCTCAGCTGATGGATGAATTCCATATCTGTCAATGAGGAATCCTAGAAATTCCACTTGGGGCACCGCGACATGGCATTTTATTCTTTTGACCTTAAGCCCCGCTTGTTGGAACCGACTCAGCACTTGTCGAAGTCTCTCCATCAGTTCTGACGTGCTGGTAGCGGAGACCAGCACGTCGTCGAAATATGGGACAACCCCAGGGATTCCCTGGAGCATCCGCTCCATCAGGCTTTGAAAAAGCCCCAGGGCCACGCTGACACTGAATTGGAGGCGGCGACATCAGAAGGCCCCCCAGTATGTAACAATTGTTTGAGCCTCCACTGTCTTATCGTCTACAGGCAGCTGCTGGTATGCCTGAGCCAAATCTAGTTTTGCAAACACTGATCCCTTGCCCAGGGAGTGCAGAAGGTGCTGCACTACTGGGACTGGGTAGGCATGAGGTTGTAGTGCCTGGTTGAGGGTGGCCCGGTAATCCGCGCATATGCGGATAGATCCATCGGGTTTAATAGGAGTCACAATTGGCGTCTCCCAAGGGGCATGGTCCACTGGTTCGAGAATGCCCTGGGATATGAGCTTGTCCAGCTCAGCATCAACTCGTGGTTTTAGGGCAAATGGTATCCGGCGAGGCTTTAATCTGCGCGGTGGAAACTGAGGATCCAGGCTGAATGATACTGGAGTGCCGTTGTAGCAGCCCAGTTTTCCATCAAAAACAGTGGGGAATTCATTTATCAGAATATCCAATTCAGAAGACCTAACAGAATTTACACCTTGGACTGTTAACCCCAGAGCGTCAAACCAATTTAACTCTAATAAACTAGGCAAGGGGCCATCCACGATGACTAAAGACAATCGGCCATAGAAATTTTTTTAGAACACTACAGGCGTAGCAGGGAAAGAATATTGCAAAATCTCCATTCCCACCCCTCCTGGGGGAAGAATATTGCAAAATCTCCATTCCCACCCCACTCTGGGGCCAGCCAGAGTATTTGCCGATTCTCCGAACTACTCAAAATTTCCGCTACCGGTTCTCCAGAACTGGCCAGAAACTGCTGAATTTCACCCCTGTATTAGCTACAATACAATGTGGCTGTATGCATGTACATACAGAGAAATGTATTCGTAGAACTTGCTTACAGCTATTCAGACTTACAGGGTTCCATTTTGGGCCAACCAACAACCACAAAGGGGGAAGCCTGGAATGAGACATGAACATGGCTATTTGTGACCTTTTGTGTTTTCTCATTCAAAATGGCAGGAAAATGTTCTGCCAATATTCAGCAATGGACATTGGTGAAGCTTTGAGACATTAATTTGAGTAATGAAACAGCCAAGCTCAGAGAGCACCAAGGGCCCGTCAAAGATATGTGGGGCCAAAGCTTCTCTTTAGAGTGTAGTGAATGTATATGTATAGAGTCTCATTGAATTGTAGCTAATGTATTGCTTTTGTAACAGCTGCTTGTTCATATAAATGGCATTTGGGTATGTGGAACAAATGGTAGATTTAAAAGCCTAAACTTGTGATGTAGGAACTTAGAGAACTCTGGAGCCGCTTGTTGACTAGTCCTGATAGTGTCAGGGTTCCAAGTAACACCCCCAAAGAAATCAAACTCCGAAGTTTGCAATTCCTCAAAGCTAACTTCTATTAGAGATGTCATATTGGCACATCTGGGAAAACCCGAATCTGAGAACTTCCAGGTTTTCTTCACCCAAAAGAAAGTTCAAGATCTTGCCCACTTCTCCCACATGTCCACCACTGCTCCAATCAGTTCCTTCTTATACAGAAGACATCCTCCACTTTCTTCTCAGTGCAGCTATCGGACACCATGGCCTTGAACTCCTCTGCAAAGTTTTATTATGGCTAATTCTACATTACTCATGCAATCCCCCCTCCCAACTTCCCATGTGGCAGGCCTGGATCCTGAAGACACCAATATGGCTTCCATGCCTGACAGATAGCCTAGATTGTATTGCTTTTCCCAGACTAGGGTAGTTGTTGCTTTAAATAGGACTGTTCCCAAAAGTAAAACCCAACTACATTGTATGAAGTATGGCCCTAGGGAAAACTCTCCTTGGTGGACACTGATGATAAAATAAATGAAGGCCTAGTATGCAATGGCTTTGTCCCCACCAAATGACAGCTCACTCTCAAGAGAAGCTGGGCCAACATATCTCTGAGGGGTCCTTTGTGCTCTCTGAGCTTGGATGTATTCTTGCAGATGTTTCCTTACCCAAACTAAGTAACATCATCCATGCTAATATCTGCAGGCAAGTTGTTCCCATTTGCATGCTTTCTGCAGTGTTTGATGCCCATATGTGGTACCAATAGAGGAGAGTATTTGTAGCTCAAGGTTTGAAATGAGGGTTCTCTGAGCTTGGTTGTTTCCTTGCAGACGTTTCATTACTGAACTACGTAACATCATAAGTGTTAACCAATCTTCGTAGAGAGTTTACTATGAAAAACCATCCCATGTATGCCACCAGTAACAGTAGCACTGCCTGGCAATGCCTGTTATATACTATTCAATATTGTCACAGTTTACAGAGAGAGAGGGACAATCCCTTCCATGCCATATGCAGTTACGTGAAAATACCTTTGGAGGTATATTGATGCAAACTGATCCTTGTTGTCCACTCCATGTTTCAAATTTGGGTTTTACAGAACCGTTTTTTTTTTCCTCATATCCATGGGAGATTCAGATATCTATGTGAGATCTGTACTCAGGAATGTGAAGACCAACAAACTGAAGCGAATTCTAAATACTGTAAAAGGAAGAGTTTAGCTTCACTAAACGTAGGATAGGGACGCGGTGGCTCAGGGGCTAGGACGTTGAGCTTGTCGATCAAAAGGTTGGCAGCTCAGCGGTTCGAATCCCTAGTGCTGCTGTGTAATGAGGTGAGCTCCCATTACTTGTCCCAGCTTCTGGCAACCTAGCAGTTCAAAAGCACGTAAAAAATGCAAGTAGAAAAAATAGGGACCATCTTAGTGGGAAGGTAACAGCGTTCTGTGCGCCTTTGGCGTTGAGTCATGCCGGCCACATGACCACGGAGACGTCTTCGGACAGCGCTGGCTCTTCGGCTTTGAAACGGAGATGAGCACCACCCCCTAGAGTCGGCAACGACTAGCACGTATATGCGAGGGGAATTTTTATCTTTACCTTAAAGGTAGGATCCTTCAGTAGGGGAAGTCAAGAAAAATCAACCATATCAAATAACACAAAGAGAGAATAAAAAAACAACACAAATGATATATTCATTTGTAAAGGTAATACTACTGTGGAATTGCTTGGCAGCCACATGTACCCTTAGGCTCTGACTGAAGTCAGACAAAGGCTCACAGTGAGTCGTTGCCTGCACTCTGTCCTCAGTACAACACAACTCATTGTTCCAACGCAGAGATGATAAAACCAAGGAAGCAATTTCCTCTTCCTAGTTCACTGCATGAAGTGGAGAGCGTGTCTATCAAGCCACAGGTTTTGATTAAAAGGAATTACTTTCTCTACGTGTCTCTCTCCAGGAGACAGTGGCATCGATTGGCCAAGACACTGGGGTTACATTTGCTCCTAGTTAGGAGCAAAATTAAATGTTCAATGACAAGGATTCAGTTCTGACCCAATTCATTCTGACTTCTACCAAAAGCCAAGGAAGAATAAAAATGTCTTGTTCTGCTTCTGAATGATGCACTGGTTGGTTTGAAGAGTTTCCCAGGGTAAAAAATATCAAGGTAAATGTGAAATAGGCTGGCAGAGGATTACATAAATTTGTTTTGGTGAATAACAGCCGGGCAATCAGCGAAGCAGCAATTGGATATAAAGCTAGGATTATTATGCATACGAGTTTAGGGATCTTTTGTACAGGTAGCCCTCGACTTACAACAATTAAGCCCCAAATCTCTGTTGCTCAGTGAGACATTTGTTAAGTGAGTTTTGCCACCTATTAAGACCTTTCTGTTCCCCCCAAAATAAGACATCCCCTAATAATAAGTCCAATCAGGCTTCTGAGTGCATGGCAATAAGGCCAAGCGCTTATTTCAGGGTTCAAAAAAATATAAGACAGGATCTTATCTTCAGGGAAACATGGTAGTTGTTAACTGAATCACTGCAGTTGTTACATTAGTAACACAGTTGTTAAGTGACTCTGGTTTCCCCATTGACTTTGGTTGTCAGATGGTCGCAACGGTTGTAAGTGTGAAAAACTGTTGTCACTCATTTTTTTCAGGGATGTTGTAACTTTGACAGTCACTAAATGAAGTGTTGTACATCGAGGATTACCTGAATTGCAAAGATGTTCTTCTAAATTTCCAAAGCTTAAGGCTCAATGGGCAATTCAGGGAAATATGCAGTGGATTGGCAGATGAAATCACACGTATGGTGTGATATCATTGTGCAACTGACAAGGATTACATGGAATTTCAGAGATGCTTGCTAGACTGAGTTTGGTCTTCCAAGTAGGATAATTTTCTAACAGAAAACCAAAACCTTTATCTTGAGAGAAAGAGGGTAATTTATAGATCATAGACTATAGAGGTAGATGGGGACTTGGGAGAGCTCTAGTCCAACTTCTGCCCAATGCAGGAATCCATTACGCCAGCATCTCTAACAGCAGATCATCCAATCATGACTGAGGGCAATTGTTTCATAAGGAACAGGTAAGTAAATCCACAACTTTTCAGTCTAGAAAAAATAGTAATGAATGTTCTCATTTATATTTTTGTGAATGTGGTGCAGACATACTTCTTGCTACAGATTTTCCCACCATCTAACATAATTGATTGCTAAATATGTACCAGTGATGAAATTCATTTTTTTTTACTACCGGTTCTGTGGGCGTGGCTTGGTGGGTGTGGCTTGGTGGGCGTGGCAGGGGAAGGATACTGCAAAATCTCCATTCCCACCCCACTCCAGGGGAAGGATACTGCAAAATCCCCATTGTGGGACCAGCCAGAGGTGGCATTTGCCATTTCTTCGAACTACTCAAAATTTCCTCTACCGGTTCTCCAGAACCTGTCAGAACCTGCTGGATTCTGATATGTACTTTGATTAGCAACAACTACACATTTTTCCTAAAATGAAGACACTATCTGATCTCTAGATTACAGACTTCTAAGAGTTCAGTTTTAAAACCAGTGTTCCAACAGAGTATCAAGAAGAAGTCGGATATTTTTTGCTTTACTTTGAAATAGAAATGTCTAAGCTTTTCAGGTTTCTGTAATAGAGAGTTACAGTTATTAGTGCGCCTGTCAGAGTATATGCGCTGGGACTGTGATAGTTGTACACTGTATCAGACTTGCCTGAGGACTAAAGTCAGCACGTGGAGAAATACACCAAAGAAGTAAGCAATGGTGGGATCTCATCAACAACCTAAAAGTCCACCAGAAATATTGTTCAAAGGGTTGTTAATAACTGTGTGAAAATGCTTAGCAACAGCTGTTTAGTGTTAAAAGCTAAGGCAACATTTCATTTCTGAGCACAGTTTCCTTCATTAAGCCTGCGGTGTGCCTGCCACAGCACCCCCAACCCATGGAACAGTAGGATGCTGGTGCGAGTGTTCACAGTCTTGTCTCAACACTAGGAAGCCACAGGAACATCAGTTGGTCCTTCAGAGCTTCTTTTCCCTGAATGCTTGTAATGAAACAGATTTTATTGAACTAATCAGCATGAACTCCTTAGTTTTGTTTTTGCAATTGATATTGTGTTTGTGGAGCCAAATGCAGAGGACTTTGATACCCAATACCTTGTGTGTGTTAATTTTGGCAATGCAAAGAGATTCTATAGAGGACTTGCTATGTTACTACCATTGCCACCCACTCTTCTACTTCTCCCCAGGCTTTCTCTCCACCCACTCCATCCCTCTCCTGGATACTGGTCCTTCTGTACAATACAAAAGTATTTTCTTTTTTCAATATGTTGTTCCCGGATTTCTCAGAAAGAGGGTTTTTTTAAAAAAAAAAAAAAATTAAAACCCTCAGAGAACTGTATGATACTTCAGCAACATGAAATCTGATCTCCAAGTGTCTGAATGACCAGAAGTTTTCAAAGAAAACACTTCTGAATTCATGGGATTGCTGCTGCTGAAGCAGCAGGCCAATGAGATAGTCTGGGAAAGGCTAGAAAGCTGTCGCCAGGCTTTGCAACAGGAATAGCAAACCAGGCTCAAAACAAATAAACTAGTGGTCAAAATGTGGCCATCTTCACAACTCTCCAAACCAACAGCCTTCTCTTCCTTGGCAGGAAGATGACTGAAGTACTAGATGAAGGCCTCCTAGGTTAATTAGACCTGACATTCGTTAACAGCAGCATTTACTAGACAGCAATTAATCAGAGAAACTCTTCAAACAGAAGGTGGGGGGAAAAAAATAAGCAGGCAGCTACATTGTGACCCATTTACCTTAAAGATAAGGCATTGCTCCAGGTGTCATACTGAGGTGGAGGAGGCCATTCGTCTTGCTCTGTGTTTCTCCTTGGAAAGTCACCAATCCATCTTCCTTCAACCATCCAGACAAAAGGGCAGTTGCCATCTAACAAAAGTGTCTTCCACGAGCTACAGAAAGTTAGGGGAAAAAAATAAAAATTCATCTAAGGTGCCATCTAGCCTTCGGAGAAAATGTTACCCTTTTTTGCCAAAATTCTTTGCAGTCAGCAAAGAGGCATTTCTCTTTGGATAAAAATGAGAAACAACTTTTTCGGTATTCAGAATAATACTGAATTTCTTAAGACACAGTCAAAAAACAGGATAAAATATGCAGTTATACTGATGAGCCCAAGTCCATGTTACAAGAAAATTCTGATATTGTTAAGTTATATAAAAGCAGATGAAAGCCGCAAAGAGAATGAGGCCATGTCACCCATGCAGATAGAGATCTTGCCATTATCTGCAGGTTTTTGCTGGTACAGTAGCAGGGACTCCAGTATATCAAATGGAAGAGATCTATAAAAGTGAGAAACAAAGAAACGAATGTCTTTCATCCTACATTACTGCACTGCACTCAGATAAGTTTCTCTCCCCACCCCCCATACTTAAAATT
The DNA here is from genome assembly GCF_028640845.1 of Ahaetulla prasina. Taxonomy (NCBI): domain Eukaryota; kingdom Metazoa; phylum Chordata; class Lepidosauria; order Squamata; family Colubridae; genus Ahaetulla; species Ahaetulla prasina. Next base: position 159,432,135 of record NC_080539.1, read on the forward strand.
GCTTCAGTCTAGCAGAATGCAGTGACAAGTGAAAATTAGGTTGGCCTATGTTTAATTAATTGAGCCCTTCATCTCATGGCATGTAAGTTTAGGTGAGCCCCACGTCTTTTATTTTGTCAGAAGGTGCAGATGTCAAGGCAAATGAGATTATATGCTTGCCTCAGCCTGTTTTTCTATATCAAAGCCCATCTAATAAGGAACAAGTGGAGCAGTAAAAAATCTTCATCACTTTATAGTTGAAATCAACAACTGGTTGTTTCTATCTATAGCTATTCTAATGCCAGAGGGACTGGATAAAATCACTACAGACCGAGGGCTAAATTAGAAGATATGTAAATGGCCTTAACAGTAAATTTCCTGATTTGCTATATTTAATCGTAAGCACACGTTAACCTGATCCAAGATGGATTTTTGTACAGAGACAGAGGAAGCCTAGTCTTTCTCCCTTTTGGGGTTTTAAATCATAATATATGAGATTTTTAAACAGCGCATTAAACTCAGTTCTGCTTTCTTTCTTTTTTTATCCCACTAGGAAAATCAAGTTGGTGTAGTGATTACGACACTAGGCTAGAAATCAAGAAACCTTGTGTACTAGTCCTGCTTTAGGCACAAAGACAGCTGGGTGACCTTTGGCCAGTCCCTTTCTGTCAGCCCTAGGAAGCAGGCAATGGCAAATCACTTCCAAAATCTTGTCAAGAAAATTGCACTGGGATTGCAGCCAGACCTTTGAATGCACAGAGATGGAAAAGCTTCCAGATTCTCACCATGGAAGGATGGAGTTAATGGAACTGGCTGAGATGTTGACATTAACTACCTTCATTAAAGAATTTGTCTAGCTTTATTTCTGCATGGACACCACTTTTGGATGTTTTGCTAGAATCCAAAAGAAATGCCACATTAATTTGGGGATTTGATGATCAGAAATGTTTCTATTTGTACAGAAATGTTTATGATAATAGGGATACAGTGTATTTAATTTTAGTTCAAAAGGTTAATGTATTTTATAGCTGTAATGGTATCAAGGAAAGTTGGAAGTTGCTTTTTTTAAAATTTCTGTTTATTTTTTTATTTCTTTTCACCTTCCCTTCTCCTATTTTTTCCTTAATTCTTTTTTCCCCATTTTTTAAAATCTTTTGACGAGAGTTAATAAAGTATATTTAAAGAGAGAGAGATTAGGAATTAGTCATGGCAGCCACTTAGAGTCAAGAATGATTCAAGGGTCTCTCTCTCACACACACACACAGAAAATTCACTTTGTGTGTGTGAGAGAGAGATTAGTACACATTAGTACACGGGAATAAAAGAACATAAGAATACCCCAACCCATTCTACATGAAGAGGCCAATCCAATAGATTCATGTTCTGTCCCCCCACCTCAGTCCAGGAGACATGTGAAATGAGCCAGCAATTTAGTTCATGGCAGCTATCAGCTCTGGCAGCAAACCAGCGAGCTGCCAAGGTTTTCTTTTATCTTTCTTGATGCCGGCGTGTCAACCAGGAAGTCAGGAACAAATAGCACTCCAAGCCAAATGCTCAGTCAAATAGTTCAGCTCAAGTTTTCTCCAGGCAGTTGATTTGTTCGTCACGAAGTAGTATAGCAGCCCCTCCTGCTTTTATACCCTGTAGGGTGTGGCTCCATGACTCAGCACTTTCTAGGCCTGCCCCACCCCTGCTTCTGTTGTTCCCGCCTCTCTTGTCTACGAAACCTGGGATCTAACCAGGACTGATTGTCCACAGCTGGGTCTGGGAGCATTGCCTGGGCGGGGGAAGATACAGGAGCCAGAGGCCTCGTTACTTCCTCCACCTGGCCTGCCTCTGGCTCCTGGAGCTGAGCCAGAGAGGCCGGCCCTGCGGAGGGGAGCTCTGACGGCCCTTCCCCCTCACTCTCTGAGTCACTCTCTGGCAGGGGGCCAGGCCCGGGAAGGGGGCGGGGCTGGAGCCACAACAATTCCTTAAATATACTCCAGAGCTATCAGATTACATGTTCCCTCACAGGGAAGAGCAGCAAACTGGGTGAGGAAAACTGGGCAATTGCGCAGCACACATAGCTCTCTTCTTCAACAGCTTCTGGGGTCCCTGACTCCTCCATACATCACTCTGCTTAGAGGTAGAGCTGGTTGTCTCAAGGACTGTTTGTACTCACAACCTTACCCCCTTGGGACCAGATATCTTGCTGTTCTTCTTGGTCTCAGCGCAGCAACAGATAACAATCGTATGTTTTGCCTCATAATATAAACCTCGTCTCCCTGAGGAACTAAAGAAGACTAAATTATTAAAATATACTGTGAGCATTTCTCCATTAGCCTCATGTAATGAGCAGCACAATTTTGATATAAGCCAGCACAAAAGACTATTCTGTTCAATGCAAATAGGCTTAAATAGCTTTAACCTAATGACCCCTTTTAAATAACACTACAGCAAATCACAATTAAGTAAACGCCTCTTGAGAGTTTAGATTGGGCTTGACTGTCCACATATTTGTGGGGAAGGAGTAGGTGAAGCTTTAATTATAAAATGAACATTGTTTCCAAATTTTATTATCAATGTATCCCGAAGGTAAATGCATTCTTAAAGAAACAAAAAGCTTTAAATATCAGGAAAATGCATGAGAAGGCAAGCCAGAAATAAAGCAGAGAAAACGTAGCCACAGAAACAAAGAAGAACGTTTTTTTTTAAGTCATTGCACTTCGAAATAGGTGGCCGAGTGAAGCTGAATTATTTCATGGAAAACCTGACAATGAAAAGTTTTCATTGGTTATGGTACCATACAACTTGTACTTGTAAACATTGGGTAATGTGGCCTAATTTTCTGAACTGGTTTTTAAGAAAATTATTATAAGGAATTGTGTGTCAAACGTTTGTGTGTTTGTTTTTTAAGGCGAACTGATTTTCTTTTTAGAGCAAAAACTTCTGCTGTAGGAAATGCAATCCTAACCAATTTTGCTGGACAACTGTGAGGCTTACTTCTGAGTAAACATACAAGGCCTTCAGACTAGACACTGAGTTTCCTTTAACTGCACTGTCCAGCGTCCTTGGCCCATTAGAAATAGCTTTACACATATGTAAAACTATCAAATAATATTCCTTAGTAGATCCCAAATAGGAAAAACAAAAACATTAACAGGTAAAAAAAATCATTGGGGGCAGAGTACAAATATCATTTATCTTCTCAGTCAAGAAATGCTTACCTTGCTAATAATGCTAAACAGGGCTTTATAATAATTGTACTGCTTATGACTATATTTACATTGTCTTATTTCATTTAATACTATGGTTTGTGTCAATGACATGTTTCCAGACAGAAGTCCTATGATACATATCAGGGACTGGGAGCTTTTTTTCAAGGGAGAGGATGGTGGTAGTGATGATGATGATGGTGGTGGTGGTGGTGGTGGTAGTGATGATGCAGAGGGCTGAAGAGGATCTGACAGTGACAGATTAAAGGTGTAACATGAGCTGTGGACTTTTTTCTGCCTTTTCCCTAATGGGATGGACTTACATTTCTATCATAACCTGTGTTTGTGTGTGTCTATTCATTCATTCATCCATCCATCCATCTGTCACTAAATTGTACCTACAAAATGGTGAGGCTCTGGAGTGGCAGAAGAAGTCCAACAACATGGTTGTGTGTTATCCAACATTGATATATAGGCCTTCAGCAGAAACTTTATCACATTTCTCTGTATATATTGATTCTGCTTCAAAAACAGACTCTTTCCAAGACAGCTAGAAAAACTGCATGATGGATATGGGTAGATCCCTAGTTATTATGCTCACTCTAAAAATTGCTCTTGCATTTTTTATTTTTATTTTTGCATTTATCATCCATTTTTATGATGTTTAGATTGATCTTCAAAAATCACATAGGTTGTCTGAATTGCATTTGAAATTGCTGTTGAAATTTAACTATTTAACTATTTAACTATTTATTTATTTATTTATTTATTTATTTATTTATTTATTTATTTTCCCTTGTCCATCTCATTCCTACAACTCTGGGTGGCCTCCAATAAAATGCTGAGTTGAGAACAAAGCTTTCATTAATGTCTGCATATTGGAGATGAAGCCAATCCATAGCATCCTTTGTTTAGGTAACTTTCATCCGTACTTCTTAGACTCTGTTCTGTATTCTTAATGACTCTATGGACATCCGACACATATTTCCATCTGCAGAATCGGTCAACAGTTTGTACAACAGTATCAGGCCTCCAAAATCCCATGTGACCTTAGGATCTGTCCACAGATACTCAATTTTTACAAAAGAGTTGATTACTTTCTCAAGTAGGAGACTCTCTTTAAATTATAAATTATCTTATATTCTCTAGGCAGTCATTTGTAACAAATCCATCAGAACAAAACTGGTGAGGCCTCTGGCAAATTTGCAACCCAGCCAGGATTTCCTGCTGTGTTTTTGCATTTATCTTACAAGCATTTTAATCAAAACTGTCGTGTACATGTCATTCTGACTATTCAAAAGTGGAGGATATCCCCGATAAGTTATGAGAACATTCAGAAACTTGGATATGCTCTGGGGAATGACATTCAGTGGTACAGTCAGATAATCTTAGACTCTGGTTTCAAGATCTTATCGGGTGTTTTTGATGATAATGCCTATAATGTCTCTTACTTCAACAGTGTAGCAAGCCAGCTAACAGCTATGTTTGAGGATTCTCTTCATTGTGCGGAGTGGAGCCCTCAACATCTACCCCCCAAATCCTTTCCTAATGACAACATTGGGAAGCTTGCCATTCTTGGACTTCATATATCTATTCTTGTTGCTGTTTTCCTATTACTAATTCTCAAGCTATCCAATTCTAATTGAAGACCTAATGGGATGCTATTATTGGCGTGCAGTTGAGATTGTATGGAGACAAAAGATGTACAGATTATGCACCCCACATTACTTTGCATTTCCTTCTGTCTGACTATTGGGGGCATTTCCGATAAACTAATCAAGAAGAGAAGCCACCTGGAATTAAGACGAAGCCTCCTAACAAGGAGGACAATTAACCAATGGAACAGCTTGACTTCAGATCTTGTGGGTGCTCCATCACTGGAGGTTTTAAAGAAGAGACTGGACAATCACCTGTCTAAAATGGTGTAGGGTGTCCTGCTTGAGCAGTGGGCTGGACTAGGAGACCTCCAAGGCCCCTTCCAGCTCTGTTCCGATTGATTGATTATACTGATTGAATAGAGAATGCTCCCACTAAACACACAAATATTCTCTCCATGAATGAGATACTTGATACAGTTGGATCTGTGGTAGCACATCCTTTCTCTCCTTCCATTCTGCCTTAATCATACTGAGAAAAATAATCCTAGCTTCAGATTTCAAATCCTTTCCTCCAAAAGAAATTTGCTACACAAATTCTGCACTTTGTGGAGCTTTACTGAACTTTACTGAAGAAAGAAATGAACCAATTTTAACCATTAATGAACAAAAGTGCTATAATTGTTTTGAAAACAACATGCGGCAATAATATTTGTTTGAAAACATATGGATATTAAAAGCTTTCTGAGAAACTTGTCAACAACTGTTGTGAAATAGATTTCAAGTTTATTTTTTCTGGGGCAATAAGCTAAAACAATAGGAATCTCTTGAATATTTTTTATTCACCATCATGAATGTTTGACCATGTTACAGATAAAAGTATATAAGTAATCATAGGCCTATATGATCCTGATGATACAGACGAGAGGATTTCCCTCTTGGGTAGCAAAATAGCACACAGGTCTCTTGCAAATTTAAGAGATGTTCCCACGTACTGTGTAAAAACAAAGAGAGAATTAGTAGAAACGGGAGAGGAAGACATAAGAAATATATGAGGTTTCAAAACTAGGACACATCAACATGCTTAAAACAGTATTGTGATGCAGATATATTGCCAGACGGTCATATATGGTTTGTATACTGGTCATCCTGCAAATGCTCATCTTGTGAAGCAATTGCATTCATTCCTGGATCGGCAAGCCCTACTCATAATCACTCATGTCCTAGTGTCCTCCACATTGGACTGTTGCAATGTGCTCTTCAAGGCTGTCCTTGAAGAGTATCTGGAAGCTTCAGCTGGTGCAGTACACAGTGCTGTGGGTAGTTATGTGCACTCGAAAAAAAGCATATACTACATCTTTGTTCCGTGAGTTGCAATGGGCACCAGTTTGGTTCTGGGTTCAGTTCAAGATGTTTGTTTTGACCTTTTAAGCCTTGGGACCAGGCTATCTGAAAGACTACCTCTCCCCAGTTACATTGGCCTGTCCCATTAGATCTATTAGAGGGCTTGCTAGGGAGCTATATTTTGAGAGTCCCAAGACACATCTCTTCTCTGCTGTGGCCCCCACATTATGAACATTTCCCGTCCCCCCAAAAAATTTAAATTAGCTCTATCCCTTTTGATATTTCAGAAGGACCTCGGGACCTGGTTTTGTTATCAGGCCTGGGTCTCTCTGGGAACCAAAGACATGCTTAGATGGCTCCATTGCTGAGCTGCCTAATTTTATCCTCTCGTTGCCTAGGGTTTACTTTATATCTCTGATCTATCATATTTGCTTTTTAATATGATTTATATTTCTTATATATTTCTGTTTTTATATGTAGTTTTACCTGCTTGTCATATGTGTCCCAGAGTTGCCTTTGATGAAATGAGCAACTGTATAAATTTTATAATAAATAAATTGTCTTTCTTTCTTTTTCTCTCTCTGAGTCTGGTAAAAATAATAGAATAATTTCTCCCACCTTCCTGGAAATTCCACCACCATCCAAAATCACAGTTCTGGGCAATAATAACATGTACATACAACAACATGTATTGAGCATCTCAAATAGTGTAAGATTCTGGCTGACTGATTCCATGATATCACCCAACCCAATTTATATATACGGCATGGGTGGGCAATTAATTTTCCTAAGGGGCCATATGAGAAAATAGCAGTGTTGTGGGGGGGCTCTGAAAGTGCGCAGGAATGACACAAGTATATACATAAATGGGGGGAGGGGAATGACAGTTGCCTTCAAAATAAGAGGAATGTAGGGGTATTGCGTTCATGGCATACACTTATTTATATCTGATTTGCAATTTCTAGTTGACACAACAGCGATCGGTTTCATTTGAGACAATGATGAATCCGCATACAGATGGGAGGTTGAACGACTAGCCTTGTGGTGTGACCGGAACAATCTGGAACTGAACACACTCAAAACTGTAGAAATGGTGGTAGACTTTAGGAGAAACCCTCCCATACTTCCACCTCTCACAATACCAGACAACAGAGTATCAACAGTAGAAACTTTCAAATTTCTAGGTTCTACCATGTCGCAAGATCTAAAATGGACAGTTAATATCAAAAACGTCATCAAAAAAGGTCAACAAAGAATGTTCTTTCTGCACCAACTCAGAAAATTAAAACTGCCCAAGGAGCTGCTGATCCAGTTCTACAGAGGAATTATTGAGTCTGTCATCTGCACCTCTATAACTGTCTGGTTTGGTTCTGCAACCCAACAAGACAGACACAGACTTCAGAGAATAATTAGAACTGCAGAAAAAACAATGGCTACCAACCTGCCTTCCATTGAGAACTTGTATACTGCACGAATCAAAAAGAGGACTGTGAAAATATTTACAGATCCCTCACATTCTGGACATAAACTGTTTCAACTCCTACCCTCAAAACAATGCTATAGAGCACTGCACACCAGAACATCTAGACACAAGAACAGTTTTTTCCCGAATGCCATCACTCTGCTAAACAAATAATTCCCTCAACACTGTCAAACTATTTACTAAATCTGCACAATTATAAATCTTCTCATCGTTCCCATTACCTATCTCCTTCCAATTATGACTGTAACTTTGTTGCTTATGATTTCTATCCTTATGATTTATACTGATATTGATTGTTTCCTGATTGCTTATTTGTAGTCTATGACTATCATTAAGTGTTGTATCATTAAGTGTTGTAAATGTTGTACCTTGATGAAGGTACACTGAGAGCATATGCACCAAGACAAATTCCTTATGTGTCCAATCACACTTGGCCAATAAAAATTCTATTCTATTCTATTCTATTCTATTCTAGTCTATTCTATTCTATTCTATTCTATCTGGGCTGAACAGGGACAGCCAAAGGGCCAGATGTGGCTCAAGGGCCATAAACTGCCCAGGTCTGATATATAAAGTGCAGTAGTAGCAAGCCAGAAAGAAGGCACTAGGTCTTTCTCCCATATCAGCCTCAAAACATGAATTGAAAGGGTTCAGCTCCAGGTATGGGTATTAATTCCACAACACTGTATGGAATAGTGTTATGAAAACCACTCTTGAAGCATTGTGAGTTACTTTTTTCATTCAAAGAGACAGTGCCAAAATGAAGGTAATGAAAGAGATTCACTTTACAAACATGCTGTGGCTTTTATAAGACTTATTCTACTTCTGGTGCTCCTCCTGGCAACTGTGAATGGAAGTAAAAAGTAAGGGAAAGAAAAGGCAGTAAGGTCAGATTCCAGATTCTGGCAAATCTTGAATAAAAGTAATCTGAACCATCTAGTAAAGGTGTGATATCAAAGAATTATAAGCTGGCAGTTCAAGAGACAATCTTGAATACTTTCAAAGGTGTCCCAAGAATAATGGTTAGCTGGCAAAGGCCAGCCATGTAAACTTCAGCATGTTTCATCTAGAAAGAATGCTAATTTTATGAGTGTTCCTCTCAACAAAAGGGAGGTTTTAAATAGCTCTGTAAATGTAAGCAACATTTGTTAAAAGAAAAAAAGAGAAAGATTCATGGAACTGTTCATTTATTTTCATAGAGATTTATTCTTCAAGTAATATTGACATATAATGTATTATTAAGGTTTAGATTATAATTTGATGGATCATTGTTAAAATTACAGTATTTTAGGGTTCTTCATTTCCTTATTAGAGGCAATTTCCTCTTACATGGTGAAAGTATATAGCCTTAGGCAAAATGTCCTTCTCTATTTTTTTTTGTGTGTGAAATTTCTCGAACAATTGAATCCCTATTAGTAGAGACCATCTAGTAATGCCTAAATTAGGATTTCCCTCTCTTTACTGTTGTATTTTTTTCCCCTGCACCCAGGGAAAGGATAGGACTAATATATTAAAATTGCCATAAAGCCAATAAAGATTATCTTCATGTTCACCAACAGATTATAGGTTAAACTTCCTACTTTAGATCAGACATGCAAATAGGTTTAAACCATGGCCAACTTGGTTTGACCTCTTGTCTCATGAAGTCCACATCCTTATGCAGCTCCATAATAAAGTTTAATGGGGGGAAGAAGAGAGAGAGAAAAGGAGGCAGAAAGAATAAAAAAAAAGTTGTTTTGGTAATAAATACAATACATTGCCTTTTAGATAAGAGCATGATGTTGACAGCTTTTGAGACCTCCTTTAGTTCCTGTTAAATGAGAGTCCACGATTCAAACAATAGAATGCAAGCATTTGGTGGTCAAAATAATAAATTTGGGTTAAACCCCTTGAGAAGGGGAATCCTATTGGACTGATGGAAGCTCTCCCAGAATGGTACACTAGATGTTCCAAGGCTAAGCCAACAGAATCAATCATATCCAGTCTGCTCATCAGCCATGAATTACAGGAAGATGAATGACAAGGAACCCCCAACTTAACACACAACCTGCTGTGCACAGACCAATGTTCCAACGGCAAGGAACATTTATTATGATCACAAATGCATTTGTGGCAACACAAATACTTTGTTAAGGGAAGCCGGATGCTAAGTCCATTAGATTATTTGGTTTCCATAGAGAGGTCCTCAAGGCCTAATTGGGATTAGAATACACATTTCTCACCGAGGCCAGAACATCCATCACTGAAGTACATATCTCCACTCCCTTCCCCAGCATGCCCCCATACAAGAGCTACCTCGGACTTCTGTAATTTGATTGCATTTTGTTTCATTGCATTTTATTGCAAGTTGCCAAACTTAAAAATGAAAACGACGAGGTAACCTTAAAGATGTGTAGAAAATGCTGGGAGAAGTAAGTGTGTGCATGGGGAGAGGAGATGTTAGCAAAATTCTGAGCTAAACGCATCTTAGCACATGGTTTACATTACTGTGCATGAAGGTGTTTTTTTTTTAGACCACCACAAAATGCAGGTGGAAGTGTGAATCTGGGAGCCATTGAAGTCCAAATGCTGAGCCTCCAACTTTCCCAGTGTATCACAATTACAGAAACATCTGTGCTTCAATAACTTTGTGTGTTGATCTGCTGTGAAAATGTAGTGCTCAGCAGCCCTCCACATTTCTAATTTCTTTCTTGGTCACAGGGTGGTCTTGCAGAGAACAGCAGCCCCAGCCTCTTCAGAGCCTCCAAGGGTTCAGATGCCTTGGACTCTGTTACCCGTGCATGGTTATTTACCAAAGTTACAGAGAATGAAAATAAAACTGAAAAATGCAGTAGCGATACACAGCTGAAATCTATAAAAGGCTAAGGGCAAGTTGCAGTCACCTCTTCTGTTACTGTCATTTCATATTCATTTTACAGTACCATATTGCTAGCTCAGTTACTCTGCTTCTCATGAGATTTGTTCATTTCTTCCTCAGCTTTCACTTTCAATAGCTAAGAATCAGTGCACTGTTCCATCTCTGAAGCTCTTACAGACCCACCAAACTGGCTTTTCTATGAAGTTTATCCATTTGTGAGGAAAGGGACTAGTGTGTCTGAACGAGGAGACTTCCAGAATGAATGTGTTCCGATATTTGAAGGGCTGTCACACAGAAGAGGGGGGGGCGGGTGTCAACCTATTCTCCAAAGCATCTGAATGCAGAACAGGAAGCAATGGATGGAAACTAATCAAGAAGAGACTCAACCTAGAAATAAGGAGAAGTTTCCCGACAGAACAATTAATCGGTGGAACGAGTTGTGAGTTATGTGGTTTTTAAGAAAAAATTGGACAACCATTTACCCAGAATGATATAGGTTTTCCTGCTTGAGCAGAAGATTGAACTCGAAGATCTCCAGGGTCCCTTCCAACTCTTATTCTATTATTCCTATCTGAGCTGTGTGAGTTTAGAGCCTGAAGTGAAGGCTTTAATCTGCTAATTCTGGGCCCTGCTCATCTGCCTTTCTCAATTCCCAGGCATAGCCTCTTAACATAGCCAGGTACTATACTCCTTCTATATCACCCCAATGAAGACCTATCTGTCCATCAAGATAGATCATCTGATCAGCATTCTTGCAAGATTTGAAATCCAGGAATTTCTTAAGCAGGTTTCTAGCAAGCATCAGCTTAAGACTATCATCTGGAATTGCTCTTGGTTAAAGCAAACTTATCGATGTGGAATTATTGGCAGATATTGATGATACAATGGGAATCCTATGCATCTATGGATCTATAGGATTTTTCAATGCTAGCATTTGGTTCCTCCATTTACAGTTTACGGTAGATGGGAGAAGAGTAACTTGCACGCCTCTATGGCTAAATAAGTCACACCAAGAGTTGTCTGCACGGTTCCTCTTCCCTCCCAAAAAACTCAACAAACGGCCAGGAGATTTATGATGTTGTAAAAACAACACTCATCGGGAGGAACATTCCTTTTCCCAATGATTTCATTCATCTGACTACAAAGTGAATTGTGATAAACATGGAAAAAGGAGTTGTGGGGAAGGGGAGAGCGCTTTTACTTAGCAGGGATTTAGGCAAGTCCCTGCAAGCGCACTGCCACTTGGGCTCTTCTCCCACGTACTCCGGCTCACACATGCTGCTCCAAATTCTCCACCGTGCTGCTCAGAGCAAACACTGGATATGATGGACAAACACAGCAAGGCCAGATGTATCCATTATAGCCAGCATGAGATCCTATCTCTCCCCCCCATCCCTCCCCGTCAACCCCCACCTCCTCCTTCCTATACGTTTGATCATAAGGAGTGTTGTCGCTTCTGAAGATCCAAGTGTCTCCGGCAGAGACACAGCAGTAGGATGTGAGTACAAAAGGAAGAATCGCTGGGAGATGGGCCAGGGCCAAAGGTTCATTAACCATGGCTAAGCCCCTCTGCTTGGACTACTTAAAAAGCCGAGCATATATTTCAGAAATTAGGGTTTTGCTCTCCTTTTCTTCTGTTTCTCTTTCTCTCCTGACGAAGACTTCCATTTTTCCGTTGTTTCTTTTCACACCCAGAGACAATAAATGGCAGCATGGGAATCAGAGGCTGACCTTGGTTTCTTGCACTCTGTGAACGTTCTGCTTCTTCCGATGTTTTTTAGGAAACATTCTGAAATAGGCAGGGAGTCCATGAAAATCACAAGGTCGTTTTAGCATTGCTCTCCCCCTCCTTCCCCCCCCCACCCCCCATTCACAAACATTCCCTTTGCAAATGGTTTAGAGCCCTCCGGTGTATTTACACAGCTTTGTGGAAAATGTTTTATTAATACATTTTTGCTGTCGTTGTTGTTTTTAAATTTAGATTGGTAGGTTCATAATCCTATCTTTTAACTGTCCCAGATAACCCTAGGCTCATCATATTGGCAATCTGGTCCTTTTGGGCATAAAAGAATTGCCTCTTTTTTCCCCTCTAATTACTAAACAGAGGAGTAGTGATATTAGTGAAAGTATTGGTCATTGTCATCCTAACCCAATATTGATGGTGGTGGTAATTTGGGGTGGGGTGGGGATTCACTTCAATTAAATGTCAATCAATGCCTTCATGAGCTAAAGGAGCTCCTTACTTCTATAAAGTGGAGTAGAGCACTAGTTTGTCCATCTTGCTCACAAGTGTTAGAAGAAATATCCTTCTGGTTTCAGTTCCAAGTGGGGAAAAAGACACTGGAATCACGGAGACTGCTTGGAAAGATGGTTTAATGGTGGACAGGAATCACATGGCTTGAGTTCCTGAGTAGAAAAATAGATCACATGCTTCAAGGTGTTGGATGAAGAACCAAAGAGAGGAAAGAAGAACAAGATGCTGAGAGTGCCTGAGTTTATACACTCTGTTGGGGACCCACCTTAGTGTTTCCTGTTCCTGTACCAGAAATGTATCCTGATTGGTTGTCAAACTCCCAGGTGGTCTAGGGGTCTTAGCTAACTTTGTAGGTTGTCTCTCAAGCTTGCTTGAGTCTTACCATGTGGCAGAGTTTCTGTTGCAAGATGGATCCTATTGTGTTGCAGATAATGGCCCATTGACAAAGGTGGCGGGAGGCGGGAAGCTGCAGGGAGCTGCTTTGTCCTCAAAACATATTTCTCCATTTCTCATCCATGGAAATATAATATTCTGCCTTTTTAATATTTCCTAAAATATTTCATTCTTCTAGGAGAGGGGTGGGTGCAGAGGTGGGTTTCAGCAGGTTCTGACCAGTTCTGGAGAACCGGTAGTGGAAATTTTGAGTAGTTTGGAGAACTGGTAGTAAAAATTCTGACTGGCCCCGCCCCCATCTATTCTCTGCCTTCCAAGTCCCAGCTGATTGGGAGGAAATGGGGATTTTGCAGTAACCTTCTCCTGGAGTGGGGAGGGAATGAAGATTTTACAGTATCCTTCCCCAAACCATGCCCACCAAGCCACACCCACAGAACCGGTAGTAAAAAAATTTGAAACCCACCACTGGGTGGGTGCTAACTTCCTATCCAGGAATGAGCTTCTATGCATCTTTATTCATAGATAATATATTTTTCTGAATATTTGTGGAAGTCGTGGAACATCTTGCCCACAGAGTTGAGGAAAAACCCCAGTCTCTTGGCCTTCCCCAAAGAGATCAAAACGTGACTGTGAAGTCTTGCATGGGGGACACAGAGGCCCACACAGCCAGGCTGGCTGGCCTCATGAACCTCCCCACCCACCCACCCACTGTCTGTATTTAGAACCCCCCCATCTTGGAATTCTTCACCTTATGACATGTTTATAATGCTGTTTTTATAATTTAAAAACTTTTAATCCTAAATTATTCTAATTTTAATGTTTAAATTTATTGATTATATTGCACACTGCACAATAAAATATTCTCTATTTTAAACAAGTAAAAGATGATGACGATAACAACAACAACAACAACAACTTTCAAATACAGAGGGATCATCATTTGGAACACAGCACACCAGATATCACAGTTGTCGAAAACCGAAACATACAATTTATTGACATTGCTGTACTAGGAGATGCCAGAGTCAAAGAAAAAGAACATGGAAAAAATCATGAAATATGGCGACCTGGCTATGAAAACTACACGATTACGGATGAAACATGTAACAGTGATACCCATTGTCATCGGGGCACTTGGTACCATATCCAAGAATTTTACAAAATACATCAAGAAATTGCAGCTTCCTGCAATACGGAACTGCAAAAAACTGTGCTACTCGGAACATCATATATTTTAAGAAGATACTTGGTTGATACCTAGGATGCTGGCAGCAACCCGTATCAACCATCAGCGCCCATGATATTTGTGATGCATTTTTAAATGTTCAGTTGGCTGAGTTTCATGTTGAATGAATAAAAGATAATAAAAATAATAAAACAAGCACAGAATATTGCTGAGGCATTTTTTAAAAGAGGAAAAGAGGAAAATTAATATATATCTCTATCCATCCATCCATCCATCCATCTTTGTACAGTATATTTATATATACTGTATCATTTTTTTAAAAAAAATATTTCTAATAAAAAAAATGAAAAATGAAAGAAATAAAGGAAAAGGAAGAGACAGAATATTATCAAATATGGACCAAATGGTATGAGTGGTTGGAGAATAGGAAAACAGAATAGAGAAAAAGGATGGAGAAGAGAAGATAACAAACGTGCAAAATATTGTAAATAAATGAAACTAGATGTAAAGGGACAATAAAGTCAAAGGTAGTAAAAAAGAAGGGAAAAAGGGAATGTATAAAGCTAAAGGAACAAAACCGTCATATAAAAGGAAAACACAGACAATGTGTTTTTGTTATGTATGTTTGTGTTGTGTTGTGTCTTGTAATAAAACCAATAAAAACTTTTAAAAAAAACCTGCATGCATAGAAGCCATTTTCTCAGAGGGAAAGCCTAACTATGATTCTGATTGGGATTGATTATTTCCCAGCAGGAACTGATGAGAGCTGGCATGCCAGTTGTCCCAATCTTTCTTTCCAAGAATTAAATAATACAAAATAACAGAGTTAGAAAAGACCTTGGAAATCTTCTAGTCCAACCTCCTGCTCAGGCAGGAAGCCCTATTTCAGACAAATGGTTGTCCAATCTCTTTTAAAAGAAGAGCATTCTGTGAGAGCTGTTTAGACAGTGCTAATCTTCTGTCAACAGCTCGTAAATCTCTGCCTCGGGCAAAGAGGGGGAGATGAGCATTTGAACTGAAGTTTGAGCCCCCAAGAAAAGCCCCAGAATGATTTCTGGTGGTTTGATGGGAAACGCTCCTTCGATAGTTCAAAAAAAGCTCCAGAGTCCAGAACGCCTCTGCAAAAGCAGAGCAAAACGCAGCGTCCATCTCCGTGACTGAAGAGGATTAATGATAAATTTTCAACACGGAAGAATCGAAAGCAGGAAGGCTGGCATTTGCTTGTAAGATGATTTTAACTCCCTGACAGAGAAGTTATTTGAAGAGTGGAGATGAAGAAAGATGGCGTTTTGTTTTTTGAAAGTGAAAGCTAAGGAAATGCTGATTACAATTGCTGGTGTGGAACCTCTAAGAAGAAAATAACAAGATTTTTTTTTTCTAAATGGAATTCTTTATTTTAAAAAATCTATTCTTTTTTTTTATTATTATCTTTTTCTTACAGTGTTTAAGAAGAAAAATTTATTGGTTTTTTTTTTCTTTTTATTCCCCCCCCTTTTTTTTTTTCTTCTTCTTCTTCTTGATATTACTTAGTTTAAAAATGGCTTTTAAGCAAAGAGATTTAACCACTTCTAAATTATTGGAAATATCTTCACTTCAGGTACGGAAATTGAAAGAAGATATTAAAGACAGTCTAAGGAATTTTTTACAGGAGCTTATGGAGGCTCATCTTTCAGAAATAGATCAAAATTTAATGAAATGGAGAGAAATACTGGATTTTAAAGATTTGGTGGAAGAGCAGAGTAAGGAGATGAAAAAATTAAAGGAATCAATTACTCCATTATTGTTATCTAGTACACAGACAGAAGAAAGACTGAATGAATTTAACCAAATTAATTTAGATTTGCAAAGGAAAATAGATGAAGTTCAAATTAATTTGAATTTAGAAAATAAAATAGATGATATTCAGGTTAAGGCTGATAAGGCAGAGGAAGAAAGGGTTATATTACAATATAAATTAATGGAATATGCTATAAGGGTAAGGGGTTTAAGAGAATTTAAAGAGGAAAATTTGAAAGAGATTTTTATTCAGGCCTTTGCCCAGACAGAGGAATGGAACCAGAAGATTTTGAAGTTAATATTGAAAAATTTATCGTGTTAATTCCTGGTGGGCAAGGCAGAAGTGTTTACCGAGAGATGTGGTTATTTATTTTACAAATAAGAGGATTAGGTATGGAATTTTGCAAGCATTTTATAAAAATAAATTTCAAATATTAGGACAAGATATAATAATGATGAAGGAAATTCCTCCTAAAATGTTAAGAAAGAGAAAAGAATTTGCCTTTCTGGTGGATGAGCTTAAGAAACATCAGATATATTTTAGATGGGAGGTTCCAGCAGGTTTAACACTGAATTATAAAGGAAAAAGTATTTTCTCAATACAATTTGTAAAGCACGAGATTTTTATACTAATGTATTAAAGATTGGGAATTCTTTGTTAACAGATGTTAAGTTGAATGGTGAATAGATGGTTGAAAATGTGTAAGATAGAAGAAGGGGAGGCAGAATGTTTAACTTTATTAAATATGATTATGGTTAATTTTTGTAAATGACTTATTGTGGATATAAATGTGTAATTTTAGGGGTACTATATGATATATTAAAGGTATAAAGGAATAGGAAGATGGAATATTGTTTAATTTTGGAGGATAGATAGTAAAATTTAGGAACTTGGATTAAATATTATATTTAAGAGATGGATGTAATGTTAATTAGAATGTAATTGTTATAATAGATATATTGTGGATGATATAGGTGTAATTTTAACAATGTTATTTGACATAAGTAAGGTAAAGTGAAGATTTTAATTATTACAATTGACACTTTGGATATTTGTAATATTATTTGTTGTATATATAAATGTTAAAGATGTGAAAAGATGGACTATTGCTTACCCCTGAAGGTTGGACAGAAAAATTAAAGAAACTAAGTCGGAAATATGAACTATTTTTGAGAGATTGCTAAGGAAGAAAGACATTTTAGAAGAAACCTTGGTGAATATTGGAAGATGGAACGTTGTTTTGATATTGATTGATGAAGGTTGGATATTAAAACTACGTACTTTATTCAAGAATAAACACTAACTCAATTGGAAACTTTGGAGAATTCTAGGAGTGGAATGGTCTGATATATAATGGAGTGGAAGAAAAGTATCTTCTTTGTCTTTGGAAGGGGAGTGGAGGTTTTAAGGAACGACTATGGATTATGATTTGTGCTAGATTTTAATTTTCGTTGTTAGTTTTATACCCTGTACTCGGTTCTCGGAAGTCCTGGGGGTGGGGAGGAAGGGGAAGGGAGGGGGAGGGGGTAGAAAATGGATTGATAGTTAATGTACAAAGATGATTGAAGATGTATAATTAATGTAAGATCGGACCTGCCTGGTTACTACTTTAGAATGAAGGGAAAGAAGGAGTAGAAGAGAGAAGGAGGAAAGAGAAGAGGAGGAGGAGGAAAGGAAGGAAGGAAGAGGGGAAGAGGGAGAAGAAAGGAATAGGGAGGAAAGAGGAGAGGATGTAGATAAGAGAGGGGGAGGATGGTTATGGAAAGTAGAAGAAGGTAAAGAAGGAGAGTAAAAGGAAAAGGAAGGGGGTGGTGACCAGGCAGATCCGATTAATTGTATATGAGGGTACATTAAATATGTTATTGGATATGTTATTGGATAAGAATGTCAAAATAAAACTTTTTAAAACAAAAAAAATAAAAGAAGAGCATTCACATTCACAACAAAGTTTCAACGGTCTCCAGGATGCTGTTTCTCCATTTATTATTCATTATTGTTGATCACACAATTAGCCAGATGTTCAGATTAGGTTTGGCATTTTTATCCCCCTATCGTGTCCTTCCCCAAGGGGATAGGCAGATGCGGATATTTAATTTTATTAAAGAAATCATCACAGGATGTAAGCTGTTCCAAGCAAAGCTGCCTTTTGCAATTGACCGATGGCGAATTTGTCAATGTCGATGGTGTTCAAGTGGTGCTCAAATTGGGATTGCACCAGTGGTGGATTGCTACCAGTTCGCCCCAGTTCAGGTGAATGGGTAGCGGCGGCAGCAGGAGGCTCTACCCACCCACCTGGATGTCATCAAAAACACTCTGTGCATGTGCAGAAGTGCTGCATGCTCGCAAAGCGAGCGCACACACCTGCATGCTCCCAAAAGCGAACCGGTAGCAAAGAAAATTGAAAGCCACTTCTGGATTGCACCCAAGGCATCTATCAATATTGGTGCTATCTTTGCTTATCTTTATTTTCAGTATTACAGTCATTATACATTACCAGCATTGACAAATTCACCATCAGTCAATTGCAAAAGGTAAATGCTGTGCTTGGAGCAGCTTACATCCTGTGATGATTTTATATTATATTCAGTAGAGAAGGAAAAAAGGAATTTAATTAAAGCGGGGGGGTGTCTTTTTAGGAAATCTGTGATGGGTCCTACTGGGATTCTACAATGAGGCAGATGTTTTCAGTTGCTGGATATTGATTCTAGCCCTCAGAAGCTTGCCTGTACATCTCACTAATATTTCATATTTATTGCTCTCATATTTCTTTAAAAAAGTCAAAAGTAATTGAGTTTATTGGGGGGGGAGGGAGAAGCTAAAGGAAAGTTATGTTTATGTGGTTTGTGGCCCAACCAGAAAGTGGGGATAATGATCACATGGTCATATAAAAAAGAAGAGGAGAAAATCAGGACTCTCTCAGAAGCATTAAAATAAATGTTGTTGATTTTACATCTGGCAGATTCTTAGGAAAAATGCTGTCAATGGGAACAATCTTTTTCACTGTCGCCTATTTGCTGTCTCCTTCTGGGGCAAATCCCCCCAGTAGCTGCTTCCATTCCTTTAGAGTCAGGAGCAACATGAGACCAGGGAAGGTGCCAGATAATGGAAATGGAACCATCCTGATTATTGGCACTTACTCGTATGTGTCAGAATAGTACTTGATTCTGAAATGAAATGAAATGAAATGTAATGTACTATATATTCATCATTCAACCATGGCACTAGGGAGGATGGAGGATGCCATGGCTATCCATCACTCCCTCAAAATAGAATTTAGAATTTTTTTTTTATTGGCCAAGTGTGATTGGACACACAAGGAATTTGTCTTGGTGCATATGCTCTCAGTGTACATAAGAGAAAAGATACCTTCATCAAGAATCATAATAGAATAGAATAGAATAGAATTTTATTGGCCAAGTGTGATTGGACACACAAGGAATTTGTCTCGGTGCATATGCTCTCAGTGTACATAAAAAGAAAAGATACATTCATCAAGAATCATAATAGAATAGAATAGAATAGAATTTTATTGGCCAAGTGTGATTGGACACACAAGGAATTTGTCTTGGTGCATATGCTCTCAGTGTACATAAAAAGAAAAGATACATTCATCAAGAATCATAATAGAATAGAATAGAATAGAATTTTATTGGCCAAGTGTGATTGGACACACAAGGAATTTGTCTTGGTGCATACGCTCTTGGTGTACATAAAAGAAAAGCTACATTCATCAAGAATCATAATAGAATAGAATAGAATAGAATTTTATTGGCCAAGTGTGATTGGACACACAAGGAATTTGTCTTGGTGCATATGCTCTCAGTGTACATAAGAGAAAAGATACCTTCATCAAGAATCATAAGGTACAACACATGGAGAAAGTAAATAACTGAGTAAGCAAGAACTTACTGCCTCCCAAATGCAGGTAGTCCTCGATTTACACCCACAATTGAGCCCAACATTTATGTTGCCAAGTGAGACATTTGCTAAGCGAGTTTTGTCCCATTTTACGACCTTTATTGCCACAGCCGATAAGCGAATCATTGCAGGTGTTGAATTAATAACATGGTTGTTAAGTGAATCTGGCTTCCCCGTTGATTTTGCCTGTCAGAAGGTTGCAAAAGCCAATCACATGATCCTGGGACACTACAACCATCATAAATATGGGACCAGTTGTCAAGCAACCGAATTTTGATCAGGTAATGTAGGAATGCCGCAATAGTCGTAAGTGTAAAAAAACGGTCATAAGTCGCTTTTTTCAATCACTTGTTGTAACTTTGAACGGTCACTAAACGAAGTGTCGTACCTTGAGAACTACCTGTGTCTACCTGTGGGATCTGTACCATTTTCCTCAGCCTGTCGATATTCTTGGATTACAACTCTCTGGCTGGCACTCTGAGAGATAGAATTGCAAGATGACAGGTTGGGGAAGGATAACTTACGTGCTGCATGCCAGTCGGCCCACGTGTGCCTTAGAAGCTTGCTCTAGTGAAATCTATTAAAATACTTTGTATTATGCAGCATGTGCATTTGGAACATTGCATTAGAACAATAACCGCGCGGTGGAAGGGTTTACTTCAGCCAATCTGAACTGATTCTAGCCTTCTCAGCTGGATTGATGCAAAGAACAAGTTCTTAATTACCACATACAGTCATTCAATTGGGATGATTTATCTTTCCTCCAAGCCCTGAGGGGACATTTAGGTGCTGCCAGCTCAGTGGATGTACTGACATGGGAAACCGCTGCAGATTCCATTTTCCAGTAGGCCCTATGTATTACCAAAGAGCCATGGGTTGGAAAAATTGTAACCTACAAATGGAAAATTGAAAAATATTGAACTCTTACCAAGTTAGTTGGAGACGAACTTGCCTCTTGGAATGACTCCTGTGCTGGCAGTGGCAGAGGCGACTGGGCAATGTCCCAGTCGCCTATTAATCTCTAGTCAAGAAGCTCATGCTGGAGGACCATTTCTGCATTGGGAAAATAAAACGGCATTTTATAAACTCAAGTTTCATATTAATCCTGAAGGGATTAAGCTCTTATTAGGCATGTTCAGGGTTGTCTTTTCAATTTATTACAGCGGGAAAGAAATGAGAAGTGAACCAACAGCCTTAGCGGAGAGAAAGAAAAGAATATGACACAAATATCCATTGTTCGCTCTTCTTAGGGCCATCCTTAGTCAGAATTAGGTATCCATCTGAAGCAACAGATTTTGGAAGAGCTGGAGGGAGCTGCAGGAAGGAATTATGCATGGAATGTGGATTGACTTGTGCTCTTTAAACTAGCTTTTCCTCCCTGGCTTTGCTAGAAAAAACTGGCTTTGCACTATATTTAAGTACAATTCAACATCCAGTGCAGTCAACGTTTATACACGGAATAGAAAACTATCCTCTTGCGCTTCATTGCAAGGAGTAAAATGACTTTAGGTTATACGTTTTGGTTAAAGTTTTTGTTAAGTAGAGTCAAGGTGGCACAGTGGTTAGAATGCAGTATTGCAGGTTAATTCTGCTGACTGCCAGCAGTTCAAGTCTCACCAGGCTCAAGGTTGACTCAGCCTTCCATCCTTCCGAGGTGGATAAAATGAAGACCCAGATTGTTGGGGACCATATGCTGACTCTAAACTGCTTAGAGAGGGCTGTAAAAGCACTATGAAGTGATATATAAGTCTAAATGCTATTGCTTAAGCTTTGGCTTTTGATATTGCTATGGCATTCTTCTGGACTTCCTGTAAGGCATTGAAGGGGAGGGACAGTGTTTTTCAGGGATTCTCCACCTTTCTGAAGATATCATTCCATGTTGGGGGGTGGAGAGAATATTACCTAAAGGTTCCTACTTATCAGTTCTTTTTACTATCTATATGAAACCACTGCGGAAGTCTTCCATTGGCATGGAAACTGATACCATCAATAGCCTGATAGTATCCAGCTATACATCCTAGCCCTGGACCGAACAGGTAATGTGGTAGAAATGTGGAGCCACTACCTGGAAGATGTCAGGATCTGAATGGGGAGAAAGAGACACAGATTAAGTCCCTCCAAGTTCCAAGGCTTTGGATTTCTGGCCCTAACCCTCTGCTCAGGACTTGTTTGAAATTTGGGGATCCTCGTAGATTGAGTTCCTGCTCAATGAGCAGCTGGGGATAGAGGGCTTTCAAACTAATGCATTTTTACCAATCGCATTAAGAGACCTTAGGTCTCTCATGTCCTAGGATTTCAAAAAATTTTACTACCGGTTCTGTGGATGTGGCTTGGTGGGCGTGGCATGGCTTGGTGCACGTGGCAGGGGAAGGATACTGTAAAATCTCCATTCCCACCCCCGCTCCAGGGGAAGGTTACTGCAAATTCTCCATTTCCTCCCAATCAGCTGGGACTCGGGAGGCAGAGGATAGATGGGGGCGGGGCCAGTCAGAATTTTTACTACCGGTTCTCCAAACTACTCAAAATTTCCGCTACCGGTTCTCCAGAACTGTTCAGAACCTGCTGAAACCCACCTCTGCAGCAGTCGCTCTCTCCTGAAAGCAAAGTTCATGAGACAAGAGAGAGGCTACAAGGGTTAGCATATGGCATCTTATAAAGGCTTGCAGATCAAGTGACTTGTGTGTGTGTCATGGTTCCGTTTTAGACTGACTAGCACCAGGGCATGGTTTTACATATCCATGGCTCCAACTTCAGAAAAAGCACTGTGGAAAAGAAGGGAAGGGAAGGGAAGGGAAGGGAAGGGAGGGAGGGAGGGAGGGAGGGAGGGAGGGAGGAAGGAAGGGAGGAAGGAAGGAAGGAAAGGTCAAATACTATGACAAGTTGCTATATCCTCTTTGATGTTGCTCCCATTACCTACCACTCCCTGGTAATCATTTGGGCACCACAGTGAAAATAGGTTTTCACTTTCTGACCTCAACTGCCCTGAAGCTCATTACATAAGGGGGAGAGAGAAATCCAACTTGCCATATAAAAAACCGTGTTGATGTTGGATTCCCCCCCCCACTTCTTTTTCACTTTGTTGCTATGATCAATTCCCTCCCAAGCCAGGAACGACCACATACTCAGGTGAGTCTATTTATCCACCTGCTTCACTGGCGTCTTTTCTGCTTTGTTTGCAGCCATTGTTGTTTGTGCAGCTGTCCAAATTTGCTGCACGGGTTAGTAGCTTCATTCCTTCCACATCCAGGCAATTATTGCAGATCTGCTTTTCTCTGCAAGGTTTTACAGCAAATGTGAGAAAAGATCATTTTTGAAAAGAGCCGTGAAAAAGAAAGAGAATCTTTGAAACCATGGAGAATACATATCATTGTAGGCACAGATTTTCTTATAAAAGTAGCTGCTCATTCCCAATATGTTCTATGTTCTAAATGAACCTAGAGAAAATTGATCAAATCTTTCTGACGTACTTCTAAGCTGTAATAACAGCATAAATAAAAACAGCAAGCTCTGGTTTTCCAACCGAAAAACTACTAAGAGGTTTATAGTCACTATCTCAACTAAAGCTCAGAATTGAGCAAGAAATGTGTGCTGTGTGAATTCCTCAGACTAAGAACCAATTTCTTTGAAGTTTGGGTTCAACTTATATTCGGTTCAAGTCTGATGCCTCCAGACCTGATGTTCACAAAATTGCCCACTTTACACTGCTCTTCAAATTTAGCTAACAATGGCTGGAGTAAGTAGAATGGCCACTGCTGCAAATTTCAGTAGATGTGGGTTCTTTACATATACTTTATTGATAAATAGCACAGGCTTAGCCAGTGAGAAGACTAAACAAACTTTTTCCTTAGTGGTATCCACCTATCTGCATACAGAGAGTTTTGTTCGGGCAATGCATTTAATCAGGCAGCTTCTTCTGCAATCTAATGTCTTCTGTTCCCGAAGAGCTGTATGACATGGGAATGTTTTGAGGAAACCAAGCGAAAGAGGAGATATGGAATGGACAATGGGCTTAAAACAAAATAAAAACCCTGTTTTTAAAAAGGGGAAAAAAAAGCTTTCTTGTAGAGTTGGAAATCAATCGATCAATTGGGATGGAATTAAGGGAAGCCAGCCTGGTCTTGAACGCTTAGTTCAGAATTCCTTTCCCACCTCATTCTAAGTCAGTTTATTTCTGTTTTTGAACAAGCTCCAAGAGGGTTGGATGTAAAGATTAGTCTGGAAAGTGTAGCACAGACGAATTTTTAAAAAGAACATGCTCGTTCCCTATCGAGTATGTCTATTTTTAATGTGCTACAGTAAATTAGGTTTGTGTCACTTTCTAATCTCATGTAGCCTTTGTCAAAAGAATAAAATATTCACTAAAAAGATATTTTCATGCTTATCAGAGAAACATTTCTGAGCCAAATACATACTATTCTGCAAAGTACAGAAATGCCATGGTAGTCCTTTGATCTGTTCAGTGCTTTCCAGTTTGGTTGGTAGCCAGAGGTCAATATATACTGTCTCTTCATAGATTAGTAGGGAAAGAAAGAAATGAATGAGTCTGAATATTTTATTCTTTCACATCTCACTTACACCAGCTCTGCATGTTTGGCTCCAAATACATAAGTGATTTACAGCTGTTGTAAGTGACATCCAAAGCAGGCTTTAGGCAGGAACATAGAAGCAGCGGGAAAGGAAATTAACCATGTCTCTGCTTTTAAAAAGGAAGAAATAATTCTGAATATCCTAATAGTTAACCTCAAACTTCAGATCACATGTTAAGATGCTGGTCAAAGTAATCAGGAGATTGCTATTTATTTCTGAATGTTGCAAGACAACAGTCTTGTATTCCTTATTGATGGGACAACAAACTCAAAATTAATTAAGCCAACAAATGTCCTAGGCCTATGTTTCGGCTTACTCAGCACATAGACATAGGATTGGAAGCACAATCTGGAACATGAATGGCTAGGGAAAATTAGTTGAAGTATATATGGGGTGATCACAGCCTGCCAAATACAGCTGGCCCAGCACTGGCACACTTTAATTGAAACTTGGTGAAACCATGAAACATAAGTATCATTAAGACTATCATTACTAGGGTGCAAAAATCAGACATCCAGTAAATGACAACAACAGTTTTTAAATATATTTTTGGCTGCCAGCTATAGACATCTGGGATTATTTTATAATCATTTTTATAAACATTTACAGATTCAAAGATTAAAAAAAAACTAATACAAACTAAGAAAGGAGAAGAAGGTGTTTAAAAGAAAGAAAGAAAATATAGTAAAGAAAGAAGAAAAGAAACCTATCATCTGGATTTTGGAAGTCACAAATCGAGAGAGGTTGGCCAATTTATAGAGGGCTGCCGCCAACCATAAACTGATCAGAACCAAAAAAAAAAAATCAACATTGAACATAAAATCAATACTATATTTGGACGTCCATGAAATGTCATTTGGGATAGCAATAACACTTCATTGATTCCTTAACCATTTCTGTGAATTATTTCCAGATATTGGCAAACCACAGCCTAGTTAGTATGATTTGATCAGGATAGGGTAGGGGTCTGCAGACTTGGCTCTTTTAAGACTTGTGGACTTCAACTCCCAGAGTTCCTTAGCCAGCAAAGCTGGCTGAGGAACTCTGGGAGTTGAAGTCCACAAGTTTTAAAAGAGCCAAGTTTCCAGACTCCTGGGATAGGGAATGGCTACCCAAAACACTTCAAGGTGCACAGGCTTTTTAGAAGCTGAAGCAGCTGAATGAGGAAACTGATTGGATAGATTTGAACGGGAAGATAGACTCTCAGAACTATTTCTGATCTGATAGCTGCTGAAATGGCAGGTATCATCAACACATGGTTTATGTTTATAGAGGGATTTCAGAGAGGAGAAAAAAAAAACCCAAAACCAGCATTTCAATTTCTCCCTGTGAACATTCAGAAGCATCGGGAAAAAGAAATCCCAAGGTGAACTGCAGATGAATTGTTGAGCCTTGCATTTAGTAGCACTTTTGTTTTTTACAAAAAAAAATCTTGTAGACCGTCTTTGGAAAACTGAAATAGATCATCATTAAGTTTCCTCTCTCTTGTTGTTTCTGCAGCGATACTCTTCCTCCTTTCCTTCCTCCAACACAATCGAGCCAGTATAGTTTGGCACCGACTTCCTAACCACATGAAACACTTTCCCTGGGCTTTTGTGATTTAGGTCAGATTGAATGGATAGAAAGTCCATGTTCATAAACCCTTTCCATGAGCCCTTTTTCATCCCCCCCCCCTTTTTTTTTTTTTTTTTTGCAAAACA
This sequence comes from Ahaetulla prasina, assembly GCF_028640845.1. NCBI lineage: Eukaryota > Metazoa > Chordata > Lepidosauria > Squamata > Colubridae > Ahaetulla > Ahaetulla prasina. The sequence continues at coordinate 159,458,405 of NC_080539.1, forward strand.
GCAAGAACCATGAGCCTTTGTTTCCTTTTCTAGCTTTCTCTGTTCAACAGCATGATTGCTTCCAGATTATTTCAGTTTGCTTCATGAAATCCATAAAACTAATTTTCTTCCTTAACCCCCCCCCCTTTTTTTTTTCTTATCCAGGGCTAAGATGAAAAGTTAACCTTTTTGCGGCTTTCCTTTGGTTTGAGTGGGACATGGTCAGGACAATAGTATCAAGAATCTGTTTTTGACCAACCATTCAAACTCTCTGCTCTTCGCGCTATCACTCTTAAGGAGATGTCTATGGAGATTCTCAGCTACCCAGGTTATGGTTATCCCAAAGGTGCTTTTTCAAAAGGCAAATGGTCTTTCTTGTTTTTTCCTTGGAGTTCAGAATAGAAGAGGCTTCTTAGATGAGAAGTGAAAAGTCTTCAAGGAAAAAAATAAGGAAGTCCACTTGCCTTTTGAAAAAGCATCTTTGGGATACTCTTAAGGAGACTATACTCCCACCAAGCATACAAGCAATCCAGAGACAGTAGTAGAAGAGCATCTTTTATTTGCTTTAGGGACCGTCTCTCAATGGGTATCAGCCTTTTGGAGAAAAAGGGCTGTGGGAACTTGGAAAGGGGGATTGCATGGAGTTGCAGGGATACTAGCCATAATAACATTCTTTTCTCTGAGAGTCAAGGACATGCTGCCCTGCACCTGGAGTGGCGTGACTGGGCGGCATCTCCAGTTGGGATGGTGTATTGATTGGACCATGTGATGGACATTTGGGTGCAGGGGGAATGGACTTGGACTTTCTTTTGGGTGGGGAAAACCTGGAAGCTTTCAGATTCGGGTTTTCTCAAATGTGCCAATATGACATTTCTAATAAAATGGAACTCTGAGGAACTTCTAGCCTCAGAGTCTTCTTCTGTTGGGGGTGTTACTTGGAACCCTGACATTGGGAATTTAGACTAGGAATATCAGATCCAGTCTGTGAAAATCTGGAAAACCATAAGGTAACCACAAAGAGATGTTCTTTATCTGTTTGCTGCCATCTAGAAACTGCATGGATTTCCACAGACCAAAACTGATGATTTTAACGCTCAAACTAGATGTATACTGAAAGGACAATCAAGTCACAAGTATGAAAGAGGTTGGCCAATTTATGGAGGGCTGCCACCAACCATAATCTGATCAGAACAAAAAAATCAACATTGAACATAAAATCCATACTATATCTGGACACCCATGAAATGTCACTTGGACCAGCAATAATGCTTCATTGATTCCTTAACCATTTCTGTAACTTATTGCCAGATATTGGCAAACCACAGCAAGTGGCTTGAAGTTCTCCCATTCATAAAGTAAAAACTAGTAAAAGAGAAAACTAGAGTAAGTTTTTTTTTTTAAAAAAAGCTAAATCTTAAGAAAAGTAAAAGTTGGAGTAGGGAAACTATTTATTATCTATCCCATTTTTATAGCTGCTCATTTCAAGCAAGTGACTTTTGCGTCTACAGAGGTACTGGTAGTAATGATAAGTTATAATAAGATAAGCAGTAGGAAATATTCAATAAATTGTTTTTACCTGCAAATTAAAAGATCAGAGTCAAAAGCACAATAACTTTATTAAAGATCACAAATCAACCAAAGTGAGCAAACTAAGAGTGAAAAACTTCATCTTCCACAACCAAGATTCTGCATAAGGTCTCAGACTTAACCGCAAAAGCTGGACAGATCTCTGTAAAATATAACACGAAGGAGAAGGTTTTTAATGTTTTTTTATTAGCGATTTCCAATAGGCTGAATATGGACCGGTGGATGAAAATGGAATTTATGACAGTAATCCAAGCTCCAGTTTAAAACAGTTTCAATAGATGACATTCTAATTAAGTATAAAGCCAGAACAGAGTGGTCTGTCTACTAGAGAGACTGGGCTAAATTGTAGTATGCCCTCAATGCCAGTGGCTGGGAGATACACTCAGGGATTGTGGTGCCCATGACCTCCTAAGAGCTTCCTGGAGGCAACTGGTTGAACAAGATGATGAGACTAATTAATCTTTGGAACTAATCAGCTGGTTTGGTCCCTTCCCATGGTTTTATGTGCAACCATTGTCTAGATGCCGCATCTTAAATCAGAATGTACAGCAAGCAGAAGTTATATTGGTTTGATTTAGCAATCAGGAGCACTTGCAGAGAGAAATCAAAAAGTCAAGTGGGCAATGCATTTAAAAAGAAGGACCTTGATTGCATGGTCATGGCTACCATCTTTATTTTTCACCCCAAACGCCCTATGGGTGCCCCTATTGGTAATTCGCAGGATGCCTTTAAAACTTTTAAATCTCCAAGTCTCACCTTCTGCAGGGCTTCGAAAAATTAGCGATCTTCCAAACTTTTCTGATAAATGGACTTGTCCTGTCCAGTTTTACCCGTTCCAACTTTATATATCAAGATTTTCTTCCTGTGGGTGGTTTTTTGTTTTTTTGTTTTTTTGTTTTTTTGTTTTGAAGGGTGGTGTTGGAATGATCACTTAAGTCAGCAGCACTGGATGGTTTCTTAAGACTTTCCAATTTGTCATCTACACTTATATTTACTGAGTTTCCCACAAACTATTGATTTCTCCACGCAGGCCGATGGCTATGCAAAAAAGAAGCATATTTGTATTAAAAATGTAATAACCATGGAACACTATATCTTCTGGCAAGCAATTGGTTTTAAAATTGACCCTAGCACTCAATTTAAGGAGTTTTGCCTTTTCCATGATATCTTCAAAAGATAAGTCATTTTAGCAGATTCATAGAAACTGATTCTCCTAGGGATGCAGGGTTACTCTAGCAAATGAAATGGGAGAGGTATATGAAGGGCAACTATTTGTGCTTGAAAAATAAATTTCATTTCAAGCTATGTATCTCAGGAAAACATTTTCAGTCCTAACCACATATAAATCAAAAGTGGTTACCTGTACTTTACTGGAGCCAAAAGATTAGCTCTCTCCTGATGCGATTCTTCCTGCCTGGAATTAAGCAGAAGTACAGGAGTGAGGTTATTGCAAAAACAGCCTAGCTTTGGTATTTTATACTTAACTCCCAACAGTACTTGAATATTCAGTATTTATTAGCCTTTCTAAACAGTAATGTTTTTATGTCATCTGCATACATACATTACATCTGAGATAAGCAACGTTATACAGAAGGCAGAAAAGGAAGCAGAAATAATATTCAAAGAAATTAAAGGCAGATTTTTTTTTAAAAAAAGAGCTAAAACTAGTTTACACCAACACTTTCCTTATACTTCATACTTTTATAGCTTTGCAAGTACTTCTACTTTACCACAACCATACCTTGTCTTTTATTCTTTAAGTTTCTCATCTTCTTTTTCAAAATCTCCTCAGCTTCATTTTCACTTCTTCAATGCTTCAATCAGAATTTTCTAACTTTCAGCTATTCTTAGCAAATTAATCCCCTCAGAGTTTTGTCTTCATTCTTATTACTTTTTTCTTTGATAGGGGAACAATAGTAGCATTCTTCTAACCATCAAGCCCTGGTGTAGTCTTCGCACTCACGTTAAGTCATTTTATAAGCCTTTCCAGTTATGCGGGATACACATGCGGTCTTATTATTTAATATTCTCACAACTTTTATGACTTCTTTCTCATCAGTTTTGACTTGGACGCTAACATATTAGGATTTCTTTCACTTCTATCCTACAATTTGTCTCTAGAATTTCTATACAAATATCAGAAATGCTCATTTTAGCATTCCCTTACTTCAGTTTTATTTTCAATCATTTCATCACATGCCATTTACTTCACCTTTTTTATATTAACCAATATTAACTTAGTCTCTTTAACAACAGTCTTTATCATTGGCTTTATCATTCTTTATCGTTAGCTCTATGTATACATTAGACAGTAATTGTATCCATTTTTTCAATCATATCTTTTACATGCATTACATGCCTTCACTAATTATCTCATTCTTTCATATTAAACAAACCCTTCATATCTATATGCATTTGCCATATGTGCATATGACCCATTTTATACAACGTACTTGAAATTACCAGACTTTCTAAAGTAGATACACATCAATTCCCATTCCCATTCATTCTTTGATCTCTGGATGAACCAGTAACTTTTTTCTGTACTCTGTATTCTCTTCTCTCATTCTCATCCATATATTCATCTCACTTAGCAGAATAATTTTTACTATATATCATGTTCAATTAGCATATATTTTCTAATCTATATTTTATTTATTTATTTTTCAAATTTTTATACCGCCCTTCTCTGAAGACTCAGGGCGGTGTACAGCAAATAAAACACAATAATCCAAAAATTTTAAAATGCAATATCCAGTTTAAAAATCTAATTCAATCGCTGTATGTTAAAAATATTAAGTAAGAAAATTACAAAAATAGAATAAAACCCCTATTTAAAAGCCCACTAAAAACCCACAGTATTAAAATCAATCAGGCCAGCCCCGCTTGGTGAAAAAAGAAGGTCTTGAGCTCGCGCTTAAAGGTCCGAAGATCAGGGAGAAGACGGAGTCCCACCGGCAGATCATTCCACAAGGCCGGAGCCCCCACACAGAATGCTCTTCCCCTGGGGGACGCCAGCAGACATTGGTTGGCTGACGGCACCCTAAGGAGGCCTTCCCTGCAAGAGCGGACTGGACGCACCGGACGATGGGAGGTAACTGGCGGCAGCAGGCGGTCCCATAAATATCCTGGTCCCATGCCATGGAGCGCTTTAAAGATGATAACCAGCACCTTGAAGCGCACCCGGAAGACCACAGGCAACCAGTGCAGCCTGCGCAGGAGAGGTGTTACATGGGAGCTACGAGGTGCTCCCTCAATCCCCCACGCGGCCGCATTCTGTACCAGTTGGAGCCTCCGGGTGCTCTTCAAGGGGAGCCCCATGTAGAGAGCATTGCAGTAATCCAGACGGGAAGTAACGAGGGCGTGAGTGACTGTGCATAACGAGTCCCAATCCAGGAAAGGGCGCAACTGGCGAATCAGGCGAACCTGATGAAAAGCTTCCCTGGTGACGGCCGTCAGATGGTCTTCTAAAGACAGCTGTGCGTCCAGGAGAACGTCTAAATTGCGCACCGATTCCCTGGGGGCTAATGATTTGCACCCCACAGTCAGCAATGAGGTTAGTTGACTGTGCCGGGACACTGGTATCCACAGCCACTCCGTCTTGGATGGGTTGAGTCGGAGTCTGTTCGTCCCCATCCAGACCCACACGGCCTCAAGACACTGAGTCATCACATTGACGGCTTCGTTGGGGTGGTTCGGGGTGGAAATGTACAGCTGAGTATCATCAGCGTACAGCTGACAACTCACCCCGAAGCCACGAATGATCTCCCCCAGCGGCTTCATATAGATGTTGAACAGGAGAGGCGAGAGAATCGACCCCTGCGGCACCCCACAAGTGAGTTGCCTAGCGGTCGATCTCTGCCCCCCTGTCAACACCGTCTGCGAACGGTCGGAGAGGTAGGAGGAGAACCACCGCAAAACGGTGCCTCCCACTCCCAAACCCCCCAACCGTCGCAACAAGATACCATGGTCGATGGTATCAAACGCCACTGACAGATCCAACAGGACAAGAACAGAGGAACAACCTCTGTCCCGTGCCCTCCAGAGATCATCAACCAACGCGACCAAAGCCGTCTCTATGCTGTACCCAGGCCTGAAGCCGGACTGGCACAGGTCTAGATAAACAGTGTCATCCAGGTACCGGGGAAGCTGCCATGCCACCACACTCTCAACAACCTTCGCTAAAAAGTGGAGGTTGGAGACGGGACGATAATTAGCCAAAATAGCTGGGTCCAGGGAAGGCTTCTTAAGGAGGGGCCTCACCACCGCCTCTTTCAAGGCGGCTGGGAAGACTCCCTCCATCAAAGAAGCACTGATAATTCCCTGGAGCCAGCCTCGTGTAACCTCCTGAGTGGCCAGTACCAGTCAGGAGGGACACGGGTCCAATAAACATGTGGCGGCATTCAGCCTCCCCTGTATCCTGTCCATGTCTTCGGGAGTCACAGAGTCAAACTCAGCCCAAACAATGTTCTCAAGACGTGCCTGCGTCATCCCGCCTGGATCCACCCAATCGGCGTCCAGCCCATCCCGGATCTGAGCGATTTTATCGTGCAGATACCTTCCAAATTCCTCAGCACATCCTTGTAGCCCCTTATTTTAGTCCCTTATTCATATTTGAACCCGCACTCAAGTTCCCTTCATGTATTCATCAACTCTACTTTAAAAGATCAGGCTACCGTATTTTTTGGAGTATAAGACGCACCTTAGTTTTTGGAGAGGAAAATAAGAAAAAAGGTGATTGGCAGGTGGATCGGCCTCCCGGAATACCCCCAATCAGCTGTTCCCAGAGGTGAATTTTAGCAACAGGTTCCTTGGTTGTGAGTTCTGTGCCTTGCTTTTTTTTGCTTTTTTTTTCTGCTTCTGAAACTCTGTTTCAGAAAAATCTTTTTTCTGCCTCTGAAAGCCTCCAAAATAGAACTTCAGAAAAGAAAGCCTCCAAAGCTCTGTTTGGGGACTTGTTTTCTGAAGCTTCTTTCAGCCTCTGAAACCTCCATTTGAGAAGCTGGGTGGGGCTACATTCGGAGGATAAGATGCACCCAGATTTTCACCCTCTTTTTTGGGTAGAAAAGGTGCATCTTATACTCCAAAAATTATGGTACCTTCCATTCAGATCTATTAATTTACATAAATCAATCAGATATCCATCCATTCCTTTGATTTCTATAACCACTGATCTCAACAAGTGATCAGTGTGATATACATCCTAAAACATAAATAGTAAACATAGACTAGTAAAAAGAAAATCCCACCATTATATCGTTCAATCTGTCCCAGGGGCTGAAAAGAGGAACTGGTAGAGGTGTTGTCAATTTCATCTGGTTGTTAAAACAAACAAACACTTCCTGTTTCACCCATAGTGGTTCTTCAGAAGCTCAGCAGCCCTATATCATCTACAGCATCTCCTGCTAATAGTAACAGTAATATCAATCTGTGTGGGCATAGTTTGTTCAGTATCCTACAAGTGCAAGCAAAGTCTGAAATTGCCCAACATATCGGTATTTTAACATATAACATAACATAATAACAGAGTTGGAATGGACCTTGGAGGTCTTCTAGTCCAACCCCCTGCCCAGGCAGGAAACCCTACACCATTTCAGACAAATGGCTATCCAACATTTTCTTAAAAATTTCCAGTGTTGGAGCATTCACAACTTCTGCAGGCAAGTCGTTCCACTTATTAATTGTTCTAACTGTCAGGAAATTTCTCCTTAGTTCTAAGTTGCTTCTTTCTTTGATCAGTTTCCACCCATTGCTTCTTGTTCTACCCTCAGGTGCTTTGGAGAATAGTTTGACTCCCTCTTCTTTGTGGCAACCCCTGAGATATTGGAACACTGCTATCATGTCTCCCCTAGTCCTTCTTTTCATTAAACTAGACATACCCAGTTCCTGCAACCGTTCTTCATATGTTTTAGCCTCCAGTCCCCTAATCATCTTTGTTGCTCTTCTCTGCACTCTTTCTAGAGTCTCAACATCTTTTTTACATCGTGGCGACCAAAACTGAATGCAATATTCCAAGTGTGGCCTTACCAAGGCATTATAAAGTGGTATTAACACTTCACGTGATCTTGAGTCTATCCCTCTGTTTATGCAGCCCAGAACTGTGTTGGCTTTTTTGGCAGCTGCTGCACACTGCTGGCTCATATCTAAATGGTTGTCCACTAGGACTCCAAGATCCCTCTCACAGTTACTACTATTGAGCAAGGTACCACATATACCGTACCTGTGCATTTTGTTTTTTTGTTTTTTGCCTAAATGTAGAACTTTACTTTTTTCACTGTTGAATTTTATGCAAACAAATCCCTCCAACTGAAGGATATATAATGTACCAACCCACACTTAGAATAGTTTGTATCTTATAAAACACTGTTTTATCATTTTTATGAAAAGGTTTAAGTACTCAAGGTTTTAGTGTTTGATATCCCAGGCCACATTATCCCAAGCACAAGTAATTTCAGCCTGATATGTTTATTTCCTGATAAAAGACAGCTGTGAAAGTCCTGAATGGGAGATCAGCAGACACAAGGTGCTTCATCATTGATTTTAGGGCCTATTTATTCAACCAGAACTCTATCCCTACGGAGTTTTTCCTCCTTTGTGGGGACAAATTAAAAAATTCCCCATCTGTTACAGTTTTCCATGACCCACATAAAAAAGGAGATGAGCTTTCATAGGAGGCCTGGAACCAAACACCCAACTTACTTCAGAAGATTTCTTCCTCCTTCAGAGACATGTTTGTTGCAGGACTGTCATTATTTTTTCTCTCTTATTTTTTTTTTAATGACAAATATTACTCAAAAGAAGAAATAAACCCTCTGAAACATACAACTTTTTCATAGCCCGTTGGAGGAATAAAATATTTTTGTGTCTTAGATACTCGGAAACAATAAATATATGATTCAGAATAAATTGCGGGAGAAACAAAAAAAAAAGATTACTTCTAACAAATAAAATTCTCTCTCCCATGCTTCCACTCTGTCTCATGTCGCTAATAATTAATTACACCCTCTTCCTACATACAAACTTGGAAAGAGGTTTTTAAACTTGTCCTTGTTTTCCCCTTTTTTGGAACAGGGATTAAATATCCATTGGAAGTAGAAAGTCCCATGGAAATCAGTTAGATATACTTCCATTGAACAGCCTCAGATTAAAAAATGGAAATCTTCAAATGAAAATAGCTTTCCATCTGCAAAATTAAAGGAGATTCAGGTATATAGTCTATTCTGCATTCTGCTGCAAAGGTTGCTCCATTTAATTCTCTTTTTTGCATTTGATCATCATTCCCACATGTGGCTAAAGTTTGTGTGTTCATTGCCCATGACTATATATATCTATCTATCTATCTATCTATCTATCTATCTATCTATCTATCTATCTATCTATCTATCTATCTATAATTTAATTTTGTCATAACAGTATACATAAACATTGTCATAAGTAAAAAAACATATCATGAAGAATATATATATATATATATATATAAGTAAAGAATATGCATTAGCTATATTAATTTGATATAATAAAGGGAACAATAGGACAGGAACGGTAGGCACTTTTGTGCTCTTATGCACACCCCTTATAGTCCTTTTAGGAATGGGGTGAGGTCAATAGTAGACAGTTTTTGGTTGAAGATTTTGGGATTTTGAGTAGAGACTATGGAGTCAGATAATGAGTTCCAAGCATTAACAACTCTGTTACAGAAGTCATATTTTCTGCAATCCAGTTTGAAGCGGTTGAATCTATTTTTTGCTCTTGTAATATTGCGACTGAAGCTGAAGTAGTCATTTACAGGAAGGATATTGCAATAGATGATTTTGTGTGTTAAACACAGGTCATGTCGAAGTCGACGGAGTTGTAAATTTTCTAATCCCAGGATTTCACACCTGGTGGTATAAGGTATTTTGTTGTTTTCGGAGGAGTGAAGAACTTTTCTAGTAAAATATTTCTGGACGTGTTCTATTGTATTTTTGTCAGAGATGTGGTGTGGGTTCCAGACTAATGAGCTGTATTCAAGAATAGGTCTGGCGAATGTTTTATATGCTCTAGTTAGTAGTGTAGAGTTTTTGGAAAAGAAGCTGCATAAAAATATTATATAATATATTATATATAATTATATTATCTATAAAAATATTAAGGTTATTGTCTTTAGATTAGGAGATTATTGACTGATTATGTGCCATCAACTTGTTTTTAACTCATAGAAACCACATAGCTAGATTTTTCACATGACATTGTCTGCCTCGTCTGTTCTTTCATGTCTACCAATGATACATCCAATCGCCACTGTAACTAAGTCTGTCCACCTTGTGGCTAGTTGTTCTTTTCTTCTACTTTTCCTAAGAGCCTTTTTCAGAGAGGTAGATCTTGACATAATATGTTCAAAATGTGATCATTTAAGCCTGGTCATTTGTGCCTCAACTCTGAGTTGATTTGTTGGATGATCCATTGATTTCCTTTCTTAGTTATCCATGTATTCTCAGGAGTCTTCTCCAGCACCAAAGTTCAAAAATATCAATATGCTTTCTATCCTGCTTTTTCTAAAGTCCAACTTTCACTTCAATAGAGCATCAGAGAGAGTATCATGGCTTGCATAGTTCTGATCTTTGCAGGAATGACACATCATTACAGTATTTGAATATATTTTCCAAGGCCTTCATGGATACTCCATCAGTGTTAGCACTCAGTCTTTTAATTTGCTTCTACTTTCTAGTGAAGTAACATATGAAATGACACAATGTGATAACCTAAAGCTTTGCCATATATTGATCCTCTGAAATATGGAAGATTGAGCTGCACAATTTTTACAGTTGGCTGAATAAAGCTCTGTCATAGATATTTTTTAGTATTATTCCACGATAGCAGCAAAATGAATATTATGCTATCTAATTTGTTCTTCATAAAATGTTCATTATTGTCATAATTATATACTTACCAAACTGCATACTTTTGAAAGCGTATTTCCTATGCATGTTAAGCATGTCAATTCTCTTTGATGCCCAAGAAAATAAAATTCTCTAATGCCATTTTGTAGTACTTTGGGAAGATTATTTGGTATCACAATAAAAACCGAGTGTTTAAAACACAAGAGCATATGGGAGGCATATGATAACATTTTTAGTTGATTACTTAGTTTTTTAATCTCTATTCAGTTTCCAAAATGTATTCTTGGATCAATATGCTAGATGTTTCTGAAGAACTGACTTGGAATTTTATTTGTTCTATTAAATGTTTTAGGAATAATTTCATCCAAATAGAGTTTGTTTTGGTTTTGCCTTGCTTCATTCTCTTTTGCACTCTCCCTCCCTCCCTCCCCCTCTCTCTCTCTCTCTTGCAATGAAAGAATAGAATAGAATAGAATAGAATAGAATAGAATAGAATAGAATAGAATAGAATAGAATACTGTTCTGTTCTATTCTATTCTATTCTATTCTATTCTATTCTATTCTATTCTAGCTGCATGCTAAAGTGGTTTTGTCAGGCTTTTGGACATCAGGCTTTCTCATGTTTTCCCAATAGTGCAAGCAATCAAGGCTTGCCTCTTTTATCAAAAGTAATTGCAATATAGAAATCTAGCACCCTTCAAGTATTCCATGCACCTCATGCACACAATCAAAACAGTTTTGTAATGACAACTTCTCATAATAGCACAATACGTTAACTTTTTTTTACTTCAGGGATAGTAATGCCAATAACAGAATAAAGGATATGTTTAGGCAATCTAGTAAATGAATTTGAACTAGCACAGGGCTGATGTTCTGGATATGATCTGGATCTCCACTATCTTCAGGCACTACTATGCAGACAAATACCTCCTCTGGCACCCGTCAGGAAATAAAGGCTAGGATTACCATTACCCTCCACCTAGAAACAAACAACCTACTCTCTAATAAACAATTTGGTTTCAGAAAAAAATTATCCTGTAATCTGCAACTTCTACACTGCAAGAATATATGGACTACAAATCTCGATCAGGGCAAAGCAATAGACACAACTTATATAGACTTCTGTAAAGCCTTTGATTCAGTGGTACATGTCAAACTACTTCTAAAACTAAAATCCTATGACATCTGAGGGGTTATTTAGGACCCCTAAATAATTGAATAGCTGTATTCCTGTCAAACAGAAAACAAATGGTCAAAATAGGGAGCAACCTATAAAATCCTGCACTTGCTAATAGCGGTATCCCCCAAGGCAGCGTTCTAGGATCAACACTCTTCATGCTATACATAAATGACCTTTGTGATCATATTATAAACAACTGCATTCTCTTTGCTGATGATGTAAAAATATTTCACAAGAAGAGTCCTCCACTCCTCTGCTCGCAACAAAAATATCTTATGCCACCAGACTTGAAATTCTGGGCTTAGAAAACTTAGAACTATGCTGCCTTCGGTATGACCTAAGCGTAGCTCATAAAATTATTTGCTACAATGTCCTACCTGTCAATGACTACTTCAGCTTCAACCACAACAATACATGAGCACACAACAGATACAAACTTAAGGTAAACCGCACCAAACTCGACTGCAGAAAATTTGACTTCAGCAATAGTGGTCAATGCCTGGAATGCATACTTATATATATGCTCATATATTGTATAGTTATTTCACACTTATGCTTATATATACTGTGTGACAAAATAAATAAATAAAAATAAAATAAATAAACTTCCTCTGATAAACCAGTTGTAGCTTCGGTTCGGATTCCCCTCCGCCCATTCAATATTCCCCAATATCAATAGAGACAGAAACTACTGCATGTCAAATTAAGTGCCACTAACAATATTTACCACAATCTGTCCTGCAATTATTATAAAGATAAATGAATTTACTTATTTGCTAGCTGACTGGCATATATATCTAACTCAGCTTGTCTTTGGCTGCGTTCCACAAGCACATAGTCAGAAGAGGCTAAAGTGTGAATAGACTGTAGAAAAAGGAATCCTAGAGCATAATGGGCAATGCATGTCCACAGCATTAGACTGTACAGGCAGCAATGTGTAAAGAGACGTAGGTTTGTCCAAATCTGTCTTGTGCTGTATTCTTACTACCAGTTAGAGCAGCGGTTCTCAACCTGTGGGTCGGGACCCCGTTGGGGGTCGAATGATGATTTGCCAGGGGTCGCCTAAGACCATCGGAAATATGGGAAGTAGACTTGCGAGTCGAAGAATCGCGCTCCAATGGTTGACTCCACGAGCCAGCTGCAGGCTCTTCAAATCGCTAGCCGAATTTGGCTTCAGGCGCGATGAATTAAAAAAGAGAGAAATCTTTGCTCTGATGTCTCCCTCTCAAGCCAGCTGCAATCACTTCCAATCGCTAGCCTAATCTGGATTCAGGCGCAATAAACTTAATAGGGGAGGAGTCTCTGCTTTAATGCCTCCGTCCTCAAGGCAATCGCAAGCAGTTCAGATTGCTAGCCAATAGGGTTTCAGGCGCGATAAATTCAAAACGAAAATAATTTTATGGTTGGGGTCGCCACATCGTGGGGAATTGTATTAAAGGGGTCACAGCACTATAAAGTTTGAGAACCACTGAGTTAGAGGAATATTGCATAGAATGTTTTGCTTAAGAATAATTACATAATCGCATCCAAACTAATGTTATGCACTGGATCTTATCAAACATATATTCTCCTCCCCCCCCAAGTATATCTGCCTTGTCAGAATATTCAAGGTGATTGGCTTAGTTACTTAGCAATTAAAAATGATCCACACTTAGATCCTGCATTTTTCCAGCTCCATAAATTGCTCATCACAAGGCCTAGAGAAGCTATAATTCAGATAACCCAAGACTATTCTACCCTGTTCATCTGTTCCATTTTCCAAAGAGTCACTGAGCATGTACTTCAGGTTTTCAGTTGCTCATCAAAAGGATGCAAGCTTGAAAGGAAAACTATAAATTGTCTTAAAAGACTTAAGTTCTCAAAATGATTGAATGTTTAACTCTTCCTTTTTCAAATGGTGAAGAGTAATTGAATGGATGGTTTTAGAATATTTTGAAATTGAAGCTATTGAAATTGTTGCTTCAAAAGAAACTGAAATTAAAATTCCCAATTGATTCAGATATTATGAGTAGCAATTGCAAGACTGGGCCTAATATGCCACCTATTACAGCAAGGAAGCTTCTGGAAAAATCAGGCACGTGGTCCTTACAGAAGTTTGACCTCAGGCTGTTCAGGTGACTTCCAGTTAATTCACTGGCATTCATTCTGTGCATACCAGGTTTTGCCACATATAAATGAGCTATCAAAATCCTTATGGTGATTCTGTTCACGATAGCTCGTTGACTATTGAGTTCTCAATTGGTTATGCTTCAAAAATTCCACCTGACTTATAAAGGGAGGTGGGATTGTCGTAATTGCTGCTGAAAGTTCATAACATCTGCTCCTTGCATACTATGACAAGAAGAAGAACAGTGCCCAACTTGACAAACCATCACAAATGTTAGCTTTGTTCACCAACAAAACTATGCTTCTCCCGCCATAAATAAAACTCCTGAAATGTAATGCATAATTCTTGAAAGTGTCAACTCAGTTACTGTAAGCTGCAGGGTATGCACCAGGAGGGGAAAAATCAAGATGGTGGGGCTTCAACTTTGTGGTTGAAACCCCTTCCACTTTATAAATAGAGTCATCTAAAAATAGCACATTACCAGACATCCCTGCATTTGATCTCTTAGAAGAGAGCATGAAAAATGGAATTAATTCACTCCACAAAGGATCTGGGCCTTGCAAAATACCGAGCGTGGTTTCCCTTTATACCTGGAGCAGAGGAATGGGTACAAATCTCTTACATGTAAGATCAGTTACCATTATGAGTGCATTGTCACACAGCTATATTTGAGCAAAAATCATTACATTTATTCCTGTAGAGCAGGGGTCTCCAAGCTTGGCAACTTTAAGACTTGTAGACTTCAACTTCCAGAATTCTAGAATCCATACAAATGTGGAACAACTTAGCAAAGTTGCCAAGCTTGGAGACCCCTGATGTGGGGGGGGGGGCAGAATCAAGAATCAAGGCCAGAAAAGCAGTTAGGGCACAAATGCTGCAATTTTCTACAGCTCTTGAAATGAAATAAGTCTTTTCCTGGGTTGGCGCAACAGTAGCTGCGCAAGCCTGGAAAAAAGACACAACTGCTTTGATGGATGACCTGTAAGCAATTTCTTAATTGGTACTTCCTGCTCAGTGGTGGGTTCAAACATTTTTTACTATCAGTTCTGTGGATGTGGCTTGGTGGGCATGGCATGGCTTGGTGGGCATGGCTTGGTGGGCGTGGCAGGGGAAGGATACTGTAAAATCTCCATTTCCACTCCACTCCAGGGGAAGGTTACTGCAAAATCCCCATTTCCTCCTGATCAGCTGGGACTTGGGAGGCAGAGAATAGATGGGTGCGGGGACAGTCAGAATTTTTACTACCGGTTCTCCGAACTACTTAAAATTTCCACTACCGGTTCTCCAGAACTGGTCAGAACCTGCTGAAACCCACTGCTGCTCCAAAATTCTTTGTTGCCTCTTAATCAGAAAGTGTGCATAGCCCTTTTACTATTAATATACTAGAAGGAAGGAAGATGTTACCAAAGTGTGCTTTTCTTCTCACTGTCTTCTTTCTTCTGGAAGCAGACAGTGGAAGCCAGGGGCAGAACGTTGCACATACAAATGTGGAACAACTTAGCAATGACATCACTTCATCCACTACATGTTTCAATGCTGGCAAATGAGACATGTTCAGCTCTACGCTCCTGCGAGTTGAGTCAATCCATGATGAGTTATCAAGTAATATATCTGCCATTTCTAAAATGCAACTAGCCAGGTGAAAAATGAATCATTCCTTTTTCTTCCTCTTGCAGATGATACTTTTCTTTAAAACTTGCCCTGGGAAAAACCTTGGCATGTTCTGAGGAAACAAAGAATACAGTTAGACTCAAATGGCCATTTACTTAAACTTATTTCTGACACTATTGCGGAAGATTCTTCTTTTAGAAATTTTATATGAAATTCCTCTAGGATGTTCACCACGCAATCATTACTAGAGATGTCTTTTAGCCAGGATTTATGATTATCTTCACATTCAAGATAAAATGTTCCTTCTTGATTCCATGAAATTAGATTTTAATCCAAAACAAAACAAAAAGAACTAACAGAATAATTATGTTGGTTGTCCCAAAAAGAAACAATATCTTTTAAGCTGAATGGGTAAATAAAATACGAAATTTTCATCTTATGGTACAGTAATATTCATTTCAGAAAAAGACACAAAAAGAATGTACATTTGAACAAAATGGGCTATGTTTTCTTGATTTTTTTTTTTTCTTTGTAGAATTTATGCAATAAACCCAAATTATCCATTCTGTTTGAATTGTTTATAAAGATTTAATAGAAGAGATTTGTAAGGACGTTGAAATTGTATAAGCATATGGGCATTTCCAGATGGAAATGTTTTCAGACCTGGATGTTTGAAATGGCAGGGATGGGCAGTGTGTTTCCCTCCAGATGTTTCTGGAACTTCAAATCCCTTATGCCGTTACCAGCGGAGCGGATAGTAAATGATGAAGGGAATTTTAACCCAACAACACTGAGGAAGGCTGTTGGTTACCAATCATTTTTGTTTGAGAAAGGTCAAAATGAAAAGGATAAACTCTGGAGAGTATGCAAATACAGCAACCAGTTCTACTGTTGCCTACTGTATTTGTATTCATTAGAACAGGAGTCCCCAAACCCTTGGGCTGTGGACAGACAGCAGTCCATGGCAAGCAAGAAACTGGACATGCAAACAAGCACGCCCTATCCATGCACGTGTGAGATGCAGGCAGCAGACAAAACCACACCCCCTCCAGTCTGCAGAAAAACCTCTCTCCATGGAACTGGTTCCTGGCACTCAAAAGGTTGAGGGCCACTGCATAAGAATACTTGTAGTTAATGCAAAGCATCCTTTTCCAATGCAATAGAATGTCAGGGATTGAGACCTTACACTGGGATGAAATCTAAAATTTTTCCCTACCGGTTCTGTGGGCGTGGCTTAATTGGTGGGTGTGGCTTGGTGGTCAGGTGACTGAATGGGTATGGTCAATAATAATAAAAAATAAAAATAATAAAATATACAAAACTTGGGAGGCACCGGTCTACCTTCTTTAAAAATAGACACCCCGGTCTACCAATTGCCTTTTACTGACAGGCCCCAGTCTACCTTCTTTAAAAATACTACAGCGCGGCAGTCATTTAAGGCTGTTTGCAGCTATATCACCACCGAGAGCTTCAGGGACAGAGAAGAGGAACAGCGAAGCGTGAGCAGTGGGGGGGGAGCAGGGATTTTTGCTACCGGTTCTCTGAACTACCTGCTCCCATCACTACCGGACCGCCCGATCCAGTCCAAACCAGGAGCATTTCACCCCTGCCTTACACGTCTTTCAGTCCATCAACTGGATTAACTCTCTGGAAGCTGAAAAGAACTGGAACAAATTTGGGGTTGAAATCCACCAAATAATTCGAAATGGGCTAGATCTGACCAAGGCTTGCAAAGATTAAAAAACCCAGAAATTTATTCCCTAGTTCATCCCTGATAGGGAATGTTAGTGACTGCTCCGTTTCAAGCCGCCTCCTTTCAGACAAGAGCTTTTGACTTTGGGGGGGGGGCATTTTAAATCCTGCAAAGCTTTAAAGATTTTCCCTACCTTTATTCCAATAAAAGCATGTAGGATGGGATGCGTATTTGCCTGTGGCCATATTCCCCTTCCCCAATTCCCATTCATTTTACCTGCAACAGCTTGTGACAAGAGCCTTGATTTTTTTTGTCAATTCCTTAATCAACAAAGGGGACATACTTTAATAACTAAAAAAATGTCTTGTCTTGTCTTGTCAACCAGGTGGAATTAACAAACGTTTTGCCAGTTTCTCCTGCCAACTCAAATGAGGGGTGGGTAGGTGGTAAATTAAGTGCTTTTCTTTTCTTTTTTCTTTTCTCTTCTCTTCTCTTTTCCTTTTCCTCTTCTCTTCCCTTTCTTCTTCTTTTTTTTACAAGTTCACTGATGAAAGCATGAAAAGCAGATCTTTTCTTTGAAAACTAGGTGGAAATATTTCTTCCAATTGCTCCTCACAGTCTAAGACACTGGAAAAACACTGTTTTCTTTTGTTTTTGACCACCGCATCAGCAGACATACCAGATAGGAAAGTACCAAGTTCAAAAGGGATTCAAGGAAAGGGATCTCATATGTAACCTGTCAGTGGAAAACAGGTGTCCTCCAAAACCTACCCACTGATGCTTGCTTTCCTGGCATGGATAGGTGGAGGACATAGGAAGGAAAATCTACCAGTCAGAGGCCATGATAAACACTATCTGGACAGAACATTGGGCTTTCACCATGGCTAAAGTAGACAAAGGGGTTGAAATCTGGGAAGAGATTTCTCAGGCAAGCTTCATTTCCAAAAAGTTTAGGCCCAAGAGTCAGTAGCTTAAAGTTGCATTGTGGAAAAGCTGTAGACAGGGAAATAATCCTTCTTAAAGAAAGTGGATAAGAGGCAACTGCAGAAAAGAAGTAGAAGTTGCTGAAAGGATGCTGGCTGGCTGTTCTCCACACAGCCTCAGTCATTTGGCTCTCCCGATTTTCTGTTAGGTATTTTTTCTAGCTCAGCTCAGAGATCTTAGATTTGAACTCTCTGTTACTGTACTACCCTTCCCACATTAATTTGCAAACACAAGTTTGAGAAGACATTTGTCACCACAATGCACTTTTGGTGAAAAATGTATTAACTTCAGTAACTGTAGATAATGTTGACTGCTTTTTCTATTTGTCAGACATGACAATCAACGGTTCCCAGTTGCATACGTATATCTCATATGGAAGAATGTTCACAACCACTCACTGCAAATGCTTGCTCTCCATCTTCGAATGAACACTCATCAAACTTTTAACGATGTCTCCCAGTTCCTCCCCCTCCCCTCATTTCCACTTCAACAGCATTTCATAACCACATTATTAATCTATGGAGGAGAGTAAACAGCTGGAAGTCAACATTCCCCAAATGCTGGACCAAAGCAGGGCTGTGTCCTGCCCCAGATGTCATCTGCACTCAGGCAGAAGGCAGAGCTATTCCTTTGCCTGGGCCTCTGCCTGGGCCATTGCCTGGGCTCATGAAGAGTTCAACAAATGACCCTAGTCTGAATCATCCTCTTCATGCTGTCTGGCCAAATTGATAGTTCAACTAAGACAAACTATCTTGAAGGATGTATAGGCTAAGTACTTTTGGAGTCTCAGCTTTGAGACAGAAGCAGAACTCTCTTCTGAGCTGAGCCTTCCAGCAGGGCAGACAGGAATGCCTGCAAGGAGGCCCTAGACAGGAAGCAGAAGAGCCTTGTCTGGTTTCCTCACATCACCCATGCCCTCTGCTCCTCTCGGCTTCTTAAAGCTTGCAGGCAGCCCAGCTGGGTGAAACAGTCAATGTAAATCTGTTCTTTGGATACGCAAAATGGGTCTTTCCTTAATAGAATAACAGAATGGAGGCCTTCTAGTCCAACCTCCTGCTCAAGTAGAAGACTCTATACCATTCCAGACAAACGGTTGTCTCTACTTAACAATCTCTTCTTAAAAAACTCCAATGATGGAGCATCCGCAACTCCCAGAGGCAAGCCACTCCAACGATTAATTGCTATCACTGTCAGGTAATTTCTCCTTAGTTCTAGATTGGAGTTCTCTTTGATAAGTTCTTCGCATCCTGTACTTCATATCCTGCCTTCAGGTGCTTCGGAGAAAAGCTTTAAGCCTTGGCCTGATCTCAATCAGTCCTTCAGATAAGACAAAACCTTCTTCAGGTAGATGCAGAAAGTGAGGGAAGGAAAGCACCCATGCAAGCATATTTGAAATTAAATTGAAGCCCACTCCTGTTTCAAGTGGCCCAGGAGTGGGGACAGTAGTTAGATTTTGTTCCAAGCAGCCGACACTAAGGAAAACATAACCATCTCTAAGCCTTTTAAGCGAACTGTTTTGGTTGTGGGGAAGGAATTGTTTTTGGGAAGTGGCTATAGGCTGCTTACCAATTAGCACCGCCTCAGTGTTAAAGACTGAGCTTGTCAGCTGGAAAGCTACTCCCCAGCTTCTGCCCATCTAACAGTTTGAAAGCATGCAAATGCAAGTAGATAAATAAGTACCACTTCGGTGGGAAGGTAACAGCATTTCATGTGCCTTTGGCATATAGTCATGCTGGCCACATGACCACAGAAATGTCTTTGGACAACGCTGGTTCCCTTGCCTTAGAAACGGAGATGAGCACATGATTGGACAGAGGAAATTTTTATCATTTTTACCTTTATGTCGCTAGCTCATTTTCCCCCTGCTTCTAGAGCAAATGTATCCATATTCCAAGAATGTCAGAAATCGCCAGTATTCTTTCCCCTCCCAAACCTTGTAAATGGGTGCAAGAACTAAGACATTTGAGGAAAGGGTGATAAAAAAAAACCAAACCAACAGGTGAGATAAAATTTCTCCAGAACTCTTTCCCTCAACCATTTCCATAGTACGGTGTGATTAAGAATTGCAATTTTCTAGGCACTCATGTGGGAATAACTCCTGCCACCACTATATCAGAAGGTTTACTTCTAAGTAAGTATGTCTAAGGTTATGTTGCCTGCTGCATTGGTTTTTTGGGGTCCTTAACATTCATGTTCTGGGTCACAACAATTCAAGTCACATTTTTATATAACCTTCTTTCTCTATCGCTTACAAGAGCTCAAATATATTATAGCATGATACTATAGGACTTCCAATACGCTTGTTGAGGAACAAAAGCAGAAGGATGCTACCACTGTCATATCCTGCTTGTACTACAAATATTTAAGGGATATCTGATTGTCTGCTGGTGGAACGTAACACCAGCCTAGATTGTCTTTTCAGCATGAACTAGGAGGACTCCCTTTTGACTGCAAGGACTTTAATGTACTATTGTGCATATCTAGGCACTTGCATCACTGGATACGTTTTGATAACTCAAGATAGCCACTCAAGAATTTACACAGGTGAAAAAAAAAACCCAACCTGTTACCTATTGTTCATCTGTGCCTAAGTATCTGTAGCATGAGACTTTTCTTTCCTTCTTACTTACTTACTTTCATTTGGAAACTCTCTTTCTTTCCCTGAGCCATCAGATAGGCATGATTGAAGAGGAGACAGTGTGAACTCTTCCAAGAGTGTGTATTTTAAAAACTCGGCAGACAAATTTATCTGGCAACTAAATCTGAAAGTGGAAAAGAACCTTCTCAAAAAATCAAATTAGCAGTTATATGGGACAGGATTTGGCCTTCCACTGAAGCTGAACTGGCTTGTTAGGACCTAATATTTCTTTCAATTTGGCATATTGAGCCTCGCTTTTCGTAGCGCATGAATAGGGAACATTCCTTCACTTCTACAGGCGCATCTACCAAGAATATTTATAGAATTTTGCCTCTGGGCCAAAACAAGATCATTTGACTAGCTGATGCTCATATATGTAAAAGATTCTGAAAGCGTTATAAATAATATAGGAAGCATGAAAGAAGAACTCAACTATTTCTTCTCCACCCCTTTTCGATGAAGGAAGTCTACATTGAGAGTAGGCAACTTTTGACCTTCCATATGTTACAGAACTACAATTCTCCGTACTCCTTTCCACAAGTATACTACTACTCAGGGATGAAATCCAGCAGGTTCTGACAGGTTCTGGAGAACTGGTAGTGGAAACTTTGAGCAGTTTGGAGAACTGACAAATAGCACCTCTGACTGGCCCCAGGGTTGGGTGGGAATGGGGATTTTGCAATATCCTTCCCACAGGAGAGGGGAGGGAATGGGGATTTTGCAGTATCCTTCCCCTGCCACGCCCAGCATGACATGCCCATTAAGCCACACCACACCCATCAAGCCACGCCCATGGAACCGGTAGTAAAAAAAATTGGATTTCACCATTGCTACTACTATATTATACTACTATACTATTGAGATAGTAGAAGTTTAAATCAGCAATATATTGTGGGCCTGTGGAAGCTGTAATACAAATATAATCCTTCATGGGATGAGAAACCTTGACTATGATGGTGACCCCTTGGAGGATTATTACTGTTCTTTCAAAAAGAACAGCTTGCAGATGCTCACTCACGACACAAAGGAAGTCGAGTTAGAGGAGTGAAGCTGGTGCAGGTAGCCTTCAACTTACAACCACAATTAAACCCAAAATTTCTGTTGCTAAGCGAGATAGTTGTTAAATGAATTTTGCCCCATTTTATCACCTTTCTTGACCCAGTTGTTAAAGTGATTCACTGCAGTTGTTAAGTTAGTAACATGGTTGTTAAATGAATCTCACTTCCCATTGACTTTACTTCTAAGAAGATTGCAAAAGGTATTCACATGACCCTGGGACATTGCAACAGTCATAAGTACATGCCAGTTGCCAATAAGAAATAAGACGAACTCTAGATATAACCGTCAATAGACTGGGTGAGAAGTTTGTTTAGAGTTTATGACACAAACACAGCTCATCCCAGTTTGCAAAAAATAAATGCAAAACATTCAAAGACTCCACTTTATGAACACATTCATAAAAGAGGGCTGGAGGTTCCTATTGCAGTTTGTAATATATTGCATCTTACACTTAATTCTTGCATTAAAACGCCTTGTTCATACCTGTGCACTTTTTTCCCTTGAAAATGCCTTATGATATAGAACTCAACATATAGTATCTATAAGCAACAAACTGAGGAAAATCTAATCAGTAATGTACTATTATACCATAAATATGTCTCATCTGCTTGTGATTATTAGCACATGACATGAGGTGTTCACTATTTCTCGCTGTCTTGCAAATATCTCCAGTCTCTTATTCTGTTCACTTTTTTTCAACTTTTCTTTTTCTTCAGTTCCCAGAATAAAGTCTGATTATTTAACAGCATTTCCCCCAAGTCATTATAATCTTAATTTTGCATGTGCATTGAGAGCTTCTGCACCGGAGACAAATTCCTTGTGTGTAATCAGCTTGGCCAAATGGAGTATTCTATTCTACTCTAATTTTAATTTATCCATTCCTTTTTCCAATTATTCCATCCCATCAGCATGTTCAGCTTCTCCTGAACCAGGCCTTTCTGCTTACTTTTCTTCTTATCCAACTTCATGAAGTTATTTGTACATGACTACTACACCGAAGGATGACTCAGATAAAATCCACCACCAAATGTATACATAATAATTATATATTATAATATAATAATATATTTTAGGGCAAATTAAGTTTTCAGTTGCTTTCCCAGTTTGTATGCACATAAACATAAAGGCACATGACCTTATTATGACAGGCTACAGCAGCATTTCTCAAGCTCAGCAACTTTAAGATGTGTGGACTTCAACTCCTAGAATTTCTCAGCCAATCTTGCTGGGACAGTTGAAGTCCACACATCTTAAAACAGCCAAGGCTGAGAATGAACACATGAAGTTACTTCTGAGTAGTTACTTTATTGTTGTTTGCCTAGGAACAGAATCTTGCCAGACTAAAGCAACTGTCTGTATCACTATAGACATGCTCTGTGGGACCCCCAAAAATGACTGGGATATCGGCGCTTCTTCGGAGCCCCGAAGCTGCATGCCGTATCACCATGATGCTGTTCACGCCCCTCTGGGAAGCAGCCCCTCCCTCCTGAGACTCCAAATTACATTTCACCACAGAAACACTGGACTACAAATTAGTATCCTTTCATTACCAACATAGAAGTATTGGTAATTTTCAGATAACTTTATCTTCTATTCAGAAGTTCTCATTTAGAAAGACCTAGACATATAAGCCTCCACATGTGGCAGTACTAAACAAACTAATCTGATTTTGAAAAAGCTAAGCAGACTGAGACTTGGTTAGTAGTTGAATGGAAGACTGTTGGAAAATCCAGTATTGGAGGCTAGATTGGAAAGTTGGAAAAACCATCCTAGAAGAAAGTATACGGATGTGTTGACATAGTCATCACCAGCAGTCAAACTCAACTTGAAAAATTATTTGGCAACAGTAATGGAATGATAATCCCCCTCATTCTAGAAAGAATAATCACGAGGAGAAAAAGGTTAAGGCAGAATGAATTGTGGCTGGGCCAAAATTTCCAAAACTACCAGTACTTTTTCAGTTGTTCTTGGGATTAGGAGTGAAACAAAAATCAGGCAACCCAGAGATTCAGGGAGCAAAAAAAGATATTCTCCCACCCCCAAAAAAAACTTCATGTGAGGAGCTACCACCGCTCTTCTTGAAACTTCGAATGCAATGAAAGTTTCAGGATTTTTGCTTTTCAGGAAAGCCTTCTAGGAAACGCAGCAATGAAGAGGCTGTAAAAGAAACCGCACACTCTGTACAAGGGCATAAGACTTGAAATGTGAAAGCCAGACAGCAAGAATTTTTTAAACCAAAAAAAAAAAAAAAAAGATGGACTTTCCTCAATTAACTTGTACAATTAAATAAATGGCAACTTCCACTCTCCAACGTTCATCTACAGTAATGATTAAAAATTATGTTGTTAACTTTTCAGAGGGATAATTTGTTCAAGAAATTGCGAAAGCGTGTAAAGGAAAAGTGATGAATCCCTTTCCTTCATTATTTTTTAGAACAACCTTCTGCCAATACTCAGTCATCCAGGTCATGGTTGTCCCAAAGGTGCTTTTTCAAAAGACAACTGGATTTTTATTGTTTTTCTTTGTAGATGTTTTACTTCTTATCCAAGAAGCTTCTTCAGCTCTGACTGGATGGTGGGGAATGGAAGGATTTATATTCCTTGCAGAAAGCTGGTCATTTGCATCCTTTTAGAGAGTCATTGAGGCCACTTGGAGGTTTGTCTGCATCCTCAGGGTCACCTGAGTAGTGCCAATGGGTGTGGATCCTTCTTGGAACAGCTGAAAGGATTGTGTCGTGGAGCTGTGTTTTCTTCAGGATGTTTGCACTACTCAGGTGACCCAGATGACACAGACAAACCTCCAAGTGGCCTCAATGACTCTCTAAAAAGAATGCAAATGACCAGCTGTCTGCAAGGAATATAAATCCTTCCATTCCCCACCATCCAATCAGAGATGAAGAAGCTTCTTGGATGAGAAGCGAAACGTCATCAAAGAAAAAAACAAGGAAGTCCAGTTGCTTCCTGAAAAAACCACCTTTGGGGCTTCTCCCAATGCCTTGCAGGTACATTAAATTTTAAATTGCATCGTCTTCAGCTTTATAGCTAAAGGTTTCTTACAACAGTCCACAGGTTAATCTTACACATCCAGAAGGCACATCATGTTCGTGCACCCTAAGGGCACATTCCAAACACTCCACCATTTCAGTGCGGTTGCAGTGGGACAAAATGAAGCCAATGTATAACTTTACTTTTTCTGGAATTTCAAATGATTTAATCAAACTGTGTTTTATTAGCACGGGCTGGCATGCTAGAGCCTGCCTGTTTGTCTTTGTAAAGATAACATCGCTAGATTTTATTTGATTTTTTCTGAGAGGAAAAGAATCACCAATCTCCTAGAATTCTCAGCTTTGGTATTGTTAGTTTAGCATATTCTATCACAGGCTTTGGACACTGATGTATCTTGCTCTCCTCTCCCTAATGAACTATGTTCTCTTCTATCTAAAACTCAAAGCATTATGACTGTATATCGATACAACTAAAAGGTAGGATGGGCTTTTGAAGTTTGGGAGGATGTGGAGATTGATCTTCCCGTGGAAAAAGCCAAGGGGAAAATTTACAAAGCAGGATTGATGAGTGCCGAGTCAGAATATTTTCCTTCTTTTTTCTCTCTCTCACTCTCTCCTCCTCCTCCTCCTCCTTAGGAATTACTTTTAAGACAAGCCTGAAATGTAGCCAGACGCAGATTTAAAGCCAAAGGAGTGTTGCTCTTTAAAAGCCTGGGAGCAAAGCAAAGCAAAGCAACAAGGTACAGGCTCACAGATAATGGCTGGAGTCTGACGTTAGAAAAATTGAAACTGGAAAAAGGACAACAACTGTCTGGACCACAAGAATAAGTAACTGCTGGAGCAGCCCAACAAAGGAAATAGTACATTCATCATCACTTACAATCTTGAAATTAAGACTGGATGGCTTTCTGGAAGATATGCTCTACTTTAAGCACCAGTGTTGGAGTCGATAATATTAATTTGCTTTTGAAAAAGAAGAGTGGTTCTTTCCTATGGAAAGCTGCCTGGAGAAAATACAGTCATCTGCATTGAAGGAGAAGGTCAGACTAGGTGCTTTTGGTGCTGTCAGATGGTTCGGGAAATTATATAAATACACATTATTCATTTTTTTTTCAACACAATAGAACTTCTATAATTACACTATAGCTATTATATGTAGGTGCAGGACCTTTTTCAAAGAGGTACAAGGTGTCCAGTCCAGACCCATCAAATTATTAGAGCTTCATCTAATGGACCAAAACTTTTTTCTAACATTTTGTCCTAGGGGCTATCAGAGCTTTTGAAAGTCTCAGGATGAGCCCAGAGCGAAGGAGAGAAGAACAATTTCCAGGAAAAGACAGTTCCTCGCGTAAACTTTGTGCATGTCTAGTCAGAAGTATTTCAAGGAAATCGCATACCTTGAAAGTTCGAATCAATTCATGGAAGATCCATGGATAATCAGAGTGACTGCCTCGGAAGGCTATCTGCTGGAGGAGTAACTGCCTTCCTTGGGCGGTTGGTTGGCCACTGTGAGAGAAGATTGCTGGACCAAGATGGGCAGGGTCTGATCCAGCAGTACATTGCCTATGTGTTTGTGTTATATTCCTACCATTTTTTTTAAACCCCTCATTTGGGCAGGAGGGAGGCTCTCAAACTACAGAATTGCTGGTGCAGATCAGTGATAAGCTAATGTGTTGCATAATGAAAACATGAGAAGATGTCAATTGGATCAAGCCAAAGACTTATCTAGGCCAACATGCAGTATCATACAGTGGCCAACCACATACATTTAAGAAGACCACACAAGCAGGACAAGAGAAAATGCAATGAACTAAGCAGTGATCTCTCTCCCTCTCTCTCTCTCTCTCTCTCTCTCTCTCTCTCTCTCTCTGTGTGTGTGTGTGTGTGTGTCCCCAACAACACTCATTTCTCAATAGTCAGTAGTATAAACATTCACAAAAACATAATAGAAGAGAACGGCTCAAAGTTATAGATTTTCTTCATTTCCTGTACCACCCTAATTTCTCAGATAGCAAAGTCTAAATTCCTGCTCATCCACGAAGCTTGATCCAGTTTGGCTCTTATTTAAGTCCATCTTGCAAAGCTGCTACAGAGATGAAAGAAAAAGGGGAGAGAGGATGCCAAACTCCTTAGTGGATAGAAATGATATGGATCCAGCGCCATGCCTCACTGAGAAATAGATTTGCTTTCAAACATCTTGAATATATCCCTGCTACAAATGAATTAATTAGTCGTGGCATTTGGATTTAGGCCTCTTAATGGCTTGATCAGAAGATCCAATGCTTTGCCAGATGCTATGTTGTACTCATTTTGCAAAAACTATCGGGCCACATCCATCAGGTCAAATGATTAGAATTGGAATGTAAATCCCGTTGTCAGATTAAATTGGCTGAAATCCAAATCATGTTTAGGTTTAACAGTTTTATGGACCTCAGCCAACTCAAGGAGAAATCTCATCCTACAGATGTCAAATATAAGACGCTGGATTCGCTGGTGTGTCTTTTATCTGGCCTCACTCTAAAGGAACTTCAGCCGGAGAACAGAGAAAACTTTAAAACAATCTTAATCTCTCTTCAGATGGAGGAGCTCTTCCACGTCAACCTCACTCACAGAAATTTTTCATATGAAAGGAGAAGACTATCTTTGTTTTAACAGCAAGACAAACGAACAAGTGAAAGCAGCATACATTTTCCTAAAGTGAGCCAATGGACTTCAGTACAAAAACCTCCTGCAGAAACTATTGAGTCCAATCAGGTTTCTCCAAGAATGAATTTGGCTCACAATACTCAATCCATTTATAACCACAATACATTTGGTTATGACCCAAAAGTATACTAGAAATCTGAGTGGAATTCCCCGTTGACCAAGATTTCCTAATGCTGACTTAGACTAGAAACCAATGTTATACAGCTTTCTATTTCAGACACTGCTAATTCCTCTGAATTTGAACCTGCTTGCACAATCCTTTACCCATACACACTCACACAGATATACACATACAGGAAATGCCTCTCATAAATTAATAATACTAATTAATCAGGATTTTAGAGTTAATGGTTGAAAAATAAATGAAAAAGAATTCAGATGTCCTCTAAATTCTAACATGGATCCTGACTTTTCCCAAGAGACATTAAAGCCATGGTCCACTTGGATATAAGAGCTAGATAAGAGATGATAGAGAGAGGGGGGGATTTCTATCCCAAGTGGACCATGGCTTTAAAGTCCATAAGTCTATCTCTATCATCTCTATATCTATCTATCTATCTATCTATCTATCTATCTATCTATCTATCTATCTATCTATCTATCCATCTATCTATCTATCATCTAGCTAGCTATCCTCCTAACTCCTATATAAAAAGGTAAAGGTTCCCCTCGCACATACGTGCTAGTCGTTCCCGACTCTAGGGGGCGGTGCTCATCTCCGTTTCAAAGCTAAAGACATCTCCATGGTCATGTGGCTAGCATGACTCAACACCAAAGGCGCACAGAACGCTGTTACCTTCCCCCCAAAGGTGGTCCCTATTTTTTCTACTTGCATTTTTACGTGCTTTCAAAACTGCTAGGTTGGCAGAAGCTGGGACAAGTTACAAATCCCATTACACCGCAGCAACAGGGATTCGAACTGCTGAACTGCCGACCTTTCGATTGACAAGCTCAGCATCGTAGCCCCTTGAGCCACCGCGTCCCTATATAACTCCTATATAGATCACTATAAATCAAAATCCTTTCTGATTGTGTGGGCATGAGCTCATGTATATACACCCTATGTTAATCTTCAACAAATAGGAAAACTACTTCTATTTAAAAAATACAGTTGGAATAAGCAACTTGGTACTTTTCAGCCGCTTCCTATCACCGAACTCAGCCTTGCTAGTGACAAGGAATCGTGTGAAATGGAATCAAAACATTGAGAGAGAGCATCTGTCGTGTCCCACTCCTCCTCTGACGGCCAGGTCGGGGAAGTCCGTATCAAGCGTGCCTCTGCAGCTCTGCCAAAGTCCTATCAGAGTCCTCAGGGCAGGCAGGAATCCAAGGTGTGACTTCAGCAATCCAGATTAGACTTTGCCTGACTCAGAGAAAGCCAGAAAGCAGATCCTTTATATAGGCCATGGGGTGTGGCTCCATGACTCAGCACTTATCCAGGCCTGCCCCTCCCTTCCTTTTGCTGACATCGCCTCTCCATTCTCCAGAAGCGTGGATCTACCCATTGCATCGTTTCGTCTCCAGCTGTTGGTAATCTCAGCTCGTGGCTGGCTTCAGGCGCACATGCTATCGGAGGGAGGTTTGTTTGCTCGGTTTGTCCGGGCATGGTGCCAGGGCTGGGGGCTGGAGACATGACAGGACATTCTTCTGTACTATCAGTCTCTGGCTGAGATAGCAGGAGATGAGAGGGGCCCGGCTGTGGGGGGTGGGGGGCGAGCGAGGCACAACAGCATCAGAGTGCATATTTCTGACATAATAATGTTTGCATCTCTATGGAATAGACTAGTTTTAAATGCTATTTTTCATGTGTCAAAGTAAACTCCATGCTCAGCACGTGAATCTCTTTGTGGAAGGAACAACTGACCCTCCATTTTTTACAGTGGACAAAAACAGTCTATCCAGCTGCAGCCCAAATCCTGGGAATCAACAGGGTGGGATTTAGTGAAGGAGATTAGCCATGCCCTATAAAACCACAACTTTTTTTTTTCTATCAGAACATATATACATATAAAAATGTAATGCTCCATTTCCAAAAAATTGGGAGTATGTTCCTATCCAAGGATAAGCATTCTACCATCCCACTGATTAGAGCAAGAGAGTGTTAATAGTACATTTATCTCCTCTCTTCTCCGCCTTTTCAGCACAAACACTTCAGATTATTTTTCCTTACAGTTCTGTTTGATCTAAGCAGCAGGGCTCTCTTAACAGCATTACGGGCCCCAAGCAAAGCAGTGTACTAGGGCCCAGTGGTGAAATTCATTTTTTTAAAAACTATCGTTTCTGTGGGCGTGGCTTGATGGGCGTGGCAGGGGAAGGATACTGCAAAATCTCCATTCCCACCCCACTCCAGGGGAAGGATACTGCAAAATCCCCATTCCCTCCCCACTCCTGGGGGAAGGATATTGTGAAATCTCCAATTCCCACCTCACCTTGGGACCAGCCAGAGGTGGTATTTGCTGGTTCTCCAAACTACTCAAAATTTCCACTACCAGTTCTCCAGAACCTGTCAGAACCTGCTGGAGCTCACCACAGCTGGGGCCCCTACAACTACTCCTCACAGGAATAAAAATGTAAATGGTTGATAAAATTAAACATATATTTGCATGTTAGTATGAATTTAAAAAATGTAGTAAAATGTAATAAATATGTTGCTGTATTTATATGATACAAGGTGCGTTGAAGGGTTAACATACACAGAGTAGTATGGGCTCCCTATGCTTTTGGGGCCCATGGGCAAGTGCCCATCAGGCCCATGCATTAAGACAGCCCTGCTAAGCAGGACCGTTTTTTCCTACTACTCACTCCAAGGCTGGAGGTTCCTCATTCTAGACTTTCAAGGCTCCCTCCTTCCTTTACCTCAGTCAGTCTGATGGCCTTTGAAATGGGTTTGACTACTTTGTTATTTGGCTAATGGGTTAGTCTTGACCTCAGTATTCCATCTTACTCTCCTAGGATAATGCCTGCTTTCTTTTACTTGTCAATGTAGGAGCACTCGGTCATATTTCAGGGCATTGTTTTAATTATGTATGAGTTTTGGGTTGCAAATAATTATTTACAAGTTCGGCTGTTAAAAAAACTGTGAGCTAATTTTATTGCATGGAGTTACATAACACTGGGCCATATCTTGGTAAAGTCATGTTGTTGCTAAGCATAAATTAAATAGGTTAACTTTAATTAGATTGTGTCCCTTAAAATTACATTATTAAAAAAACACTATTTAAAAAAAGGTTGGATGGAGGATGGATGGATGGACAGACAAACATCCTGGAGCTGCCTTGGAAGGAAGGAAGTTTTAACTTTCTGATATTTCTTCAACAATGTTCAATTCAGAAAGCAAAACATCTACAAATAAATAGATATTACATCATACTCATTTCCCCACAAAAAAAGACAGATAACTCAAGAAAATGTTTTAGCGCTTGCTGTGTTTGTGAGAAGTATTTTATATTTTAAGGATTTTTACTTTTACATAGTATAACTTTCCGTAACCAGATGTCTCCAGATATGCTACCCATGCTGATTGAGAGAAGTGTGTGGGAAATAGGTTGACTTGTAATTCGAGGCCTTTTCCACTAATGCACAAAGCTGTTCAATGCACAAATTCTTTCTGAGGTTCAGTGTCTTGTCTTGCTCATTTTTACCAGATTCTGATCCAAATCCTCAAACTGATCATACCTAAAATGGAGTCTCTGCAGATCTCCATATGTTGCCGAATTCCAACTCCCTGCGTTTATCATCATTGGCCATGCTAGCAAATGCTACTGGGAACTGTATTCTGGAACACCTACAAGGCAATACGTTTATCAACTCTGAATTACACATATGGATGTGAGAAATTATTGGTCCATCTAATCCCACGTTACCTTCTTTGACAAGGAATAGTCACCAAGCCATGTAAAAAAAAAATGCCCAAGACTAAATCTAAAACATCCAGATCATATTCTTTAGAATAGAATAGAATAGAATAGAATAGAATAGAATAGAATAGAATAGAATAGAATAGAATAGAATAGAATAGAATAGATTTTTTTTTATTGGCCAAGAGTGATTGAACACACAAGGAATTTGTCTTGGTGCATATGCTCTCAGTGTACATAAAAAAAAAGATACGTTCATCAAGGTACAACATTTACAACACAATTGATGGTCAATATATCAATATAAATCATAAGGATTGCCAGCAACAAGTTATAGTCATACAGTCATAAGTGGAAAGAGATTGGTGATGGGAACTATGAGACGATTAATAGTAGTGCAGATTCAGTAAATAGTCTGACAGTGTTGATGGAATTATTTGTTTAGCAGAGTAATGGCCTTCGGGAAAAAATGTTCTTGTGTCTAGTTGTTCTGGTGTGCAGTGCTCTATAGCGTCATTTTGAGGGTAGGAGTTGAAACAGTGAGTTTCACTGTGAGTTGAGTCTTCTGGACTCAATTAAACCTTGCTCTAAAAGTCCATATGGACATGGACAACCCAGAAACAAACTAGGAATGGTTCCAAAAGGAACTTGTTAGAAATGATTCTCTAGCATTTTTCCTGAATCTCTGTCACTATAAGCATGAATGTAGAAAGGTGCTTGTGCAAGGGCATCCATGTGTGGATATACTGTACGTGTGTGTAGTTATTAGCAATTCAAATCAATCCACTGCAGAATGAAAACCTCTTTATTGAAGGTTATGGGTAATTATGTATACAGTATGTTGGTCCTATGTACCGGTACATAGCCAGATAAAATAGAATAGAATAACAGAGTTGGAAGGGACCTTGGAGGTCTTCTAGTCCAACCCCCTGCTTAGGCAGGAAACCCCACACTGCTTCAGACTAATGGTTATCCAACATCTTCTTAAAAATTTCCAATGTTGGAGCATTCACAGCTTTTGGAGGCAAGTCGTTCCACTTATTAATTGTTCTAACTGTCAGGAAATTTCTCCTTAGTTCTAAGTTGCTTCTCTCCTTGATTAGTTTCCACCCATTGCTTCTTGTTCTACCCTCAGGTGCTTTGGAGAATAGTTTGACCCCTCTTCTTTGTGGCAACCCCTGAGATATTGGAACACTGCTATCATGTCTCCCCTAGTCCTTCTTTTCATTAAATTAGATATACCCAGTTCCTGCAACTGTTCTTCATATGTTTTAGCCTCCAGTCCCCTAATCATCTTTGTTGCTCTTCTCTGCACTCTTTCTAGAGTCTCAACATCTTTTTTACATCGTGGCGACCAAAACTGGATGCAATATTCCAAGTGTGGCCTTACCAAGGCATTATAAAGTGGCACTAACACTTCACGTGATCTTGATTCTATCCCTCTGTTTATGCAGCCCAGAACTGTGTTGGCTTTTTTGGCATCTGCTGCACACTGCTGGCTCATATCTAAATGGTTGTCCACTAGGACTCCAAGATCCCTCTCACAGTTACTACTATTGAGCAAGATAGATGTTTTTTGACTTCCCAGGCTAGGACTGAGATAGTGACTGGCCAAAGTATCCAGCCAGTTCCCATGCTTAAGAGTAGAACCTGGGTCTCCCCAGCCCTAGTCCAGCAAATTCATGATTACATTAGATGAACATCTTATATACATTTTATATACAGCCAGGAGCAGGGAAATCCAGGATGTAGCCTTAACCATGAGTGGTAGATTATCAATTAAGTAGTAGATTTCAATGAAGGGCCATTATCTTGCCTTGGATTAATTTGGGCTGATAGAACTTTAAATAAACATAAATAGTTAATCCTGGAGTTATTTCTCTTTTCTTTTATTGCAGCACATAAAAATCCAACAACAGAGATTATTTTTTATTTACTTTATTTTTTTAAACCAGTTTATGTAGCCGCCCATCTCACAAATAAGAAACTCTGGATGGTATACAACAAAAATTCTTGGCAGCGTCAAATGTTCAGTCAAACAAACCCAGCTCAAGATGTTCGATTTCCACATTTTGTCTTTGCAAAGTTTATTCTGGTCTGCATTCACTGCTCTCCCCCTCAGTTGCACCATACCCATCATTTGCCTTGCCCTCTCCACCCCCCCAGCAACCCAGGATTAACATCCCTTGGTGGACTTATAAATAACAGATTTCTCAGCTTGCACTGAAAACTGTTTTCAAAGGAAAAGAGTCCTAATCATTGCTGAGAAGATCGTGAGGCAGTGATCTGGGGGAAGCTGTATCTGACTGATCACCGCCTTGGACCTGAATCAGAAAAAACAATTCTTTTATTTATGACTAAGATAAAAAGATGACAGAACACTGGAAGATATCTTGTCTTCTTGTTTGGCCCCACCAGGTGTGAACTACAAGGAAAACCTTCCCACTCATATATTTCCCTTTTGGAATGACTGGGAGCAAAAAAAAAGAAGAGCAGTATGTAGGTAGGTGTGTATTCCTGTCTTTTCATGGCACCTCTGAAATTTGTAACTCTTCCTTCCTTTCATAGAGTTAGATATATAGGACACAGCCCACAGCTCTTGAATGCAGTCTGCTTCCAGATATTTGGCATAGTTTATTGAAGGTAGTACTTGGTTTCCCTATTTTTAAATGCTTTCAGGCATACAGATAGCTTGTGGGCTCTCTCCCAATTCATGTCTTTCCCTTCACTGTTTCCATAAGTAGACCCTACGATAAAATGTTGCTACAGGGATTTCTAGAATTCAACTCCCCTGCAGTTTTATCCAGTGTTTCTTTCTCTTTCTTCATTTTGTTCTATGCCCAACAATCAACATTCCACAACTATCCATCGTTCTTCATCCCCATTTGGCCCATCGGTAAAGCAGGCTGAAGTTGTCCTTAGCTGTAGTTGTTAAGGTAGTTTTTCATCTTGTCTCTAACATCCTTCAATGGCAGCCTTGGCGTATATAAAATTTGTTAGGCTTGGTCACTCGTCACCTTGGCTGGCAGTGGCTGGGAACAGTAGCAATGAAGCAAGACAAAGATCAGCAACTTCTTGCTTAGATGGTGTTCTGTTAGCTGACCCATGGATGGATGGATAAACTTATACAACCACAACAGAGAAAGGCCCATAATGTGTGGTCAACTCATCTTGGTTTCCCTGAATATTTCTCACCTTTTGCACCCTATGAAATTCCTGCAAAACTGATGATACTTCAATATTGAGAATACAAGGGAGTCGGGCTGTTCTCTAAAGCACCTGAGAGTAGAACAAGAAGCAATGGGTGGAAACTGATCAAGGAAAGAAGCAACTTAGAACTAAGGAGAAATTTCCTGATAGTTAGAACAATCAATATGTGGAACAACTTGCCTGCAGAAGTTGTAAATGCCCCAACACTGGAAATTTTTAAGAAGATGTTGGATAACCATCTGCCTGATATGGTGTAGGGTTTCCTGCCTGGGCAGGGGGTTGGACTAGAAGGCCTCCAAGGTCCCTTCCAACTCTGTTGTTGTTGTTGTTGTTGTTGTTGTTGTTGTTGTTGTTATATTCACAGTGTGCCTCTTAGAAGCAGAGAGTATGATAGTCATTTTAGCCTGTATTGACTTTTGTAGCTATTAAATATTCATTTTGCAAGCTGGATATGTAACCTTAGAATAACAGAGTTGGAAGGTACCTTGGAGGCTTTCTAGTCCAACTCCCCTGTTAGGCAGGAAACCCTACACCACTTCAGACAAATGGTTATCCAATCTCTTCTTAAAAACTTCCAGCGTTGGAGGATTTACAACTTCTGGAGGGGACATGTCAGAGTTATCCATGGAAGATTAACTCAGTACACAGATTGTTCTATTATCAGTGCTGCAAGATTGGATGACTGAATGTACAACAAAAAAATCATAGGATTAGAATCCAAGAAATTTCCAGAGAATACTTTTTCCAAAGATTGATTTAAGAGTTTGGGATATCTATGTACCAATCCTTTGCAAATGGCTGCAAAGCAATGTCAGAGAATTTGAGCTTTGTAAGTTCTGTATAAAATGCAGTATTAAAAATCATATAATTTTTTCCCAGTTATTTTAACTGGAAATACTCAGAATGTTCGCTTTGTCCACAAAGATGGAAACTCTACGACCTCCTTAGCAGACTGTTCCACTGTTATGCAGCTCTTATTCTCAAGATTTTTCTTATATTTAAGCAAATTTGGGGTATCTACAAACTTCCAGCCTTCTTGTTCTAGTTTATGCTATGATTCTACTATCTGTAACATTCCAGAACACAGTTCCAGTTCCTCTTCCTCTCCTCCTCCTCTTCCTCCTCCTCCTCCTTTTCTTCTCCTTCTTCTTCCCCTTCTTCTCCTTCCTCCTTCCCCTTGCCCTCCTTCCCCCCTCCTCCTTCTCCTCCTTCCTGTCCCCATACTGTAAAACTTTAAATGTCATTTCAACAAATCAAAGGCCTAAAAGCCTCATAATGTTAGATAAAATACACTGAGAAAGCAAACTGAAAGCCAAAGGGGAACCTACAATGTTTTGCATTTCGCTGTCGAGATTAGTAAAAGTATAATACCAAGGGCAGTTCACCCAAGCCATACTTTCTGAATTTGAGCAATCATGATTCTTGGGTTTGTTTTGCTTTTACTTTACTTTGAAAAAGGTAACCAGCCTAAACAAAGCTCAGAACAAGCTAGCTAGCCAGCAATCCTTGGACCTTCTTCCCCAAGGTTGTGTACTGGAGCATTTGCAAATGAGCTTTACTCTAATCTGCTCCCCAGAGAAATTTCAGAAAGAGCTGTAATCTGATCAAAGTTTTGTTTTGTTGGACTGTTTCTGTGAGAATCTAATCCTCGTCTTCAAATAAGAGGGAATGCTTCCAGTCTGGTAGCATTAGCAACTTCTCGCCAAAAGGGATAATGATTGTGTCCAACATTCAACAGGTATAACAAGTAACGCATTTTTGTTTATATGGATGCTACTTGGTTCGGGCTTAGAAATATTTCCTCTGCAGAAGGTTTTCAAAATTCTGATCAAATATCCTAGTCAAGCATAGATGTCTGGATTTTACTGATATGTGTTTCAATCATATCCTATTTGATGTAAATAACCAGGCCTTTATCACCCTAAGCTAACAGTTACTGTAAACTGTTTTGCTATCAGTTTTCAAAATACCTGTACATCCAGCCCATATTAAAGGAAGTAGCCTAAAAGTACATCCTAGAGCAATTAAAAGGTTAAACAAAACTATTATTAAATAACATTTCTCTGAAAAACAAAATCAATTTATTGAAGTTTAAGCTATTACAAGATTCTCTGCTGTTTATTTCCTTGTGGTTTCATTCTTAATTTCATTTCAAAATATGGGGAGGAAAGGAATGGAAATTATAAGGATAATTTGTTATTGTTATTAACCCCATTAATGTAATTTACTAGTTAAATATGACTACAGCGCTCTTATATGTTCACAAGTCTCACTGAATTGAATGGCCTAAGACAAAGTAAGGGCTCATAGAAAAGTGTAACTGATTAATCATTTTACCTTTTCATCGAACAGGTAAATCACCAAACATTTGTACATGAGCCAAATGATAAGATAGGCATGTTTCTGACATACAAAAGGGAGCGCAAAAGAGAGCCAATTTTCTTTAAAAAAAAAGAAAAGAAAAGACTAGAGCTTGCTAAGTAAAATCTAGCCTTGCCATTCACGGTCAAACCCATTAGAGGTGGCTAAAAAGCGAGAGGTTTTTTTATATATATAAAAAAGTTTTATTTTTACAATCATGTCAAACAACTCATTCAATGTACAGTTTTATACAATTAGTCGGGCCTGCCCAGTCACCACCCCCACTTTTTAACACTCTTCCCTCTTCTACCTTCTTTTACTTTCCAGACCTTCCTCTCCTTCTCTTATCTACATCCTCTCCTCCCTCCACCCTACACCTTCCTTCTCCCTCTTCTACCCCTCTTCCTTCCTCTTCTCCTCTTTCCTACCTCCTACTCTCTTTTCTCCTCCCCACCGTTCTAAAATGGTAACTGGGCAGACCCGACCCTACATTAATTATATTTATACATCTTCAATAATCCCTGTACATTAACCATCACTCCATCTCTAGCCTCAACCCCCAATTCCCTCCCCTTACCCCCACCCCCACCCCGACTTCCCAGAACAAAATGCAGGGTATCAAAACTAACAATCATAATCTAAAATAATTCCTAAATTATAATCTCTAGTCTCTCCACACTTAATCACACTCTCAATTCCCCTCTCCTTCAGAAATATATCTAATACAAAATATTTCCTAAATTTACTCATATGCTATTCGATATTTTTTTATCTGATACTTATTTTGAATATAATCAATCCACATTTTCCATTCTAAAATATATTTTTCTTGTGTATAGTCTTTCAAGTAAGCAGAGATTTTTGCCATTTCTGCCAGATTTGATACTTTAAGTGTCCATTCTTCAATTGTAGGTAATTCTTCTTTCTTCCAATATTGAGCAATCAAAAGTCTTGTGGCTGTTATTAAGTTCAAAATCAAAAGCGAGAGGTTTTTATGTGCTATTTATTCGTGCATTTTTCTTCTTCTTGAGTCAGGGGCAACTTTTCCTCCCTTGTCCACTCGCGCCACCACTTTGCTGGCTTTTTGAAGAGATGAGTTTTCTTCTTCTTCTTCGAGGGCTTTTTGCTCAACCCGCGCGTGGGGTCGAGACGCTCACTTTTTGGAGACAGGCCCCGGTTCCACTGAGGAAGCGGATCTGTCAAAAGGTGGCAAAGTTGGCTTCCTAACGAGCGAGCAACCGGGAAGGCAGCCCTTAGGATCAGTTTTGGCACCCAAGTTGGAGGGGGGAGAGGGGGGATGTGCCCTCTTCACAGGCTTCAAATTCTCCTGGTTTCCCTCCATATTCTCTTGCGCTTTGGGAAATGTGCGCTTCCCACCCTTTCTTTTAAAAAGAAAGATGTGGAGACTCTAGAAAGGATGCAGAGAAGAGCAACAAAGATGATTACGGGACTGGAGGCTAAAACATATGAAGAACGGTTGCAGGAACTGGGTATGTCTAGTTTAATGAAAAGAAGGACTAGGGGAGACATGATAGCAGTGTTCCAATATCTCAGGGGTTGCCACAAAGAAGAGGGAGTCGGGCTGTTCTCCAAAGCACCTGAGGGCAGGACAAGAAGCAATGGGTGGAAACTAATCAAGGAGAGATGCAACTTAGAACTAAGGAGAAATTTCCTGACAGTTAGAACAATTAATAAGTGGAACGACTTGCCTGCAGAAGCTGTGAATGCTCCAACACTGGAAATTTTTAAGAAAATGTTGGATAGCCATTTGTTTGAAGCAGTGTGGGGTTTCCTGAAATGGTCTGAAATAGTGTAGGGTTTCCTGCCTGGGCAGGGGGTTGGACTAGAAGGCCTCCAAGGTCCCTTCCAACTCTGCTATTCTCTTATTCTTTCACCTGGCAGCCTTTTCCTGCATCTCTTTCTGGGTGCTGTACTCCCGTAAACAAGTCCCCTTTATTGAACTAATTTTAATGAAGGAAGAAAGGTTGAGTCATTTTGTTTACGTCTTTTGGTTCTGCTTTCAGACGGAGTACCCTGGAGTTTCACAGCACAATTTGCTTGAGAAAAGAGGCACAGATAAAATGTTAGTCCAGTGCAAAGGCTGGTGTTAAGAGTCAGGGTTTGCTGAATTCAGTGGGATTGGTTTGGGAGTACAAGGAGATGCAGGCAGCCCCTCACCAGGAAATAGGAGCTACAGGTTAGTCCTCAACTTATGAACACAACTGAGCCCAATATTTATGGCAGTTGCCGAGTCCCAGGGTCATGTCATTGCCTTTTGCAACGTTCTGACAAGCAAAGTCAATGGGAAAACCCAATTCACTTAACAATCGTGTTACTAACATAACAAGCACAGTGATTCACTTAACAACGGTGGCAAGAAAGATTGTAAAATGGGGTAAAACTCACTTAACCAATGTTTCACTTAGCAACAGAAATCTGGGGCTCAATTGTGGTCATACATCAAGAACTACCTGTACTGAAACTCTTAAGTAACTTTATATGTTCAAGGAAATTAACTCTGAGATATAAAATCTCCAGAAATGTTGAGGAAATTGACTTTTTTAGCTTGCTCTGAGAAAAATAATATTAGGGAAATTTGAAAGCTGTTTATGTTTAAGAGGCACCTTTTACAATTCTAAACATAACCTCTGTTTCTTTAACAACAAAAAATACCTAATACGTAACTTGGTTTGCATATTGTTATATTTTATCTTATAATAAACTTCAAAGTATAGACGTTTCTTTTAAAAGGACACTTAAGTAATTGATTTTGTCATAATATATCAGATTAGTAAAAATGTGAAAATATGTACCACTGAGTGTCTTTTTGATTATGGCAAAATATAAATCTGATAAATAAATGTAGGGCTAATAAGAGTTTGATACACTGAATTTGGAATTTTTAGTACAGAATTATGGAAACCACCTTTCTATTCCTTTCAGCTGGTCTAATCACTTATAGATTTGAGCACAGGAAGAAGTTATTTCCAATCTCAACAGTAGTCTTAATATTCCTTATCACAACCAGTTCCTTGTTTTTAATCTCTACAGCTATTTTAGCCAAAGCAATCTTAAATTTTGAAAATGTGTGATGAATGCTTTCAAAAAGTATTGTCATGATCATTCATCTAGTGCAGTGTTTTTCATACTTGGTATCTTTAAGACATTGGACTTCAACTTCCTCTGTGTTGGCTGAGCAATTCTGGGAAGTTCACACGTATAAAAGTTGCCAAGGTTGGAAAAACATTGATCTTGATCTAGGTAGGAAGCCAGTCACAAAACACCTATTAGAAGGCAAATAGATACATTTAGATAGATACATACTGGTTTGTGGGCAAATGGCACTTGAGCATAGCTAAATTTCACCCTTCCATTTATTTTTAGTTTAAAATCATTTTTTAAAAAAGGAGCTCGCATGTTGCAGCCTGGTAGGCATAAGAGAGACAGTGGTGGATATATTGGTGTTGTAAGATCATAACAGAGACTCTAACTGTATAGCATATAACTGGGGTAGTCAACCTTTTTATACCTACTGTCCATTTATGTATCTCTCTTAGTAGTAAAATTTTCTAACCGCCCAACGGTTCCACAGTAATGCGCCATGTATCGTCATCTGCGCATGCCTCTCGCACATCGTGGATTGGGTTGGGGGGGCGTCGGCTACCAGCTCTGCTTGACTGTTACACCTGGGTGGTGTGGGGGGGGATGCGCGAGCTATTCTGGGACAAGGCTCTTTTGTTTGCGGTCGCACTATAGCGCCATTTAGTTTCATTTACATAACATGAACTAAACTTATGCACGGGTGATACAAATAGTATATTTTCAGAAATTTAAATTGTCACGGGGAATTTTATGAAAACCTAATGAAAATGTTTTTAAATAATGCTATGAAAATTTTTTAAAAAGTCAATTAAATTTAAAAAAAGGAAAGTGCTTCACTATCGGACAAAACCCCTACCGCCCACCATGAAAGCTGGAACGCCCACTAGTGGGTGATAGGGATCAGGTTGACTACCACTGGCATATAACAATATATGGATTTTACCTCCTCCATTGCTATCTTGGTCCCCTATTACCTTTTCAGCTGGCAAGGAGAAAGGAAGAAACTCTTTAAAAAGTGAGCAAGTTAGTCCAGAAAGAAAGTATGGTAGGCACTGAATCTTTTTCTTTCTCTTATAAAAATGACAGTGCCTCTTGAAATGCACATTATTTTTGCAGATATAGCTTGACCTCCATGCAGCAACTATAATGATTACTGTATATATACAAAAATGACTTTTCCCTGCATATTTTCAAATAATGGTGGGGGAAGGAACAATTTCAACCTCCTTGTAAATATTTTGCTCATTATTCTGAAACAAAATGTTTTTCATGGCAATTTTTTAAAAGTCCATCTGTTCAGGTAAAAGTTAACAAAAAGGATAGAGGTAGGGGAAACTATTTAAATCAAAAATAACTCCTTTCTCTCCCACTCTTCACAGCTTTCCAAAGAACTAAAATGACTGGTCTTCTTCAGATTACATGAAGTTAAACCTAAAAATAGAAGATGTAGCAATGATAGGCTAATTCAGGGGTCTCCAACCTTGGTCCCTTTAAGACTTGTGGACTTCAACTCCCAGAGTCCCTCAGCTAGCAAAGCTCCTGGAGTGCTGGTAGAGCCTCCTCAATCTCTTATACTCAATGGCTCCATCAGGTAAAGCAGGGGTCTTTAAGACTTGTGGA
The DNA here is from genome assembly GCF_028640845.1 of Ahaetulla prasina. Classification (NCBI taxonomy): domain Eukaryota; kingdom Metazoa; phylum Chordata; class Lepidosauria; order Squamata; family Colubridae; genus Ahaetulla; species Ahaetulla prasina. The sequence continues at coordinate 159,499,982 of NC_080539.1, forward strand.
CTTCAACTCCCAGAGTCCCTCAGCCAGCAAAGCTCCTGGAGTGCTGGTAGAGCCTCCTCAATCTCTTATACTCAATGGCTCCATCAGGTAAAGCAGGGGTCTTTAAGACTTGTGGACTTCAACTCCCAGAGTCCCTCAGCCAGCAAAGCTCCTGGAGTGCTGGTAGAGCCTCCTCAATCTCTTATACTCAGTGGCTCCCATCAGGTAAAGCAGGGGTCTCCAACTTTGGTCCCTTTAAGACTTGTGGACTTCAACTCCCAGAGTCCCTCAGCCACCAAAGCTGGGAGTTGAAGTCCACAAGTCTTAAAGGGACCAAGGTTGGAGACCCCGAGCTAATTCATACATGTTTACCAGATGCTAGAAATAAATCTGGAATTAGGAATTTAATATCTGCCTTGACAGTAAGTTCCTTGGAAAAAGGTAGGATTTAAATATTATAAATTTCATCTCAATTCTGCACACTGAATTGTTTTGACATAAATAGCCATGTACCTGAAATTGTAATCATATGTATGCACCTGAGAATTAATGTTAAATACAATAACCCTGTTTCTACAACACAATTATCACAAACCCAGTAAAACATAGTACTGTAAAATACTTATTTGTAGACTGGCAGCTCATAATCACACTAACTGGGTCAAAAAGTCACAATTCTCCTTTTCTCTATGAGTGTCTGGTGTGTTCTGAGTTGTCATGATAGGTGATCAGCAAAGCTTCATGACCTCACTAATCACCTTCCCTATTGGTCAGGCAGCCATGGACAGTCAAGACAATTATATTTCGGACCAATTATGTGTTCTGAACTGGCAACACATCATTTTGCCAATAAAGTTCTATAACAGATAGACTTTTTCACCCATTCTTTCTCTCTACCTCTTTTTCTTGGAGGACTAGGTGAGCAAAATGGGTCAGTTGACTTATTGTAGTTTGTCCCACAGCACAACTGACTAGGTGGAATGAGTTTAACCCTGTCCATTACAGGTCAGTTTAAAGCTAAATTTTAATCCACTGGAGCTAGATGATTGGATCAATTCGCATGTTCTTGGTGTTCCCATAAACACATTAACTATCCATTAACCAGTTAAATATATTGTGAGAACAGCAACTGAATTTTATTTTCAAACCAGCTTCAACTGTCCCTCCTTCCATAAATCCAATAACCTGAAAATTGTGGCTTTGAATGGGTAAGTCCTGCAATTCCTGTGTGTGGACCTACTGAGTTCACTGATGATGTTTGAGACAAGGCACATGGTGTTGCTAAAACTGACAATATGCAGTTTTCCTTTCTTCCTTCTTCAATGTTTTGAGTGAAAAGAGATGGAAGGCCCAGTGGGAAAACAATTAGATCTAGAATAAAATAATTGGTCATCCTGTACAATTCCTTTAAAGACTTAGAGTGATGGCATGACAAATACACCTTATCTGACAATACCTTTTTCATATATCAGTGTTGTATACAAGGTATCTATTATAGCCAGAATGCTTAATTTGGGGAGGTGGGAATATTATGTATCCTCCAACTATTAGCTAACGGTGTCCAGTTTGATGACAATTGACTTTTTTTTATCAATTACGTCATTTAAAAAAAATTCCAAATGTGTAATGTACGTTATAATTAAATGCCCTAAAAGTAAAACTACAAATAATGTAAGCTTAAGATTAGAAAATTGCCTTAAGATTCACTGAGTATACGATAAAAAGAATCTGGTCGTATCTGCTATATGATGACTCTCATCCTCTGATGAAAATATGATGATAAAAGAAAATACATAATGCTTTCTGGGGAGATTTTCATCCTTTCATGTTACTGCAACTTATACTTTTATTTTTTTTTAAAGGAATAGCAATGTTACTGGTTTTGTCATTCACGTGCTGGATGAAATCTGTTTATACAATACTGAATGACATCTATCTCACTAGAGCCATGGTGGTGGAGTGGTTAAAATGCAGTATTGCAGGCAAACTCTAGCCACAGCCTCAAGTTCAATCCTGACTGGCTCACGGTTGACTCAGTTTTCCATCCTTCTGAGGTCAGTAAAATGAGGAGCCAGATTGTTGGGGGCAATATGGCTGACTTTGTAGATTGCTCAGACAGTGCTGTAAAGCATTATGGAGTAGTATATAAGTCTGAGCGCTATTGCTGTCCATTCTGTTTGATATCTCAGCTTCTTCTTCCAAAGTGCAGGCGTTTGCATTTCAACATCTGGTCCATTATTTTTTTTTACTTTTCACCTTTCCTATTTGATTTCACATCCAGCCTGAAGAATTCAACATTATTTAGTAACTTCACATGTAAATGTGTGATTCCATGAAGCATTAAAAGATAGTTTCCCCCCAAGAAATAACATCAAAAGAAGACTCCTAATCAATCTTGAACACTCCAGACCACCATTTTCTACTTGAGCCACAGTAGATAGGTAGGTAGGTAGGTAGGTAGGTAGGTAGGTAGGTAGGTAGGTAGGTAGATAGATAGATAGATAGATAGATAGATAGATAGATAGATAGATAGATAGATAGATAGATAGATAGATAGATAAACAGCTCTTGACTTTTGCTTAGTGACCATTCAAAGTTACAACAGCACTTCAAATAGTGACATGACTGTTTTTCACCCTTATTACTGTTGTAGCATCCCTCTGGTCACATGATTGAAATTCAGATGCTTGGCAACTGGTTCATATTTATGATGGTTGCAGTGTCCCAGGGTCATGTGATCACCTTTTGCGACCTCCTGACAAGCAAAGTAACTGTGTTACTAACTTAACAACTGTAATAGTGCACTTAACAGCTGTGCCAAGAAAGGTCATAACATCACTTAACAAATGTCTCACTTAACAACAGATATTTTGGGTTCAATTGTGGTCAGATATTGAGGGCTACCTATACACAGATATTGTAGAATTTTAATCATTTCTTATAGTAAAACAAGCTCACCTAATTTACCCTTCTTTTTTATGAGACTGATCCTTATTCCTACTTTACTTAATACTGGAAGTATTTTTTTTCTCTCTTTTCCTAGAAAAAAAAAATCAGAAAAACCTGAGTGTTTAATTCCATCGTGTTCCTTTCAGCACAATCCTATGAATGGCTATTCAATTTCTTGCACCCAGTTTAAAAAATTCCAGTTGTATCTAGAATTATGGACTCAGGCTCCAAAATATCAGTTCCAGCCTTGCTGAAGTCAGTGAAATTTATACTTCTCAGTAAATACATAGGACAGCAGTGATAGTTAATAAATCAATTGTTAAACAACATTACTTAAAATATTGCTATATTTTATAACTCATTATTGATTATTAGTTCATTCCATTTCTGGAAAATTAAAACCATCAAGTAATGATATAAGAACATGACAGATAGCATAGAAGTTTGCAAAAACAGCTTTAACCAAGAGATTTAAATGTCACTCAAGAACATTCGCCTGTAAAATACCAATTTATTTTAATACTTAAAAAATAATAATAAATCCAGTGATAAATGATCATTATCAAGAATCAGCATAAAGTGCCAAATAGCAATAACTTTAAACCAAAAAACATATTGGAATGTCTTGTCTTGTCTTTTTTTTTTTTTTAATTTTATTTTACACTGTTTAGGGGGGAGAAAAAATAAAGATGATTCTGGATAAAATGCTCATGTTGAGATTCGTCAGCAAACTCTCCCACCCGCTCTTTTACAAAACCCAGTTCACTATCACCTGGGCACACGCTCACTTGAAAGTACCAGCAAGGCCACTCTGTGCACTTTGATTTATTATTCTCAAGTTTCCCTTTTGTAACTTGGGTTCCATTTTTCGTTGGTTGGTCGCTTGATTCGGTTTGCTTGGTTTTTCTTTCCATTTTTCTTTCAAAATACAAACTACCTCCCAAGGCACCAGACCACGAATAAACAGAAACGACAGGATGCTCACTAGAGCATGCAGACACACACAAAAACACACCTGTCCACCCAAGACAGAAGTGTTAATTTCGGAAGATGATGGCAGCCCCACACCCACACCCCCGTTATAGCACAAATCTCCCTCAGAATGTTGCCTCTTTCCAAGCAGTTTTATTATTGATCTGAGCTGTGCCCCCCAAATGTGGAATTAGTTAGAATAATAACCACCTAGATTTTCTTTTCCAAAGTTTATAAAGGAGACACTTTTAAACAAGTCACTCACAAAAGAATAAACTTAATCGGGGAGGTAGAAAGCTATTTGTTGTTTGTGTTTGAACTGAGGACAAAAAAATTCCTCTCCAATACATGAGCACCACCTTTTGACGTAAAGTTTAGTGAAGTCACGCAGGATTTACACATGGAAGTACCCAGGTTTTGGAAAGGCTGACTGCGTTTTTGTGCATGTCGGGTTGTGGGCTTTCTTGCTGTATTTTTTTAAAAAGTATTAAATTAATTACGTTGCGTGTTCCCCCATTGTCTCGGTGAAGAATTTGATCTAAAATGTAGAGTGAAGCAGAGAGATGAAGTTCGTTGGGGTTAATATCTTCAGCATTTCATTTTGGAAGGTCTGAGTTCCTTTACTTGTGTGTGTAGTGTCTTGTGAACTGCCAGAGTCCTGGATTGGCAAAATCCTTTTCCGCATTCTTGACACTTAAAAGGTTTTTCTTTTGAGTGGATGTATCTGGGAAGAGAAAATAAGAGAAAGAGAAAAATTTATATATATATAATATATTCTGTTTCAACTTGCTGGGGTGGGGGCGCATGGGAAAGTAAAGGAAGCTTTGTTCAACTGAAGAAAACTGTATTCGGATGCAAAATTAATGTTGATCCTGCTACAATTTACTGTTTAGACCAGGGGTCTCCAATCGTGGCGACTTTAAGCCTGGAGGATTTCAACTCCCAGAATTTGGGAGTTGAAAGCTGGCTGGGGGATTCTGGGAGTTGAAGTTCTCCAGGCTTAAAGTTGCCACAGTTGGAGACCCCTGGTTTAGACCCCATGTTTCTCAATCTCAGCAACTTTAAGGGGTGGGGGCTTCATCACTCAGAATTCCTCAGTCAGTTGAGAAACACTGCTTTAAACAGTGGCACTTTTAGAAATAGCACTTAAACTTATATACCATTTCACGGTGCTTTACAGTCCTCTCTAAGCAGTTTACAGAGTCAGCCTATTGCCCCCAACAATCTGGGTCCTCATGTGACCGACCTCAGAAGGATGGAAGGCTGAGTCAACCTTGAGCCGGTCAGGATCGAACTCCTGGCAGTGGGCAGAGTTAGCCTGCAATATTCCATTCTAACCATTGCACCACCCTACAATGCATACATGAATATGTCACGATGCAACTGGCCATGATTAAGAGTTCGTATCACACGCATCACCATTGGCTCTCCCTGACCCACTCTGCAAGAACTCAGGCAAGTGCAAAAATAGTCATGCAATATTTTTTGTTAATATGAGAATGAAGTTCCATCCAAAACTGAACACCAAAAGTTATATTTAGAGCATCCCTTTGAATTGGATAGAAAAATACAAAAATCAAAAAACCCACCATCCCCAGAAATAATTGAATTAGAAAGTTTAATATCCGGTTCTATGTTAATAACATCAGTAGAATTTATATAGTGGTTGTGTATCAGTACATCCCACTGTTTTCAGGCAATTCTGAAAGCGTATTTTCAACTCCCATTGTGTTTAGTACTGAAAAGTGAAAAGGGTTAAATTCTAAAAGCATGGTACTGTCCTCTTTCTATTAGCATTACCATATCTAGGCTGAAAATAAAAAACCTCAGATAGCAGCAAACAGTTAAGAATACCTTGATAGTCATCTGGTGGTCATCTGGACTGTAGGAAAGATTATACAGAGTATCCTTAATTTATAACTAGACTTTTGCATAAAAAGAGAAGGATCCAAAGACTCAAACTTTTTTTCCAATTGTTTAAAATAAGTGACCAAAGAAGTATCCCACTTTAATCAGAAGAATCCTGGAGGAAGAATTTTTTAAACTCTTCTGCTATCTTTAAATCTGTCTCTCAGAATTGCTATTGCCCTGCAGGAGACAATATAGAAGCCTTTCTTATTTCCCATCTCTAACTTTGGAAATAATTCTAACGTTACATTGCCGTGGTAGTATGATAGTCTATCAATTAAATAACCAAAGGATCCTAATTATTTATAGGTTCTTTGTTATTTTTCTAAATCCTTTAACATTCACTTGGCCTCCCCTACTCCAGTATAAGACAGACAGAAACCATTGATTGATAAAAAAAAAGCCCAGAAATCATAAAACCAGAACAAACAATGAAAAAAGATACCGTATATACTAGAGTATAAGCCGAGTTTTTCAGCATGTTTTTTGTGCTGAAAAACGTCCCCTCGGCTTATACTCGGGTCTATACGGCTTATACTCGAGTTTGTTTTTTTTTAAGCCCCTCGGCTTATACTCGAGTATATACGGCTTATACTCGAGTTTTGTTTTTTTTTTCTTTTTTTCACATTTTACCGGACGGCGCGGGGAAGCCCTGCCGGTGCAGTGAGAGGGCGGGGCGGGGGAGCCGCCAGCCTTCTCAGCTGAGGGAGGGAGGGTTTCCCCAACCGGTAGGTGCCTCATTTCCACCTGCTTATACTCGAGTCCCCAGTTTACCCCAGTTTTTGGGGTAAAATTGGGGACCTCGGCTTATACTCGGATCGGCTTATATTCGAGTATATACGGTAATTCACAAAGCAGCTTCACACGATATTAACAGGCCTGCGTCCACAACTTTAAAGTGGTTGCAGTTGGCTTAACTACTGGTATGATGGTTTATTTATTGATTTTATTAGCATGCTGATAATTCTCTATTAGATTTTAGTAATAGTTTTCATAATCCAATGCTACACTTTGAAACTGATTTAAATGCGTCGAGTAGACATGTATTTATCATACCAGTAAAAACATGGAAACACATAGCAAATGAAGAAGCATTACAATAATATTTAATGGATTTTTTTTTCTGTTTGTGTACATGTCGAGGAAAAAGTGCACAAAAAGCTACATGAAGTCTCCTGGGGGGGAAATGTTGATTTTGTAATCAGAAATTGTATCCAGTTTTGGCATTAGGTTACCAAGCTTAGTGGTTTAAAGCAGAGTTTATTGATGGGACTGTTGGGAACTATTATTTAGAGCAGACCATAATCTAAAAAATAATTTTTAAAAGTTGTGGGGGGGAGAGAATAATGATACACTCTCTAAACATGAGTTTAAATACAGAGCAAACTCCTAATCTGAATTGTCTTGAACCAATATATCTAATCTTTGCCTTTCCCCCCACCCGCCTCTGCCTTTAAATCCAAGCATTAAAAATTGTAGCTTCTCCTCATTAAATTCTTGGAACTTACCTCTAAGAAACGGGTTTAATATGATACATTCAGCGGGGCTTTATATGAAATATGCAGTTGTACTTTGAATTGGCTAATTATATAAGGGAGGATAGCATTAAAAGAGTATTATACCTCTTTACATACAGATGATTCTGTTTTGATTAGCTTTGCCATTGTTATTTACATGGTACCTGGCATAAGTTACTAGCCGTATGGCCAGTTAGCAAATTAAAGTTGCCAGAGATAAAGCTCTGGAACCTATGATCTAAACATTATTCCAGAATGAGAAATCTGTGCTCCTCCAGATGTTGCTGAACTTTAGCTGCCTGGACCAATGAGAGTTCTATTTCAGCAAAACCTAGAGAAGCACAGGGTGTTTCTCCTAGACAGTAATAAAAGCGTAATAGGATTTTTACCGATAAAATAGTTTCTTTGTTGTGATTCCAACTTGCTCTTAAAAAACAAGTTCATCTGCATATTTATTCCATAAAGCTTAAGTAGCTGAAAATTCAGTGAGGTTTACTCTGAAATCGTATCCTCTCTCCAGATGTGTTCAACTACAATCCTTAAAATCCTCAAAGAGTATAACATTTTGAAGTAAGGTGGGAGATATCTAGCAGGCATGAATATGGAGAAAGCTGGCATACAAGACTGAAACGGCCATCATTTCAGTCATCAAATGGCCATCATCAAATGGTCATCAATGCTCAAATTAAGAAGCATTGGGAATCAACAATGAATATTGCTTGACATAGTGTAAGCCGCCCTGAGTCTTTGGAGAAGGGCGGGATATAAATGCAAATTAAAAAAAATTATGAGATTAAGGGGAAGCACGCAGATTCAATCCATTGGCACCTTCTCAAAGGAGAATCTGGACTCATGGCGTTAGCAATAGCATTTAGACTTATATACTGCTTCACAGAGCTTTACAGCCCTCTCTAATAAGCAGTTTACAGAGTCAGCATATTGCCCTCAATAATCTGGGTCCTCATTTTACTGACCTCGGGAGGGTGGAAGGCTGAGTCAACCTTGTGTCGGTGAGAATCGAACTGCCGAACTGCAGGCAGCTGGCAGGCAGCATAAGTAGCCTGCAGTACTGCACTCTAACCACTGTGCCATGGTTATATACCATTAATATGAGAGGTCTTTAACAAAAATTATTACCATTTTTTGCATGATAATAGCAAGGTGGATGGAACAGGTAAGACTGCGACATATCACATTATCAGTAATGCCATCAGAGAAGGATATGAATGTACAATAGTCTCTACTCAGGAAAATGAGGAGCATCCTAGAGTACCAATCTAGTTGACCCCATTTTGAATTACAAGAAGTAATATTTCCTTCATGTTGAATGGGAACATAAGACCATGAAAAGCAGTTTCTAGAACTGCGTGACCAGTGCCTATAAGAGATCCTCATTTTTCTGAGCTTTAAGAATTGTTTGCAAATATTCAAGCCCTACCTTGTCAACATCACATTATCTGCAAAAAATGGATATCCATCACCTAGATGGTTGTATTATATTTAAATCAAAGCAGTGTGATTTATATTTATGATATAAACCCAAACAAGCAATATTTTGATAATTTTTCTAAACAATGCACCCTAAAATCCTTTATAATAAACCCAAGTTTTGTTAAATAAACATATTCAATTACCTGTGATCTCTCAGATGATCTTGCCTTCTGAAGGCCTTATGACAAATGTCGCACGTGTATGGCCGCTCATCTGTATGGGTTCTTTCGTGAATCAAAAGGTTGTAGGACTTGGTGAAGTGCCTGCCACAGAATTTGCACACAAACTCCTTCTTGGTTTTGGAGGGTAGCCTCCCACGGGTGGGTTTCTTCTCAGCGGAAAGTTTGGTCACTTCAAGCAATGGGCCCAGGCCTGCAGAAGAGCCTTGGTTGTCTATCTGTCCCAGTTTTGAATGATCTTCTTGGGTGGCAGCCACAGCAAGGTTCGCAAAATCAAATCTAGGCTTGGCTTTGAGCGGCATAGTTGTGGCTTCGTGCTTGGGGTGGATGACATGTGGGAACAACGGGAAGGCAGGCAATTGGAATCTGGCATCCACTAGGCTAGTCACACCAGGCACTTTGGAGAAAGACGAGCGCGGCAGATGCATGGCAGGGTAGCCCAAAGTCCATTGGTGAAGGTGAACAGCATGGAGTGCACTGAAACCGTAGAGGTTGGGCAGATGGTCTGAAGGCACTGCAGGGAGGCCATTGAATGCTTGCAGGAAGGAGTAATTGGTCAGCTGCAGGGAAGGATGGATGGGTACTGGAGCAGGCAAGGTCTTGCTCCCCATACTGGCAGAGAAGTCTGAAAGATAAGGCAAGTGCCTGCAAGGAAGGAAGGAAGGAAGGAAGGAAGGGGAGAAACATAAAATGGGCTTAGTAAATGAAGTGTGGAACAAGGCAGCTATTTAATTTAACATAATTATCCTAAACAGAAATAAGATGACACAAGACACTGGACCAAGAAGAACAGGTATAGCATAATGTTCAGGGAATGTCAAGATACTGAATGATGAAATTACATGTACAGAAATTGTAAGTACAGCATCAATTATAAGCTGCAGCATCAGTCTCATTTCATAATATTTTAACAGCTGTACCTTCACAATAAATATGAAACTGGGTAACCTAACCACTAGGAAATCTTAAGCAGAAATATTAGAAATCCTGAAGGGCTGTAACAGCAAAAGCCCCTCTAGCTTTTCCTTCTGAAGCCTGGCCATTATCCCAAAGCTAATCTTCTTCCTGATGGCAGTATGGAATATAATTCAGCTACCGCTTCAGAGAGCTTCTGCCACATCATCTTCTTTGCTTCATACAACAAAACATCTCTGTACAATTCTGTGTGAAACTTTCTGAACTTTGCCCTAGTATGATAGACCTTGGTATCCTGGTGATATCAAGGTAGAGATAGCTGCACTATACCAATGTCATTTTGATTCGCTGTGTTATAAAAGGACAAGAAATAGAATCCAATATAGACAGTCCCCAGGTTAAGAAGTTCCAACTTACAGACAGTTCATACTTGCAAACAACTTTAGCTTGTCAGGAAATTGTTATTTGCCTCACTAGTTGGCCAGGTGATATATAAACTAACTATGTATGTTTGTAGAAAGGCATGATATTGCTTTAAGGCTGTGCTGCATCATTGCAAGCATCCTGATTGGATGAGTTCTGTAACCAATGTATAAAAGGACTACTAAATTATGGCTTGTGGGGAATCTACAGGGATGCTACAGCATTGTAACATGATGACATGCTGGAACTGTATATTTGAGCTTTATGATCGTTGCTTGATCATGGCTAGTTACTTATTCCTCAAGATACTGACTGTTGTGAATTGAACTGTGTTTTGCCGAACTGAAAGAAGACCTTGTTTGTTGTGCAAGTCTAGGTTGGTAAGAAGACTTGATATTTGTAACATCCCTGACTGACTGGCTTTATATGCGTATGAGCTGGATTGTTTTTGGACTACAACTTTGCCTTTTCCCTAAAAGTAAAGGAATATCAAACCCCAGTTTGTCTGCAAGTGACTGTTATTGTATACAACCAGTCTGAGTCGTTTTTCATGCATAAGGTACTCTGCTCAACAGTCCACAACCTTGGTTGTGAACCCAGATTACCCTTAACATAGCTTATTGGTTAAAATGGTACAAAGCTTTCTCCTTCCTTGAGCCAACAAACTACTGAAGCCTCGCAAAGTTTTCGGGAACTGCTGAAGCTGCATGCTTTTTTTAAATACAGCCTGTTTCAGTGGTTCATGAAAACACCATGCAGTTTCAATGGTTCATTGACATGAGGAAGGAGAAGGGAGGAGCAATAGGTAACTTGACTTATATATTGTAATTGATTATTGTAATGCTCTCTACATGGGGCTCCCCTTGAAGTGCACTCGGAGGCTTCAGTTAGTCCAGAATGCAGCTGCGCGGGTGATAGAGGGAGCTACCCGTAGCTCCCACGTAACACCACTCCTGCGCAGACTGCACTGGCTACCTGTGGCCTTCCGAGTGCACTTTAAGGTGTTGGTCACGACCTTTAAAGCGCTCCATGGCTTAGGACCTGGGTACTTACGGGACCGCCTGCTGTTACCACATGCCTCCCACCGACCCGTACGCTCTCACAGAGAGGGACTTCTCAGGGTGCCATCCGCCAAGCAATGTCGGCTGGCGGCCCCCAGGGGAAGGGCCTTCTCTGTGGGGGCTCCCACACTCTGGAACGAGCTTCCCCCGGGTTTACGCCAAATACCTGACCTTCGGACATTCCGTCGCGAACTGAAGACACACCTTTTTATCCGCGCGGGGCTGGCTTAAATTGAATTTTAAATTGTTAAATTTTATTAATTTTAAATGGGGTTTTTAGTTTATGGCAAATTTTAATTTTCAGGCTAATTTAAATAAGTTTTTTAATTGCATTTTAAACTGTATATTGTATTGTTGGTTTTATCTTGCCTGTACACCGCCCTGAGTCCTTCGGGAGAAGGGCGGTATAAAAATCAAATAAATAATAATAATAATAATAATACAAATCTGAGTTAAAGACAGACTTAGGATCAGAACTCATTCTTAACACAGGGACTGATGTGCCTCAGGGCTGCGGTGTGGCTCAGGCTGTAAGAAGCCTGTTATTAAAACACAGCTGCCTGCAATTACTGCAGGTTCTAGTCCCACCAGGTCCAAGGTTGACTCAGCCTTCCATCCTTTATAAGGTAGGTAAAATGAGGACCCAGATTGTTGGGGGGGCAATAAGTTGACTTTGTAAATATACAAATAGAATGAGACTATTGCCTTACACACTGTAAGCCGCCCTGAGTCTTCGGAGAAGGGCGGGATATAAATGTAAACAAATAAATAAATAAATAAATAAATAAATAAATAAATAAATAAATGATGGGTTGAATAGAAAAGAAGCTTAAATTATATGTTCCCAGACAGAAGATAAGGCTTCCAGAACCCGAACAACAAAGTTATCAACTAGTGAAGAAAGACAAAGCTGTGTCAGTACCCTCGTTATTAGTTAACGCTAATAGTTAACTCCTATCCAGTGGTGGGATTCAAATAATTTAACAACCGGTTCTCTGCCCTAATGACCAGCTGGGTAGGCGTGGCTTGGTGGGCATGTGACCGTGTGGCCGTGGTCAACTCAACATCACTCATGTCGATGGGCGCTACACCTTAGCTGTTACAATGTAATAAGGGTTAACCAGAGAGGCAGTTTCTGTAAGCAAGGCAATAAAGATTAGACTAGAAACAACACCAGAATGTTTCCTTCCTGCCTTCCTTACAGGATTAGCCCTGTAAAGTGGGAAAAAAACAAAAGGAGATTTCTTCCACCAACCGGTTCTCCGAACTGCTTAGAAAGTTAACCACCTGTTTTCCTGAATAGGTGCGAACTGGCTGAATCCCACCAATGCGCCTATCCCAAAATGTGAGAGTCAGTTTGGTATGGGGTAAAGGCTAACCGGGTTAGAAACTTGGAGATTGTGAGTTCTAGTTCTGCCTGAGGCACAAAGCCAGCTGGGTGGGTGACCTTGAGCCAGTCATTCTCCCCTACCCCTAGGAAGCAAGCAACGGCTAACCACTCCTGAAATCTTGCTAAGAAAACTGCAGGGATTAATTCAGACAGCAGCCAGGAGTCAACCCCGATTTGAGGATGTGTATGCTCATACACACACACACAACACACCACATTGTGTTAAAGCTGGAGGTTAAGCTTGTTGTACCACTGACTTTTACATAAACTTACAAGAGGGAGGAGGGGAAGAAAACCGGCAAGCTGAAGAGAAGGTTCTGCCCGGAACAGCAGAAATTCAACTTCCAGCTCAAAGCTTCCTTTTACTGCCTTTGCCACAACAAACGGACAGGCATTGAGTTTCGCGGAAAAAGCAAAACCCGTTCAGTGGGTGTTTGGGATATTTAATAAAAAGCTTACCTTTGGCAAATTTTAGACAGGCACATACCTAGTTAGTCAGCTCAGGGTGAGCAGATTAGACACACCTCTTGCCATTCTTTTCTTTAGAAAAGAGGGCTTGGTGATGATGTTCACCCGCACCCCAGATTTCGCTTAAGTTGCATAATAGGAACCTAGGAGCATAACAAAACCAACATTGCTTCTTTACCCAACAGGTAAAGTTGTAGAGTAAAAATGAAGACACTTTAAAAATAAATGAAGTGGCTTCATGGTTCACATTTTATTTTTTGCTCCACCTAGGCAATGCAGAGCCTCACGGATCATTCTTTTCCCGTTTGCTCTCTGGCCTTCAGATACAGCCAATGGGAATCATCCTACACTTCAAACTGGTAAGCAAACCTCTTGCATTCTAAGCCAGGGGTCTCCAACCTTGGCAACTTTTAAGACTTGTGGACTCCAACTGCCAGAATTCCTCAGCCTTCAGACTCAGGCCACAAGTCTTAAAGTTGCCAAGGTTGGACCCTTGCTCTAAGCAATATGGCAGAATTCCTGGGCGTACTTTTTTCCCCCCAGGGCTGTCTATGGATATCCTCAATCACTCAAGTCATAGTTGTCCCAAAGGGGTTTTTTTTTCCAAAAGGCAACTAGGCTTTGCTTTTTTTTTTTTTTCCTTTGAAAGAATTTGCTTTTCATCCAAGAAGCTTCGAACTGTGAACTGAAGAAACTTCCTGGATGAGAAGCAAAACATTTTCAAAGGGGGGAGGGAAAAAAACCCAAAGTCCAGTTGCCTTTTGGAAAAAACCATACTTTTCCAGTTTTTTTGGAGCTCAATGAAGGCAGGCTGCAATCTGCAGTCGTGGGTCTCCAAACACCTACAACAGGGGTGTCCAAACTTGGTCCCTTTAAGACTTGTGGACTTCAACTCCCAGAGTTCCTCAGCCAGCTTTGCTGGCTGAGGGATTCTGGGAGTTGAAGTCCACAAGTCTTAAAGGGACCAAGTTTGGACACCCCTGACCTACAAGCAAGTAGCTTCCTTGTCTCTTTTCTTTCCCTCCCATCACCATGCTTCAACTTTGACCTCCAGTTTCCTTCAGAAAGACTTTTCAAAGCCCTGCTTCATATGCCATGCTGTCATTTCCCTTATGCTTTCCTCCACCATGGGGCACTAACCAGATAGGTGATATTCCTTGCTGACCTACTTCTGCAATGAAACAAGGCCTTGGAATTTAATGAGATCGACTGTCAGCTATTTCTGCTACCAGCCACAAATTTAATGCATAGGGGATGACAAGTGGTAGAAAATAAGACCCAGCCTCTCACCCTCCTCCAACCTAATTTTCTTTCTTGCTGTCCATTGTATATGGAAAGACCCAATGTCCTCTTATCTTCTCCCAGTCAGTTATGAAAGAAGGTTAAAATTTGGATGAGACACCACTAGGAGATCCCAAAGGCGTAACCTTGATTGGGGGGGGGGGAATCTGGAAGACAACAAAGGCAAATCTTTTTACCTGTTGTTTGAGGAAAAAATTGTCTTGAAAAAGCACTCAGGGTTGAAGTCTCCTGAAATTGAACCGGAGTTGAGGCTAAACCTCTTAGTGGTAAGGTGGAAGGGTGGGATTTTATTTCACGCCAAGGTTTTCAACCCCATCTCCAATCACAGGTGGGGAATGGCACAGCAAGCCTAAAACTCAGAAGGACGGAGCAAGTCCTGAAGCCTCAAGTTCAGGAAACTACTATCAACATCTCAAGAAGCAAAGAGATGACAATTTTCAGAGCCAGACAGTGACAAAACTGGCACAGGTTTAAATGGCACTAATTTACCATTCCCGTCAAAGGAAATAGGAGAGATGAACGCGAGTTTCCTCCAGCGGGGGAGCCTTCCTTGATGAGATTATCGCATTCAAACCGCTAACCAGCAATTCTGGGAGTTGTAGCCCAACAGCTACCTGCAGTTTATTCTAGGCTGAGAATAAAGCGACCAGCCTGGAATCGTCTGTGCTTTCGGGTTAACTAAGAAGAGCGAAATGACGGCGCAGACTCGCGAGGAGGGTTAAACGTGGTCTCCCCCACTCTTTCTCGAATAACCCCTGGTGGCAAAGGAGAATGGAGAAGCCCGTTCAGACGACTGGGACACCAGCCAAAATGAACGTGCTTTAAGGTTGTACCTGAAGGAGGCAGTCCCGTTTCAAAAAGAAATAGCAGAAATGGGGGGGGGGGACCGTGTATAACGAAACAAAACAGGCCCACAGAGCTCGGATTGAACTGGTTTGTTTTGCCCACGTGCCATCCTTTCGTGTACTGGAATCACCTAAAAATCTTTGCCCTTCAATTTCGGCTCGGCACACGGTCAGGATCTTTCCCCGGAGATTGGATCCCTGCCTGTAACGGAAGACCGTACGGATGACCGCCTGCCCAAGGTCCAAGACGGTGGGTCGGTCTTTTGGCACCAAGAGAGCGGCAGCTGCAAGCAAGTGAGATCCGGATCTCACAATTTTGGGCAGCGGGTCCCGAGTTCGCTCCTTGCGCTAATACAGCGCGCTCTAAACCGGGTTGACACGCCGTCCCGCTTTAGGGTAAAAGATATAAACATAGTTTTTGCCTGATAAGGAGAGTGGGCGGCTATGGAGATAAACTGAATGACGGGGACTTTTTCTCTCCCCCCCACCCCACTATAACTCCTTCCCCCACTCTTTTTTTCCGTGTCCCCGTTTTCCCAACAGGGCTCAGGACGTCACATGCGCAGTTTCAACAGGAGAACGAGGAGGCAAGCTTCCAGGGATGACTTGAGAGCCATCCGCGGACAGCGTAGGGGGTCTCTGTGGCACAGGCTGACCCAAGGGAAGCATCACCCAGCCCCGACGTAAAGGCTGCTACCTGGTCGGCAGCTGCGGGGTTGGCTTGAGGGTCGCTGCCATTTTTTCCACCACGCTTTACTAGATCGGCCTAAAAGAAGGAGAGTCGTGAATCCTGGAATTCCATCGCGTTGACCCAGAATAAGCGAATGTGACATTTCGCCAAGATCTGCCTTTTCTAATTGGATAAATTCAGAGTAGCCTTCGATTAAAGCACATGCACACGCATTAGTAAGCCAGATTCCTCCCCCACCTCCTCCTCCACCACCACCACCACCCTCCGCCTCTGTTAACTATTTGAGAGCCGGTCAGTCGTGGGGTGTTCTCTTTTTCTTTTCATTTTTCAGAGAGCCTTTAATGAAATCTCTTGATGTGGATCTGGGCGAGAAAAAAAAATGCCTTCTTTTAAATCTGGCAGGGGAAAGGGGGAGGCGGGTGGAGAACTGATCTGGTGTTTATTCGGATTTTTGGAACTCGGATCTAGTAGCATGGGAGGCAGGCGAGCAATCGATAGTCCAAAAAACAAACAAACAAAAACCCATTGCTTTTAAGAATGACCTGAATGGTGTAAGCATTTAGGTATATACAGGAATAAACAATTATTTAGAAATTCGCAGGTTTATTATTCCTCTGCTTATTTGGTTCGAGAGCAAACACTATTCAGTTCCAAAAATTATCCGTGGACTACTTAAGATTTCGTGTGGCGACTGGAATTGCAGCAATAGACGATTTTCGTCCGAAAGCCTGATACTTAGGCGAGCCCTGAAAGCGTTAAATCCAGAGGAAAAAATAAATCTCAGCCCAAAAAAAAAAAAAAGCACCAACCCAGACACATTAAGGTATGCTCCCCTTCACTTCAATCGTCCCGGAATCAAAATATATACCGCATAGTTATTTACCTGCCCGATTTACTTTCTTTAAAAGTCGTTAGGTTATCTAAACATGTGTATATAAACCCGGCTTTTTTTAAAAAAAGGAATTCGCCGCTCTGTTTAATGAAGTAACAAATGTCAGTGAAATTTTGTCTGGGGGTGGGGTGGGGTGGGGGAAATGCCCCTCAATAACGCGCTACACTACGGTCAGATTAATCCGACGTTAGGAAAACTTTTATTTCCAATTGACAAGCTGCTTAAAAAAAAAGGAAGCACGCTCGACTTCGGGAAACGGAGAAACCGATTTCGGGATTCAATCCAAGGGGCTGCCGTTTTAATCCCATGGCTCCGTTTTTAAAACGGCGAAGAGGCCGCAGAACGAGAAATGAGAGAAATTCCTTTCAACCGATTTTTTTCAAGCCGAAAGAGAAAGAAAGTTCCGGTGTGGCAAGAAAGGTTTTGGGTGCTATAAAAGCAGTTTAGTTTGAAAGAAAGAAAAGAAAGAAAGGCGAAGGGGTGGGGGGGCACGACCAGAAAGAGCTTGTTCGGGCCATGGCTACAGATTTGCTGGCTGGGATCCAAATCGGTAGGTTTCCCTTTCTCTCTGTTATATATACCCCGAGGTAGAACCAGCTTCAGGGACTCTGTTAGGACATCAAAGCCACGGGGGACAATCAACACTCGTTCCCCGTCCCCGCACTTTTTTGACACAGAGCCAGCTGTTTCTTTTATTTCAGTGTCACCTACACCTTTAAATTCTGCTTCGTGTCAACAGATCTTTATCAACAAGAGATTTCTCTCTCTGTCTCTCTGTCTCTCTCTCTCTCTTTTTTTTAAGGAAACCAGTCTAGGGGTTTGCAGCCCCTTACTATTCCCATTACCCCCAAAGGCAATAGAATAGAATAGAATTTTTTATTGGCCAAGTGTGATTGGACACACAAGGAATTTGTCTTGGTGCATATGCTCTCAGTGTACATAAAAGAAAAGATACGTTCATCAAGGTACAACATTTACAACACAATTGATGGTCAATATATCAATATAAATCATAAGGATTGCCAGCAACAAGTTATAGTCATGCAGTCGTAAATGGAAAGAGATTGGTGATGGGAACTATGAGAAGATTAATAGTAGTGCAGATTCAGTAAATAGTTTGACAGTGTTGATGGAATTATATGTTTAGCAGAGTGACGGCCTTTGGGGAGGGAAAAACTGTTCTTGTGTCTAGTTGTTCTGGTGTGCAGTGCTCTATAGCGTCGTTTTGAGGGTAGTAGTTGAAACAGTTTATAAATAAATAAATAATAAAGCAAAATCCTCTCGAAAAATAAAATTAAACACACGGGTCGCTAAAAAAGAAAAAAGAAAAGAAAAGAAACCCCCAACCCTGAGCCAACCAATGCATAAACTTGATCGATTGGTTGAATGAATGAATGAATGAATAAAGGAATAAACAGGGGACAGACAGACTGCAGGCTACTCTCTAGAGGGGGTAACAGAGCCAACAACATTGAAAATAGGAGTTAAAAGGAAGGCTGAGATTGTGGCCCCCTCATAAACATTCTTAATATGAGAAGTTCCATTCAACATCCACCCTGGCTTAATTTGGCCCCATTTGATCTCTGCAAAAATTCACCTTCATTTAAAAGCCTACATTCTTGCTGGAAATTTTGCACCTAAATGTTTTTGCACTGCTGTATCAAAAGTACAGCTTTACTGTACTTTTGATACAGTAGTGCAAAAACATTTAGGTGCAAAACTTAGGTAAAACAGCTTTACTGTTGTACCAATATCTCACGAACGAAGACAGGATTATATCTCTTATAGCCATAATTTACTTGTAGCCAAGACTGCCTTGTCTCAGGATTACCCCATCCACCCCCTTTCCTTCACTGACCAGTTTTAAGGTTGCAATCCTATACCCCAAAAATTGATTGAAGTTTCTACGCAACCCAGGCCAGGGGAAGGTAACTAGCTTTTGAAGACTGCCTGAAGATAATTCTCATCAGCCTCACCTGGATGGCCAATTGTGAGGCATACTGGGAGTTAATGAAATCTGAAGTGCCCATTCCCAGAAATTGAGATATGGAAGATTGGGGGAGTCAAATTGCTTTATTTAATTAGTTACACTTCGTTTCTAAACGAATTACCTTTTTACAGTACCACACTTGGCCAATAAAAAATTCTATTCCATTCCATTCCACTGGTGGAGATTTGGGTTGAAAATGTAATTTCACTACTAAGCTTGATGGGTGATTTTTAGACCACTTACATTCTGGTTTTGATCAGGCTTCTGTCTAAGATGTGGTGGAAATCCACTTACACTACCACGGTTAACTGACCATTCACTGTCAATCCAAAACATTGATGTAATTGAATAAAGCCACGGTTAACTTCATAATGGGTGAAACACAACATGCCAACACAGCTACACTCTGATCAACTTACTCGATAATATTGTTATGAAGACAGTTTGGTGAGAATGAATATTTCTTTAATATATTTCCCATCTTTTGCAAAAAAAAAAAAAAAAAAGATTCAAGCCTCTCATAGTGAAGAACAGAGCTCTCTATATGAATTACATGGTAGGATGTGGAAAGGAATCCATCTTTAAAAAGCTATTCTGAGGCTGTACAATCTAGTTGGACCAATGTGAGCTTACAGCCTATTTACATCTTTGTCCTATGCTCGCTTAAGGATACCTTAAGCACTTTCTAGAGCAGACGCTGCCAAGAAAGGGCTTGCCTACGTTTGGAGCTTAGCCCATGCCAGGGCTGAGTTGCAGTTGCTTATAGCTGTGTTGTAACATCTGTGCTGCAAGCATCTGGAAACGGAGCTATTTCTTTCTCCACATTGCCTTTTTGCCCAGGTTAAGTTCCGCCAGTTTGGGGAAAGCACAAAGGCTACTGAAACAACTTAAGAATTGGGGGGGGGGATTGGGGAAAGACAGACATCTACTTTCCAGATGCTCTGAATCCTGCCCAAAGTCTGCAGAGCTTTCACTTTTAAATTCAAACAGGCCTCAAAGTCCCATTTTTGGTTGGGAAGATGGAGAGAAAGCACTCAGAGGAAGCTTTGGCTAATTCACCCAGCAAGTTGTTCTCTCCTTCCAGAGTCCCCTGGATGCAATTCCATGAGCGTTCTGTCCCACTGACCCATTTTCTGCTTCGACTGCTAGGCAGCACTTCCACAATATTGCCCACAAGCTTGGGAAATGCTTGGAGGAAATGGATGTGGCTGGCACATAGGCACCCCTTCCTGGGAGCTAGAAGCTGGTCCCCCCCCCCCCCCGAATAGCTACCCCTTCGCCTGTTGGGCTGGAAAATATACTCCAAAGTCATCCGTCTTCCTTCTGGTTTTGCTTTAAGGGAATGAGCTTAGCAGGCTGACTGCATTCCCATGACATGCCATATCCATGGTTAACTGACCCATAAAGGTTTGCTCAATTAACCCAATTTTCTGGAAGGACAGCCTGAATCATAAACTCATCACATGAGCTGAGTTGGCACAACAGGCAGAGCTGCAATGGAACTGGCTAATTTGGGCCTTCCTTGTATTGTCAACCAAGGACAAGCAAACCTGCTCTGGGGGAAAATATAAACAGGGGCTAGCAGAACTCCAGAGTATCAGGCGGCAGCTTTCAGCCAGCAGGGGTTTTACTCCTTTGAGCGTGAACTGGATTCAAATAGCACGCTAAACCCAAACTCAGCAAACCAGACCACGACTTCTGTGAGCTAGTCAGCCGGGGAGAGAATTCGCGAGGCAGCCTTTACTCCTTCTCTGGGAAGACACCCGGGGAGTTAAGGTGGCCCTCAAAAACCACTGGGGCAGAAAATAAAAGGGGTCCTCCCGGACACGAAGTGGGGTGGTAGTCTTCAGAATGGAAGGAATTTGGGAGAAGTGAAGGAAGAGCCCACTAAGCCCTCCGGGCCTGCTCTTCTCCCTCCGGATCCGCTCCCCCATCGCAGAACTCCGGGATCTGTCTCCGAGGTGCAGGTCTGCAGGTATGATTGTAACTTTGTTGCTTGTATCCTTAGGATTTATATTGATATTGTTTCCTGATTGCTTATTTGTACCTATGACTATCGTTAAGTGTTGTACCTTGATGAAGGTATTTTTTCTTGTATGTACACTGAGAGCATATGCACCAAGACAAATTTCTTGTGTATCTAACCACACTTGGTCAATAGAGAATTTTATTCTATTCTAAAACACGCCGGTCGTTGAAGGGGAACCCCTTCAGGAAAATGATATTCCCCCATCTCGTAACTAACAATCCCCCTCCCCCGCCCCCGCCCGATACGGAGAGGGAGGGTACTTCTCTTCATGCTCCCCTCTGCAAGAGCCGGTTTCGGCTGCTGCTCCGAGGGTGGATGGGGGGGGATCTGGTTTTCTCTCTCTGCGGTTCCAACGATCCATGGAGTTGGGTTCTTTGAAGTGGGAACGGCTAAGCAGGCCTTCGCCGACGCAAACCTGTACCCACGGAGGACCTCGAACGAATCCTTCTTATTCTCAATCGGTTCCACCTGAACAGAATGGATTTGCTGAACCTGGTCCATTGAAAAAGAGTACAGCAGTCTCTTCTGGATGAGAAAGAGGGTGGGAAACGCAAGGCAGAGTAGAAAGCTCCCCCCACTCACCACTTCGCGCGTCTGTCTCCATGTGGTGCTTGAGGCATAAGCGATTGAAATGTTGGGAAGGGGGAGGGGGCTGCGCGAGTTAACTTTACCCACTGGCCGAATCACTTCGCTAGATTGGTAGCCAGAACACGGACCCGTCTTTCCCCCCCCTAAAAAAAATAAAGTGGGGGCAGGAGAATGCTGCAGACTCCAAATCCTAGGGAAGTGTAGCATCACCCCCAGCTCCATACTTACCTGCCAGTTAAATAGAGCCAGGGATTTACTGTTAAACTCCAGGCGAGTAATTTCGGTTCTACCAGCGTTTTTTCGATCCGTCGCTTTGTTGGCGCCAAGCTCCGGAAGCAGACCTAGCCAGCGATCGATCAACAGATCGATCCCGAACGTTTATTCGCCTTGTCAGGTGGAATACTGACAACTGCGGGCGTTTAAGTTTACTAGGCGAGGTTTCCCTTCCTCACGCCGTTTTCTCTTCTGGGCATCCGCCAGCTTCAACAGCAGATTTAAGGTCCTCGGGGCTGGGTCTCCGCCCCCTTTTTGCGTGGATCTCCTGCGGGATCCGAAGAGCCGCAGTTCCTCTGCGCTCGGCTCCCTGCCTTTCCAGCGGGGAAAGCTGACTCAACAAGCAACGGCGGGTTTTGGTTTTGGGGGGTATTTTTTGGTCTCCCAGGCTTTGGGCTGCCCAGGAGGAAGTCAAGCCGAGCCCCTACCTGCCTTCGGGAAACCAAACAGGAAAGGGAATTGGTGTGGCCGGCCGGCGGGCCGGCGCTCCAGCCCCGAACGAGTGGCTTGCGAGAAATGGAAAAAAAGCGGATCGCCTCCAAGGAAGTCAGGGATGGCTCTAATTGAGCGTGGACGAGTTAATTGCGCGGCCGGAGAAGCGGCTGGAAGGAGTCCAACGGCTCCGCCGCCTCACCTTTCCGGAGCTGAGCAGGGAAGGGGCAAGGCTGGCTCCCTCCCTCTAGTCGGACAAGCCTTCAGCGCGCGTCCAGCCCAACAGCGCCCTCACCTCGCCCAGCTCCCCGGTGCAAAGTGCCGGGGCCCCAACGCTCCAAATTCGTTTGGAAGGTCACTGCCAAATAAGTAGCTAAGAAATGAGGGGTGGGTGGGGAGGGCGCGCTCTTTCCCTCCTAGACATCACAAACACCCCCGAGAGAAAGTGTCTTCCACGCGGGAAATAATCAAGGGCCTCTCAAATCTGAAGGCCTCCTTTGGAGGAGTCACCAATTGGGACAAGGAGGCGAAAGCCGAGAGAGAGAGGAAGAGCCATTCGAAACTTGCCCAGGACACACGTGTCTACGCCTGTGTGTGTGAGTGGGGAGGGTGTGTGAGCGTGAAAAAGGGGGAGGGAGGGGGAGAGAGAGAGAGAGAGAGAAAGTAAGTGAGCATGAAATATAAGTGTTCCTCGAGCTGAAGAACTTCCATTTTCAATAAAAAATACTAGCGGAAGTGGAAATTACTTTAAGTAAGGGGAAGATGGACCTAGAAATGTTGGGCTTACTAAGCGGGCAGCGCCACTTATAAAAGCAACCCATACACACAGCCTGTGTTTAAATTCCTAAAAGTTCTGGTTGATCGACCTGATTTTGCTAGCTTTCCCTCCAAACCCCGCCTAGCAGTGAAAAATGCACCTCTCTTCAAAGTAAACGAGTGTGGGACGACAGCGGATTGTACCCCATCTTCCGGGCAACCTGAACAAGCGGTGTTGTTGTTTTTTTTGTTCCCTTCCCTTTCCCTAGGACTCTGAGAGAAAGTGGCTGCCGGGCAGAAGCGGGAGAAAGCTTTTTTTCTCTGTTTGCCTGTTTGCTGAAGAAAGCCTGGAGTTTTACTGAAAGCTGTTTTTACAGCAGCTTTGCAGCAGCAGACAAATGGGGAGCCGAGGAGAAGAAGCCCAAATTT
Organism: Ahaetulla prasina; assembly: GCF_028640845.1. NCBI lineage: Eukaryota > Metazoa > Chordata > Lepidosauria > Squamata > Colubridae > Ahaetulla > Ahaetulla prasina. The sequence goes on from NC_080539.1 coordinate 159,523,461, forward strand.
CAGATCAGTTTAGATCTACTTGTGAGTAAACTTGTGAGGAAGAGACTATGTGTGGGAACCTAACACTAAGGCACGAAGGCCTCCGCCATATCTCGAAAAAGCCACTTATCTGAGAAAGGCTGCCACACGGAATCCATCACAGCATCTCCCGGCAAATGGGCCTTTTTCCCCGGGCTGTCAGTGCCTACACACACACACACACACACACACACGTCTACCCGAAACCTGTCCCATTTCCTCCGAAAAGAAAGGGCGCTGACCTTATTCTCCAAGGCGAACCGAGCTGCTCTCCAAAAGCCCCGGGAAGGCAACAGGCAGCGCGACAGGTTCCGACAACAAGGCCCGCAGCCTGGCTTCCTAAACGCCACCAGTGGATTTGCGAAGAGACCAGGGAAAAGCAGCAAAATTAGTCCGGTCAAGCTCCACAAGGAGCTTTTCCACGCTTCGACTCGAATTGCCCGGATCCCCTTTCGTTGGCGTCGGAATCGAAGTGGGACCCAATTTACACACGGCTAGAAATCAAAAGGGCCAATCTGTTATTTCTCTTACCCGCTCGGTGGAATATATTTCGTCGATGAACATCAGACATTTTCCATCAATAACCTCCCACTCCCCTTTCTGCTTATGCAGACGGTCACTTTTATCACTCTTGGACCCAGAGAGGTTCGAGGTCAAAGCAACTTGGGAAGAAAACGGTCGAACAATAGGAAGTCGCTGCACACGAGCGTTTCTGATTTGAGAGGGCCCGTAACGGACGGAGCAATCGGAGGGAAAACCCGTTCAAAACCGAAGGAAGCAAAATCGCACAGCCAACTTGCGGGTGTGCCCGCCCATCTTTCTCCTAATGTGCCCACGCGAGTTTTCATTCCTCCGCGAAGCCACAGACACATTCTGGAGGGTTTGAGAGTCCTCACCCGCATTAAATCTTATTTGCAAACAGCAGTATCGTTTCCAAACTAAGGGAGACGCCAAGAGCACGAGAGAGAAGCGACAAGGGGAAGATTTAAGGCGTAACGAGGATGCACCTGCTCGGATTCCGGCCCATGAAGGGCTAAGATACCTGCCGGAGTAGCCCAAAGTCAAGTCTGAAGCTTCCCCAAGACGAGCTGACCCGTTTAACCATGCAAGCGGCTAAACGGAAGGCCTAGCTTTTCAGCTCCGCAGATCTGCATTCTGACACCTCTGATTTGTTCAGGCCTAGCACTACCGAGCCGTTGCTAGGCAGACTGGAGAGCAATCATCATCATCATCACCACCACCACAGGACAGGAAAATCTTGTAAATACCAGAAGTGGAGCCCTCTTGGAAGACCCACTGTGGAGAAGTTAAACCAAGCACTTGCCTTCTTATTGCACACACAAAAAAATTCTCAATAGACTCCCGGTCCTCCCACCGGAAAACAAAATCAAGGTAGATATATAAGCGAGCTTAAAACTTAGGACTGTCTAAATAAGCGTGCCGAAATCGGGGCAATTTCCACCTTTACTCTTTGCAAACCCAGACCCGCGAATAACAAATAACGCACCAGTTCCCCGGCACATAACATCGCTTTCTATATTCACTTGGAAGACCCTCGCAGATATTCCAAAAGAGATCTCACTCCCAGATTTTTAGGATCCGGCCTCCTGCTTCACCCCTTTCATAGACAACCGGGCAGAAGGTGGGATTTGCCTAGCTAGCAAATCGGGCAATCCCTTTGACCAGGGAAAGGGGAAGTTTTCGCCTTCTCCCGGCGGGCATTCAAGCAGCTCGAAAGAAACCTGGAAGAGGGGCTTTTTGCTCCTTCTCCTTCTGGGGCGCCTTCAACATCAGGCGGCAATTTCAGGAGCAAACCCGCCTGGCTGCGAGCGACTTGTAGTCTGTTCTGCCAACCAGGAAAAACCATCCAGAGAGGCCGAAACATGCGAAGACTAATCTCAAGGGACGAACTTTCTGGCAACGGGCGCCTTCCAAAAGAGAGCGCCGGGTTTGGATCAGCGCTCACTCGTTGCGCCTTCCCCCCCTCCCTGCTGGCGAACGGCGAAGGCCAAGCCTTACGCACTCCGCGGTACTTTCCCTTGCAACTTTCCCTTGGGGTCATTCCTTCTCTTTCCCCCCGCACCCCTCCCCACCATTTTTTGGAGAGCAAACCTCATTGATCTCAAGTATGAGAAGGGCTTGGGAGGAGAACGCGGATCCGAGAGCCGAGCGGGAGGAACCAGGTCTCCGGGAGGAAGGACTATGTGGGACCCCTGCTGCCTCGGTGGCCTCTCAGCCGTGGCGCCGCTGTCCTCCCAAGCAGCAAGGATCAGAGCATCCCAACAACGGGATCGGGGAGGGAGGCTCAATCCGCAAAGCGGCCGGTTAGAGATGCGCTGCGCCCATTTCCCTCAACAGATGGGCCGGAGCTGGAGGGGGGGTGCGTGGGAGAGGATGGGGACGTCTGGATGTATATTTACCTAATCTTGATTTTTGATCCCCTGGTCCGCAGACAAGTACAAAGATCTTCCTGGAACTCAACCGTGGAGCTGCCCGGATTGGGCAGAAGATCCTAAAGGCAGGCGGGCGGGAAGGGAGGGAGGGAGAAAGGGTCGGGACCAGCGAGGAAACGGGCGCGCCAGGTGCTGGAGATGTCGCTTTTTCCCCCCCGCCAGGGCCAGGCCAAGCGAGGCGAGAGCGAAGGCGCCTCTGAGCACGCGAGCGCCGACTGAGCGGATCCCTTCCCTCGGCCGCCTCCTTATTTCAATCCCCTGCCTGCCGGACTCCCTCCCTCTTTCCCCCCCCTCCTCCCCGCTCGCCTTCCCCACCCTTGGGCATGCGCACTGGTGGGAGGAAAAAGTTTCGCTCACTTTTGCAGCTCAGATCCCGGTGGCGGCCCGCCCCGCCTGACCTCGCTCGGGTGGCAGTGCTCCCGGCCCCGCCTCCGCTGAGGTCCCAAGGGGATCAAAGGCCGCGGGGGGGGGCTGAAAGTCAAGAGCACCTTCTCCGACAAGCAGGGGGTCCCTCCTATCCCCGAGAGGATCCCGGAAGCTATCCTGGCTCTTCCCGTATCTCCTGGAAATGGAAAACGGCGTCTTTCTCAGCGCTCACCTTTTTCTCCCCCCTCCTTGCCTCTTTGCTGGAATTGGATGCCCTCTTCCAAAGGATCGCGACGACACACCTTCGGCCGTTCAAGCCGAGGAAGCGAAACTGCAAGTTGGAAGCGTATCTTTCTAAAATAAACCGGGGACCTTTCTGCTCTTCGAAAAACTAAACCACCCTCCCTCCCCCAGGAAAAGCTTTTCTGTTCTTCTGCTTTTGACGTTTTCGGGATGTCCCCTACCTACAATCGAGTGGGTCACATTTCTTTTGAGCGAGATCCTTTCCATCCTAGAGCAGTTCTCCTTAAAAAATAAGATTTAGGGCGAATCGAGAGAAAGCGATCCCGATAACGCCCTCTGAGGTGCGATTCCATCCTTCTTCCCCCCCCCCCTCAGCAGTGTTGCTCTTTTACCGGCGGTGGGCCCCGGATTTGCCGTTCCGCTATTCCTTCGGACTGGAATCTGGATTTTCCCAAGACTGAAAACCGGGATATATTCCAGTATCTCAGCCACGTGTCCTCTTCCCCTACATCGCCGCTGAAATCGCCGGTTCAGGATGTTCGGTTTTTTTTCAGGTGAAGCTAAGCTGGAGGGAAGGAGAGCCAAGAAACTCCGTCCCTCCTCTTCTCCCGCCTCCCTCGCCGGTTTGTTCCCCACCGAGCCCGCCGTCAAGAGCGGGCGAAAGGCGCTCTTCTCTGCCTTGATTGTACCGCTCGGAACAAGGTAACGTCTACTAAAAGCGGGAGGTGACGACGGATCGCTCCTGATAACAGGGCTCCAGCCTCAACGAAGTTCTCTGGTTATTGTTTTGCAAATCCTTGTCGCCTGTTTGACAACTGCTCCGAAATGACACATTCCGACATTGGAGGTCGGGGGAACCGAGGAGGGTGTATGTTTGTGTGTGTGTGGGATCTCCCGAAACCTTTCCCACCCTGTCCGGAACATTGAACACAACCGACCAAGGGTCCGGAATTGTTTCTGTTACGCACAAATCTCGCTCTCTTCAACCCCGACCCAGGAAACATCACCGTGGGGACGTATCTGCCGAGAGTCTTACCTGAGATAGGGCTCGCGGCTGCCCATTTACTTTTAAACCTTATTGGCAAAAAGCATCCCAGGAGCGAGTGGCCGGCCGGTTTCAAAAGCCCATTCTCCTAAGACTCTTCTCTAGAAAAGACGGGCCGCGGGAAAACTCCAAAGATGGTGGGAATCGCACAGAAGCGTTTCCTTCCCTCTGGCCTGAAAGCTACCCGCCGGCCCGTGGCGGGATTGGCCGTCTCTTGAATAATCCACGAGTTGACACTGATCTGGAGCGAGCGAGTCTTTTTCAAAGGGAAAAAGCGTCAAGTTTTCCCTTCGCTCTCGCGGCCGGGGGAGGCGGAATGACGGGGCTATGAAAGTTGAAATGAGTTTCACAGAAGGTTGGGATTGTCAATATGCGACAATATATTGTAACAGGGACGGGTGAGGAGTTTTACTTCCAGTTTCCCTCAGTTTTGGCCTCCGCTTTTAATTCCCTCCTACAGAGCAAGTGGGAAACGCAACACCAAATGGTATATAGACCTCCTGCCTGAGCAGGGGGTTGGACTAGAAGCTCTCAAAGATCCCTTCCTGTTATTCTGTTCTGTTAAGAAGCAAATGCAAACACTTTGAAGGAACTGCGCACACTGAAGACACCTCGAGCTCCTGCAACCTGCTGGTGTTCATTTCCCTGTTTCGTCCTGGATTCCGCTTTAAACCTATTTTAAAATAATCGACGTGTTTTAAACGCAAACATATAATTTTGCCGTTTGCTTTTTTTTAAAAAAACCGCAGCTTAGATTGTGCTTTATGAGGATGATTTATAGTGAGATCCTAAGATACAGATTAAAAAAAAATAGAGTATTTTGGAAGAAAAGGCCACTAAAATTCATTTAGCCAATCTAATACCTATTTACTTCTGAGGAGATCTGAATAGGATCGGCTGTTAGACTGTAACTCTAACATACATTTAAAAGTAACTAAATTGCGCTAAACTTTATAAACCCAACTGAATTCAAAAATGATTACTCTTCCGTGTGTGACTATTGGTTTGAAGTCTACCTTCAATTAGATTCATTTTTAGTGAAGTATCCTTAATGGATACAGCCTAAAGGAAAATACCTCCCAAATACCTGAGCCTGCACTCCTATCCAATTTACTAGAAAATAAGCCCCACTGAATGGGGGGGGGGACTTACTTTTGAATAAATCTGAATAGGATTGCACTGGGAGTTATTTGAAACTCGTTTAAGATTGGAAGTACGCATGAACTTCCTTGCTCCCATCAACACGGACAGGGCAAGCCACTAGAATATAAAATGACAGCAAACTGCACTCCTTAACTAACACTGATGGTGTTACCTAGTTTGGGTAATGAAACGTCTGCAAGAAAGAAAGCAAGCAAGCTCAGAGAGCACAGGGACCCCCTCACTTCCTGCTCTATCCATACAGGCGCCGATCCTAAAACCCATTTATTTGGAACCCGTTGTTGTCACCGAATTTACTCCCCCCCACTTTTTAAAAAAAAAAAAGGCAAAATTTTCAAATTTCGGAAACGCAGACTGAATCAAGAGCAGTGTTGTTGTTTTTTCGTTCTTTCTCAGCTAACCGAATCGGTCCCCAGTTTGGAGAAGGAGAGCTGAGGAATCTTCGCGGCTTGTGTGGCTAGTAAGTCGGGCATACAAGAAACTTGCGAAGTGATTAAAAAAGAAGTCGTTGTCTACTGCCGGTTCTTCGGATTGCCCGCATTGCTTGTAACCGGAGCATGCAAGGGAACTAGCTGTGGCAGGCTGCAGCAGCCCACCCACCCCCACCGCCGAATTTAGTGGGGCTTAGACTTAGGTAGGAATTCCGAGTGAATTCCTTTCTGAGTCGTAAAGGAATAGAAAATTGCTCTGTGAAGCTCCTACCCTTCCAGGAGTTTTAGGAGGCTTCGGACTGGTTTTATTTTGGTGAAGATGTTTATGGGCTTGCCTCAAGGAAGACAACCGGGCCATCTTTTCTCCTCCCTGACACAAGAGAAGAAAGATAGAGGGGAAGACGATGTGCGAGGAAAAAAGAGAAAGGGAAAGGGAAAATAAAATAAAAATAAAAATAGGGAAGGAAGAGAAAGAAGAAAAAATGAAAAGGGAAATGTGAGAGGAAGGAAGGAAGGAAGGAAGGAAGGAAGGAAGGAAGGAAGGAAGGAAGGAAGGAAGGAAGGAAGGAAGGAAGGAAGGAAGGAAGAAGGAAGGAAGAGAGAGAAGAGCAAAAGGAAAAATGGAAAGTTATAAAGGGAAAGAAAAGAAAGAAGGAGAGAGGAATCTTCGCGGCTTGTGTGGCTAGTAAGTCGGGCATACAAGAAACTTGCGAAGTGATTAAAAAAGAAGTCGTTGTCTACTGCCGGTTCTTTGGATTGCCCGCATTGCTTGTAACCGGAGCATGCAAGGGAACTAGCTGTGGCAGGCTGCAGCAGCCCACCCACCCCCACCGCCGAATTTAGTGGGGCTTAGACTTAGGTAGGAATTCCGAGTGAATTCCTTTCTGAGTCGTAAAGGAATAGAAAATTGCTCTGTGAAGCTCCTACCCTTCCAGGAGTTTTAGGAGGTTTCGGACTGGTTTCATTTTGGTGAAGATGTTTATGGGCTTGCCTCAAGGAAGACAACCGGGCCATCTTTTCTCCTCCCTGACACAAGAGAAGAAAGATAGAGGGGAAGACGATGTGCGAGGAAAAAAGAGAAAGGGAAAGGGAAAATAAAAATAAAAATAAAAATAGGGAAGGAAGAGAAAGAAGAAAAAATGAAAAGGGAAATGTGAGAGGAAGGAAGGAAGGAAGGAAGGAAGGAAGGAAGGAAGGAAGGAAGGAAGGAAGGAAGGAAGGAAGAGGAATAAAAAGGAAAAGAGAGAGAAGAGCAAAAGGAAAAAATGGAAAGTTATAAAAGGGGAAAGAAAAAGAAAGAAGGAGAGAGAGAGGAAGGACTAAAGAAAGATATAGGGAGAGGAAGGAAGGAAGAGAGAGAGAGAAAGAAAAGGAAGGAAGGAAGGAATGAAAGAAGGAAGGAAGAAAAAAGAAAGACAGATTTATATTTATTTTTTAATTTATATTTTAAAAAACTTCAAGGAAAAACAAAGTTCCACACACACGCGCACACACATACCGCACACGTACCACACACGCGCACACGTACCGCGGCGGAAATGTATGTAAACTGTTGCTTAGAACCTGGGACAGAAGCAAACGGGGCCTTACAACACCTCCCCTGATTCTGGACGGCAATTACGCAGCCTGACTTTCTGCGCATTGAGGTCTCCCACCCACCCGAACTAGGGGCGTTTGAGTGGCATAGGGATTTCTCGCCGGGGCACAATAGGGTGACACCTGAAGTTCTCCAGCCGGCGCCTGCGAAAACAGAAGGCTGAAAGAGCAGCCGAGGTGGGCAAAGACCGCATAGTGCTCTCTCTTCTCTGCTTTGAAGTGGCGGGTCTTTAAGAAAATGCAGCGGAGCGGCCTCAAAGCCCCTCCAGTTACGTTATAAGGATCCGGGCCCCTCGGGGAGAATTGAGATATATATATATATATAAGCTCCGTAGTGTTTTTCTACCTTGATGCTTTCGGATAAAACAGTTTGAGAGGGGGACCAAGGGGCGGCAAGGGCTAGGCTTTCTGTCCCCGCGAGCATATGTAAGGGACGATGGGGGACCGTGTTGTCTCCATTGGCTATAACTTTGGGGTCGGTGGAATTAAGGCAGGTAGGTTCGCTCTGCTCAAACGTGGATTTGGGAGCGGAGGGTGATAGTAAATTTGAAAAACGACCCCTCCCCTCCCGATGTGGACGGTCTTTTAGTCCTCCAGCATCCTTCCCTGGCTCTTTGGGAAATACCGTATCCCAGATAGGCGGCGCAATCTTTGTACTGGACAATAACGAGTGGCCTGAATTAATTGGTTTTCTTTAATATATATTTCGTGATCAATACCGTCCGAATTCGCGGACAAATCGGGTCACCGATTGAAAAGCCACCTATTTAAGACCGAGCCGAAGTAAAGGCGTGGCCGACAGCCCAGGTACCTGCGACGTTGGCATCGAAGTAAGAGCCAATACCCCGTTCAGTGAAACGTACCTCTGCTGTAAACGGGCTTCAGGTGGCTAACCCAAGAACCCAAGAGATTCAGGTGCTGGGCTACTACGCCGGCCTTCCCAAATGCAACCGGAGGGGAAAAACAACAACCTCCCAATGGAATGCATTCTTTAGCCCCCAACAGATTTGTCCCGCATCTTGCGGAATAATCATTCATTTTAGCCCTCATCCCAGATCAAAACCAAGGGACTGGATGTAAGTAAGCATTTAGCCTCAAGATCAGGCGTTGCAAGAAGGCATGGATCTGTGGGGCAGACGACCGCAAGCGGAGCGGCGCTCGGAAGCAACACCTCCAATGCACCCGCACACATCCGCATCCAGTGCGTCTGTAGCAGTCTGGAGACTTTAGCAACAGGTTGAGGACTAATTCAATCAGAGCTACATCGTAAGGAGTGGGAACCATTAACTCCCTGGAAGCAGCTGATACACCTGGCCCTTGTTTGGGCGCTACCATTGGGCCCCCTCCCATCAATCAACTGCCAGGAACTGGAGGGTGGCCGGAATTCCCGGAAAAGCCACCGTGGGGGCAGGGGTCCTTTGGCACAGCTCGGCTTTCAGGCTCATCCAATCTCATTGTACACTTGTTGTGCATTGACAAAAAAGGCTTGAATTTGAATTGAATAGCCGCTGCAAAGGCGCTTTCGCCCGAGCGCAGCTGTCACGGAAGAGATTACCCCCCCCCCCGCCCCCGCGATCTGTCTGCAGCGCGACAAGATCCCGTGCCATTAATGCCTCCCACTTTTTCCTCCTCACCCTGGATCCGTATCGGGAAGGGTCCGCGACAGCTCTCCACCCCGCTGCCCCCACCCCAAAACCAGCTCCTTTCATTCTACGGGATTTCCAGATTATTAGATTTATTAGAACGTCTGTTCAGACCAATGGATACTTCTCCCTTCTCCAGCCTCGGAGAAGATTCGTATTGATGGACACGAGGTAACGGGAACAGCACTGGGGACCACTGCGCTCAATTAAACCAAGACACCGCGTTTATCACGATCCTTCCCTCCTTGCGCTTTTATCTTCAGCTGCCTCTTAATAGAGTGTAAACTGTGTATGTAGGGAATCTTCCTACTTCCGACCCAGGCTTTTGACACAGTCCCATCGGAGAAGAGAGTGTGTGGGTTAATAGAATGGAATGGAATGGAATGGAATGGAATGGAATGGAATGGAATGGAATAGAATAAATTGATTGGATTGGATTGGATTGGATTGGATTGGATTGGAATGGAATGGAATGGACTAGGATAGAATTCTTTATTGGCCAAGTGTAATTGGACACACAAGGAATTTGTCTTGGTGCATTTGCTCTCACAAGAAAAAATACCTTCATCAAGGTACAACACTTAATGATAGTCATAGGGTACAAATAAGCAATCAGGAAACAATATCAATATAAAAGGTAAGGATACCGGCAACAAATTACAGTAATACAGTCATAAGTGGAAGGGTGGTGGGAAGGATGAGAAGATTAATAGTAGTGCAGCAAGTTAATTAACCCTTGTCAACCCTGCACCAGCCCAAACTACCCAGGGGTACCACTCTCCGTCTTTAAAGGCCTTTGGGGAGAGAGGCATCTTTTTACTGGGTTTTCAGGACTTGTGGAGGCTTGTGGTGGTGACTGTCAATCTGGAGATTGCTTTTGTTCTGGAAATTCATGGGGGTGGGGGGAAACACAATTCCAAGGAGTGTTTTGTTTTCTTGGATAAGCGACCTAGGAGGGTCCCAGCCAGGCACAGCCATAATTGATAAAGGTATTTGTAGCTCAGGGCTGAAATGAGGGATTCTCTGAGCTTGATTGTTTTCTTGCAGGCATTGGCAGATCTAGTTTGAGTAGTGCAAGCTCAGAGAGCACCAGGGACCCCACACTGTCATAATCCTCCCCCCACCACCTCTCTCCCAGAAGATGAGCCTCAAAAGTTTTCATGGAGCAGGAACCCTCCAAAGACTCTTAAAAAAACTCTTTTGGTAACAGTTGGTGGGGGGAAGGAAGTTTCTCTTCACCCATGGGGCTGCCCTCCTTTCCTCCTCAGTCCAGGACCTGGAGCAGTCTTCTCTTGTCATCGGGAATACCAGATTTGTAAGAATTTTCCCCTTCAACTTGACTAGATTGCAAGGTGTACAAAACCTGTAACTTATTGTCTCAATAACTTGGAAAGGCAGTCAGCGGAGCTAGTGTGGGTGTAACAAGAGGGGAATGGCAGAAGCCACAAATGAATTCCTTTCCTCCTTCCCTTCCCATTGCTGTCCCAGCCATATCACATTTAGTGTCTTCCCAGAGTTCCTGTCCTACCCATTACCTTTTTCCTTCCCATTTCTGACACCTTCTGACACCGACTTCTCTTCAGCCTCCCAATAAGATGGGAAGGAAGAGGGCATGTTATTATTTTGGGGGGGGAGGGGGGGGAGGCCATGTTAAAATTCTTTTGCAGAGTTATTTTGAAAAGACAAGAATTTGGAGAAACAGGAGCACTTTTTGAAAAATGAAATTTTTCTTCATTTTTAGATTGTGATTTTGTGTGTGTTATGTGCACACAGGCAAGTGGCTTCAACTCAAGTTTTTGATGCCCCAATTAGTCCTTGCAGTATTTTTGCAGGATTCCAGAAGTGATTTGCCATTGCCTACTTCCTAGGGGTAAAAGAGAAGGATTGGCCCAAAGTCGACCAGTTGGCTTTATGCTCAAGACAGGGCTAGAACTCACAGTCTCTCATTTTCTACCCTGGCTCCTTAATCATACACCAAACTGACTCTCACTTGTAGATATAGCAGCCTTGTGTTTCCTCCTTGCAATGTCCAGAAAATTACAAAGCAGAGCTGTCAAAAATGGCTGTCAAATTTTGTCACAATTAGCCCTTAAAATGAGAAATATCAAACATGAACATGTACAAGTGCGTCTTTATAAAAACTGAGTCACTTGAAGAAAGGTAAACAAAACACACAGTGATACACAACAATGGGAATATAACAGGAGAGAACTCAAACTCTGTAGTACTACAAATCCCAAACCTTTCTACAAGACTGACTTTTCTCATTGTCGTGGCATCCACAAATTCAGGAATCTGCTCTAAATAAAACAATGCAACTTAAAGTTAACTTGGAACCCTTGCAAAATGCAGCATTTGAAATGTAAAACAGATAGAAAAAGAAATTCTGTGTGTAAAGTATTCCCTTTGAGCTGGCTGGTATTTCACAATAATAAACAGTTAGAAAATTTACTTTTAGTTCTTTTACATCAGAGAACTAAAAATATAACAAGACAGAACTTAATATCCCTGTTGAATGAACATGGAAAAAATAAGTGCTTCTTTGATATTGCCAGTAATACATAAATTATATTTTACAATTACATGGCAAATAATTTTAAAGGTTTTACTTGTTAAGGGGCACCAGCTGGGATCTTAAACTCACAGGGCATACTTCTATTTAGAACCAAGAAAATGTAACAGAGTTAAGTGGAATCCTACAGAAGTATATATGCACAGATGCATAGTGTACCGACATTTGGAGGAAACCACGTTTGCGTACATTAAGTTCTATTAAAAGGGAATCAATAAAGTCTTCATTAGATGTTGACAACCCACTAATTTCAGTCCAATTAAAGCTAAGACAGAAACTTGATTTATGCACACACATACAAGCCCTCTCATCTTCCCTGGATAAGCTGTTCAAAAAGACGATCAAGGTCCTGTCAATGCTCTGCATTTGTCTCTGGATGAAAAGCCCAATTCCTCTTGGCTGGGCTCTGGGCATTCCTTCATGTTGTGACTGAATAAGCCAGCTTGTCCAAGCAGAGTAGGAAACATGACAGTTTTGGCTTAGCTCTAACATGTATGACAGTCCAGTTCATGACAACCCTTCTCCTGAAATGAAGCACAGTGGCGCTAAGCAGGAAGGTTGAATAGGGCTTTCGTTGCTGCTTTGTCAGTTTTCCTGGTGTCAGATTCAGTCACTTTCCTCTCGGAAAGTGGCCGGTCAGTTTTCATTCTTCAGAACTGAAGAAGTTTCTTGGATGAGTAGCGAAATATCTTCAGAGAAAAACCAGAAAGTCCACTTGCCTCTTGAGAAAAGCACCTTTGGGACAACCATGACCTGGATGACTGAGAATCTCATAGACTTTTAATTCCCAGTCTTTCCAAGTCCTCAAGCTAGTAGCACCAACATAGTAAGGTCTATGATGAGGCAATTTCTGTCCTGGATTTTCTTATATGAATTTAGTTTGAGAGATGCCCAAGTGGGATGTAGAAGACCAGGCAGCCAACTCAGTTCAGAATAGGAACTAAGAAGTCACCACTGTCTGCATTTCTGCTGCAAATGATCTGTCTGTTGAATGCTTGGTGACATACTGAAAAAAGTAGCAGCAAAGACAGAAAAGAAAACCAGCCACCTTTGCCAGTTATAGTAAATACACATCACAGTAGTTTGAATCATTTTATCTTTAGATCCCTCTAATTGCTGCATGGCCATGCCACGGTAGCTGTTTTAAAATCATAGGTCCTTGTGATGTGTGCTCCTTCTTCAGCCCACTTCAGAAGCAGTTTAAAGTTGATTTCAATTTTAAAGTCATATTTTGCTCTTCTCTCAGTGCTATTTTTGCCATGGACATGACCCAGGACCTTTTGTCAACAAGTAGTCAGAAGCGACAGTAAGTTCTTCCTTCCTTTCCAGTCACTGGGCAGGGACCTCTGCACCAACTGTGGCTTGGGCTGCAAGAGAACCTGCACAGCTGATGCCTGCTTTTTGAGGGGGTATTTCCAGCCCCTTAGAGGGAATCTATAAAACCCAAGTCCTTTATTTGCCTAAGTCCTCCCATTTTCTCATTTCTAGTCTAGGCATCCCTCCTACTTGAGATAGCTGCCTGCCTAAGGCCTCCCCAATGTGTTCTGAAGCACTTCTCAACTCTTGTTGACTCCTTGTTGACAAGGATTTATCTTTTTTTCCCAAAATGGTGCTAGATATGGGTTGGTAATTATTTTAAAAAGTCACTGAGACCATCAAAACAAGAAAGTGAGTGACACCACTCCCAGCAGGAAAGGAATCTTGTGGATTTTAGTTATCGGGTTTCCAGAACTTCTGAACAACCTCTTCATGTTTTGCTGTAGCCTCCATGGCCTTTTTATTTTGTTCTGCCTGAATCCTTCTCTCAGTCCTGGTTCTTTTGCCCCAACTGCTTGATGCTGGGTAGGATTGGTTTTTCCTCTTCTACAAGGACTGTATTTTTCTCTCTGTTGCTAGTGAGGATGGAAGCAGAATGGCAGGGCCACCTTAACAGCATTATGGGCCCCCAGGCAAAGCAGTGTACTGGGGCCCCTACGACAACTATTTGCAGGGATAAAAATGTAAATGGACGATAAAATTAAACATATATTTGCAGGTTAGTATTAATTAAAAAACGCAGTAAAATGTAATAAATAGGTTGTTGTATTTATATGATACAAGGTGTACTGAAGGGTTAACATACACAGATTAGTATGCGGCCCCTATGCTCATGGGGCCCATGGGCAAGTGCCCATCAGGCCCATGTGTTAAGGCAGCCCTGTGAATGGGTGAGGGTGTCGTGTGGGCTGACTGCTCCTCAGCTGATAAGATACCAACTACATTGGGGCTTTGTGAGGAGGGAAGAATCCAAGCATCTAGGAGCATAGAGCAGGGTAAGTCACTATGATGGCAAGGCCAAAGTCTTGCCTAGTGGATTCTTAGCACGTGGGAAGACAGATCCTGGCAAGTGGAAGGAATCTTAAGGAGGCAGAGTCATCATTGCCCAGGACCAGGTGTCTTTGATGAACAGGTGGCTCCCCCAGCTATATGACTGCCTTATATGACTTATTGTACTTACCGGTATACCATCTGCAAAATTATTACTGTTATCACTAATAATATCAATAATCAGGTATTTCTCTATTTTACACCATGTTCTCTCTTATGTCTGCAACTGGTCAGCATAGCTACTTTTGGACACACATGCTAGCAATGTTCAAAAATTCGTCCTGTTATCCAGGCCATTGAAGATATCGCCCTGTGTTTGCTAGACTTGCTGCATGCATCATACATTAGGTGTTAGCTTTTTACCCCTGGAGATATGTATGTTTGGTTGGAAGGGGAACAAGGCTAAGGGAACTTATCAATCGTTAGTTGTCTTGTTTAAAACTTTAATGCAAGTTGTCCTGCATTAAAATGATAATAGAGCACTTCTGCCAGACTTGTTCCCGAGTCAGAAGAGGACTTGGTTATTGGAGCAATAAATTTTATATCTGCATATTTTTCTGTCAGCCCAAAGACTACAGGGAGCCCAGTGACTCAGAAAAGTGACAATAGAGATAGGATAAGAATTGGCAATCAGGACATCAAATGTCATACCAGCATTGTTTTGTGATGACTTAAGGATGGGTGGATACTTTAATTCAGAAGCGAGGAAAGCCTTTGATAGTGGATAAATTAGAACTGAACATTATCTAAATAATGAATACAATTCACTGATGATCTGTGCAGCAGAGGCAGCATTCCCTTCCAGGTTTCTAAGCATACAAAAGTATCTTCTAAATTTCTGAAAGTTTTCTTTCCTTGCAAATAGGCTTCTGTTTTTCTACATTATTCTCAGAAAGCATACATACTTATGGGCAACTGTTCTGCTAAACCCCGGCAAAAGGTTTAGCAGAATAGAAAGCCTTTGATAGAAAGCCTTACATTATTCCCTTGGTAAAATCTGGCCTACTGTTGGAAGGGCTGATGGGTGGCTGAATGACCACATGTAAAAACTGAGGGATTGTATTGTATTTATTGCATTGAAGGAACAGTCACAGTCTTAGGCCCTTTTGCTAATGAACATTTTATCAATGACTTGGATCAAGGAGTTGAAAGGACACGCAGTTGAGAGGACTTGCTAATATTTTGTAGGCAATTAAAAAAAAATCTAAGCAGGCTTGAGCCATGGTCAAAAATGGATAGGATAGAATAAAACAGGGAGAAATGTAAAAAATTGCACCTAAGTAGGAAATAAAATCAGATACTTGTATAGAATGGGAGAAAAAAACCTGGCTTGGCAGCATTGTAGGTAAACTTGTTGAGCATGTTTAACATGAATCAAGAGTGTGAAACTACTACTAAAAAGTCAACTGTTACTTTGGAAGCATAGACTCCTGCTTATGGGAAGAAATTGCTCCATTTCAATCTCTCCTGTTTGAATAACTTTGCATATTATGTCCAAACAGGACAGGTATAGGCTCCAGCGGATAGTTAGGACTGCAGAAAAAACAAGTGCAACCAGGCTGCTTTCCATTAAGGACTTATATACAGCACGAGCCAGAAAGAGGACTGAGAAAATATCTATAGACCCCTCACATCCTGGATATAAACTGCTTCAACTCCTTCCCACAGGACACTGCTATATGGCATTACATTACAACTAGACACGGGTAGTTTTTTCCCTCCATGCCATCCCTCTACTAAACACTTAATTCCCACAGCACTGTCTTATAAGACAGTGGTCACCAACCAGTGGTCCGTGATAAAATTTTGGTGGTCCACAGAAAAATTATTTTCATTTTTTATATTGCACTAAATACTATTTATCTTTTTAAAAAAATCCATATTACTGGTCCACAGGATTTAAAATTATGAATTTACTGGTCCCTGAGGTCCGAAAGGTTGGTGATCCCTGTTATAGGATATTAGTAAATATACCTAAGGATATTTACCCATGTAATAGGGCTATATTGCTATTATCCTTCTGATCTTCTGATCTTTCTTGTCTTCTCACATTTCCTATTACCTTCTCCTATTAGTATCTTATGATTTATCACTTTGTATGTACACTGAGAGTTTATGTTTGTATGTGCACTGTATATTTGTATGTACACGGAGAGCTTATTTTCTGGTGACAAATTCCTTGTGTGTCCAATCACACTTGGCCAATAAAGTAATTTTTTTCCATTCTAGTTCTGGGTATCACCGTTCAAAAGGAATAGCAAATTAAAGTGATCTCAGAGGCGAGCTATCAAGATAACGAGGAATCTGAAATTTAGAACACTTAGAAACTAGGTATTATAGCCAACAAAAAGGCAACAAAGGGAAGAGAGAATAGATGTGTTCAAATATCTAAAACCTTGTCACATTATTTCCTGTTGCACAGATGGCATGATAGCAGCTGACGGTTAGAATTACAAGGAAGCATGTTATTGTTTGATGTAAGAAATGAGAGAAAAGGCTGATCTGTGCAACCGGGTTGCCTCAACAGAGGAATCCATAGACATGATTTAGACCAAGGTTTCTCAGCATAGACTTCAATGCCCAGAACGCCCCAGTCAGCAATGAAGACTTAAAAAAAGAAATACTGATCCAGACAGAAGGGGGCCATCATCAAAGTGGAGGAAGCCCTTGAAATCTTCGAATGGATTTCTTAAGTTGGCTTTACGGTTGAAGACAGTGCAGAAAAATGAAAAGGCAACATCATGAGAACATGGCATATGCATAAAAGCCCTGGTGGCACAGTGGTTAGAATGCAGTACTGAGACAAACTAACGCTGAGTTTAAAAGATAAAGAGACATCAGTATTTTATAATATATGGGAACAGTGGTATAAATGGATAGAAAGGAGATAGACAAGGATATTTAGTTACTAAGTATAAACAATAGATAAAACAAGAACACAAATATATACAATTTAATGTTTGTAATCATTGCACGGATTATTGTTATAAGAAAAACAACCCAAATAGCTGTTAAGTGATATAACCTTTTCTTTTTCCTTTTTTTGTCTACGTTTTTAATGTAAAAAAAGTTTAATAAAGTATATTTTAAAAAAATGCAGTACTGCAAGCTAACTCTGCCCACAGCCAGGAGTTCGATTCTGACCAGCTCAAGGTTAACTCAGCCTTCCATCCTTCCAAGGTCGATAAAATGAGGACACAGATTGTTGGGGGCAATATGCTGACTCTATAAACTAGATTATTTAATTATACTAAATTAGAGTATAAAATTATATGAAATAATGATACTAAATTAGAGAGGGCTGTAAAGCACTGTGAAGTGACATATAAGTCTAAGTGCTATGGCTATATTAATAAGGGATGTGGGAAAACTGCATATGCTGATGATGAGCATATACAGACACTCCAAAGCAGGGATTCCCAACCTTGGCAATTTACAAATATATATATATGGATTTTTAACTCCTAGAATTCCATAGTACAGAATTGCTGAGAATTCTGGGAGTTGGAGTTCATTCGCCATTAACGTGCCAAGGTTGGGGAACGCTGCTCCAAAGGAAAGGCAGAGCATGCGAAACAAAAGCAGGCGGGTGTCTCAGGACAACCCCGGGAATACCTCAAACGAGGCCAAACTCCCGGGTTGCTTACCCAGCAGCCTTCACGGATGACCTTTAACCTTACCAATCTGACGTTCTGACCTTGGGAGTTGTGGTCTTTGGGAAGGCGCTGAGTTCATAGCCTTTGCTGCTCGAGTGTTGGGACGAACGGCGGGAAAATGCCAGCGGCAGAGAGAGAGAGAGAGAGAGAGAGAGAGAGAGAGAGAGACGGGCGGGCGGGCGCCGTCCACGAAGGAGCGCGTTTTCTCCTTCGACGCTTTAACGGCGCGCAAGTCCCGTTGCAAAAATGAAAGCAGTTTGGCGGAGTTGGCAGTGTCCCTTAAATCGAGGCGCCCCTTAAATCTGGAAAAGCGGGAACCTCCGTGGTTTCGGAGCCTCCCTCGCTTGCTTTCCTTTTGGCTCTCGGCCCACTTACGCCCTCCCGCTCCCCCGCTGTCTCCTCTTGTCTCTTCGGAGAAGAAGAGGCTGCCTTTATTTTTGGCGGCCGTCGGAGAGGCAGGCAGGCGGGCGGGCGGTCTCTGAAGGGCCATCGGCGCCCAAATCCCCACTAAGCCACCACCCTCCGGAGTTGATCCTGGATCCACTACTACCTGTCGTGTTTGCTAAGAGTTAGAGAGTTTGGGGAGGGCAAGACAGGCGGTAACTACTTGTTACAGAGGCGGGGAAAGAGTAAGGCAGACGGTTGCCGTTTGGAGCTCTTTGGAAAACGTTAAGCAGGTTTTTTATTTTCTTTCCCTTCCGGTTCAGTCTTAGACTTAGAATAACTTTATTGTCATGTTGAATGTGCACTAATCAGCATAATGGAATTTCCTTGCATACAGCTCTCAAAGGGTCACCACCTCCAATATACACTACATAACCATGAAAGAGAAAGAAAGGAAGGAAAGAAGGAAAGAAAGAAAGTACAAAATTATGCATATAGCCACATATATTATATGACATAGAGAAACAACACACTAGTCCGGATGTATACATGTACATGGTGAGAAAAATGAATCTTGCGAGTTTACCAGACGAATGGCATAGGGAACAAAGCTGTTACAGAATCTGGTAATCCTGCTAGAAATACTTCGAAACCTCCTCCCAGAAGCAGACCATGAAGTGGGTGTGTGGGAACTCTAACAATGCTTTGAGCTCTAAGCACATAGCGCTTTTTAAGCCGTATCTTGAATGACATGAAGCAAGCTTCCTATAATCTCCGCTGTCCTTACCACTTTCTCAATGGACTTTCTGTCTGAGACACTGCTGTCACCAAATCAAACAGTGATGCAGTTTGTTAAAACATTCTCAATTGAGCCTCTGTAGAAGCCAGGAGAGAAGATGTGCTCTCCTCATCCAACGCAGGAAATACAGATGCTGGTTTGCATGCTTCATTAAGAATTATGTGTGGTGAGACCAATTCAGATTGTTAGTTATCTGCACCCCCAGATACTTAATACTGTTGACCATCTCTACAGCTGCGTCCTGGATACTGAGTGAAGTATGACTATGCTGTCTCTATAAGAGTCATGTCCGATTCTCAGAGGACAAGTCCCTGCATTTTTCTTGGCAAGATTTTACAAAAATAGTTTTGCCATTGCCTGCTTCCTAGGGCTGAGAGAAAGAGGCTGGCTCAGGGTCACCCAGCTGGTTTCGGGACCTACAGCTGGACTAGAACTTCAAGCTGATTTCTAACCTGATGCCTTAAGCATTACACCAAACTGGCTCTCATAGATTTTCATTAAGGCCATTTATAACCTGGAGAAGCAAGCCTTCCTGATGTTTGTTTTTCAACAACAATCCTATGGAATAGCTGGGCTGAGAGAGGGCAAAGGGGAGTCACCCAGGGAGCTTTGAGGACTTAGGTGAACTTGTATTTGGATGTCCCTAATTTAACTCCTTCACCCATAAGGCACGGTGTGGTCTTTTACATCTTTTAAATGCAACCAGTAAAATAAATAAGACTGAATATATATCCATGAATGAAGGATTGCTTCTTCTATCTCCTCCTCTTTTCATTATTATTGCAATATTAAACATGCATATTCCTCTTATCCCCAAATCTGCAACAAACTTTGCTCAGTTTGTGGTACTGATACAGTGAATAACAATTTAAAGCCATAAGTCCTTCATTCTCCCATTGCAAAACTTCTTCACAATGTCACTGTTACTGATGACTTAAAATATTAAACCCTCATATTTGTAAAAAAAAAATCAATTAGGTAAATGTTTGTTTTTTAGATAATCTGAGAACAAAGAAGAGAAACTCTAGATTACCTAATCCCTATCTGAATGAGTGAAATTTAGAAATATTTAATGTGTTAACTACCCGTAAGTGCTTTCATTTTAGGTGACCACAGGAATAATTGCTGGACTATACAAATTTTTTAATATCTATGTGAAGCTACTCAGAGAAACCATATAGGAATGAGGTGCTACATGCCACTTTTATGCAGATAATGCTCAGATCTCCCTCCTGTTTTTATCACCTCAGATATGCTGTGTCTTTGGTCTTCTGCTTTTGGACATATTGCAGTTTGGATAAGGTATAACAAACAAATGCAGAATCCAGTCAAGTTCAATTAGAAGAGGCTCCCCTCCCCCAGAAGGGGCTTGCAATTTGTGGAAACTTCTCAACTCTGTGTATGTCCAGGGTTCTCAGCCATCCTTTGGTCATCCTGATCCTACCAGCTTCATTCCTTTGGGTAGGTCTGAACCTGGCCTCTGAACTACATACTGATTGCCTCCCAGTAATTCCAAATATATTATTGTGTTGTTTTTTTATTTTTATTTTGTCACAACAGTATACACAAGCATCAACATAAGATAACTACATATCATATAAGCATATATATGAGCAAAAGTATGCAATAACTACATTAATTTGATATAATGAAAGGAAACAATAGGACAGGAACCGTAGGCACTTTTGTGCTCTTATTACAGACCTCTTAGGAATGGGGTGAGGTCAATGGTAGACAGTTTTTGGTTGAAGCTTTGGGGATTTTGGGAAGAGACCACAGAGTCAGATAGTGTGTTCCAGGTGTTAATAACTCTGTTACAGAAGTCATATTTTCTGCAATCAAGATTGTAATGGGCTTTGTGTGACATGCCCTTGATGGACACTCGGAAGCAACAGAATATCCAGATGTTGGCTAGACTTCTGCTGGGTGTTTCATGTGACACTACTGTTTTGCTCAGTTGTACTGACCCTCCCATTGTTTTACAAATACAAAGTGTTAGTTTTAATTTATGAGCCCCTTTATTGCATAGAAATACTCATTCTAAAGGAATAACTTAGTCATTATGACACCAACTGGAAGCTCTATTTCTCTGCACACTCATCTTGGGTTCTGCCAAAAGAAGGAGAAATAGAAATTATTCTAGTCAGAATTATGGTACCTAAAGCTGAATCCCTTTGAAAATTTATCCTTGCTGAATTTAAACGAGTCTGAAAAATCAATGTTTATAACCTATTCTCCCCTTCATGAGTGGCACTTTATTACTTAGGTTCAAAACTATTTGGGAAATGTTTTATCTATTTTTGTTTTGTTTATTGTGTAGGTTTTATTTATTGACGATTTTATGGTTTAATTTGTATTGTAAGCACCTTCAGGCTGGCTTGTCAGAAGAGTGCAGGTAGAAATATGACCCTTACACTCTAATTAACTATTGGTATTAATCTTATTCTGGGCAAAAAGATGGAATACAAATTAAAGTAATAAGATAAATTTTCATTCTCATGAGTTTTTGTAGAGTCATCACTATATCAAAGTAATTGTAATATGGATAGGCTTCCTATAACTTTGTCTGTGACTAGATGATGCTATGGAGATACTCAAGATTTGAGAAAGGAGAAATCTGCAGAAGACTGATGGTTTGTTTTAAAGATAAAGAACAAAAGATTCTTTTGTGAAAAAGTAATTTCCCTTAATTGGGTTCAACTTCTGGTGATTTAATGGACACATCCATACAATTTTCTTGGAACACAAGTAGTTTTCCATTGCCTTCTTCTGGGCCTAATCTGTAGTTGTAGATTTTCTGGTGGTGTCCCACCCAAATACTAACCAGATCTGACCCAGCTAAGCTGCTCAAAATCAGTTAGGAGTCACCATCTAGCACACAGAACCTCAAACAGTCAATGAGTTTATTGTTATAGGGAGAATGTGAAATGAAGAAAGGGAAATAACCAAGCAGAGTTGTAAAGGCTGACCTTGAATCTTTCTTACAAATAGTTCTGGTTAATTAGCAAGGTTTGCATCATCTATCGGGAAAGAACAATCTTCTTTAACATGATATTTTCGTGATATTTTTGGACTGCAATCCTCAGAATTCTCAGCCACTACAAACGATCAGGCTGAAAATTAGGAGCAAATGCTTATTGAACTCAGAGAGACTAGCTCTTGCAGAAATGTTTAAGACGTACTCCTTAGATATGTTGTCCTCAAAACCTTGGACATTGCTTTAAGATAAAAGATTTTAGTTTTTCATTTTGCTACCACATTGTTCTAGCTGAGGTTACAATGGCAGTACTGTAATGCCTCAAATGGGTCCTGTTAAATCCTATATATTTGGAAGTGTATGCCAGCTACACCATTACATTCAAACTTAGGGTCCAGAAATCTCTCTTTCTCCCTCCCTGCCTTTGCTTATATATTACAAGAAGCCTATGCTGTGATCAGAATGACGTGCAGTATATTTTAGAGTACTTGGTTTAATGGATATAAAATATAAACAAAGAAATAATAAAAGACAAAAATCTATTAGCATGTATTAAATCTGAAGTTTTCTTTTTCCCAAGCTTCAACCTATAAACCTCACTTTTGTCTAATTGTTTTCTTTAAAGAGCGTCTTTGCTAATAATTCTTGTTTGCTAATAAATCATCTATAATATGAACAGGATCCCTTTGAGATCAAAATGGCTGTATTATCAGGCTGCAGTGCAATAGTATGAATATGCATGATATTTTTTTCTTTAAGACTGCAGATGTTTTGCATACTGATTTGGGGTTCTTTTCTCCAAGTTCTTGTACAGCTGTCAAATAATCTGAGGATTTAGATGTCCCATAGCAGCCATTTATGTGATGGATTGTAATGACTCTGTAGTTTCTCTGGAGCCATTATGGTTGATCAGGTCAAATACCAGCTTTTCAAAATGCCTTTAAACCAAAGGGCAGCAATGATGCATTTTAAATTGTTGCTGAATTCACCACATCCAGTTAGCTGTGTAAAGCTTTTATGGGATCAAATCAGTTTAAGAGCACAACTTTCCCCAGTGGCTAAATTACTTTACACTGAGTTCAGTTGAGCCAGGTGAATGTGTACAAAATTGCCACCTTAAATTGCAGTCAGACAACTCAACAACCATAGAACTAATTAGGCCTTTATTTCCAATCTTGAGGAAATTTAGTAAAGGGTCTCTTACCAGCTTCTGTTCTGATGTTTTCCAACTTTAGAAATACCTCAAAGCAGGGGTGAAATCCAGCAGGTTCTGACAGGTTCTGGAGAACCGGTAGTGGAAATTTTGAGTAGTTTGGAGAACTGGCAAATAGCACCTCTGGCTGGCCCCAGAGTGGGGTGGGAATGGAGATTTTGCAATATCCTTCCCCTAGGAGTGGGGAGGGAATGGAGATTTTGCAGTATCATTCCCCTGCCATGCCCGCCAAGACACGCCCACAGAACCAGTAGTAAAAAAATTTGGGTTTCACCACTGCCCCAAAGGGGTTGTTAGACAAGAACAATAGTAATAGGGGAGGAACTATGGATGCAAAAGATCCTCCCACCCACTCATCCAACCCCATGCCTCACTCTTCCATTGAGCCCGTGTTCGCTTGTTTCATGGCTTCCATGAAGTCTTCAGTTGGAGGTTCTCCTGTTGGGCAAGATACAGCTGAATGGCTCTTTCAGTCATTCCCTTAACAGATCCAGCAAAAAGGGAGATCATTAATATTGCCTTTGTATCCACATACTATATTAATACCCTTAAAAACAATGCAAGTTAATACTTGAGGGTACAGATAATCCTCAACTTACAACCACAATTGATCCCAAAATTTATGTTGCTAAGGGAGAAATTTGTTAAGTGAGTTTTGCCCCCATTTTATGACCTTTGTTGCCACATTCGTTAAGTGAATCCCTGCAGTTGTTAAATTGGTAACTCGGTTGTTAAGTGACTCTAGTTTCCCCATTGACTTTGCTTGTCAGAAGGTTGCAAAAGGCGATCACCTGACCTCGAGACACTGCAACCGCCATAAATGTGAGCCAGATGTCAGGCATCTGAATGTAAATCACTTGACCATAGGGATGATGCTCAATGATCATAAGTGTGAAAAATGGTCATAAGTCACATTTTTCAGTGCTGTAGTAACTTTGAACCAGTGGTGAAATCCAAATTTTTTTACTACCGGTTCTGTGGGCGTGACTTGGTGGGTGTGGCTTGGTGGGCATGGCAGGGGAAAGATACTGCAAAATCCCCATTCCCTCCTCACTCTGGGGCCAGCCAGAGGTGGTATTTGCTGGTTTTCCGAATTATTCAAAATTTTCACTACTGGTTGTCCAGAACTGGTCAGAAACTGCTGAATTTCACCCCTGCTTTGGCATAGGACCGGGATATCTTCGGGACCACCTTCTGTTATCACATGCCTCCCACCGGCCGGTACGCTCCCATAGAGAGGGTCTCCTCAGGGTGCCGTCAGCCAAACAGTGTAGGCTGGCAACCCCCAGGGGGAGAGCCTTCTCTGTGGGGGCACCTACCCTCTGGAATGAGCTTCCCCCAGGACTTCGACAACTTCCTGACCTCCGGACCTTTCGCCGCGAGCTTAAAACATATCTATTCTTCCAAGCAGGACTGGCTTAATAGGGTTTTTAAACATGGATTTTATTGGGGTTTATTTTATATTTTGTATTGTATTTTAAATTTAGGCTTTTGGAATAAGTTTTTTAAATAGTGTTTTTATTGATGTATTGTATTGTTTTATCTGCCTGTTCACCGCCCTGAGTCCTTCGGGAGAAGGGCGGTATAAAAATTAAATTATGATGATGATGATGATGATGATGATGATGATGATGATGATGATGATGATGATGCTTTGAACAGTGTCTAACAGAGCTGTTGTAAGTCGAGGACTGCCTGTATTATGTCTTGGTTAGTAGAATGGAATCAATGATAGCATGAAAAGTACTAACTAGTACAAAATGCAGTAGCTAGACTGTGAAATCACAGTGCCCATACAACATTGAAATATCTACTAGCTGTGTACTGGACAAAATGTAACATTTTTGATATTGACTTTTGAACCCTAAAGAACTTGGGACTTAAAATCATTGAAGGGTATTTCATGACAAGTCTTACCAGCTATTAAGTTCTGCACTCAATGTTCTTCTGAAGATAGCCTTAAATTTACAGCAGATTGAAAAAAGGTTCCTCCTAGATTGCTCTCAAGCTGTGGAATGTGCTCTCTTGAGATTGTCTATTGCTCCTCCTTTCTCAGCATTTAGAAAATCTGGGGGGAAAAAATGTGTCTTTTTGCCATGCTTTTAAGTGTATTCATTAATGTTAGCATTAATTTAAATGTTAAGTTTAATTTAATTAATTTAACTTTTCACATTCTGTTCTGGTTGTTGTTAGCCATCGGGAGTGTTTGCCAAAGTAGAAAGATAAGATACAACTTTATTTTTTAAAAATTAATCTCCTTAATTCTAAAGAGAGATTAACTGAGTAGAAAGGAACGAATATGCTCCTGGAAGCTGGCTTGAAATCTGTTCATTGCTTAGCAAAAAGATAAACATATCTAGTTTTCATTTCCTAGTCACGCATATCAAAGGTCCATATAGTAATATTATTTCAAGTCGCAGAAAGAGTTGTATTAGTTTGACGAATGATAACAAACTGTCAGCAAACCCTATTTTTCTTTTGAACGTAGGATGGCAATGTAAGACAGCTCTTCCTTATATCTTATGGCAGATTGCAGAGAAGAAATATTTGCTGAGGTCAAATGAATTTACATAAATCCAAATGTATACTTTTCTTATTCTAAATGAGGAACAGAGCCAGTTTGATGTAATGATTAAGGCATCAGGCTAGAAACCAGGAGACCGTGAGTTCTAGTCCCTCTTGAGACATAAAGCCAGCTGGGTGACCTTGGGCCAAAACTGCAAGGACTTGTCCAGGCATTTTCTGAGAATTGGACATGGTTGAATGGGAAAAAAAATGAGGGAAAAATATATCTCAATTTAGGGCAGCATTTAATTATTGATTCTAGAACTGGATTCTGACTCCCAAGTAATTCCCTAAAAGCAATTGATTTTAATACTGTGCCAAGATAGTTTGCTGACAAAAAGAAAAAAAAAAGAGGGAAAAATATATCTCAATTTAGGGCAGCATTTAATTATTGATTCTAGAACTGGATTCTGACTCCCAAGTAATTCCCTGAAAGTAATTGATTTTAATACTGTGCCAAGATAGTTTGCTGACAAAATAAAAAAAAGAAAAAGAAAAGAAACCTAAAAAAGAAATCCTACTTATTTCTTGGAAAGGAACTGGCAGTTGAATTAAAAGTGAAATTTCAGCAATAACTATAATAAAGTAGCTTTCCTATATCAGAAAGCAGCTTAACAGATCTGAAATAGTCTCCCTGATACAGAGTTTGGTTGGTTTGATGCTGGTGTTAGACACTGCCTTACTTAGTACCAGCGGTTGTGGTCTAAGCATAACTAAGTTGAATCTCCCACGTTGTTTCTAAATACCATATTTAACAAATTTTGCTTAACAGTGTTGGTTTAACCTTTAACCACAAAAGTTAAAAATTATTTTTAAATGCCCTCAGAGCCACCACGGGGACTTTGGAAGTCGCCACCAAATAATTTTAAAAACTACTATGCAGAATTTAATTTCAAGCTCCACTATTTCCTACCCCACTAAAACCTTCCCATCTTACAAAGCTAGCCTTCCTAATGCCATAATCGGAAACCTTCGGTGGTGGTTTTCCCATGTCAGTCACAGCTGTGGGCTTTAACGTGGCAGTGGTGAACAGCCTCTGTCTGCGATCTAAACCTGCATTTAGGATGCCTTTGTGGGCTTAAATCCAGATATCTTTCTAGGTAGGAAGAAAAAATTGGACCAGTTCACTTTCACCGTCCCAGGCTGCATTTATCAAGGAGCTCCTCAAGGAGCAGAAAAATCCTAACTGGATGAAAAGTTAACTATTGTAACCAGATTATGTTTTTTTCAAATCTTATCTGTCAATTTAGTCTCTGAATTTTTCTAACCTATCTAGTAATTAGCCACAAGAAATACCTGATGGGCTTTTCTTTATACTGGGGCATAAAGATACTGCTCAGAGTTCCAGAATTTGGTTAGCTGGGAGAAGGTGCTGCCATCCAGCATATTGAAATAACTGTGACTTTTCTGTAAATTCTGAAATGGAAGCACTTCAAAGCAATGGATAAAAAAACGTGCCCTGGTTATTATCATCCTGATTAAACATACATGTTTGGAATGCTAAAGCTCTGGTGGTACTAAGTCCTTATTGTGTCTATAATACAATAAGCTTTAAAAACAAACTTCTTTCTGACCATCTGAAACACAACAATTTGCCATTTGCAGGACCCCAATGGGTGAAGTAGAGACATCACACAGTGGTGAAATCCATTTTTTTTTACTACCGGTTCTGTGGGTGTGGCTTGGTGGGTGTGACAGGGGAAAGATACTGCAAAATCCCCATTCCCTCCCCACTCATGGGGGAAGGATATTGCAAAATCTCCATTCCCACCCCACTCTGAGGCCAACCAGAGGTGGTATTTGCCAGTTCTCCATACTGCTCAAAATTTCCGCTACCGGTTCTCCAGAACCTGTCAGAACCTGCTGAATTTCACTCCTAGTCATAACCCACATTGCTTTCTAGTCATGGCATCTGTTCTATAGAGAAACCTTTCTCCAGATGCTAAGCTGTATTTCTCAGAGGTAGCTTTCTCAAAGGCAATAAAAGCCCCTTCTTTCAAAGAGGTACTGCAGCTAGATTTTATTCTCTTGTTGCATTACACTTTATTTCTTACTTTTATTGATTAGGGAAATTATTTTGCACAATGTGGGGCATTTTATTGGGGTTAGTGTCTGCAAGTTGTACCGAGTACAAAAGATCACACAGCATGCACATTTAAAATCATTTACCGTAATAACAGTAATGCTAATTAGAAATTTAGACTATCTTGCAAAGAGGACTTCTTATTCAAACCGCTTAGCATGAAATATACTGTAAATCCATTATAGAGATACTATGTCATAGATTGAAGGTGAGCTCTCTGGTTTTCTGGGCGGTCTCAAAGCTTTCCCGTATACTGTCTCTTGCAGCAGCACTATCATGTGTCACCAACAAACTCACTCATTGTGAAGGTCCGCAGGAAGGTGTAAGAAGCACAAGCAGAATCTCTATCTGGCAGATCAAAGATAAGGCTCAGTCTTTTCAAGTGGCTTAAGGGGGCTTGTTTTTCCTAAATGTCCCATGCCTCCCTAGCACTTAGTGCTTTTTTCTGTCTTCAGATACAACTAATGCAGAGAATAAGCACTCTTGCCTTCTTCACACAGATGGACAAAATCTATTTCTGGATCTCAAAGGAGAACAAGAGAAGTGAAAACTTAATAGGTTGATGGGTGAAAGTTATATGTTCACTTTCTCATTTATTTATTATACTTATATGAGCCACGGTGGCGCAGTGGTTAGAGTGCAGTACTGCAGGCTACTTCTGCTGCCTGCCGGCTGCCTGCAATTTGGCAGTTCAAATCTCACCAGGCTCAAGTTGACTCAGCCTTCCATCCTTCCGGGGTGGGTAAAATGAGGACCCAGATTGTTGGGGGCAATAGTCTGACTGTGTAAACAGCTTAGAGAGGGCTGTAAAGCGGTATATAATTCTAAGTGCTATTGCTATATCAGGCTGTTTTTTAAAGAGCTAAGAGCAGCAGGCAGCAGAGTATGTATAGAGCAACCCTCATTTAGAATAATGAAATAAGACTTTCAGGCCACTGTTTCGAGGAGAGATTCTGTGTTTTTAAATCCTGACATTTTTTAAAAAATGGCTCAAAGGCTGAATACCAGGGAATAATTATACAGGAATATTTATTCTGCTTAAAAAGCAAAGGACAATTTGGAAACTCTCTTTGACTGTACCTTGTACTAAGTGGACAATCATTGAAAAGCCTCCACAGATTTTCATTTTCTCTGATGTGCAAGCAGCCATTTCCAGGGGCCTCATCCTGGTAACTGCTGAGCCTTCCTTGGCCTGCTGTGCTTTCCACAGTGCAGCGTAAACGATGGTAGATATTTTGGGACTGTAGCCATAGTCAACCCTGGTATAAATGCTGATGGTTCTAATTTTATTTCAAAATCTAGTAGGCCAAATCATTGTTGTTTAGGTGCCCTCTTGCCCAGTCTGCCAAGTGATGCCCTGGAGTTTGATCCTACATCCTTTACTTCAGGGGTCTCCAACCTTGGTCCCTTTAAGACTTGTGGACTTCAACTCCCATAGTTCCTCAGCCAGCTTTGCTGGCTGAGGGAGTCTGGGAGTTGAAGTCCACAAGTCTTAAAGGGACCAAGGTTGGAGACCCCTGGTTTACCTGATGGAGCCATTGAGTATAAGAGATTGGGGAGGCTCTATAGTCTACCAGCATTTCAGGAGCTGAAAATGATATGCATTTGAACAAGGCCGTGACTAAATTTACCTAGTAACATCACTTCATATTTCCTGTTTTTTGATGGAGTCCTAGGAAAGTTATTTTTCAAAAGTATAAAAATAAATACACCGATACAGTCATGACTATAATATTAGGATCCCAGCTGAAACACATAAAAGCAGAGGAAGTTGACTCTTAATATAGCCATGTATGCTTGAAGCGGTGCCTATAAAGGTCATCTACCAGAGGTTGTTCCTCTAGCCTCTGACCCCAGGTGATCAGTCATAGGAAATGCCTGGGCCTAAACGCTTCATATCTGCAGTTTCATTTTATTTTCTCAGGGCTGCTTTAAGATACCAGTTGTGTAGAAATTTTACCGCAGAACATTTGCATACTGTAAAAGGAAAAAAGAAGGAGAGAGGGGAGAGAGGGGAGAAAAGTATCACAATCTTTAAGAATGTGCGCCATCTGCTGTTTGTAGTGGGTTCAGCTACTACATGCCAAAATATTGCTGCCTTTAAAACTTTGTCACTTAAAACAACAACTAGGCACACATATAACTGGGGTGATGTTCATCTCTCTCTCTTTCTCCCTCCCTCTCCCCCCCCTCTCTATTAGATATCTACATTACACCTATACCATTAAGTTCTATCTTCTGAGAGAAACCTTTAGGATACATTTTCACTTAGCTAATTTCTTTCCTGAAATTTCAGCACAATCCTTTTGTTTTCTTGTATACACTTCCATCCAAAGTCAAGTTTATACCATTCCCACCTGTCCGATGTCAGTTATTTTTAACATGGAGCCAAATTTTTCCTTCCTTCCTTCCTTCCTTCCTTCCTTCCTTCCTTCCTTCCTTCCTTCCTTCCTTCCTTCCTTCCTTCCTTCCTTCTTCCCTTCCTCCCTCCCTCCCTCATCTATCTCTATAATATATAATATAATATAACAACAAAGTTGGAAGGGACCTTGGAGGCCTTCTAGTCCAACCCCCTGCCCAGGCAGGAAACCCTACACCATCTCAGTCAGATGGTTATCCAACATTTTCTTAAAAATTTCCAGTGTTGGAGCATTCACAACTTCTGCAGGCAAGTTGTTCCACTTATTAATTGTTCTAACTGTCAGGAAATTTCTCCTTAGTTCTAAGTTGCTTCTTTCCTTGATCAGTTTCCACCCATTGCTTCTTGTTCTACCCTCAGGTGCTTTGGAGAACTATCATATCTCTCTCTCTCATCTGTCCATCCATCCATCTCGGCGGAATGGAAGGATTAACTACATTGGTTACTTCAGCCAGCCACTTGTTAGCAACTAGCCTAGAGATGTCATTGAGGGTAACAATGTCCTTATTTCCTTGCCACCTTTGAGCAAGTCAGGAGGGTACCCTCTGGGAACCATGGGCAGAAAAATAAAATCATCTCCCTGGATGACGTTGAAAGCTTCCTGACCGAAATCTAGGTACATTTTGCAGCTTAGGAACTAAACGCAGGTGAGTGAGAATCAGAGAACCATTAGGGTTCAGCCTTAAAACAACTGTAGCTTTAGGATGAATAAACGTGATTCCATAATGAATCCAGATTTCACATCAGAAGACTGGCATTTATAAAGGCTACTGCTGAGCTTAGTGACTGTTGTTGCCATGACATTATCTGAAAGCCAATTCAAAACTGGCCATCAAAGTCAAGAAGGTTTGGGTACTTTTGATAAGAGATTTTTTTTTGTACTTTGGATATTGCAGCATCCAATCTTGACTGCAGAAAATATGACTTCAGTAATATTGTTAATGCCTGGAATTCACTACCTGACTCTGTGGTCTCTTCCCAAAATCCCCAAAGCTTTAACCAAAAACTGTCTACTATTGACCTCACCCCATTCCTAAGAGGTCTGTAAGGGGCATGTATAAGAGCACAAGCGTGCCTACCGTTCCTGTCCTAATGTTCCCTTTGATTGTATCCAATTTGTATAGTTTTTCTTTTTTTATACTTATGCTTATGTATATGCTTATATATCGAATAGTTATTTCATGCTTACGCTTACATATATTATTATGACAAATAAATAAATAAAATAAATAAAAATTCAGTGTTGAGAAAAAGAAACATGCCATTTTTTAAAAAAATGTTTTGAATGAACTGGTATGTGGGGGCCCAGAGATCCATTAAGCCAATCATAAAATGCATTCTGGTTTCTTGAAAACTCTGTTTATACTGGGAAGTAAAATCTATGGCAGATAAATATGCTTTATTTTGGTGATTTAATAAAAGTTTCCTTATGAGAAGTGGGGCCATCCCAGAGAGAGAATTACAGTTCTTCTTCTTGTTATTGTTGTAGTTTGTTCCACAGTCAGCCAGATGCTTAGGGTGGATTAGGCATCTTTGTATACCTGTTCAGTCCTTCGCAAGGACCTGGAATAGGCAGTTGTTGTTTGATTGTGTTAAATGTATCATCACAGGATGTAAGCTGTTTTCCAAGTAAAATTACCTTTTGCAATTGATTAATGGTGTTCAAGTGATATTATTATTTAAATGTATATGCTGCCTAATTACTAACAATCTACAGTATAAAACTATGGAACTTTTGGACAAA
Source organism: Ahaetulla prasina (assembly GCF_028640845.1). NCBI lineage: Eukaryota > Metazoa > Chordata > Lepidosauria > Squamata > Colubridae > Ahaetulla > Ahaetulla prasina. The sequence goes on from NC_080539.1 coordinate 159,555,196, forward strand.
AGATTTGGACAAAAGTTTTAAGGTACCTTCAAAAAGGGCCTCTGGTGGCTCAACAGACTAATGCATTACTGTTAAACTCCAGGCGAGTAATTTTGGTTCTACCAGCGTTTTTTTGATTTGACGCTTTGTTGGCGCCAAACTCCGGAAGCAGACCTAGCCAGCGATCGATCAACCGATTGATTCCGAACGTTTATTCACCTTGTCAGGTGGAATAATGACAACTGCCTCTGGTGGCTCAACAGACTAATGCAGTCTGTTATTAACAGCAGCTGCTTGCAATTACTGCAGGTTCTAGTCCCACCAGGCCCAAGGTTGACTCAGCCTTCCATCCTTTATAAGGTAGGTAAAATGAGGACCCAGATTGTTGGGGGCAATAAGTTGACTTTGTATATAATATACAAATGGATGAAGACTATTGCTTAACACAGTGTAAGCCGCCCTGAGTCTTTGGAGAAGGGCAGGATATAAATGCAAATAAAAAAAATAAAAAATAAATATTGGTTTCATTTACAGACATTTAATTAAGGGAGGAGTGGAAGGAAACAGACAGACTTTCCAATGAATCAGAAAACACTTTTAGTGAAGAATCCAAGCACCTCCCTATGTATTACTTCAGTTTCATCTAAATCTAGTTGCAAACACATGCATTTTCTTTTCTTTTTCTTTGTGTTTATATAATGTTACTGTTTTATAAAAACACCAAGCAAATACAACACCTGCTCCTTGGAAGCAGGTGCAAAATTCCTCAAAAATTCCTCATTTTGCAGAGATGACAAAAAAATAATAATAATGGAAAGCCGGGGACATTCTTTGGCTCCTCTTGTGACATAGTAACTAACACAATTGACCTGACTGACACGTTATCCAGCCAGCGTTATCCATTGTAATATTATTCAATTACGCGAGAATTATTACATCAGTCTAAGGTCACCACAGAAAGCACAGCAGTTATTAATAGAGTGATAAGCCACATTAATCACTATGAAATAGTCTCTGAGTCACTGTTGTCCAATAAAGGCACAGCCTTGTGGCTAGAGCGCTTCCACAGAATCTGGTTGCTTGGCCAAATTCACCATGTGTCAACAGTGTGTTTATGAGGCAAAGGAAAAACTATGCATCTGAAGTTCCTGGTGACCTTCTAAAGGTTATCTGTTGGTAGGAGACAGCTACTAAGTTATGAAATAGGACTGGCTTTACAGAAAATGACCAATTCATTTAGGATTTTTTTAAAAAAAATGTTTTTCAGGCTTATCAGATGAACACGATGTTTATTCTTTTTGAAAAACAATTCCCTTGAAGAAAAGCCTTGTTTATTTCTTCAGTGTGGCATGTCATGGAAATGTATGAGGCTGAAACGTGAATTGTGGGGAAGTGTAAGAACTTGAATCAAGTTGTCTCTTTTCTTAACCCATCCACACTCCCTTGGCTTCTGGCTCCTATGTTAGGGCATTCACCTATAAATGGTGTGTGAAGAAATGACATTTCCCCAATATTTCTCCCTGTACTTTACAAGCAGTAGCAATAGCAATAGCAATAGCAATAGCACTTATAGGTATATAACACTTTGTAGTGCTTTTGAGTGGTTTACAGAGTCAGCCTATTGCCCCCAACAATCTTGCTCCTCATTTTACTGACCTTAGAAAGATGGAAAGCTGAGTCAATCTTGGTCAGGATCGAACTCCTGGCAATGGGCAGAGTTAGCCTGCAATACTGCATTCTAACCACTGCGCCACCGTGGCTCTACAAGCATTCTCATTTGCTCAGATCTGGATGGATGAGAGCTTTTCCATGGGAAGCCATTCCTTAGCCCTTCTGCTGCTGCTTGGAGTTGGGCTGAATTATTCCAATTTTAAATTGCTGTTTCAAATACTCAAATTTATCTCAGTTCAATTAATATGTGCAATTAATGCATTTTTTTAAAAAAAACCACGTATCTTTAGACCATGTTTGTCACCACCCTTTTATTAGGAAAGCAGAGTTCTGTAGTGGAAATTGCCTTCTGTAGTTGTGAAAGTTTCCTGAAAGATTTGGAATCTAAATTGAAGACCAATGTGCTTTTTTTTCTCATCACTCTTGAGATTCTCCTTCCAAATATATGGGGGTGATAAGCAGTAGAGAAGTCATAGCCACAGTTAGAGTTACGGATAACCTCTTCCTGTCCATGAAAGGCAAGGATAGGCAACCTGTTGATCCAGCACCATGTGTAAGCATAACCTCATTTTTTCCAGCCTTCAGCTCTCTTAATGAAAGTAATTTGTACAATTTTCCTACCATTGAGAGAAATGCACCAAAAACTGTAGCGTATAGTCTAAAACAACACAGTCTTCTCTAAAAATGTTAATTTCTGAAAACAAGCTAAGAAACAAGGAGAAAATTCCAGAACTAATGATCTGCACGTTGCTTTGGATTTGATTTGGAAGAGATACTTTGGAATATGGCCCCTTTCCATGACTCATTAAAATGTCCACATCATTTCCCAAAACCACACAGTCTCCATATCTATGATTCAGCCTCAGCCTCAGCCTCCTTATCTCATTGCCTAATTACCTGCAATCCATGGCTTTCCCCAAGGAGGGCATGGTCGGCTTTCTTTCCATCGCAGGCATATTAGCTATATATTGCTAAAGAATAGATGCATCATTTCCTAGCTAGCTCTAAACTTTGTATGTGTTGTGAAACTCTCCCTGTCCCTCACCATGGGTATCGCCATGTTGGCTTGGGTTGTCTTGGAAAGGTTTTGGTTCAACTTCTGCAGAATCACATATTGCCTATCACTGCCTGAGCAGATGGACAGACCCGACAGCAGGAGCAAGCCAAACTTTACATGACATTTGTTCTCCTCTGGTGGAAAAATTGGGCACTGTTCAGGTTACCATTAATGCTTCAGAAGCAGAGTGTCTCTATCTTAGAAATAATAAGTGGAAGAGGATGATAGTCAGTTAAATTGCCAGGGTGAGAGACATGTTGGTCACTATACCTTATTTTATAGAAAAACACACCTATACACTACCATACAAAACTGCATGGAAGTAATGGCTGATGAACAATTTTTTCCCCTTGAAAGAAGATGTCCAATTAGGGATGGTTTTAAATTCTGGGCGTGGGGCTGTTCTAAAACATTGTATGACTGAGAAAAATATGTAGAGCATGAAGAAGGAACCCCAGCAGCACAAAATTAAGGCCAGACAGTTGCTGAGAAACTAATATGTTTAAGGAGTCTGGATGGAACAACTGATATCTTCTTTATCGTATGCCATTGGCAAGAGTCTTAGCAAAGAAAAACTTCATTCTGGTTGGCACATTGAAGAGCAAACAAACCAGTAATTTCACCCATGTTCTTCACCCACAAACCCACAGCAACATTTTTGGTCTTTACCAAGATTTGACATTTATATATTTCTGTGCCAAAAGGACAGCAATTCTTTCTTCGATGTGTAATGATGTAGCCAACTCAACCCAGATTTCCAAGTCTGAGGTCATTCTTCATTCTAATAAAACCAAAGGCACTAGGAACACCTGTGAACCAATGGTTTCTCCATACATCTTTGGGCACATCATCAAATGGCAGCCAACGATGCTTTTTTCAATTTCTCGCAGTTGCATAGAAGCTGAACCACTGACATCGTTAGTAGACAGTCTGAATAAGCAGGCAAAATACTGTGAACAGAAATGTTGGCAACACATATATGCATACACAAAGAAAACAGGCCTGGCAGATTCAAGGCATTGGATACCATCTTTGAAACAATCTTGCACAGAATGGTAGAGAAGATCAGTGTAGACTTTTTTTCAGAAGCATAACAGCACAGAAGATGCCCAGGAAAAAATTCTTGAGTTTGATTTGGTTGCTAGGAAATGTGTAGAGAGCTGCTAATTACTTCTGCATCCTAAGTGACTCCACCCCTATTGTTAGACATTTGAGCCACGGTAGCACAGTGGCTAGAGTGCAGCACTGCAGGCTACTTCTGCTGACTGCTGGCTACCTGCAATTTGGCAGTTCAAATCTCACCAGGCTCAAGGTTGACTCAGCCTTCCATCCTTCCCAGGTGGGTAAAATGAGGACCCAGATTGTTTGGGGCAATAGTCTGACTCTGTAAACTGCTTAGAGAGGGCTGGAAAACACTGTGAAGTGGTATATAAGTCTAAGTGCTATTGTTATTTGTATATTTCTAAAGTTGAGAGTAAGCTTAGTTTTCACCTTTTGCATATTGTGATCTGTGATCACTGTTCTAACAAGTGTGAAGATCCAAAAAAAAAAAGGATCCTCATGAAAACTAGAGACGTAATTAGTGTTCAAATTATGCTGTGCTGTTGACACAGCATAATAGCTGTGCTATTGATCCCAAGGTCCATGATTGCTCTTTCCAACTTTCCCAGCTGGCTTCTGACAAGCAAAGTCAATGGGGGGAAAGCTAGATCCGTTTGATGACCGCACGATTCATTTAACAACTGCAGTGATTTGTTTAACAGCTGTGGAAAAAGTCATAAAATTGGGTATGATTCACTTAGCAAACTCTTTTCTTAGCATTGGAAATTCTGGTCCCAATTGTGGTTATAAGTTGAGGACTTCCTGGATCTGATAAACAAATAAGCCTCAGTTGTGCCTTCCAATCAAGAGAAATTCAGACGATTCTGTCAGATAATTCTGTTGCATACCCCAGTCCAGTCTTCTCTTCTCACACAGGGGTGAACTTTGAAAAACTTTGGAACGTTTTAGAATCAGATCGGCTTCTCTTCCCAACATATCTGTAACTTTAACGAAGAGTTCATTCTGGCTAAAAAAAAAAAATGGCAATGGGTCTGAAATCATTGAATTTGGTTGTTGAGCTTGCCAACCGCAAGGCCTACTCATCCTTGCCTTTCACTTCTCTTATGTTCATTTAGTCATGCAGGTGCAACGTGCTGAATGAAACACGGCACACCATGCCGTGCTACTTACAAAACAATATAATTCTTGGCGGGCTTGCGGGCATACAGGGTTTTACTTAGTTAAGCAATTCTAGATCTAATGAACCATTCCCAAACAGCTCATTAAGTCTACAGAGGAGGCCCATTTGGTGATATGCAAGATCGTCGGCTTTGAGTTCCAAAGTTTCTCCCTCCAATCTTTTCTTGTCTTGGCTGTTTGGAGGTGCCTGCCCTGTGTTTGCCTTGGAAAGGCAGTCAAGGGAGGAAACTGCAAGGGCAATGATGGTGCTGATAATTCTTTACTTGCTTTTGCTGAAACTGAGATCCAGACCACAAGGATCTCCAGTTCGGGGGTTTGTGGATAAGTCCCATGTGATCTGATCACATCTTCCAGGAGGAGTTCTCTAATTTGCCCTTCTGGAAGTACAACGGCAGCTCCAACCGCAAAGCAAGTTGTCTTGGTTTCTGCTGAGATACTCAACACTATGAAGTATAGCTTTATTCCGAACATTTTTCCTTTACCCGTTTCCAAAGCATTTAGTTCCAGTGATTCTGTTCCCTTGTTCCATCAAGTTGGCTCACTTATCCCACCACGGGTATGATCCACTCAAGACTGAATATTTTTAGGTCCCACTGATTTCCCTTGGGGATCGTATTTCTGGATTATATCGTAAAAGAGAATGGAAGTCCAGGCTTCACCGTGCTATCCGATCCTGTTACCATGGATGAAAATTCACAGAATTCAATAGAACTGCCTTCAAAAGAAGTGGGTACTGCAAAGTTCCATTGAACTTAATTGATTAATTAAAAATATTTGTCTAGCTGCCTAGCTTATACCGAACTCTGGGTTCCTTAGAATCAAAAATAAAACCGGTAATGCAATAAAAAGCCACACACAATAAATCCAGTAAACGAAAAACAGAACATGGCATTACAGCCACCCTGACATGAAACAACCCCCATTTTCTGTCACATTCTAATCTCACCCTGTCCCAATGCTTTGGGGAAAGAGCCAGCTTTTAAGTGCTTTCCTTAAATTTAAATGATGGGGCCCTCTTTTATCGCGGGGTGGTGGTGGTAATTTTTCACAGGGCAGGGTCTGCAATGGAGAAAGCGCAACTCCAAAGTTCCACAACCTGGAGTATGCCTACCCTATTTGCTGTGATGAGATGGGGAGATACCCCCAGGGATCTATCAGTCCCACAGATAGGTCCAATGCCATGTAGGGCTTTAAAGATAATAACCAACATCCTGAATTGCATTTAGAAATACACTGGAAGCAGTGCAGTTTGCACCATAAGGGTGTAATATGGGTGAAGTAGGGATGCCCAGCACTATATATGCCACTGTATTCTGGGCCAGATGTAGCTTTTAGAGGATCTTCAAGGGCAGCCCTTGAATGTAGCCCTTGAATGTAGAGAACACTGCAGAAATACAAATGAGAAATGATAAAGGTGTAAGCAACCATGAACAAGGCTTCCAGGTTCAGGAATTGTTGTGGTCCGCCGGAAGCCTGGAGAGCTGGCAGCAGAGTCAGACATTGAGGAGGTTGGGGAGGAACATGGACCAGTCTTGGAATCTGGGGAAGGCTTGGACAAGGGCTCTGCGTCGGAGGCAGAGAGGGGGCCAGGGCCATCTGGGAGTTATGTGCTGCCTCTAGAGCCTCCAGTGTCGTACATCAGTGAGACACAGGAACAGGGGAAGCCTGTTTCCAATGCATGTATGCGCAGAGCTGCCAGAAGACAAGAACAATTAAGACAAAAAAGACGACTCAGGAGTGGGGCTTGGAAATGATTGGCCCCTCCCATAAGACATAAAGGAGGAGCAAAGGCATGTAAGCCTTTGCAGGAAACAACTTTGTTCATTCTGGTCAGTTTAAATTTTGAAGCTCTGTTTTGACTCTGTGCTTCGTGTGGCCTTGCAAAGCTAATTGCCAATTAGGTCTTTGGCAGAGTGTCAAGGGAGATAAAGGTGGATGCTTATCAGCCTCATCCCAAAGGACTGTGGCAGACTTCTGTTAGACCAGCGGTTCTCAACCTGTGGGTCGGGACCCCATTGGGGGTCGAATGACTATTTACCAGGAGTCACCTAAGACCATCGGAAATATGGGAAGTATACTTGCGAGTCAAAGAATCGTGCTCCAATGGTTGACTCCACAAGCCAGCTGCAGGCTCTTCAAATCGCTAGCCGAATTCGGCTTCAGGCGCAATGAATTAAAAAAGAGAGAAATCTTTGCTCTGATGTCTCCCTCTCAAGCCAGCTGCAATCACTCCCAATCGCTAGCCTAATCTGGCTTCAGGCGCGATAAACTTAATAGGGGAGGAGTCTCCATTTTAATGCCTCTGTCCTCAAGGCAATCGCAAGCAGTTCAGATCGCTAGCCAATACGGCTTCAGGCGCGATAAATTCAAAATGAAAATAATTTTATGGTTGGGGTCGCCACATCGTGGGGAATTGTATTAAAGGGGTCGCAGCACTATAAAGGTTGAGAACCACTGTGTTAGACTCTTTACAAATGATTTGTGACTCATTACGGGCTGTGAATGAACATAATTCACAGCCATTGAAATAAAAAGTTTTTTGGGGACTAATTGTGTGCTTTTTACTGTCTCAGGAAGCTTAGGTCAGAACAGGAATGGTGCAAAAGATAGCAATAGCACTTAGACTTATATACCACTTCATAGTGCTTCACAGCCTTCTGTAAGATGTTTACAGCTTCAGCATATCACCCGCCCCTCCCCAACAATCTGGGTCCTCATTTTACCCACCTCTGAAGGATGGAAGGCTGAGTCAACCTTGAGCCGGTCAGGATCAAACTGCTGACAGTGAGCTGAATTAGCCTGCAATACTGCATTCTAACCACTGTGCCACCAAGACGTTAGCTGACTATCAAAAACTTATTTTGTAATTCCCACTAAATCCAGTAGAATTTACTCCTCAGTAAATTATTCCCAATTGCTTTCTCAACCTTATGCTTTTACACAGTTACGCATAAATTACTTTGGAATATTGAACGCAGTAGGATAAGTTAAACTCTTGTATAGACTTGGGCTAGTTATTTATATTTGATCAATGTTGATGGATACTTGTCAGTCAGGTAAGGTTAATTTTCAGTGATTCATATGTTATGCAACAATACCTTTTCTTTATTACTATAGTTGCTAAGGGGAAATAAACTAAAATCAGGCAGTTGGATTTCTGCAAAAAGGAATTCTTCCCGCAGAGGCAAAGCTGTCACTGGTACAACTCTTAATCAGGAGACAGCATCGTTCAGGGGCCAAACTTTCAGTCAGGAGGTCTCACGTTCAACCCTTGGACCAAGGAACAAAGATCTGGCTCAGAAATTAGAAGGTAAAATGGACTAAAGACCTGGCTCCAAGGCATTTTGTTATGCCTCTATCATATGTCCATTTTAATCTGCCTTTAAACACTCTACGTTTATTTTTCACTATCTTGAAAATGTCAGAAACTCTCTAAACATTCCACCCAAGAAAAAATGGATCAAATGCTCAATAACTGAATAAAACTCGGTGAATGCAAGCGATCATATGTTACGTGTGCTCAGCCAGCTGAGGTCACTGCCAGTGAAATTGCTTTGGCCGTTCCTTAGTATCTCCATGGCTGGTGGAGAAACTGACCGTGTTCATCACCAGACTGTCTTCCTTCATAGTTGAAGAATCCAAAGACATACGACCAGGAATGTATACCGATGAGTTTGAGTTGGCCCAAAGTAACCAACAATACCCAGATATTAGTCATAGGAGGACTTTTATTCAAAACTATTTTGTTTATTTACCTTTGGCATTTGCCAGCAAAGAGGTTAATTGCCTGCCACTTAGCATGGTTTCCTCCTGAACATGCATGAAATGCAAAACTGTTTCCATTCTGACTTCATTCCCATTTCTAATGTTCTCTTTTTTTATTAAATTGTAAGCATGTCAAGGCAGAAGACCATTCTTGGATAAGATGCCAGGCATAAGGAAGGAATGCTAAATCACAGCTCTCTTGCCTTGGAATTTCCTTTGGGAAAGAATCCTCCGTTGATGTAGAACAAACTCTAGAGCACATAGGTTAACCATCCTAATCGTGTCTCCTCCCCTGTTGATTGTGTGATGCCTGAGAAGGGATAATGGGAGTTAAAACCCAAATCTTCTTGGCAGCAGTAGGCTGGCAAAGTTTGAGACTGGCCTTCAAAATACTGATTAACAATAAATTATCTCTGCTTTAAGTCAGTCAGTCTCACCCATCCTCCCTCCCTCCCTCCCTCTCTCTCTCATATCTACCTATCAGGGGTGGTATTCACTTACCTTCACTACTGGTTTTGACGCGCAGAGCATCAAAAACGGGGCATGATTACGTCCGGGCAGGTGGGTGGAGCCTCCAGCCGCTGCCGCTACCAATTCGCTGGAACCAGATAGAACCGGCTGAATACCTCTACTGCTACCTACCTACTTATTTACATACCTATCTCTCTCATTTAAATGGCTGCACATTCTGGGTTAAATGGCCCTTGTCTGTGTACAACAATCCAGTAAAAACAGTAAATAAATAAAACAATCAATACTTAAAGCCATTATATAATTATTAAAAAAGAATTAAAGTTATAAAAGCAACACTAAATTAGAAAAAAAGAATAACAGATGGGGAAGTGTTAATAAGGGAGCCACCTCATAGGTTCGCCCATCCCCCTGGAGTCCCCAGGCCTTCTGGCATAACCAGTTCTTGAGAGACCTTCAGGAGCTCAGGAGTGATGAGGTCAATCTTTCTCTCTGGAGGGAGAAGGTTCCACAAAACAGGCAGGCACCATTAGCAGAAAAGGTCTGTCACTTAGGCCCCGTCTAATGTATTTCTCTAGATGTCAGCACACAAAATGTACCCATTCTGTGAGATCTGGTGGGATGGATGGATGAAATCAGGGAAAGGTAGTCCCTCAAATAACCTGGCCTTTGCCATGTAGGACTTTAAGGGTCAACACCAGAGGTGATATTCAGCCAGTTCAGACCAGTTCGGGCGAACCTGTAGTGACCTGCGGGTGGTGTGGGCCCACCTACCTGCCTGGGCACAATCTTGTCCTATATCACTGTATTTTTGACATCACACGCATATGTGGATGGCGTCTGCAAGCGAATTGCCGTGTTTTGTGATGCTGTACGCATGAGCGGATGGTGCACGCCCACATTTCTGGTGCTGGGCGAACTGTTGGTAACAGTATGTGAAACCCACCTCTAGTCAACGCCATTATTGGGCCTGGAAATAAACTGGCAACCAATGCAATTCATGCAACAGAGGTGCAAATTGTGCTCTATCAGAAACACCTAACTACTCATACTACTGTGTTTTGCTCCAGCTGAAGTTTTCAGATACTCTTCAAGGGCATCCCCATGTAGAGTGCATTGCAATAGTCTAAGCAGGAGGTGACCAGGGCATGAATGACCATGAGTAGGGCTGCTTGGCCCAGGAATGGGGACATTTGATGCACAATATAGAGTGGTACAAAGGCCCTCCTAGCCATGACTGCCATGTGCTCCTCAAGCAGGAGTCATGAGGCCTGAAGGTCTCTTAGATTGCATATAGTCTATTCCTGGCTGTGCAATCCCATCCTATACCAAAGTTAACTTGATTCTGAAAGAATTATTTGTCCAGTAAGTAATGGTCCCAAAATTAGGCACAGTTTAGGGTGCCATGGAAATAGGCAGTGTTTCACTGTTATTGTACTATTTTATTGCCAGGGAATGGAAAACTGTTTCTAGGTGTTTCTGTCTCATGTGCTAAAATAATTTGGCTTGCTGTGTGGATATCATGTACCTTGACTTGGGTGAGTAAGGGGCCATTGTTTCTTGTTCCACCTCAAGCAGCCAAAGTCACCTGGATTGGGAAGATACATTCCAGCAACTTTATTGATGATTAATCATTGTGGAAATTTTTTTTTCCTTGGCCTGACCATTATTTCAGCCTGAAAATAGAGCTACCATAATTAGCCTGATGACAGTATTTACATGCTTGATTTATTCTTTAGAAAGGAAAAACAGCTGGGTAACCACGTCCAGTTTCTTTCCTCGATATAACTTTCAAAAGAGAGGTGCATTTTTCTCCATTATGGTCATCCAAAGCAAGAAAACACCTGATCTTATTGGACCATTTACAAGCCAGTATAGGTTTCCTAAAGATAAGTATGTAGTCCTTGCCTCATTGATTCTAAGACTATTGGTGATGACCTGAATACATGCAGATTTATTGGGGAGGGAAAATACATGTATGACTATTTTTTTTTCTTTTCCCAGCAAATTTAGAATTTCTCTTAAACTGGTGATGGCAGTGGCACAGTGGTTGGAATGCAGTACTGCAGGTTACTTCTGCTGACTGTGGGCTGCTAGCAGTTTAACAGTTCGATCCTGACTGGCTCAAGGTTGACTCAGCCTCACATCCTTCTGAGGTCTGTAAAATGAGGACCCAGATTGTTGGGGGCAATAGGCTGACTCTATAAACCGCTTAAAGAGGATTGTAAAGCATTGTGAAGCGGTATATAAGTCTAAGTGCCATTGCTATTGTCAGTCTGTTGCAGTCAATTGCAGTTTCACATTATTGGAATAGCCTTGAGTTTATTCTTTTTCTTTTTAATTACTTTTTCTCTAAAACAGTCTTTGGTGTTAAGGAATGTTGCTTGATTTAGGTCAGAGTCGTTAATTTAGTGATCTGACATTTTGGACTTCAGCTCCCATCAGCTCCCCTTAACAGAGCTAAATGGCAAGAGAAAATGGAAGTTAAACTTCAAAACATCTGGAAATCACAAATTGCCCTTTCCCTTTTTAATCATTAATAGAAGTGCCAAAGCTGTCTTGAAAAAAACAAGCAACAATCACCTTGAGGATTTCTCTATATTTTCTGGCTCAAGTCCCAAAATTTATATGCAGAATACTTAAAACTGCATACATATCCCTATGCAGGATCATCAAGATTTTTGTATCACTAAATACTGAACTCTTAGAAAACATCTGCTTAAGGAAACAGATGGAGCTAGCAACCTGCATTTAATAGCCTATAGTTATAAAACAAAATATGGATATTATTTAAGTGGACTATATCAACCTGGTGGAAGAGATGTTCATTCAGATCCCTCCCAGTATCTTCGTGGATGATCCACTTTTTTAATCCTATCAAATTAAAACTGATCACAGATAGAGACAGGGCCCTTGTCCAGTGATGGATCTATGCTTTTCCATCTACATACTTTCAATATAATTGACCTAAACTGCATATTGGAACGTGTAATGAATGATCGCTTCCCCTCAAATGTAATGTTTTGGTAGAATCACTCTATCAGTACCTAAATGAGCATTGTCTCTGGAAGCTAAAGATGTTTGTTTTTGCAACATTCAAATAAAAGTTCTTGCAAGTAATATTTTGAACACAACACACATTGCAACTGAGGAGAACGTAGTTCCATCTGCTTCCTGCTGAGTGAATGTTCTAGAAGGAAAGGGAAAACAAACAAGAGAGAGGGAGATTTAAATCAGGGGTCTCCAAGCTTTGCTGGCTGAGGAACTCTGGAAGTTGAAGTCCATGTCTTAAAATTGCCAAGGTTGGAGACCCCTGATTTAAAATATATGGTCCCTCCCACCGGTAGTCCATTTTACTGCATTATTCAACTCAGTTCTTCTACATGGATAAGCCAAAATCTAGCTTTAGGTCAATGAGCAAAGAAGAAATGAATGGTATATAGATATGTGGAAATGGATGTCCATTCTTTCATTTTGCAGAATAAATGTTTGGATATACAAATTTCAGGATGGAGTTAACTGGAAGTGAAACCAGCAGATTGTACACCTAATGTTTTGATTTGATACATCACTAACCATAAAGTCTTATGATTAAAAACAACAAAGAAAAACACAAGATGAGTTCTATGCATTGTCTAGATTGTCTAGACCTGGATGATTGTCAGTCATCCAGGTTATCCAGGTCATGGTTGTCCCACAGATGTTTTTCAAAAGGCAACTGGACTTTTTGGTTTTCCTTCTAGATGTTTCGTTTCTCATCCAAGAAGCTACATCCATGAAGTCAGAACTGAAGAAGCTTCTCGGATGAGAAACGAAACGTCTTCAAGAAAAAAAACAAAGTCCAGTTTGCCTTTTGAAAAAGCACCTTTGGGACATCCTATGCAGTGGTGAAATCTGAGCCGGTTTGCTACTGGTTCGCTGACCGTGCATGCACGCTGTGTGCCAAGTGTGTGCTGTGCACACGCATACATAGTTCACACCAAACGCACGCTGCGTGTGCATGCACAATTCACACCAAAAGGAGGCTTGGGAAGGTAAGTAGAATGATGGGTGGGTGGGTGGGGGGAGAATCAGCTTTGGCGCTCGATCTTGGGAACCTTTTAAAAAACTTTTTTAAAGCCTTTTTTACTACCGATTTGGGCGAATGGGTAGTAAAAAATGCTTTAAAAAAGTAAAAAAAAAAAAAGAAGGTTCCAATGATCACAGTTGTGCCACGTGATCATCAGAACCTCTTTTTTTACTTTTTTAAAGCATTTTTTAAACTACCTAATCACCCGAACCAGTAGTAAAAAAATGCTTTAAAAAAGTAAAAAAAGAGGTTCTGATGATCGCGCGGCACAGCTGTGATCTTGGAAACCTTTTTTTTACCTTTTTAAAGCATTTTTTTTTACTACCGGTTCAGGTGAACAGGTAGTAAAAAAAATGCTTTTAAAAAGTAAAACAAAGGCTTGGACGATCACAACTGTGCCACATGATCTCCTGAGTCCCCCTTATTTTACTTTTTTAAAGCAATTTTTTAACTATCTATTCACCTGAACTGCTAGTAAAAAAAATGCTTAAAAAGTAAAAAAAAAAAAAAAGGTCAGACGATCAGCTGAGTGACATGCGATTGTCGGAACTTTTTTTTTTTTTTACTTTTTAAAGCATTTTTACTAACTGAGAACTGGTAGTTAAAAAAATGCTTAAAAAGTAAAAAAAAAGTTTCGAAGCGCATCGCTCAGCTGATCATCGGAACTTTTTTAATATATATTTTTTTACTACCCATTCGGTGAACCAGTAGCATTTTTTTACTACCGGTTCAGGAGAACCGGCCCAAACCAGTAGCATTTCACCTCTGATCCTATGCATTGGCTGTGGCACCAGCTCTACTCTTTACCGAGGTATGCGACAGACATTGGTTGGAAAAACAGGATGATGGCAAACACTGCCAGCAGGTTGTGTCCAAAGTATGATAATACCAGTCACTTTTGTAGTCATGTCATTCTTGGCTGAAGTTTCCAATACTGGCATATAGTATAAATTGCCAAGAAAGAAGGAGATATTACTTTTGACAAGTAAGCAGCTGAACTGCAATTCCATGAAATGGTTAAAAATTGGAAGAAGTGTTGTTAGACCAAAAAGGGAGAAAATGTACCATAATTCCAGCTTGATGCAATTACTCTGACAAGAATTTAAAATAAAATTAAAGTTAACAGCTTAAACTGATGTTTGAGGGTTTTAAAAAGATTTAGTTTCCCTTGGAACCCTTACGTTATTTGATCCAGTATAATCTCAGTGTGCGCTACTCATAATTCCTTTTCCTGAGTGCCATAAGCACCAGATTGTGTCCACCGGTTGTTACAAATGTCTAAAAAACATAAAATTATTAAACCTAGATTAAAGCGCTCAGTAAATCTGGTGTTATTTTAGTCTCCTGCCATATCCTATATTCACTACTAAATGGTTCTGTTGGCCTGCAAGAAACCGTCATAAAGCAACTATGTAAGGAGGTGTTTGGGTTTGTTTCAGGGCAACATGAGCCAAGTTAACATGGCAACCAAAATATGTAACAGAAACATTTAAATGTTTTTCATAACTGGAACCCTTGTAACTCCATGAGCACATGTTGGCTCCTGGGCAGAGAGCTAACTAGAGATTCTGTGTGCATACCCTGCTACTTCATTCCACATTGTATGTATGAAAATTTAACTATCCGGAGCATGAAGCAACATATTTTTAAGGTCATATTCGAATAGGCTTACTCACGTTGCATGGCAACCAAGCTCCACTCAAGTCTTGTTGATTTAGGGATCTGTCATGGGTGATACTCAGAAAGAAACCACAGAGATAAAGTGATACCTTTGATCTTCTTAGCGAGGCTGTAGAACGTCCAACTTTCTCTGACTAGTTTTATTTTCCAAATAAAGTTATATTAGTTATACTGACCCAAAGTTTTCATTTATTTTGTTCACTACTGCTTCAACCCTCAACCCCTTAAGCAGCTTCCCCCTCACCATAGAGAGAAACAATGAAAGATGAGTAGCTCAAAGTACAGGAGTTTATATAAAGCCAGGATAGAATCTTCTCCACCAATATTGCTAGTATCGGCCAACCCTACAAAGCACAGGAGCAAGTTAGTTATTGGACTGGAATAGAATTCCCATCCTGGTCCTTTATGATTTTAGATGGAAGTTTTAGACAGATGTGGAGATTCCAAGAAGTGCTCTGATGCCCTTTTGTGGTCGCTCTACAGTTGAACATTTTACTGACAGTCTCAATTGTTTCTAATGCAGCAGTTTTATAGGCTAGAGCAGTACCATTAGTTCCTACTACAGATGGGATAATTCGGGTGGATCTGAGACATGGTGACTTCCTTAAAGCCTTCATGGTCCATGAGATTTAAATTGGGGTCTCCCCCGGGGGTGAAATCTACTTACCTTCCTTACCAGCTCGGAAGTGTCACATGTGCATGCAGACCTGCGCATGCGCAAAACCTTCTGTGCATGCGCAGAAATGCTGGGTTAGATGCTGATTTGGTGAAGACTATGACCTTATTTGGCACATCTTATTTTATAGCACTAGATATCACACGGTCCCATGTCATTTACCTCTTGTATCTTTTGAGGACAATCTAACATGATTTCTTTAAAAATGGCAGTTTTTTAAAAAAGAAAAATATGTTTAGTCCTTCTGGAAAAAATAAACAAACAAAAATTCCTTTCTGTGCCTGGCTTTGAGCAACAAACACAACTTATAGTGTAACCGATTAACATTTCCAAGTGGCATTCACTGGTTTGCAACTGGTAATTAACATCATGATTGTTAAATCTCTTTAGATATTATTAGTACAATGAATTTTTATTATTTTCCATCATTTTATTTTGCATGACCGTGTTTCCCCCCAAAATAAGACCCTGTCTTATATTTTTTTGAACCCTGAAATAAGCGCTTGGCCATATTGCTATGTGCTCAAAGGCCCGATGAGCTTATTATCAGGGGATGTCTTATGTTTGGGGGGGAAACAGGGTAATATTCCAGAGCTCACCTGTAAAAGAAAAAAAGTTGGATTTATGTCCATTTGCTCTTTTTAAAAAAGTTTCGCCTTGTGTTTTTTTAAAAAAAACATTAATTCTAGTTAGGTTTTTATAAATAATACAAAAGTGCTGAGCGATATTTTGTGGAACTTTTCCTGCATACATACATACATATATATATATATATTTATCTATTTATTTGTGTCCTGCCTCTATTATTTTTACAAATAATGCAAGGTGATGAACATATCCAACATACTTTCCTCCCATTTTCCTCACAACAACCCTGTGAGGAGGGTTGGGCTGAGAGGGAGTGACTGACTCAAAGTTAACCTGCTGCCTTTCGTGGCTAAAGTGGGATTTAAATCCACAGGATCCTGGTTTCTAGCCTGATTTTTATTTTATTTTTATTTTATTTGCATTTATATCCCGCCCTTCTCCGAAGACTCAGGGCAGCTTACACTATGTTAGCAATAGTTTTCATTCTATTTGTATATTTATATACAAAGTCAACTTATGATGCCTTAAGCACTAAACCAAACTGGCTATATAATATTGAATACTAGCTTCATGGTTGCTGCTAATATACTTCAGTCACTCAAATCTCTCCTGAATCCTTTATATTTTTGTAATTTCCTGTTCTTTGTTCTCAGTGTCTTAAAGGCACTTCATAAAAGGAAACATCACTTGTTCTTCTTGATCTTGTTGGCATAGGTTCATATCCATCGTTCTCTGGCTTATTCCTCCAGCTAAACGTCTCCACACAAACAATTGGTTTATTAGCCATAAAAATGTGAAAGTGCCCATGAAGAGCACAACGGTTGAGCAGTTACACAAAGAAATAGCTTGCTCAAGAAATCCATTCCCACATCAAGCCCTCCCTCACAGATGTGGGTACATCATATTTTAGCTCCACACTTAATTGCTCAACTCTTGATGTTTTCCAGCTTTAACGTTTTAGCTGGCTCTCTGGAAAATATTAATAATGGGCGAAAACACAGTTTTGTCTGGAATAACTTGCTTTTCTCTGGATCTGTTTAGGAGGCACAGAAACAGGTGCATGTGAACCAACCCTAATGTGAAAAACCAGCGGAGGATTCTTTCTACTCAGTGCACACAGTATTATCCTTGGCTCTGTGCAGTCAGTAAAGTATCTCAGATCAAAATGGACAGTGACAGACAATGACAGTGGTCATTATTGTAACATTATGTAAGCTCTTGGGATCTTGGAGAAACATAATTGGAAATCTGTCCTTTTCTCCAGTGTTTGGAAGTTAGGTAGCATATGCATTTAATACGTTAGGACTACTACTACTATTACTACTGCTACTGCTATGACATGGTTCCTTGGATTATATGCTTTCTCCCAATACAATTTTGTTGCAGAAACAGATAAGGGTAAAGGTAAAGGTTCCCCTCACACATATGTGCTAGTTTTTCCTGACTCTAGGGGGCGGTGCTCATCTCCATCTCAAAGCCAAAGAGCCAGCGCTGTCCAAAGACGTCTCCGTGGTCATGTGGCCGGCATGACTAAATGCCAAAGGTGCATGGAACGCCGTTACCTTCCCACCAAAGGTGGTCCCTATTTTTCTATTTTCATTTTTTACATGCTTTCGAACTGCTAGGTTGGCAGAAGCTGGGACAAGTAACTGGAGCTCACCCTGTTACACGGCACTAGGGATTCGAACTACTGAACCGCTGACCTTGTGATTGACAAGCTAGCATCTTAGCCACTGAACCACCACATTTCTTCCGCAGAAACAGGTAGAGATCTGAAAATGAAAAATAATCTTGAAATAGCGTGCGTATACCTGCTCATATGCTGGTGTCCCATCATCTACTGCTTTCTGGGTAGTGATCTAAGGGACTTTAATCCACAGGCTCTGATTCTGGGATTTTCTGATTCTGATTTTCTGATTCTTCACTAATCTACTCCAGCTGTTTATTTACTGCAAAGACTTGTATGCTGCCTATGCATATGATACATATCAAGAGTCTCCTCTCCTCAAGTCCTCTGCTTTCTTCCTCCCTGCCTGCTTTAGAGATTAAAATATCTAAGTAAAGCAGGAAATAGATTGTGAAGTTTACGGCCTTTGAAAAGAGTGTCCTTAGATTGGAGCCTGATCACTGAAGAGGTGTAATTTTTTGGCACTCAGTAAATGGGGAGAGAATCATAGGACTTACGGTACTCATTATAACTCGTAAAACCAGAATTTAAAAAAAAATGAGTGAAAAGGAATTTTTGGGAGGTTTATGGTTGTGCAGTAGCTGGAGCAGAACCAGGATGTTCACTGAATACTTTGGGCCAATCAGTTTTAAGGTCCTTCCTTTACTGCGCCACTGCAAATGTTACAGATTTTTTTAAAAAAATTCAGTTTCCAAATCGAACATAGAAAATTACAACTTTTCATTAGTTTTTTGTTGTGAGGAATAAGATCAAGAAAAGAAAAGCTTAGGCTCAGGTTGTATATCAGTTCATAGACATGATGTTCCATGGTGGCTACAATGAAAAAAACTCAGTTCCTATCAATGATTATCTAGATGTTGAGACTCAAACGGTCTGTTACTTAATACGATTATATAGCTCAGTGGCATGGGGTGCTGCTGAGGGTTTGCAGGGGTTCAGGAGAACCTCAAGCTAAGATTCTGTGCAGTTCGGAGAACCTCCAAAACCCATTTGTGACTGGCCCCGCCCACCCCACCCTTCCTAGGAGTCCCCATGCGACCCGTTTTGCATGTAGGTAAGTGCAGGGCACATGTGGAGGCTCAGGGAGAGTGAAAAATGGGCCTACCAGAAGTTCAGGAGGGCCACCGGAGCCTCTGGTGGCTGTTTTCACTCTCCCGGAGGCTCAAGGAAAGCCTCCGGAACTCAGGGAGGGAAACACCCGCCCCCCCGCTGTGGTGCAGGAGGCTGACTAGGCCACACCCACCATAGCCACGCCCACCCAGAAACCAGATAGAGAACCTCTTGCTATAATTTTTGAAGCCCATTCCTGCATGGAACATTCATGATATATAATGTTTAGTTCTGACAACCACATTTTAAAAGAGGATGCCAGAGACTTGGAGAAAGTGTCATAAAGTGA
Source organism: Ahaetulla prasina (assembly GCF_028640845.1). Taxonomy (NCBI): domain Eukaryota; kingdom Metazoa; phylum Chordata; class Lepidosauria; order Squamata; family Colubridae; genus Ahaetulla; species Ahaetulla prasina. The sequence continues at coordinate 159,574,479 of NC_080539.1, forward strand.
TCAAGAGGAAACAGCTACTCATCCCTGGTTAGAAAGTGTTGAAGGTGTTTGCAGATTTTTAGGTGAAGAAAAGCACATTAAAAAAAGATGTCAAAAAAGATTCTGATAACTCTAGAGGCGAAGGGAACACAGAGAGAAAGAAATAGAGAAAGAGAAGTTTTGCTCATATAATGAAGTGATTTATGAAGATTCAGGGCAGATTAAAGAAAAATATGAGTTCATACGCTCAAACCGTATTGTCACCAAATGTAGTGAAGGCAAAGAGCATGGAGACCTTGAAAATAATCAAATAATTTTGCGGACTGCAAAGGCAATCAGTGACTCTTAACTGTTCTTAACAGATCCTGGTGATCAGATGTATGTCTGTGAATATTGACTTCAGGGAAACAGCAACAAAAGCAGGATGCTGCCCTCATATCCTAAATATTTGGTTGACTACATGATTAACAAGTCTTAGAAAAGATTTATGCCTATAATATTAATATGACTCCTACATTTTATAAACAAAATGTCACTAACATCTATCCCAGCAGATTACATTAGTTACAGCTTTGTGCAAAGCAAGGAGATTAGTTGAAATAATTCTCTGGAACTGATACCTTCCTAATGACTGCAGTGATCCTTGAGATCACATTGAGGACATCTGGAATGGCCTTGAAGGACAGACGGGAGAACAAGACAAGTTCAAGTTGAATCCATTCCAGGAAAATAACTCAAAAAAATGTCTTCCTGAAGTCATATGACAATAAAATGAGGGTGGAGAGAAGCACATTCAGACTTCAAAGATTCTCTTACTTTCTGTTACAATAAAAGTACGGTATTTTTTGGACTATAAGATGCACCTGAGTATAATGCGCCAAGATTTCGAAGAGGAAAACAAGAAAAAAAAGTGTTTGCCGTCCCCGGCCCCCAGGAGCACTCTGCAGGCCTCCCAAACCCTCTGCATGTCCCATTTTCTTAAAAAACTGGCCCATTTTTGCCTCCCAAACCCCCTACGTGTTGTGTTTTTGCCCTCCCCAGTCCCCAGGAGCACTCTTCAGGGCTCCCAAACCCTCTGTGCATCCCGCTTTTGTGAAAAATAGGCCCATTTTTGCGAAAATGCACCCGTTTTTGGCCTCCCACGCATCACATTTTTGTCCTCCCCAGCAAGGGTGAAATGCTCCCGGTTGGGACCAGCTCGCTCGATCCGGTAGCAATGGTGGCTGGTGGTTCAGAGAACCGGTAGCAAAAATCCCTGGCCGCGACCCCTGCCTCTGCTGAACCCCGCCAACATCAGAGGTTTTTTTTTTTTACTTTTAAAAGCAGTTTTTCTTCAGCCGAAAACATGCCTTTAAAAGTAAAAAAAAGCCTTTGATGATCCGGTGGCTCAGCTGGGATCGTCAGAACCCTTTAAACTCTTTTTTTAAACAACCTCTTCGGCCGAAGAGGTTGTAAAAAAAAAAAGTTTTAAAAGGCTTCTCTGGCGATCCCAGCTGAGTTCCTCATCACCAGAACCTTAAAAAACATGTTTTCTACAAGCTCTTCAGCTGAAGAGCTTGTAGAAAACCTGCTTTTAAGAGATTCTGGGCTGCGATAAGGCACTTACCTAATTAACTGCTCCTTTCGGGCTGGGAAAGCCATGCTTTACATCAGTTGCATAAGCTAGCAACTGAATCTGCCTGCCTGAAATCCATCTCCTCAGTCAGCAACTGAATCTGCCTGCTTTGCTGTCTGAGGAACTATGGGAATTGACGTCCACAAAGTTACTAAGGTTGGAGACCCCTGATCTAAAAAATATAAATAAAATAAAATAATAAAATAAAATATTTGTGCAGGTTTGTGAGATTTGGCGTGTTTCTGTAGTGTTTCACTCTTATTACACAAACACACAAAATCTCACAAAGCTGTATGTGGCATTTTGTGTCTGTGTGTGTGAGTCAGTTGTGTTGTATGTGTGTAAAGTGTGAAAGTTGGTTTTTGAGATTTTTGTGGCCTTGTGAGGTTCCTGCTTGTTGCAGGGGCCATTTTGGGTGAAGTGCAGCTGCTTTTACATTGTGTGTGAGTCAGTTGTGTTGTGTTGTGTTGTGTGTGTGTAAAGTGTGAAAGTTGGTTTTTGGTACCTCTTATTGTTTTGTATACTTTGTTTATTATTTTTGTTATTTATTGTTATTGGCCACGCCCACCCAGTCATCTGACCACCAAGCCACGCCCACCAATTAAGCCACACCCACAGAACCAGTAGGGAAAAATTTTAGATTTCACCCCTGCTCCCCAGTCTCCAGGAGCACTCTGCAGGCCTCCCAAACCCTCTGTGAGCCCCATTTTTGCAAAAAAACAGGCCCGTTTTTGCAAAAATGGGACATATGGAGCAGGGCTTTGGGAGGCCAAAAGTGGCTGTATTCAGTGTACATTTCCACCCTCTTTTGCGGGGCGGGGGGGAGTGCATTTTATATGCTGAAAAGTATGGTAATCTCAATTTATATGGCATTGGGGTCTTAGTCTATTTCACCTTGTTAGGGTAACCACAAGGATCATAAAACAAAAATCAACCTTAAGAAATAACGCAGGGGGATTGGGGTGGGGATGGAGGACCTTGTGGCATTCAAGAACTGGTAGTCATTAGCAATCTGTCATCCCAAAACAATAATTTTAAAGGTGGTTCGTTTGTAGTTGTATGGCTTTTAAAAATCTTCTTCCACTGTAGTAAATGATCTGGAAGAAAACAAACAATTTAACTCCAAAGTTTTTCAAAACAGAAACGACCCTGTGGTCTCTGGATTGGTGTGGTTGCATTGCATGGTTATTGTGGTGTTTTTGAATTTTCTTTCTTTTGTGTTTTTATCATATTACATCCCTAATCCATATTTATACTCTCCCCTCCCTGCCCCTGCTTTGAAATTTATCATAGCTAATATATCCTTTGCTTTTATCTTAACATTCATAGCATCATATTCGGTAAAAGTACTTTGAGTTTGCCCAAAATATGTAAACATTAAAGAAAAAAACCTCTTTCTGTGGGAGTCTGTTAAAACACTCTGAAATATATTTTTAAGGCATCTCTTTAATTTGCTTTTGCTGTCAGAGTGCACTGCTCGAGGTGCCTACCAAATACAGGAGCCCTGGGACAAATTTGTCTGGTTTTATCACCACTATAAGGGACGCGGTGGCTCAGGGGCTAGGACGTTGAGCTTGTTGATCGAAAGGTCGGCAGCTCACCGGTTCGAATCCCTAGGGCTGCTGTGTAACGGGGTGAGCTTCCGTTACTTGTCCCAGCTTCTGCCAACCTAGCAGTTTCGAAAGCATGTAAAAATGCAAGTAGAAAAAATAGGAACCACCTTTGGTGGGAAGGTAACAGTGTTCCGTGTGCCTTTGGCGTTGAGTCATGCCGGCCACATGACCACGGAGACGTCTTCGGACAGCGCTGGCTCTTTAGCTTTGAAACGGAGATGAGCACCGCCCCCTAGAGTCGGCAACGACAAGCACGTATGTGCGAGGGGAACCTTTACCTTTACCTTTTATCACCACTATGGTTTTGATGGACAGGACTGCTTTCTCCAACCACAACTACGTTGCCTAAGATTCATTGTTGCTTCTTTTATCTTGCAGATATTTGAAAAAGTTTTTTCATTAACCTTCCTACCTTCCTTCCTTCCTTCCTCCCTCCCTCCCTCCCTCCCTCCCTCCTCCTCCATCCCTGATAGTGCAATGCTTAGAATGAAGTATTGCAGGCAAACTCTGCCCACAGTTTGGAGTTTGATCCTGATAGGGCTCAAGGTTGACTCAACTTTCTGTCCTTCCGAGGTTGGTAAAATGAGGACCCAGATTATTGGGAGCAATAGGCTGATATTGTATATTGCTCAGAGAGTGCTGTAAAGCACTATGGAGCAGTATATAAGTACTAAGTACTATTGCTATTTTTGTTGTCCTTCCTTCCTTCCTTCCTTCCTTCCTTCCCCTCCCCTCCCCTTCCTGCATTATTGTTTTTATGATTTGTCAGGAAGATTTCTTTAGAAATTAAGCTATAATGCAGTATTGGCTACTTGCCCTCTGGTAACAGCAGATTATGGGGATAATGACAAAGTTGATCCCATCACTGGTGTGGCATTCCATCTGACAATCTTTCATGCCTCTCCTGCATAGAATCAGGTACAGCAGAATCGTTGCCATTTCTATCTACTAATATATTTACAATTTTTCTAGCTTTAGACCCAGTGAATTGAGTATGAATATTAAGGCACTGGATGAACATTTATTTCATTCTTACATTAATTTTCTTATTAAATGCATGAAAGAGCGAGAAATGCAATAGACACAGGCACTTTTTTTTTTACTACAAGCCATATATTTTCCTGAAAATAATATACCTAGAAAAAAAAAAACTATTGTGGCCATGTTCTTTAAAAGATATGTAGATAGTCTTCAACTTATAACAGTTCATTTAGTGACTGCTCAAAGTTACAACAGCACTGAAAAATGTGACTTATGACCATTTTTCATAGTTACGGCCTTTGCAGCATCCCCATGGTTGTACGGTCAAAATTCAATTGCTTGGCAACTGGTTCATATTTATGACCATTGTGGTGTCCCAAGGTCATGTGATCACCTTTTGTGACCTCCTCACAAGCAAAGACAACAGGGAAGCCAGATTTACTTAACAACCAGGTTACTAACTAAACTGTGGCAAAAAAGGTCCTAAAATGGGACAAAACTCACTTAACAAAAGTCTCAGAAATTTTGGGCTCAATTGTCATAAACCGAGGATTACCTGTATTCTAATATTTCAATTTTTCCTAATTAGGAGCTGAGTCTGTCTCTTGTGAAACTATCCATTTTGTCTATCCTAAAAGGCAGAATATCATTTTTAAAAAAGGGAAATGCTGCTTTGGGAGTGATGTTTCTATTGCCCCTTTCTTTCCAGGATTAAATAGATGCGGATGTAAAAGATTGAAGTTAGAGACATCACTGTAGCCTCATTCTCATAGTAATTATAGAAACAGCAACATGCCTCCTTCTAAAGCAAGAGTCTCCAACCTTGGCCACTTTAAACCTGCTGGCTGGGGAATTCTGGGAGTTGAAGTCCTCCAGGCTTAAAGTGGCCAAGATTGGAGATCCCTGCTCTAAAGCATGACCCAGGGCTCTTTAATGAAAAATGCACAGAAACCATTTGCTTGAAATCACCAAGTGGAATGGGTATCCATTTTTGAGACCCTCAGTATTTGAGAGCCACAGCAACAAGAAACACAACCTTTTGGTGTGTCTGAGGGAACATGCCCACAATAGTTTATTTCCTCTTCCATTTGACCAGATGGCATTCTTTTGCGCATCCCACCCCAATTCACCACTCTCCGTGTTTATGTTTTTGTAGTTCATTTACAGGACAAGACTTAGAAAAGATGATTTTATTTTTTTTTGCAAGGGAGGGAATTTATTTTTATGGCAATGTGACCCTTGTGGTATTTGGCTGCAAATTACCATTCAAGGCCAAAAGTTCAAAAACCACCTGTGGGAAGAATATCCTTTTTGGGATAAAATGGGCATTGGAGGAAAGGTGTGTTGAGACTGATGTTTATGATCAAGCTAAAAATAAGGGATGCTCTCGCCCAGGAGACTCCTGGTTTCCTAATGCGTGTTAGTAGCCAATAGGGAGCCAGATGGCACTTGGCCACGGAGAGGTGAAAGGTCACTGGACAACTGGATGGGACTTGGCCTTTCTGTTGGAGATGGGAGACTTCATTTCTAGATCAGGGAAATTAACTTGAAAAGATTTCACCTATCAGAGTCTCGTTTCCTCTTGGAAGGCAGGGAACAGACCAATAAAAATTTCGTTACCTGCCTTTCAAGTGAAAAGCCAAAGGTAATTTCTCCCACATTAATTCATATGCTCAAGTCTCATTCAACAGCGCTGGACACCGTTCCGAAAGATCTCACTGCTGATGACAGTATTTTGTCTGTGAAAAATAACAACATGTTGACAGTACAGGAACACATGGGGAATGTAGAGCAAAGGGTTTTTATCTTCGCCAGAGGTTGAAAGATCTGTGGCTAAACAGGAATAGCCGTGCAACTCACTGTGCAAAGTCAATGAGGGAGCCAGCAGAGAGTTGAAAGTTTCTCCCACTCCCAATGCCTTTTTTGCCCACCTTTGGTTCCTTTTCTTTCTCTGCAGAGTTAAAAAAAATGCCTCTGAAAGGATGATCCAATGAGCCACAGGCTATCTATTAAATAATATAGAACATGGAAGGAATGTATTCCTACAGGTTACCCACAGGTGGTAATAATGCTCTAGTAACAAAAATACTGAAAATGTTGAGTTTTAGGTAAATTACAAAGGCAAAGTACTTGATTGGAAGTTTATGGAAAAACATATGCGACCATCACCATGGCCTTTCTGCAGGTTATTATAGACCCATGATGGCGAACCTGTGGCACACATGCTAGAAGTAGCACGCAGAGCCATCTCTCTAGGCATGCGAGCCATTGCCTGTTGCTCTTTTGGGTTCTGGCACACCAGCCAGTTGGTCTTCACGTGCGCGGGAGCACTGGAAACCAAAAAAGCAGCCATCCAGTGCGTGTATGTGCACTGGGTGGCTGCTCTTCCGGTTTTTGGCACATGCACACGCACATGTTCCCATTTTGGCACTCAGTGCCGAAAAGGTTTGCCAACACTGTTATAGACTAAGGCAGGGGTCTACAAACTTGGCTCTTTTAAGACTTGTGGACTTCAACTCCCAGAGTTCCTCAGTCAGCAGAGCTGGCTGAGGAACTCTGGGAGTTGAAGTCCACAAGTCTTAAAACAGCCAAGTTTGCAGACCCCTAGACTAAGGCTACCTCTATTCCCATTTCTTCCTGTTACTACATCTCCCACTAACTCAGTTTTTTACAAGCACCACCTCACTATATCAAAGAGCAGCTTTCGGGGCCTAGCTCTCCTTGTTGTGCTATCAGTTATAACTCCTACTATGCATGGCTTAAGGCCATTGGTGGGATTCAAATAATTTAACAACTGGTTTTCTGTCCTAATGACCAGCTGGGTAGGCGTGGCTCGGTGGTCATATGACCGTGTGGGCGAGGCCAACTCAACGACACTCACATCAATGGGTGTTTTGCCTTAGCTGTTACAATGTAATAAGGGTTAACCAGAGAGGCAGTTTCTGTAAGCAGGGCAATAAAGATTAGTCTAGAAACAACACCAGAATGCTTCCTTCCTGCCTTCCTTACAGGATTAGCCCTGTAAAGTGGGAAAAAAATTAAATAAGATTTCTTCCACCAACCGGTTCTCCGAACTGCTTAGAAAGTTAACAACCAGTTCTCCCGAATAGGTGCGAACTGGCTGAATCCCACCACCGCTTAAGGCATATTTGTGGAGATTTCTAGGAATTATTCCAATCTATCTGAAACAGTTGGGATGGATGTCCAAGAGCAAAACAAGTGAGAAAAGACCCATGCAGGGGCATATCTCCTTTTGGGTACTTCGTGTCCATTTTGAGGACCATTCTGCTGGATGAACTGCCTCATTTTGCAATTAATTAAAGGAGTTCTGAACTTTTGCATTTTTAAAAAAAAATTGGAATGGTTCACCCTGACAAAGGCTGACAGCCTTCAGCCTCCGTCCTTAGTTATTGCAAACCACTGAAGCAATCCTATCTACTTATTTATACTAGCGGAGAATCTGATTCTTTTTAGGCCTTATGCCCGCCTTGTATTGCTCCAGTGGTCCTTTTGACCTCTTCACTTGATTTCTTTCCTCCGAAGCAAAGAAACAGAATAGGTAAATTACACCTCTGGCAGTACAAATAGCCTGGAGGCTTCTAATATTCTGCTAAGGTTAGTAGGCCCCTTCTGTAAACCTCTGAGGTTGCTCTTGACAATGATCTCAATATATTTTGTTTCAAAGGAAAATAAACTTCATTGCATCTTTCCAAAGCAGCAGGACCCAGGAGTCCACATTAGAGAAGCCTAGTGGGCAGCTGTGTAATCATTAGCAACACCAATGGGACAGGGACCTAAAGGTTCCTTAGCCCAGCCGGGAGTATAATTTACTATGCCACCATCACAAAACCAGCAAGTTAGCATAAGAAAAGCATGTCAGGAGGAGTGATGGTGAAACTAAACCAGATAAAGCTCCAGCAGGATTTATTTTAAAAAACAAAAACAAAACAAAACCAAAAGAAAATGAAACTGCATAGCTCAAAATTTTAAAAATTGGGCTATTAGGTGATATTCATTGTGATGAATAACCAACTCATTTTTTCTTTTTCTTTCAAAGGACCCATTGTGTTTCAGAAGAGGGGTTCTTGATCAGCACATACGTAAGCCTAATTTTCGATCTAGAGTATATCCAAATTATGTATCGCTTAATAGATGTTTTTCTCCATTGACTGAAGAACAAGCTTCTGTCTAATGTATATTAAGCATGGAACGAGAACTCTGAATACAGATCGAAGCTCTGTTCTGCTTGGCTGCTGAGTTGGGAACAGAGCACAATTTTTATGCCAGCTCATTTTCTGCTGGCTCCCATAGTGGATGATATCGCTTTTGTGCTGCCATGCAGAACAGTCCTTACATGGACATTTGGGATGTCCTTGTATAAAGCATGAATGTTCCCTCACTAGGGATTAGAGGGGTGAAAGGAGGTTGTCCAGAAATTTTGCAGAATTTATATAATAACTGAGTGTTGATCCATTGATTGTAACAGGTATTGACAGACCAGCTTATTGCCTAAGCCTGACCAGATGGAAAGAAGGTGGGCAGAGTCTTGTGAGTGTTAAAGCCATAGTCATGGATGAAACCCAGAGCATCCCTTAGTCCATGAGTGTCAAACACGCTGCATCATGTTGCTGTCATGTGACGTATCGTGATGTTTTCCCCCTTTGCCGAGCTAGGGTTGGGTGTGGCCTCCGTGTGACGCATCTGGCCCACAGGCCGCTAGTTTGACACCCCTGCTAGTACATCAGTAAGATGACACCCAAAAATGAGCTGCTGAGAGAATGTCTGAGGCAGTAGCAGACATGGGAGAAAGGCCATGGCGAGACAAGACATTGGGGAATCCTACCAATGGCTGGAAAGGCCTGGACTAAAAGGCAGCACTGAAGCACTGATCATAGCAGCACAAGAACAGGCAGCAAGCACCGAATATATAAAAGCAGGCATCTTTCACACTAGATAAGACTATGCAGAGGCCTCAGACACTTCAACGCATAGCTGCAGGGTAGGCAAGAACAGCATACACTGAATGGCACAACCAAGTAGCTGGCTTCGTGTACAGGAACATTTGCACAGTGTATGGACTAGATCCTCCCAAGCCCATATAGGAGATTCCACAGCAAGTCATGGAGAACAAGAGAGCTAAGACAAGAGAGCTAAGATCCTATGGGACTCCCAGAAGAGTACAATGCTAGAAATAGCTAAGATACTGTGCAGAATCCTCAAACTCCCAGATCTGAGACTGAGGATGACACAAACAACCCATAGGGGTGAGAAGGAACTTTTGTTATATATTCTTCCAGTCAGTTATATCTGATTCTTGAAGTTTGCCTAGAGAAGTCCCTGCAGTTTCCTTGGCAATATTTTCAGAAATTGTTTGAAAACATTTTTTTATTTCTCTCAAATAAGCATTCCATGTACAGAATAATAACAGAGTAGGAATATATAGAGAAAGAAGTAACAGAAAGTCTGCATTTAGAAAGTCTGCACTCTGTTCGTTTCCTACCACGTTCATTTAAAAACCTGTAGAGAAAGCTCTAAAGCAATGGTAGTCAACCTGGTCCCTACCGCCCACTAGTGGGTGTTCCAGCTTTCGTGGTGGGTGGTAGGGGTTTTGTCCGATACTGAAGCACTTTCCTTTTTTAAAATTTATTTGACTGTTTTAAAATTTTTCATAGCATTATTTAAAAATATTTTCATTAGGTTTTCATAAAATTCCCTGTGACAATTAAAATTTCTGAAAATATACTGTTTGTATCGCCCGCGCTTAAGTTTAGTTTACGTTATGTAAGTGAAACTAAATGGCGCTAAAGCGCGACCGCAAACAAAAGAGCCTCGTCCCAGAATAGCTCACGCATCTCCCCCCATACCACCCAGCTGTAACAGACAAGCAGAGCTGGTAGCTGGCGCCCCCACCCCCAAACTCAATCCACGATGCGTGAGAGGCTTGCGCAGACGACGGTACACGGCTCATTACTGTGGAACTGGTGGGTGGTTAGAAAATTTTACTACTATTTGAAATTTATTTTTATAAAATGCTCGCAAAATTCCATACCTAATCCTCTTATTTGTAAAATAAATAACCACATCTCTCGGTAAGCACTTCTGCCTTGCCCACCAAGAATTAACACAATAAATTTTTTCAATATTAACTTCAAAATCTTCTGATTCCACTCCCTCTATCTGAGCAAAGGCCTGAATAAAAATCTCTTTCAAATTTTCTCCCTTACACTCTCTTATTCCTCTCACCCTTATAGCATATTCCATTAATTTATATTGTAATATTACCCTTTCTTCCTCTGCCTTATCAGCCTTAACCTGAATATCATCTATTTTATTTTCTAAATTCAAATTAATTTGAACTTCATCTATTTTCCTTTGCAAATCTGAATTAATTTGGTTAAATTCATTCAGTCTTTCTTCTGTCTGTGTACTAGATAACAATAATGGGGTAATTGATTCCTTTAATTTTTTCATCTCCCTACTCTGCTCTTCCACCAAATCTTTAAAATCCAGTATTTCTTTCTCCATTTCATTAAATTTTTGATCTATTTCTGTAAATGATTTATTGTGGATATGAATGTGTAATTTTAGGAGTATTATTTGATATATTTAAGGTATAAAGGAATAGGAAGATGGAATATTGTTTAATTTTGGAGGATAGATAGTAAAATTTAGGAATCTGGATTAAATATTATATTTAAGAGATGGATATAATGTTAATTAGAATGTAATTGTTATAATAGATATATTTTGGATAAGTTATAGGTGTAATTTTAATAATGTTATTTGATATAAGTAAGGTAAAGTGAAGATTTTAACTACTACAATTGATATTTTGGATATTTGTAATATTATTTGTCGTATATATAAATGTTAAAGATGTGAAAAGATGGACTATTGTTTACCCTTGAAGGTTGGACAGAAAAATTAAAGAAATTAAGTTGGAAATATGAACTATTTTTGAGAGACTGCTTAGGGAAGAAAGACATTTTAGAAGAACCCTTGGTGAATATTGGAAGATGGAACGTTGTTTTGATATTGATTGATGAAGGTTGGATATTAAAAACTATGTACTTTATTCAAGAATAAACACTAACTCAATCGGAAACTTCTGAGAACTCTAGGAGTGGAATGGTCTGATATATAATGGATTGGAAGAAAAGTATCTTCTTTGTCTTTGGAAGGGGAGTGGAGGTTTTAAGGAATGACTATGGATTATGATTTGTGCTAGATTTTAATTCTTGTTGTTAGTTTTATACCCTGTATTCGGTTCTCGGAAGTCCTGGGGGTGGGGAGGAAGGGAAGGGAGGGAGGGGCAGAAAATGGATTGATAGTTAATGTACAAAGATGATTGAAGATGTATAATTAATGTAAGATCGGACCTGCCTGGCTACTACTTTAGAATGATGGGAAAGAAGGAAGTAGAAGAGAGAAGGAGGAAAGAGAAGAGGAGGAGGAGGAAAGGAAGGAAGAGGGGAAGAGGGAGAAGAAAGGAGTAGGGAGGAAAGAGGAGAGGATGTAGATAAGAGAGGGGGAGGATGGTTATGGAAAGTAGAAAAAGGTAGAGAAGGAGAGTAAAAGGAAAAGGAAGGGGGTGGTGACCGGGCAGATCCGATTAATTGTATATGATGGTACATTAAATATGTTATTGGATATGTTATTGGATAAGTATGTCAAAATAAAACTTTTTTGAACAACAGAAAATTTTACTACTAACAGAGATACAAAAGTGGGCGGTAGGTATAAAAAGGTTGACTACCTCTGCTCTAAAGAGTCTCAGGTGATCAGAAGAGGTCATATTTGGAAGAGGGCTGAGAAAGGGACATAGCCAGCCATGATGCAAGGCCCACAATATAAAGGGTATTTAGATATAGTTGCACATAGATTCACAGTCACTGATATTTGGTCCTGACATGTCAGAATATATAAACCACAAATCGCAATGCCCAGTATTTTTTGTTTAAAAAAAAAAATTGGAATGGGCCGCATACTAAAAATAAGCCTCGATGCCAAGAAAAATAGAGCACAATAGATTACATTTCTCCAGTCTGACCAATCCCAGCTCTGCTGCAGTCTAAGGCCTTCGTGTCTCTGCTTATTAGACTGCCAAACACAATGGAAACACCTTTTCTTTTCGTTAATGAATATTAATTGTTGCGGCAAAAATGGAGGTTAATGTGATACTCTAGCTTGGGCTAGAAGATGAGGATACTCCATCATAGTCAAGCGTCTTGCCAGAGACACTCAGGATGATGCCGCCAGGGAGCCCTGAGCTCAGCGCACTTGATGGCACCCGTGAAGGAAAATGGAGATAAAATCTTGATAGCCCTCAGGGCCTCCCATTTGGCACGTTAGGCCTCTACCGGGCCTTTCTGTTAAGAAGATTTTAAAAAAACCCAAAAAATAAACAAACCTTGCAATGCCTGTATTGAGCTGCTAGGGTGATGACAAGCGTTTGGGTGAAAAGCAAAAATACCACTGTCCTTGTTTTGTTGTGTTTTTTATTGTTGGAAGAAATATCCATCTGGGTTCAGTTCCAAGTGGGGACAAAGACACTGGAAACATGGAGGCTGCTTGGAAAGATGGTTTAATGGTGGCCAGGATCACATGGCTTGAGTTCCTGAACAGAAAAGGGGTGATATCCTGTGTGCTCCCTGGCTTTATGCTTTTTCTGAGCTTTGAACTTTCTGGGGCACAGGAAGAGTATCCTGATTGGTTGTCAGACTCCCAGGGGGTGGGGGTCTTAGCTAGCCTTGCTGGCTGATGTAATCTTCCCAGGTGCCATGTGGTGAGTTTCAGTTGCTAGATGGGTTCTATTATGATGCAGATGATGGCCCATTAGAAAAGGTGGGGGGTGGCAGGAAGTTGCAGGGAGCTGCTTTGTCTTTAAAACATGTTTCTCCATTTCTCATCCAGGGAAATATATTCTGCCTTTTAAATATTTTCTAAAATATTTCATTCTTCTAGGAGGGGGGTGGGTGCTAAATTCCTACATGATAATGCTTTATTTCCAGGCAACACATATTCTTGATATTTCTCCCCTCCTGTCCCTGCAGCCCCCAGCATTGGATGAGTCCTGCTTTAAAGAAGAAACAAGCAGACTGAAATCTTTTCTTTTTTAAAAAATAAATAAATCTCATAACAGAGCAAGATAGATAAAGAATTTCTTCTTGCCGTCTAAATTCTGAAATGTTTCTTTTGCCAGGAGAATGAGCATGTGCTTGCAGTTAACTACTTCCCCCAAGTGGTGCATGGAATCTGATTTCCAAAGAGGGCAAAATATAGAGGCCATGATTTATTGATTGATTTAATTTATTTTTATCCTGTTTTTATAAACAACTCAAGCTGGCGAAGCCCCAAGTATTCCTTTCTCTTCCTATTTTCCCCACAACAGCAACTCTGTGAGGTGGGTTGGACTGAGAGAGAGAGAGAGAGAGAGTGACTGGCTCAAAGTCACCCAGCTGGCTTTCATGACTAAGACAGAACTAGAATTCACGGTCTCCTAGTTTTTACTCTGGTGCTTGTGGGAAGCCAGCAGGGAAGGTTGCCAATTGTGACAGTGGGATACTCTGCTCTCACAGAGAGGGGCTCCTCAGGGTGCCGTCGGCGCGACAGTGTCGTCTGGCGACGCCCAGGGGAAGGGCCTTCTCTGTGGGGGCTCCCGCCCTCTGGAACGAACTCCCCCCTGGACTTCGTCAACTTCCGGACCTCCGAACCTTTCGCCGCGAGCTTAAAACCTACTTATTCATCTGCGCTGGACTGGGTTAGTGTTTTAATGGGTTTTTAATGGGTTTTTAGCTCCAAATTTTAATCCTGGCCAATTTTAATAAGTTTTTTAATTGTATTTTAATTTGTATTTATTGTATTGTATTTTTACCTGGCTGTGAACCGCCCTGAGTCCTTCGGGAGAAGGGCGGTATACAAATTTAAATAATAAAATAATAAATAAAAATAAATCTGGGCCGGTTGCCAAGGGCCTGGATTGCAGTCATGTGACTGAAGAGGTGCTGCACCGTCCAGAACTTAGTGGGTCAGTTGTAACTACCACTCATTCAGTGCTATCAGAAATTTGAAGGGTCACTAAATGGAGTGGTTGTTAAACATGGACCATCTGTATACATTTTGAGACGCAGTGAATATAATATTCAATATAGTATTCATTCAGTAGATAGTAGTCCAGGTTCTATGGTTTTACGTATCAGGACATAGTAAAAATCATCTGGTCCTTAGCAGTTCTTAAAAGTAGGTAAATACAATCTCAGATGAACAACAACTCATGGCATATTATATTATGTCATCATTTATTTTACAAACAGAAAGCCAAAATGGAGAAGCCATGTGTGAAATTAAATAAGACTGCAAGCACACCTCCTTCCTCCTCCTATTTTTCCCATAACAACAACCTTGTGAGATGGGCTGGGCTGACAGAAAGTGACTGGCTTAAGTCACCTGGCCAACTTCCATGCCTGAGGTAGGACTAGAACTCTTGGTTTACTGTCTGGTGCTTTAACCATTTAAACCAAACCGGCTCTCGATTTTATGATTTCCCACTCTCTTCTACAACTCTGAACTCTTAGTGGTGTCCTATCCAGGGTTTAATCAGGTCCACCACAGTTATTTTAAAAAAATGATACTGTACAATAGTCATGTCAGTTTCATTCTTTTACTACTTTCTTAATATCTTTTCACTTTTTCACGTCGTTTGAGTTTCATAGAGTTGTCTATTGCATCTCCAGTACTCCTCTAATAAGTGTACATACAATGTTAAGAATGTTTTTGCCTTAGTGTGCAGTAGCCTAGTTACATAACTGAGTTACATTTGTAATTTAATCGCTAATTCACCTGCTTATTAAGGGCTTTTCTCTTTCTTTTATATTTGATCCACCCTTACTATTTGGTGTTCCTATATAAACAAACCTGACCATCGGCCTACCTTTGATTTTAAATCATTTATCAGATTGACAATATTAATGACTGAGCCCAGTATTTATTCTCTCCTTTCTGACTTTCTGGGACCTTTTCGTTTAGTACTACTCTCTTCTCGTGTTCATTAACCAGTTTCCCACCTATGTGAAGTTTCGTATCTTCTTTCATGATTGCTGAGTTTGCTCAGAGCCTTAGTTAAAAGCCCTTTTGAATGTTCAAGTAAACAGTAGATCATCCTTATCTACATGCTAGATATGTGCGGTTTAGTGGTTACAGAGTATTCAGACTCCTACCTCTTAAGAGCATGCAAAAGTACTTTGGAGCAGTTACACTCCGCCATGTCTAGGCCTACAGGTGTCTCAGAGAGTGGAGTTCAAAATCAAGCTAATGGTCTGCTTTTCCTATTTCTTGCTAGGAAAATAGGAAGGGATCCTTTTCTCTGCTCCAACTGCAGAGATCCTGTCAAAGGAAAGTTGCAATAATTTTTTTTTAACAAAATGATATTCTCAAAGAATGCAATGTTTTGTGAGAAAGGGCAGCCTGCAGTTTCCTGAATTCTCTGGCTGCCTTCTGGAAATTAGTGTAAATTGGATACTTACCAGACCAGTCCTCTGGTCTTTATTCCAGACATGAGCCAAGTTTTGATTATGAAACAAGCAATTTAAAATCAACAAATCAGGAAACCTGAGAACAAAAAGAGGTGATTTATTTTTTTATCTTCCATTGATCAATAAGGTTTAGAATTCAATTGTTGACACTAAGACACCCAAAG
Organism: Ahaetulla prasina; assembly: GCF_028640845.1. Taxonomy (NCBI): domain Eukaryota; kingdom Metazoa; phylum Chordata; class Lepidosauria; order Squamata; family Colubridae; genus Ahaetulla; species Ahaetulla prasina. The sequence goes on from NC_080539.1 coordinate 159,590,362, forward strand.
TATCAATTCAGAGACAGGTTTGGTGTCTGTCCTCCACTTCTGGTAGTCTACTCCTTGACCTCTCTAATTTTATTTATTTTATTTATTGATTCCTATAGCCGCCATCTCTGCAAAGGACTCTGGGCAGCTCACAATTCAAAATTCTCTTCATCATCTAACAAACATTTAGAAAGCCTTTTACGTGCCTACTGTTCCTGTCCTATTGTTTTTTATTCTTATACATATACGCCTATACGTCCTCATATTTCCTCATATATATGTTTATATACTATATAATCATTTTGTGTGATGCTTATGTATATTATTGTGACAAAAATAAATAAATAAAATAAAATTTTCCTTCCTTGGGGAGGGAACATGTTGATATGACTTGTGTGGTTTCAGGTTTCAGGGGTTTTTAAATTTTTGTATAATTTATGAAAATGTTTCTTGTTTTAGGGATTCTTTTATGAAAATGTGATTTTATGCTAGGGTTTTTTTTTCTGCTTCTAAAAGGCATATATATTCTTTCCAGAGTTCCAGAGTTCAAATTCCCTCTAGTTTGCATCACCACACTTTGATATCTGAATGAACCCTTTCCTGTTACAATTCTAGGTCTTCTGGGCTCCAAATCCTTACTCACTTTATTATTTAAAACTGCTCAGTCCCTTGCTCCAGAAAGCTAAATCTTATTACTCTAATTGACTCTTATTATGCTCCTTAAAATTTGCCTGCTTGTTGCAATATCCTTATGTTTGGTCCCCAATCTCTAAAGAGTTTCTCAGAGCCATCCATATCCTTATTCACCAGTCTTCCTTAGTCTGTTCTCTATCTGTGTTATGTAGCTGCCATTTTTTCCCTCCTGCTTTTGTTTTTTTATTAATTTTGTAGATTTTTATTCCACCTTTATTACTTTATAAGTAACTCAAGGCAGCAACAATACCTAATGCTCCTCCCTTCTCCTAATTTCCCCACAATGACAACAACTCTGCGAGGTGGGCTGAGCTGAGGAATGGCTGGCCTAAAGTCATGCAGTGGCTTTCATACTTAAAGGAGTAAAACTCACCATCTCTTGATTTCTAGGCCAGCACCTTAACTACTACAGTAAGTTGGTTCTTTAAATGATGAACCTTGATGAAGGTATCTTTTCTTTTATGTACACTGAGAGCGTATGCACCAAGACAAATTTCTTGTGTGTCCAATCACACTTGGCCAATAAAAAATTCTATTCTATTCTATTCTATTCTATTCTATTCTATTCTATTCTATTCTATTCTATTCTAAAACATTTTAAAAAATCATTTGAAGTCTTTAAAGATCAACCATGGCAGGCAACTATGGCAACTGCTTCCTTTTGTGTAGCAGACTTTCTTTTCCCAGACCATGAGTTATGTTCTAAGATTCAGGTCCAAATAAAGGCAAAATCCCACGTTGAGGCACACTGGAAAAACAGCCAACTTTTATCTGGTTTCGTGTCAAAATCATGGGAAAATGTGGCATATAAATCTGCCAGGTTTTACACAATGCTGGGCTAGGATCACACAGGAAAAAGGAGATTCTAACAACCTTCAGATAAACCTGATCTTAATTTTTCAGGCACAGAAACAAACAGGTCTTGCAAGTTTTGGACTTTTCTTAGATCAGGCCTCAATGTTCCATTCATATTGATTTCTTTCTCTTGTCCGCCTAAACTATTTTTTTAAAAAGTTGGCTACATTATGGGCAAACCTATCAGGAATTTGACAGCAAAGCCAAGATCTGCTTGGAACCTGTTCATCTCACAACTCTAAATCGAAATATCATTGTTGCATTTTTAGTTTCTCACTGTTTCTTTCTCCCTGTGCACAGAAAAAACATTTGTCTCAAAACATGTCCTAAAAATGGTTGTGAGAAAATGCCTCTTCTGAAACGGTTTAAAACAAATGCTCTCATGGGCATCTTTTTGATGTCTGCAAAACCCTCAGCACACCAGTTTAAACATAAAGTTAGAAACTCTGCTCCAGGGAGTCTATCTTCACTGTAAACTGGACTCTTTCATGTCAAGCAAGAAATCATATGTAAGTTTTGTGTCCAGTCAACTGGTTGGAAGGGCTAGGCCATACTGTTTAGGGGGGGCATGAAATCTGAAAAGGATCTTGGCAAAACCCCCAATCAGTCATTGTTGAGTTTCTCCATGATTTGCTTAGCTATCCAGATGGGAGCTCAAGGGGCAGATACACTTAGTAAAGTCAACCCTCTGATTTTTAGTCCTATTAAATTTTGCAACTGGAAGCCTGTATATTTGGCTAGAAGGCTGAAGCCTGTAATCCCAACACATCTGGAGGGTTGGATGAGGGAAGGCTGGCCTCAAATTAGAGCAGTGGGAGGTCTCAGCCCAGATGTTAAGACGTGCCAATATGAAAAGAACACATTACTTCTGGAAAAATGCAGATTTGCATAATATGTGCATAGGCGTAGATATAAAATTAAAAAGAACTATGCTAGGTTTAATGCAATGTAATTTAAGGTGACTTGCCCTAGTTCATACTGCTGAATGTCATTGAGGTGCAAGCTAAGGGCCTATTTTGCTCTTTAATTTTGCTCATTGTATAAACTGGACTTGAACGGGATCATCTTTCAGGACATATTCAAACAGAAGTTGTAGTCATCCTATTCAAAAAATCAGTTATTCCACTAGATCATGGTTTCCCCAGCTGGCTGGGAAATTCTGGGAGTTGACGTCTACAAGTCTAAAAGGTTGCCAAGGTTGGGAAGCCTTGCACTAGATATACAGCAATGGTTTTTTTTTGTTTTTTCCCACTTCCTTTTTTCTCTTGACAAATAGAGGGAGGGGCAGAGGGGTGTCATCGTCTCATAAAATCTCCAAACAGCTTTTGCTTTACTTTGCAGCAGGGGTGAAATTCAAAAATTTTCCCTACCGGTTCTGTGCGTGTGGCTTGGTGGGCGTGGCAGGGGAAGGATACTGCAAAATCTCCATTCCCACCCCACTCTGGGGCCAGCCAGAGGTGGTATTTGCGGGTTCTCCAAACTACTCAAAATTTCTGCTACCGGTTCTCCAGAATCTGTTAGAACTTGCTGGATTTCACCCCTGCTTAGCAGGCTGTAACACTTTCCAATGTCTGCAACAACATTCTTTATCAAAATAAAAGACAAAATCTTTATCGGTAAATTCAGTAGGCTTATGTTTACGATCGTCACCATTCTCTCTCCATTTTGATTTTTTTTGGAAGGCTAAAAAATAAACTGTTAGCTTTAAGATATCTGTCTCACGTGACTCTTCTGAAGGCGAAACCAGCAAACCACAGTCCAAACCTTATTGAGCTAATTTGTATTATATACAATGGTATTTTTGTATATTTAAGGGGATGCCTCTAAAGCTCATCCAGTTGACTCCAAGCGCTTTTAGGATCGCCCCACGCTCTCCTGAGTTGCTAGTGATTTCCGGTAACTTCACATTACATTTAAGTGATTCTAAGAGATGAGAATTTGGGGAAATGATAGTGGGAACAAAGGAGATTAGTATATCCAGATGGGTTTCTTGTGGGCCATTTTGCTGTGATCACTCTTATTTCCTCAATTTGTCCTACCCACATATGGGCCATTCTATCTTTTACAATACCCACATGTAGGTTTCTGCTGGGATTTAAGGGGAATGGTATATCCAGTTCCCACACACCAATGTATAATGTTTCAGCTTTTCCAGATGCCCAGTCTTCTTGCTGGTTTTGTTAGCTGGGAGACTTGTGGAGAGGTTTTTTTGATGCAGTCATAAGGATGTCTGGGAAGTTGAAGGAAATACTATACTGAGAATTTACTCCTCTCTCTTAGCTGGAGACTATGATGTTCAGTGTGGAAGTTGAACAGGTGCCACTGGTTTGCAACTGTGCTGTGGTAATTTTGATCACGCAATCATCCTGTGCGGTAACAGTAGGTTAGATTGAAAGTCACTTTTTGGCTGAGGAGCCACTTAGTTCAGGAGCCATAAAGAAATGAGAGAGGTTTTCTAAATAGTTCATAAATCTGAGAAGTGTGCTAAGAAAGGAGGCACAGTAGCCTCTAATTATGTCAAAGGAGAACAAAGACTCAAGAGTTATTTTACCTTCCGGCTTTTGTTATACAAGAAGTCACTCACAATCAGAAAGACTGGAGACTCTGAAAATGTTTGGGGTGATGACGGATGAGGTAAAGTATGCTGCAAAAGACTTTCAGCTTTAAAATGTTTTATGCTTTAAAAGACATCATGAAGAATAGCTGCATTCCAGAGCAGCAACGGATTTGGAATGCCTTAGACAGCGATGATAAATGGAAGACACTCTATTTGTGTACATCTGCACACAACGGAGGAACATAGAGGCGTGTTTGGTATGTGCGCACGAGCAGGTGTTTCAGTTTGGTTTCTTTTGTATCAAAACAGCTTATTTTCCACTAGGAACATGGAAGATTGATTCCTTCCATATTATTTGCCGCTGGGAAACCGAGCAAAAGATTCAAAAAACAGCTCACATGAATACAATGCATCCCAGCAGGACTACTCAAAAGTGTTTAACACCGATTGCTTTTTGAGAGAACATGAAACCATGGGCTAGAGCATATATGTGCAAATCATAGGCCTTGAGGTCCGTGAGGTCCATAAAGGGGCCCAAGGAACTCTTAGCCCCAAAGCCCCCACTGATGGAAGGAAAGGGACATTGAGAAAAGAGTCCCTGCACATTTTTTGTTGTTAGTTGCGAAGTCGTGTCCGACCCATCGCAATCCCGTGGACAACGTTCCTCCAGGCCTTCCTATCCTCTACCATCCTCTGGAGTCCATTTAAGCTCAGGCCTACTGCTTCAGTGACTTCATCCAGCCGCCTCGTCTTCTGTCGTCCCCTTCTTCTTTTGCCCTCAATCTTTCTCCAAATAGTTGGGCTGCTCCCAGCCTGCCAGACAGCTGTTTGTCCAGTGGAGGAGATGGGGATCTCTTCCTGCTGAATCAGAGGGAGGTCTTACCTTTTCCTCCACTTTGAAAGCTAAGCCATACTGGTTGTCACTGACAAGGTTCCTGCTTGTCAGTTCAAAACGCACCGTTCAAAACGCACTGAAGATGTCTCCTTGAATGGTGAGGAAACATTTGCAACCAAATTGCCAAGCTCGGAGCTTAAACCAACAGCCTAAGATTCCTGCTTCCCAGAGAATCTCATTGTATTGGGAAGGGAGATTTGAATGTCTGTTTTGCTGCAAGGCTGAGATGAAGAACAGTGGAAACTTCCTGTCGACTTCCCTCTTCCCCCTTCCCCCTTCCTTTCCTTTCCTTTCCTTTCCTTTCCTTTCCTTTCCTTTCCTTTCCTTTCCTTTCCTTTCCTTTCCCTGACAAAAATGTCAGAAAATCTCATGTCTATTTTTGATCAACCTCCCTCCCTCTGGACTCTAAACTTAATCTTAATATTGTTATATTCTTCTTCTCCTTCTCCTCCTTTCTTTATACTACTCTATTAAGATGTTTTATATATTGTACATTACTCAGCCTCCTTCTGGATCTGGGTGGACAGTAAAATGTATAAATAAATAAATGCCAAGTACACATCTGAGACTTTTTTTTTGTTCTTGAGTTTGGAAAAGTTGCACAGAAATAAATGAAAATAGTACTTAGAGCTGTGGTGTAGAAAATAGTTTAGTGTAGAACATGTATACTGTTTAAAAATAAATTAAGAAGTAGAAAACACATAAATCTATGATATGAAAGGCAGTATATTAGAATTTTTTATTTGGACTTAATGATATCCATTTAGAAACAAGGATGAAAATAACAAGATACTCTTGGGACTCACTTTAAGCAGACTTAAAACTGTTTTCCACTACAGTCTGTTTTGTTCACTTCTTTTCATTTTAAAGAAGGCAGCATATTATTACTTGGCAGTTAATAAACAAAAATAAGAAAATTATGCTGAGGAAAAAAAGAGGGGCAGTTCAGGAAAAGGGCCCTTAAGCCATAATTAATGTCACTTTTTGAATTTTTATCCATAGAGTCTACCTGGAGAAGAAAATTTATTGATTAGCTTTGATTGATTAGATCACTCAGTCTCCTCTCTATCAGCAGCTGTTATTAGAGCAAAATAATTGAAATGTCCTGCATGGATTGTACAATCTAATCTATTGAAAGATGAGTCCTATATAAGTCAATGAGGCTCATTGCCAAGAAACTGGGCATTGGAGTATCGTAGTGAGTTAGGTGCTTGCTTATTTATTTCAAATATAATCAAAAATATTTGGTTCAACTTTAGGTCACTTCTATCTTGCTTTGGGCCAGAAATTCCAGATGTCATCATGAACTGAAATATAATTTGGGAATGATAGCAGCAAAACACAACCAAATGCACAATTCCCTGAACATCAGCCAAGCCAATAAAATGTGGGATTATGCAAGTTGTGTTGACATTCCTCATTTCATCTGGAATCTTCAGGCTGATGAGTTGGTGGTCACAAAATAATTATACATAAGCTTACTCAGTATGCATAGCCAAAAAATGATGTTCGAATGTTAATGTTTCCTTCTCTCTCGTTACCTTCTTCATGGTCAGTAAAATTTACAATCCCAATGTCATTAAAAGAATATACTACTGGAAATAAGAATGGCTTGAAAGGCGATCACCAGAGATTTGCAGTCTGGCAATCACATTTCAGTAAACTCCCTCGAAAAGGTTAACAAGTTGCAGCTGAGAAAAACCCAGAATGAAGCCTCTTTCAAAATTGTTTGGTAGGTTTTTAGCATGTCTAACCTACTCGTTCGTTCCCCCCAATTTGAGATCAAAGCTAAACCACATATTCAGTTCACATTCTTAGACACTACCTTTTGACAGTACATCATGGTGAAATTAGATTTTTGAACCTTTCTTTACATTAGTAAGCCACCCTACCTCTCTGTAATATTAGCAATTCCAAGGGAAGAGTATTTATTCATAAGTTTCTGAGCTCAATTTAAGTTCTAAGTTTTAATGGTAATGTCCAGGGGTGGGCTTCAAAAATTTTAGCAAGGGGTTCTCTGCCTGGTTGCTGGGTGGGCATGGCCATAGTGGGTGTGGCCTAGTCTGCCTCTTACACCGGGGGGGAGCGTTTTTGCCCTCCCCAGGGTCCGGAGAATTTTCTCGAGCCTCCAGGAGGGCAAAAACAGCCTCCCCAGGCTCTGGAGGCCCTCCGGAGGCCATAAATGGGCCTTCCCAAACGTCCGGTAGGCCCATCTTTTGTCCTTCCTGAGCCTCCATGCACGCTCTGCACTTACAGTATCTTCATCCAAAACGGGCTATGTGGGGACTCCTGGGAGGGGCAGAGTGGGGTGGACAGGGCCAGCCAGGAGTGGGATTTGAGGGTTCTCCAAATCTTAGCTAGAGGTTCTCCCAAACCCCATGTGATCTGGTATCATTTTAGGGTTTTCTCTGTGTGTAAATGGTCCAAACTGGTCCTTTTTTGTTCGTTTGTTTGTTTGTTTACATTTATATCCCGCCCTTCTCCGAAGACTCAGGGCGGCTTACATTGTGTAAGGCAATAGTCTCATTCTATTTGTATATTTATATACAAAGTCAACTTATCGCCCCCCCCAACAATCTGGGTCCTCATTTTACCTACCTTATAAAGGATGGAAGGCTGAGTCAACCTTGGGCCTGGTGGGACTAGAACCTGCAGTAATTGCAGGCAGCTGTGTTTAATAACAGGCTTCTTACAGCCTGAGCCACACCGCGACCCTTAAGAGTACCTTCATGATACATTTGGAGAGAGATGTAATATTTTGGAATGGTTTCTTGTGTTTTACAATTGGGCTGAAAAAAACTCCTCCTCCCTCCCTCCCTCCCTTCCTTTCCTTCCTTCCTCACTTTTATTGAAAATTTGCTTGATAGCAACAAACCATTCTTGGGGAAGGAGAGATGGGGGGGAATACTTCCTTTCCATTTCCAGTAGTCAGAACTGTGCTAGTGATAGCTACACCATAGAAAAGGAGCCCACACAGCATCAAAGATTTCATCAGGGTTTTCCATGGAGGTGACAGAAGTGGCAAGCCATCATAAATGCATGATAACACCTTCACGCAAATGTCATGGTTTACATAGATATACAATGGCAGGTATTTGTTAGGATGACATCATTTTCTGTGTTCGTGTGCATGGAGAGCGGAAGCCGGCACTGGACCTGGCTAAATGTGAGGGGAGGCGAGGCGAGGGGAGGCGAGGCTGTGAGGAGGAGCCTGGAAGATCCATCGCTGGTGTCATCTGGTGTAATCTAGTTCGCCCCTCTCACAATGCACCAAGGCTGGCGTGCAAGCACTGAACAGAATGAACTAGCAATTTAGGCCGTCAGGATTGCATTGTGTGTCTAGCATGTGTACGTTTCCCTGATATTTTATGCCATATGCTAAATAAATAAGTAAATCATTTTATGCATGTCATCAGTTTGGAGCCTTTGCGGTTTGTTGTTGACACTCCTCAATGTCACTGTATGCCTCGGCCCAAAATGGATGATGGATACCATATACCAGGGCATCTGCAGGAGTCCTTTGCTCTTCCTTTTCTTCCAGCAGGAAATAAGGTAATACTTCAGAACTATTAAAGTTGATGGCATCTAGAATTGATCGATTGATTGAATGAATTTTGCTGGCGGAACTCCAAACAGACTCTGTTTGGCAGGAGGACAATGAAAAAAACCTTTGTTTGATCCGGCAAAACATTTTTTTTAAAAAAAAAAATTCACATAACTATAGTTAAATAAATGCCTTTAAAGAGCCACCATATTTTTATGATATTTAGTATTCAAGGCATTGTTTTTCTGGTCACTTCCTACAGTGCGGTACACTTTTCATTTTTGTGCTAAATGCATGACAATCAGCTTCAGGCATCTCTGCTGAATATTCATTTGAAAAGTTATGGATCACACTTTTCATATATCTTATGTTTTTTTGGCTCCAGATGAAACAGGTTTGCCCTATTTCACCCGTTTTGTGTTGAGCGTTACAGTCAGAAAATATGGACGTTTCCCCTGTATAAAACACCCCAATTCTCATGGAAGTGCTTAAAATCCATCCTGCATTATTTATCCAAATACGTTTTCTGCACATAATACATAGCAACCTGATAGTGCTATCGCACTGTAGGAAGTGACCAGAAAAACAATGTCTTGAATACTAAATATCATAAAAATAATATTAAAAATAATGGAGCAACAGGGCAGGAATAGAATCATCCCAAAGAATAACACTGCAAGTTAGATACGGTATCCAAATATGCAATTTACTTCCAAAATAGCTATCATTAATACCCGAGCTATATTCAGACTGAATTGGGTCTTATTAGATATAGAATAGAAGGGCATACATCCTGGCAGGTCTTCACTTCTTGAACTACAAACATTGTTCAAAACAAGCATCTATGCCCAATCCAAATAGACACATTTATAGTGCCAGTACAATATTATATATATATATATATACTCCCGAATCCATTATTTCCTTAGATCCTAGATAGCTATTAACAAACTACTCAGAACCGGAAACAGAAAGAGTTGGATTCAGGTTTTCTGTTTTTCTTGTTGGTAAACCATTCTTATGGTACTTGCTGGTGGGGCGGGGGCGGGGGGGGGGGCAAGGCTATAATCTTTAAGGGAATCCAAAATCATTACTCCAAAACCAAAAGGAAAACAGTTTTTCCTTCGAACAGAATGTTGAAATTGAAGTTCCTATTCCCCAAAGACATCTTCCTCTGTGAAAGAGTTTCTTTCCCCACCCCACCCCCACTAGCTCAGTGGCAAATTGCATTTCCAAACATTTCCATCTGTTGCAGTTGAAGTCCTAGAACATCAGGTCAGGGGTCTGATAGAGAATATATATAACAATTATATTGTAGAACAGAATGAAGTTAGCAGAATTAACTCGTTTCATTTAACTTCTTTTGCCCTCTGGTATCTTACGATGTCAGACTCAGACTGGCTTTTCCTTACATCCCTCTTTTGAATTTTAGCTATTTTACACAACATTCTGGGCTAAAATGAGCTTTCACAGCTGGGTAATAAACTGAATCAATGGAAATATTGACATAGCACTGGGTATATCAGTCCAAACAGGTGTCCATTTAATTACTCTTATTAAAAAGTAAACTTTTGACAACTTGAAATAGCAGCCCAGGATGGTGGCATTGGAGGTTGAAATGGATTATGATTCAATCAAACCAAAGACAAGTTCTTCCATTTCCTGTAAATTACTGTGACATTGAGAGACATGAATATAAAACTTAAGAAATCAGTTTCTGAGAGTGTATTGTCACTAAATATCGCTAAAACCAGTAGCCGTCTAAGAAAATGCATTCTAAGTATGAGATTGCCATCACGGTTAGGCTGAGGGAAACAGACCTGTACTTAGCCATGAACATCAAGAGCTGTGGAAAAAATAGCAGCCAGCTTGGATTGAAAGACAAACAGAAGGCAATGCTGAAAAAGAAACAGGAATTTGGGACTGAAACACAGCCATGAATACAAGACTTATGCAACCATTCCTTAAATTCTATTTTTTTTTCTAAAAAAAGTGGGGTAGTTGTAGTTTGTTTTTCTTTTGAGTGAACTAAATGACATTTGCAGACTCAGTAGTTTCTCCCATGTTGGCAAATCTGAAAAACAACAACAACCAAACAGAATAATGGAGGGACTTTTGCACAGAAAGGGAATCTGCCCAAAGATAGGATGGTAAATGAAAGATGTGTAGGTGGTCCTTAACACACAACTGTAATGGAGCCTGCCCATTATAGTCGCATGTCACGGGGGTTGCAAATCAGATTGGTCACTTGACCTGATTTTATTTACCTTTTTTGTGGCAGATGTTAAGAGGAATGCAGGGATTGTTCAATGAATACCAGGGTTGTTCAGTGAATCCATTGTTTGCTCTGATGCAGATTTGCCAAAAGCTGGAAGTTTTAGCAAAACGTTATCACAAAATGTGGTCATGTGACTGTGAGACGCTGCAAAGGTTGACAGGATTCATTCAGGGTCGATCAACGGGATTGATCGACCCTGAGGTTTAGTGTTCCGAGCTTTCGGAGTCATGCTGGAGCACATCCTCAGGGAAATTCTCTCTCGCCACACAGTTAAATATTTATACAGGCAGATCATAACCTGACACTGCAGGCATGACATGACCAACATATATTTGAAAATTGGCTCTTAGGGATTATATCTCAAGATATAGATTCTGCAGATGGCTATCCATAACCAATCAGAAATTTATTTTTATGGGACACATCCCGCAATAATGCTACAGTAGACTTACAGGTCATCAGTTGGAATTGCTGGTTTTAGAAAAGCTTTTGTCAGGAAGCTATCAAAAAGTACAAGTTGCAGTATTCTAAATCTTTAAAGTTTAGCTAAAAGAAGAGCTAATCTAAGTACCTACTTCAAGCTCCTTTATAGAATTGGTGAAGTAAATGTCCCGGGGGGAGGAGGGGGAGAATCGGCTCTATAATTTCACTAAACCAACAATTTGGAGAATAGATCCAATTCTATCTATCTTCAGTTCAAAGGTGAAATTCAGCAGGTTCTGGAGAACCAGTAGTGGAGATTTTGAGTAGTTTGGAGAACCGGCAAATAGCACCTCTGGCTGGCCCCAAAGTGGGGTGGGAATGGAGATTTTGCAATATCCTTCCCCCAGGAGTGTGGAAGGAATGGGAATTTTGCAGTATCCTTCCCCTGGAGTGGGGTAGGAATAGAGATTTTGCAGTATCCTTCCCCTACCACGCCCACCAAGACACGCCCACAGAGCTGGTAGTAAAAAAAATGTAATTTCACCACTGCTTCAGTTCCCTCTATCCCCCCTTAACCATTTAACAATGGTTAAATACAGAATATTTAACTGAGTTTCTTATAGAAATATATTTGAAGAGCCCTGGAAATAGAGGACAGAACCATATATGATTTGAATGCCAGCTGTATAAGAAAGAGATCAATATCTTGGACTGCAGATTAGGTGAACATCCTGTTGATATCTTTACATTCAAACAACTCCTGTGAGGTCAGAACCTCAAAATTACACTTAACATGGCCCTTTATCTGAGCAAAACCGTACCATTGTGAACCGCATATGTGAATCTGATTGGAATAAATTGTAGGAGTGACACAGAAATATGATTTGCATTTTCTTTTGCTTATGCCGTTTTACTCTATCTCAGTGGTTCTCAGCCTTTATAGTGCTGCGACCCCTTTAATACAATTCCCCACGATGTGGTGACCCCAACCATAAAATTATTTTTGTTTTGAATTTATCGCACCTGAAGCCGTATTGGCTAGCGATCTGAACTGCTTGCGATTGCCTTGAGGACGGAGGCATTAAAGCGGAGACTCCTCCCCTATTAAGTTTATCACGCCTGAAGCCAGATTAGGCTAGCGATTGGGAGTGATTGCAGTTGGCTTGAGAGGGAGACATCAGAGCAAAGATTTCTCTCTTTTTTAATTCCCTGGCAAATCGCCATTCGACCCCCAACGGGGTCGCGACCCACAGGTTGAGAATCGCTGCATCTGGTAACACATGGTTTTTACTGTTTTGTATCTTATATTTTGTATTCAGATACAGCCTAATAGCTAATCAATAAAGTACTTTTATTATTACCTGTTGCTGTGTATCGCTGAGCAGCTAGAGACAATCAGAGGAACCTCACCGAACAAGACAATATATGCAGAGGTGGGATTCACTTACCTTCCCTACCGGTTTGCAAATGTGAGTGCGCGTGCATGCTCTTTGCTCGCGCATTACGTCCGGGCGGATGGGCGGAGCCTCCCGCAGTCGCCCCTACCGGTTCTCCTGAACCAGACAAAACCAGCTGACTCCCACCTCTGAATATATGCAGCTTCACTTATGGAGATGGAGCTTCACATTCAAAAGAGAACTGCCCGGAAGATTGTTTTGTGTAACAATTTATATGCTAACCATGTGTGTGCACTCTTGCTCCTTTCTACCTACAGTGATAGTTGGCTTTCCCTGTCGGGGGTTTTAACAGATTGGCATATAGTTTTATGTGGAGGCTTTTCCCCCCAGTAAGATCCCACACACATTCCAGAAAAGAAGATGTTGGCATACTTTCATAGCTAAAAATATTATTTATATTATCTTACTGCAAATATAAATATATTAAACACCACTTGACATCCACATTTGTTATTGTCTTGACATCACAAAACCCCAAAGGGGAAACCAGTTATATTCCCTTGTAGTGTTGCCAAGCATTGATCTGTCTTTGATTTCCCATCTGTGTTCAATATGTCCAAACATATCAGCCTGTTAGGGATGCACTAGATAGTTGGGTGTACATCACCTGTTCTGTTTGGTAGGGCAGAAGCCAAAGGGGCCTAAATGGGTGGAGGGGGGGAGCTTTAAACCAGAGCTATAAAATCTTCTGTGATAATAAGGAAGACAGAGCCTTTAACCCACAATCATTTGAAATACAGCCAAGCATCACATACGCACGATGTTCTCGGGATACAGAAGGGATATGAAGTCAGCAAAATGAACATCAGCCCCTGGTTTTGGTTATTCGAAAAGCAGGCCCAAACTTTTTCGACAGGAAAACATTGTATGAAACAACGCTCGATCAAAAGTGCCATTCGTGTTTTGATTGCATCTTGCAAACATGTGAAGTTTAGCTTTGTAAGAACCAACAGCCTGAAACTCACCAGGCATTTTGTTAATGTGGTTGGGTTTAAGCCATAGCAGGGCTAACCTGTACAGAGCAATGACATGATAATTCTGTGGCTTGAGTGCACACAGGCAGATTGGATGACACCTGTCCTCAATCTGGTGTCTGTTGTATTGAGAGCAGGGCTGAAATGCTCCTGGTTCGGACCGGATTGCCCGATCTGGTAGTGATGGTTCAGAGAACCAGTAGCAAAAATCCCTGCCCCCCTTCCCCCGCATGCCCAGCTGAGCCACGCGATCATCAGAGGGTTTTTTTACTTTTAAAAGCATTTTTTCTTTGGCCAAAAAAATGCTTTTAAAAGTAAAAAAAAAAGCCTCTGATGATCGCGCAGCTCAGTTGGGATTGTCAGAACCCTTTCAAAGCATTTTTTCTACAAGCTCTTCGGCCGAAGAGGCTAAAAAAAAAGCTTTTAAAGGGTTCTGGTGATCAGGCAACTCATCTGGGATCATCAGAACCATTTCAAAGCATTTTTTCTTTGGCCAAAAAAATGCTTTTAAAAGTAAAAAAAAAGCCTCTGATGATCGCGCAGCTCAGCTGGGATTGTCAGAACCCTTTCAAAGCATTTTTTCTATAAGCTCTTCGGCCGAAGAGGCTTAAAAAAAAGCTTTTAAAGGGTTCTGGTGATCAGGCAACTCATCTGGGATCATCAGAACCCTTTCAAAGCATTTTTTCTACAAGCTCTTCAGCTGAAGAGGTTGTAGAAAAAAATGCTTTTAAAAGTAAAAAAAGGTTGGCCACGCCCACCCAGTCACATTACCTCCCCACCAAGCCACGCCCACAGAACCGATAGTAACAATTTTTACATTTCACCCCTGATTGAGAGGATACAAAAATCTCCCCTGTTCACTACACTTATTTAACCTCTCCTCTGTGACGACCCAGGGCTGGGCACGGAAGCAACACAGCCAGAATGAAGGCTTAACTCCCTTTTGTTGCTCCCACTTTCCCCCAAAAGTCCCACCGTTCACTGCAAGTCCAGGAGCAAAGCTCTAAACATGCATCTCCAATAGTTCCTGGCTGCTATTAGTCCAGAGGACCAGCACAGTTCTGAGAGCAGCCACAGATCAAAGAACTTGGTCCCAGGGAATTCTTGTCACAGAAAGAGTTCACTGGGACTGCAGCACAACCCAGAGCAGAACTGTGTCGCTGCGAACTCGCACATAGCCAGGCCAGGCAAGCAAGGGGGCAAGGCAAACAGGCCAAGACACAGCAAAGTATCCAGACGTCAGTAACAGCACGTTCCCTACAAGCATCCCTCCCAAGAGCAGCTCTTTAAATTTCATTCCCCACGTGAGCCTTGTCAAGAGGGGTTGGGCGCCCTCCTCCTGAGTCTTCGGGACACCCCGTGCTGATCCTGCCTCTTCTCCATTCTCCGTGCTCGGGGATTGGTGGGGGGAGGTAATTGCTCATTGCAGGAGCTCCATCGCTCTTCTTAGTCATCTTGCACTCTCTCTCTCTTTTGCTGGTGACCCTTCCAGGATCTGAGGGACTCAGGACTGCCTTGTCCTGCTCCTCCACTTGTTCCTCCAGGGCCAGAGAGGCCGTGCCATCTTCTTCCATTGGCCCTAGCTCCGTCTCGTCCTCAGACTTAGGTTCCAATGGGGCCATGACACTTCTATCTCCTGTTACTCATGGAGATAAATAATCCAAAATGGCCTCTCTATATAAATATACTCATATAGAACAACAATCAACAGAGATTGGAGAGATGGACTTGATGTTTCTCTCAGGTCCAGCTGCCACCAATCACCTGCTTCTACCAGCACTTAGAGTAGCAGGACAACTCAGTGGTAAAGTCTTTCTCAGATTGCACTCAATTGCTGAGATAACTCCATAGCCTTTTTCTGCTCCCTCTCCCATTTCCCAATCTAACCAACAGCCCTGTGGTTTCATGCCCATGCTAAGCATCTGAGCTTAAATGACAGTGGCAAAATTGGTTTGGTGCCGTTACCTAAAGCATAAAATAATGTGGGTTTTTTTGCTGCCTATGCCAGCAGGACACATTATGGTTGACCTACCCAACATATGAATTTTCTATCACTAAACTAGCTCCTTCTTACAGCTCAGCAGTACAGTCTACAGGTAAAAGGACTAGAAAATGATAATAGGCCTGTCACCTGTCTCTGATGTTCTCTTTCCATATCCCATTCCAAACTTCCCAAAATGTTTACACTTTGTTAGTCACAGCTTTTTTCTTCTATGAGGTAAAATAAAGATGTAAAACTGATGCCCTATGCCTGCAGCTCCCTTGTATTCATGAGCGGGACAACAAAGGTTTAATCAGCAGATGTTTAAAATGCACTATGCCCTAAATCCATTTCAGATGGGCTAGAAAAATTCCTGCCAGAAATTTGGGTAAATTGCTGTCAACGATCTGTTCCTCAGCTAGAACTCCAGTGTCCTGGATTTCAAGTGATATACCTCCCAGTCAATATACCAAAGGAGTATCAATGTAGGAAAGACAGGTCTTGATCTATCTATTAAACCAGATACATCAAGAACTTGAGGTAACATCTCCTAAGAAATCACTTTTATCAGTTTACCATTATCTGTCCTGTCTTTTGCTGTTCAGATCCCCATGAGACAGGGAGAACTGTAGCTGAACCTCTGTGACCAATCATGACCTTTTGCAAGAAGAAATCTTAGAACAGTGGAACTGTGCCTAAACTCAATTAATCTTGACTGACGAAGCCTGGAACAGACTCTTCATCATCCAAAACCCAACGGATTACAATGTGACCAGGGTGGGGGGAGGAGGGGGGGAGAGTCTAATAAGTCTAGTAAAAAAAATAATTATATTAAGCCTGCTACTTTCTCCAGCTATTGGCAGCATAAGTCAATGTTGACTTGTTTCAAGGAATGGGATCTGCAAGCCATTTGCTCATACTCGGCACGCTGCTACTATGACAAGCAGCTGCAGTTGCCATTGGCCTCTCACAGGGGGTTTCAAAGTCAACCCCACCCACACATCTCTGGGGGAATCATAAAGGACAAGCTGCTTGCGTTATGGGTTTTTTTCTTCTTCTTCCCCATTTCATATCCATTCTTGCAATTCAGCACATTCAATAAGCCACGTGACGGTCTCTAACATCCACTTCTCCCGGTGGATTGCGATGTGAGATACCGAACGAAAAGGCAGCCACTGCAGAGGGGGCCTCTCTTCTCAGCAGCTCAAGGGCCTTCAGATGGTTAAAAAACAAATCTGTTTTCTCAGAGTGAAAATATGCAGAGCGTTAACGAATAAAATTTATTTTGTTGTCACTAAGTAATGATAAATATTTCCAGAAATGGCATGTTCCCCATATATTATAAAATCTTTTCTTTTTTTTGTTGGAGGGATATCCTCAGGGATGCTGAAGGGAAGCTTGTGTTGTTGCCAAGGAATTAGTATCGCAGCTTTGTTTAATGAAAAGGTCAAGAAAGTACATGATAGCAGCTAGATTTCTTAAAGACTCTGGCCCAGGGATCTTTTAAAAAAACTCTTCAGTCGATGAACAAATAGGCTCTTTTAATCAGAATTTGCCAGCTATGTAAATTGGAAGGCAGTGGTGGGTTTCAAATTTTTTTACTACCGGTTTGGTGGGTGTGGCTTGGTGGTCATGGCTTGAGGGGAAGGATACTGCAAAATCTCCATTCCCTCCCCACTCCAGGAAAAGGTTACTGCAAAATCCCCATTTCCTCCCCATCAGCTGGGACTTGGGAGGCAGAGACTAGATGGGGGCGGACCCAGTCAGAATTTTTACTACCGGTTCTCCCGAACTACTCAAAATTTCCGCTACTGGTTCTCCAGAACTGGTCAGAACCTGCTGAAACCCACCTCTGTTTGAAGGGGGAGGGGAAGGAAGCAGTTTGTAAGTGTGGCGACACTCTATTTCACAATTGTAAATAATGTTTTTGAAAGAATTAGGTGGAAATGATTACGCGTATTCACATCCCTTTTGGAATAGCAAAAGCTTCAATGGTCTGCCCTTGCAAGCAGTAATGCTTGCTTCTGATCGTCTTGCTGTTGGAAATCACTTCGGATTCAAAGCATTAGCTCCCATGTTTACCATCTTTTTCCCCCCTGAAAATCAAATTCATATTCATTTATTTAGAATAAAACTATTTTGTGGGAGCCAAGCCCTAGGCAATTATGCATAATATTTCCACTTACATCAAGGGTGTCAAACTCAAGGCCTGCAGGCCAGATCCAGCCCACAGGGTGTTTAGATCTGGCCAACAGGGCCGCCCTGGAAACAGCAAAGCAGTCCTGGCAAGATCAGTTTTCACTGGCAGAGGGTTGCAGGAGGCGGTTGCAGCTGAAAACGGAGCTCGGGAGCTCGTTTTCACTGGCAGAGCACTCGGGCCACAGGTGCCCCTGACATGAGTGACGTCAAGCTGGCCATCCCCACCCCGGCCCCCCGAGATCAAACACAACCCTGATGCGGCCCTCAGTGAAATCGAGTTTGACACCCCTGAGTTACCTGATTAATCACCCGATTAGGTGGCTCAGCGGCTAAGACACTGAGCTTGTCGATCAGGAAGGTCGGCAGTTCGGCGGTTCGAATCCCTAGTACAGGTCTCCTACGTGAGCAGTGGGTTGGACTAGATGACCTCCAAGGTCCCTTCCAACTCTGTTACTGTTACCTTCAATCCTGCATTTTTACAGTATATGTATCTTTTTTGTAATAAACTCAACGGAATTTATCCAACACGTATAGAGAGGTTGGGAAACTTGTAGACCTCCCAATGTTAATAAATCGCAAGTTCCATCATTACTTAGAACTGCCTTGGTTTTCCGCCACCATGGACATCCACAGTGGGAGGTATGTGTGCAAACAGCAAAACATTTGTTGCAATATTTCAACACAAACACTGTCCTTTTTGGATTTGTGTCAAGCTGTTGCAAGCAAATACTAAGGTGCAAAGCTTCTCCCATGTCATTTTATTCATCATTATTTTATTTATTTTGACAAAATCATGGCTTGCTATGGATATCCTGTCTACCTCTATAATGTAGGATGCAGCTTAAAATAGAAATAACTTATATTGACCACTAGTGGCCAGTCATATATTTCCAGGTCTTTTATTCCCCGTTCAATGATATCAACTAAAGAAATGGAGTGACATTTGCTGAAATAGCATGTAGTTATTTTCAACTGCAATTTATTTATTTTTCTTTTTGAGAATCTTTTGATTATAAAAACTCTTTGTAAGAGAGATATGATTTGTCCACTGTGAAAAATCTCTTGTCTGTGAAGAGCTGTAGAATACTTCTGAAAACCCACCATGCCATTTCCTTCACCACCTTCTACATTTTCCTATTTGGCCCTTTTGTGCAGACTGTAACAGGTATGGTTTTCTCTCTTCTCCGCTGTGACTTCCTTCCCCTGTGTCCCCACAACAGAAACTGCGCTCAAGGAAAGAAGAAGAAGAAGGAAGAGGAGGAGCAAAAGTCTTCCCTTCTCTACATCTTGCAATGAAAAAGTCTGCAGGTACCACTGAATTTCTATGACAAAGAAAAAAAAAACAAAGCAAAACCATTACCAAAACTTATCATTTCAGATTCTGGAACACCCTCCGGGGAAGTGGGTTACTGATGTTAACCCAACCGGGTAGCATTCTACCCAGTGGTGAAATCTATTTTTTTTTTTTACTACCGGTTCTGTGGGCGTGGCTTGGTGGGTGTGGCAGGGAAAATCTCCATTCCCACTCCACTGCAGGGGAAGGATATTGCAAAATCCCCATTCCCTCCCCATTCCTGGGGGAAGGATATTGCAAAATCCCCATTCCCTCCCCACTCCGGAGGTGGTATTTGCTGGTTCTCTGAATTACTCAAAATTTCCGCTACCAGTTCTCCAGAACCTGTCAGAACTTCCTGGATTTCATCCCTGATTCTACCTCAGGTAAAGCCAAGATAGATCCCCAAGTTCACTATTCTAGGCACAGTAATGCATTAAACCAGGCATGTCCAACCCTAGACAGGTGGCACTGAATAGCTAGTAATGGCCCACAAGATTGTAAATTTTTAAAATAATAATAACAACAACAACAACAACAACAACAACAACAACAACAACAGAGTTGGAAGGGACCTTGGAGGTCTTCTAGTCCAACCCCCTGCCCAGGCAGGAAACCCTACACCATTTCAGACAAATGGTTATCCAACATTTTCTTAAAAATTTCCAGTGTTGGAGCATTTACAACTTCTGCAGGCAAGTTGTTCCACTTATTAATTGTTCTAACTGTCAGGAAATTTCTCCTTAGTTCTAAGTTGCTTCTCTCCTTGATTAGTTTCCACCCATTGGTTCTTGTTCAACCCTCAGGTGGTTTGGAGAATAGTTTGACTCCCTCTTCTTTGTGGCAACCCCTGAGATATTGGAACACTGCTATCATGTCTCCCCTAGTCCTTCTTTTCATTAAACTAGGCATACCGAGTTCTTGCAACTGTTCTTCATATGTTTTAGCCTCCAGTCCCCTAATCATCTTTGTTGCTCTTCTCTGCACTCTTTCTAGAGTCTCCACATCTTTTTTACATTGTGGCGACCAAAACTGAATGCAATATTCCAAGTGTGGCCTTATCAAGGCATTATAAAGAGGTATTAACACTTCACGTGATCTTGATTCTATCCCTCTGTTTATACAGCCTAGAACTGTGTTGGCTTTTTTGGCAGCTGCTGTACACTGCTGGCTCATATCTAAATGGTTGTCCACTAGGACTCCAAGATCCCTCTCACAGTTACTACTATTGAGCAAGGTACCACATATCCGGTACCTGTGCATTTTGTTTTTTTGGCCTAAATGTAGAACCTTACTTTTTTCACTGTTGAATTTCATTTTGTTAGATAGCGCCCAATGTTCTAGTCTGTCAAGATCTTTCTGTATCTTGAGCTTATCTTCTGGAGTGTTGGCTATTCCTGCCAGCTTGGTGTCATCTGCAAATTTGATGAGTTCCCCATCTATCCCCTCGTCCAAGTCATTGATGAAGACGTTGAAGAGTACTGGACCTAAAACAGAGCCTTGGGGTACTCCACTGCATATTTCCCTCCATGTGGATGTAGTTCCGTTGAGGATTACACATTGAGTGCAGTTGGTCAGCCAGTTACGAATCCATCTGGTGGTGGTGCCGTCTAACCCACATTTTTCTACTTTATCTAGTAGTAGGTTATGGTCTACTTTATCAAATGCTTTACTGAAGTCCAAGTAAATTATATTGACAGCATTCCTCTGGTCCACTAATTTTGTCACTTTGTCAAAGAATGCAATAAGATTAGTCTGGCATGATCTGTTTTTGACAAACCCATGTTGGCTTTTGGTTATTATTTTGTTTGCTTCTAGGTGTTCGGTGATTCGTTGCATGGTTATCTTCCCTGGTATTGAGGTTAGGCTGATAGGTCTGTAGTTTCCTGGATCTGTTTTTTTTTCCTTTTTTGAAGATGGGAACTACATCAGCTCTTTTCCAGTCCTCTGGCAGTTCCCCTGTGCTCCAGGATCTTTGAAAGATATAGTTTAGTGTTCTGAAATTTCGTCTGCCAGTTCCTTCAGAACCCTGGGGTGTAATCCATCCGGTCCTGGTGATTTGAACTCATCTAGCATAGACAGATGTTCACTTACCATTTTTCCCCCTATTTTAACTTGTGTTCCTAATCTGTTTTTTGTGGTGCTGTTTTTGATAGGTTGGATTGTTTTTTCCTTTTGTGTAAAGACAGATGCAAAAAATGAGTTAAGTAGATCTGCTTTCTCCCTGTTGCTTGTCACCTTCTTGCCACTTTCTCCCAGCAATGGGCCAATTGTTTCCTTGACTTTTTTCTTGTTTTTAACATGTTGGAAGAAGCTTTTTTGGTTATTTTTTATTTTTGTCGCTAGCCTTTGTTCATTGTGAGCCTTAGCTTTCCTCACTTCATCTTTACAGACTCGGGCTATTTGCTGATATTCTGCCTTAGTTATTTGCCCCCTTTCCATTTTTTATACTTGTCCTTTTTGTCTTTCAATTTGTCAGATAGTTCTTTATGCATCCATGCTGGTTTCTTTTGAGATCTATTATTTTTTTTCCTCATTGGTATTGTGCTAGACTGGGCTTTTATAATCTCACTTTTCAAAATTTCCCAAGCTTCTTGAGTTGTTTTCCCCTTGAGGATTCTCATCCATGGAATCCTTCTCAAGCTCTCTCTGAGTTTATTGAAATTAACTCTCTTGAAGTCCAAGACTCTAGTTTGACTTTGTTCTACTACTTGTGTTTGCATAATGTTGAATTCCAATATTGCGTGATCACTTGCCCCCAAGATTCCTATAGCTTCAACACCTTCTACCATTTCATCTCTGTTAGTGAGAATTAAGTCCAATATGGCTGATCCCCTTGTTTCCTTCTCTACTTTTTGGGAAACAAAGTTGTCTACTAGGTTTGTTAGGAACCTGTTGGATTTTCCACTTGGTGCAGAGTTTGTCTCCCAGTTGATGTCAGGGTAGTTACAATCCCCCATTACTACTGTGATGTGCTTCCTACATACCTTAGTTAGCTGACTAGCAAAAAGTTCATCTACTTCCTTTGTTTGGTTGGGTGGCCTATAGTATATACCTATGGCAATATAATTTTCCCTTCCTTTAATATTGACCCAAATTTAATAAATTAAATAAATAAATAAATAAATAAAATGCATTCAGGATGATTTTCATCATTGTTGTGCTCTAGTTCTGTAGAGATGTAGTTATTTCTTATATATAGTGCAACTCCACCTCCTCTTTTATTTGGTCTATTTCTTTTAAATAATTTATATCCCTCTAGCTGTATGTTCCATTTGTCGGCTTCATCCCACCAAGTTTCCGTAAGGGCAACAATATCATATCTGCCCTCAATTACTTGAATTTCTAATTCACCCTGTTTATTCCTTATACTCTGTGCATTGGTGTATAGACATTTGATTGACCTTGTGTTTACTGTCTACATAGCCTGTGTTGTGCCTGACTGCCCCTACTTTCTTGCCACTTGTTTGATTAGTGCACTTGGTATGGTACTCACTATTAAATGCTTGGTTTTGCTTGATAGCAGGGCTGATAATCTTATCCACACAGACATCTATGTTACATGCACTGATAACCCTATTAATTTTGGATTGTTGGGGACAGAAATGTTCTGTATCAATTAATTCTCTGTCCCCACTGTTCAGTTTAAATGTTTCTCCAGAAAATCTGTGAATTTATTGCTCAGTAACTCAGACCCTTTCTTTGATGGATGCAATTCATCTCTTTTGTATAGTTTTTCATTGGACCAGTTGCAGACATCATGGCTAATAAAACCAAAGCCTTCCCTTTTACACCACTCCTTTAGCCACACATTAAACTCTATTATATGCTGGCCTTTACCTTTTTGTTCCTTAAAACCTCTGAAAAGATAAGCCTACAACTTATACTACTAAGCTCTGGAAATCATTCTGCACAGAAAGTGCATCCTTTTGGGACAGATCATTTGTGCCAAGATGTATAATAGCATCAACATCACAATCCTTATTGGCATTCTTGACTATCTTAAGAATACACCACTTGTCTCTGCTGGCAGTAGCACCTGGCAGACACCTGACCTCTTTCAAAACCATTAAAAGGTAAAGATTTCCTTGTCCAGTCATATCCAACTGTAGGGTGCTGTGCTCATCTCCATTTCTTGGTCAAGGGAGCCAGTGTTGTGCAAAGACATTTTTTGTGGTCATGTGGCCAATGTAACTATATGCCAAAGGCGCACAGAATTCTGTTACCTTCCAACTGAAATGGTACCTATTTATCTACTCACATATGCATGTTTACAAACCAGCAGATGGACAGGAGCTGGGGCAGGAATGGGAGCTCACCCCATTGTTCAACACTTGGGTTTCAAACCCGGGCTGCCAACTTTCCAGCTGACAAGCTCAGCATCTCTAACCGCTGAGCCATCGCACCCCCTGTTTTAATAATATTTATACATAAATACCTACATAGCTACATAGAAATAGCACTTAGACTTATATAGTGCTTTACTGTGCTTTTACAGTGGTTTACAGAGTCAGCATATTGCCTCCAACAATCTGGGTCCTCATTTTATCAACCTGGGAAGGATGGAAGGCTGAGTCAACCTTGAGCCGGTGAGTCCTGAACTGCCAAACTGCTGGCAGCCAGCAGTCAGTGGAAGTAGCCTTCAGTACTGCACTCTAACCACTGTGCCACCATGACTTATATGTATGTATATACATAATATGTGGTGGAAGATAATTCCTCTTCACTCAGTGTGGCCCAGGTAAGCCAAAATGTTGGACATGCCTTGAATTAGACATTTGAAACTTACCTCAAACAGCAGTAAGGTTATATTCTCCATTCCACTGGAAGACATCAGGCCAATTTAGAGGGTGTACATGGCACACTTCATTCTTTTACTCCCACACCTTGTCATCCATTGCTTTCCAGCAACTCCCATTTGATTGTGAGGCAACTACCTCATCTGCCTAATGGGAGAGCTGGCCCTATTTCTTTAGTCTGTTCTCTAACAGCTTTCTACACAACGGTCAAAACTTTCCATTTGAGGGTATGTTGACTTACATATGGTTTCATCTTTCTGAAGGGCTTTAATTGCTCCGGTTAAATTGTTTTTGACAGTGGTTCACATTTCTTTCTTTCTTTTTCTTTTTCCGCATTGCCTATTTAGTGTTTGTGGCTCCGTTATTGCATTTATTATTGTTGCCATGCTGTTTTCCAAAATTTGACTGCATTAAATCTCAGGCTGGTTTAGCTCTCACCACCATGCTGAAGAAAGAAAATATATCCCTATTTAGGAACACGCAAATAAATTAATATCTCTGCTAAATCTGATCTGTGCTTTTCGTGATTTCTCTGCAACCCTTGAAAAGTTAAGAGATTAGTTGAACTGAATTCATGGAGTAAGGAAATGGGAAGAGTGTCCAAGACTGCAAACATGTTGACCATTGCCTTTCCCCAGGGTGCCATTATTCCTCCAACACCTGAGCTCAATAATGGGTCAAGTCAACTGAGTCTGCTGTATCCAAACATTTTTCATTTCCTACATGGGAAAGTTGTTGCAATAATTACAGCATAATTGTGGTCATGAATCAAGGCCATCTATCACTGAACTCCAGAGTTTCTGGTTAGCTTTCTTGTTAGGAAGCAAGATTCAGTTAATACCTATGGAGAAATAGGAATGAAGGACCATGCTTCCTTTAATAGCATCCTAATTGCCAAATCTCTCCAAATCAGCGGTTCTCAACCTGTGGGTCGCGACCCCGTTGGGGGTCGAATGACGATTTGCCAGGGGTCGCCTAAGACCATCGGAAATATAGGAAGTATACTTGCGAGTCGAAGAATCGCGAATTCGGCTTCAGGCGCGATGAATTAAAAAAGAGAGAAATCTTTGCTCTGATGTCTCCCTCTCAAGCCAGCTGCAATCACTCCCAATCGCTAGACTAATCTGGCTTCGGGCAAGATAAACTTAATAGGGGAGGAGTCTCCGCTTTAATGCCTCCGTCCTCAAGGCAATCGCAAGCAGTTCAGATCGCTAGCCAATACGGCTTCAGACGTGATAAATTAAAAAAAAACAGTTTGCCGCTTTTTTCCCTTTCTGTGGCTGCTGAGGCGCGCTGAGATCGCTGCCTAAAAAAACATAATTTTACGGTTGGGGTCACCACATCGTGGGGAATTGTATTAAAGGGGTCGCAGCACTATAAAGGTTGAGAACTACTGCTCCAAATGAACTTTGGGAAGGACTAGAATGGGCCAGAGCTGAAGCAAAAAAAGACCTGAAGCCACAAGTTTCATTGCAAGAATGATGCAGAGATGTTAATGTCACTTCTCCTGCTGAGGAATTAGAGGAAGACAGTCCATTACCAAGTACGTTCAGGCAGAAAGGAGTCCAAAGCTGCATCAACAGAAGATCACAGGAAGTGATAGTACTGCTCTATACTGCACTAGGGGGGCCATGTTTGGAATACTGCATCCAGTTCTGGTTAGGTAAAAGTAAAGGTTCCCCTCACACATATGTGTTAGTCGTTCCCGACTCTAGGGGGCGGTGCTCATCTCTGTTTCAAAGCCAAAGAGCCAGTGCTGTCCAAAGATATCTCTGTGGTCATGTGGCCGGGATGACTAAATGCCAAAGGTGCACGGAATGTTTACCTTCCCACCAAAGGTGGTCCCTATTTTTCCACTTGCATTTTTTACGTGCTTTCAAACTGCTAGGTTGGCAGAAGCTGGGACAAGTAACGGGAGCTCACCCCGTTACGCGGCACTAAGGATTTGAACCACTGAAGTGCCGACTTTTAGATCTACAAGCTCCGCATCTTAGCCTCTGGGCCACCGCATCCCTATTCTAGTTACTATAATACAAGAAAAAAAAAAGGTGCTGAGACCCTGGAAAGAGTGCAGAGAAGAGCAACAGAGATGATAAGGAGCCTGGAGGCTAAATCACATGATGAATGGCTAAGGGAACTAGGTATGTTTAGCCTAATGAA
Organism: Ahaetulla prasina; assembly: GCF_028640845.1. Classification (NCBI taxonomy): domain Eukaryota; kingdom Metazoa; phylum Chordata; class Lepidosauria; order Squamata; family Colubridae; genus Ahaetulla; species Ahaetulla prasina. The sequence continues at coordinate 159,616,489 of NC_080539.1, forward strand.
GAGAAGGCTTGGGGGAGGATCTTATAGCAGTCTTGGGAGATTATCACAAGGGCTATAATAAAGAAGAGGGGATTGATTTATTCTCCATAACATTTTAGGGCAATCGGTGGAAGCTCATCAGAGGGAAATGAGGAGGAATTTTGTGACAGTGAGAATGATAAATCAATGGAACAGCTTGTGGGCGCACCATCTCTGAAGGTTTTCAAGAAAAGACTGGACATTCAATTGTATGGAATACTATAAGGACTCCTGCCTTGGGCAGGTGGTTGGGGTAGAAGTCTTCCAAGGTGCCTTCCAGTCCCATGATTCTATGAAATTATTCAGGGCCTCTGGTGGCTCAGGCTGTTAAGACAGTCTGTTTTAAAAACACAGCTGCTTGCAATTACTGCAAGTTCAAGTCCCACCAGGCCCAAGGTTGACTCAGCCTTCCATCCTTTATAAGGTAGGTAAAATGAGGACCCAGATTGTTGGGGGCAATAAGTTGACTTTGTATATGATATACAAATAGGATGAAGACTATTGCTTAACATAGCGTAAGCCGCCCTGAGTCTTTGGAGAAGGGCGGGATATAAATGCAAATTTAAAAAAAGGGGGGGAACTCACTAGAAAAGGGGGTGAGAAATTCCTTTTCCAGTTTCCAAGATTCTGCATGTACCCCGAGCATTAAAGATGCCTAATTGAATATTTGCACAGGTCCTTGAACATGACAAACCATGTGGGGCTTCATACTTGGTATTACTTGAGGCACTAATCATACAGAAAGGTAGCGTAAACTTTCACATTAGTCTAAACACAATCTCCCTTAACTCCTTTTCCCAGCCCCAGGGAAAAAATGGAGTCTCAATGCTGCCAATGCACACGGTCGCATTTCTCCACTATTGAATTCTTTAATTCTCCTCCCAAATACTAAATGTGCCCTTGGTCAGCGGAGGTATGCTCCCAGCTTTTAAGCAAGCATTCTAAAGCATCCTCCCACAACCTAGTGTGCTCCAGATGTGTTAGGACTAGATATAGTCTACCCACTCTCACAAAAATGCATTTGTATGAATGAATCCCTCCCAGACTGTAGCCTTGGCATAAAGCAGTAGACTAGCCAGACAGGTGCTTGATTGAAACAAGGTTTCTTCAGTCAAACCCCGTTGAGCTGAAATAGATCTCTACCAGGGGAGTGCTGGCTTGATTGAAAAATATCCTTTTTCATGCCTCAAAAGAGCTTTATAGTTACACCTTTTTCTTCCAAGCAGGGATCTCCAGAGCAGTAAAAGGATGTTAGAGACTCTTTGGAATACATCAAAGGAAGTGGGTTTAGAGTTAACATTCCTCTGGTGAAGAGCTATTCCATCTGAAAACACATGTGCTATTTTGTTAAGCAGGGCATATTTGAATAGTCTTCTGCATCATTGGCACCATCTTCCTTCAGGTTGAGCAGCCAGTCTACACAAGTGCAGCAATTTGATGGGTCTCACCTAAGCAGACTAAGTTAAAAGAATTCTCCCTCCCTCTCTCTCTCCCTCTCTCCCTCCCTCCCTTCCTCTGTGTGTGTTTTTAACAATTCAGATGTCTACTTATTTTGTTGGACTTTGGGCAGCTTATAGCTCATTTAAAAGGCAACACAGAAAGTCACAACAAAAATTTTAGAAACTAGCGACGACAACAAAGCCATCTAGATGAGCTTTTCAATTTGGGTTCAGTGTAGCCCTAAGATTCTACAAGGACAATTTTTTTTTTTAATTCTAAATTTTTAACTCAAGGTGATGAACTTTCAAGATACTCCTTCCTCCTCCTATTTTTCCAACAACAACAACAACAATAACAACTCTGTGTGGTGGATTGGGCTGAGAGAGAGTGAAGGGCCAAAGTCACCCAGTTGGCTTTCATGCCTAAGGTGGGACTAGAACTCACAGTCTCCTGGTTTCTAGGCCAGCACCTCAATCACTAGACCATACTGGTTCTCCAGCATGAATGACTGCAGGATTAACTGGAGACCATTCTCTGCTAGGGCCTAAAGAAAAAAAAACCTTCCTCCTCACAAGGGATGGAAATGGGTCTTATCTTTCTCCCCATGTGTCAGGCCTGGAAGCCATCTTTTTTGTTGGATCATCAGATCTGCTACATTTACTACTGTGGGAAACTGGGAGGGGGGATTGTATGAAGCCAGGGTGATATATATAGCCATAATAACATTCTTTTCTCTGAGAGTCAAGGACATCTTGCCCTGCACCCAGACAGCTGGAACTGGGAGGCATCTCCATTTGGGATGGTGCTTTGATTGGACCATGTGATGAACATGTGGGTGCAGGGGAAGGGACTTGGACTTTCCTTTGGGTGGGGAAAACCTGGAAGCTTTCAGATTTGGGTTTTCCCAGATGTGCCAATATGACATCTCTAATAAAATGGAACTTTAAGGAAGCTCAAGCCTTGGAGTTTTCTTTCATCGGGGGTGTTACTTGGAACCCTGACGCCATGGCCCCTAAGTAAAAACTCACTGCAAGGGACCAAGGAAGAAAAATTCTCCCTCAGGGGCAGGTTTTATTTTTCCCACAGGCTCTTGAAGAATGTTTTTCCCCTTAGTCCCAACCAAAAGCTCTCTGCAGATACTAAAGGAGGAAAAATTCTTAGCAAAGGATAGTTTTCCCTTGAAGAAAGCTCCCCACCCCCCACCCGCTTAGTCACTAGTGTACAGTGGATGAAATTTCAAAAGCCCCACCCCCTGGGAATTTTTCTTTTTCTTTTTTAGCAAACAGCTTCTGTGATCTGGGGGGGGAAAATGGAAAGCCCCTGGTATATGCAATATGCTGAGGCCCACACAAATACTTTATTATCTCATTGAGCCGTACAGGTCAGGCTCCCCAGCTTCCTGGCATCTGGGAGAAGAATCAGGTTATTACGGTTTCCATCCAAATCTTTGGGGAAACTTGTTCCAGAAGGCAGGTACTGTGATAGAGAAGGCATATCTCCTCGGCCCAGTAGTCACATTGCTTCACAGAAGAGACCCAGAGTGTGCTTGGTCTTACTGGATCTAGTGGGATGAGCAGAGACAATGGAAGAGATGCGATCTCACCCATAACTTTCCTCTGTGCCATGTAAGGCTTTGGCAGTGATGGGCTTTTAAAAAATTTTTTTTTGAGAAGGTGTACATTATCTTTTTAGTATGGCTCTCCTAAAGAAGATTTTTTTTTTTTTTAGGAATGTGTTTCAGGAAGGACATTGGCAGATTAGAGGATGATCACAAGACAGCAGCCAAGATGGAAGGCAACATTTATGGGGAAGGGTTGCATATGTTCAGTCTGGAGAAGACTGCAGGGAGACATGATGATGCCTTCAAGTACAGTATATAAAAGGCTGCCGTGTAGAAGATGGGGCAGGCCACTTTATTTTTCTTTTGGATGTGCTATATTTTCTCTAAAGACACTTGCCCTATAGCCTCTCTGATGAGCTGACCTTTTATCTACCTATCCTTGACTCAGCACATTTGCTTTCCTACATGCCTGTCCCTTTCATAATAATAATAATAATAATAATAATAATAATAATAATAATAATAATAATAACAACAACAACAACAACAACAACAACAACAACAACAACAACAACAACAACAACAACAGAGTTGGAAGGGACCTTGGAGGCCTTCTAGTCCAACCCCCTGCCCAGACAGGAAACCCTACACCATCTCAGACGGATAGTCATCGTCTTAAAAATTTCCAGTGTTGGAGCATTCACAACTTCTGCAGGGAAGTTGTTCCACTTATTAATTGTTCTGTCAGGAAATTTCTTCTTAGTTCTAAGTTGCTTCTTTCCTTGATCAGATCTTGCCTGCTTTGATTCCGTTTCAAGTGTCTCTAGTCCCCTGATTTCTTCTTCCATGAACTGATTTTATACACCTTGAGTTTGCCCTTGGATGGGGTCAGAATAAAGAGAGATTTAGCAGTTGGTAGGGCAGTTGTGAAGGCCTTGGAAAATACATTCAGATGCCATGACCTGTTTATATTTACAAAGATCAGAACTATGTAAACCCTGGAATTCCTGTGACACTACAGAAGCGAAAGGTGGATTCTGAAGAAATAGCAAAGGAAGAGTACTGACTCATTTGAATTTTGATGATGGAAAAATTCCTGAGAAATTATTAAAATTTAATTTTTTAAAGAAATTAAAAAATAATTTCTCCTGAAAGGAGAAATTATTAAAAAAACTTTAGACTGTGCAGAAATGAATAGATTAACTTTGATGTTCAAAGAAAGAGAGGATTCGGAATATTTTAAGATATGAGATAAAGTTTACGATTGGTTAGAAAAAAGATACAGAGAAGCAACGGGTAATTATGTAAAAGAAAGGTATAATTAGAATACTGTGCTTGTGAAAAAATGGTAATAGATTAAATTGAAGTGAAGAAAGAAGAAACAACGAAAAGATGGAGCCATGAAGAAAACACCGAGATGTCACACGGAAGGAATGATTGATGTACTAAATGTTTGTTTGCCTATAAAATAAAAAACCTTTTTAAAAAAATTATTGAGAATTCTGTGGACAGCCAAAAAACCAAACTACTGAATAATCAAACCAACCCAGAGTTCTCACTGAAGGCACAAACGACCAGGTCAAAATATTCTGCTTCAAACACATTAGTGAAAACTTAGCTCTAATTTGAGGAAAGCTGGAAGGAGAGAGAAGAAGAGAATGACTAGCAGCAAGTTGGATAAACCCAACGGTAGGGAGACTGGGTGCCCTGTTGGAAGACCTGAAGGATCAGGTTAGATCATCACGGAGAAAATCTGTCTAAGTAGTCACTAAAAGTCAACTCTGATTTGATGGAACATAATCAATAGTACTTTATCAATGGTACAGTCATGGGCTGTGCACTGATGAAGTGCCCTAGCGCACAACATAAAAATGATGTTGGCCTTATGTGTAAGGTCCATAGGTTTGTGTCGTATTTGAATGGAAGTGAAAAATAAAACCCTATGTTTTTTCTTTTTAAATAGACTGAAAAATTTACCCTTAAACACACTTCAAAAATCTTAAATACAGCACAAGCCAAAGAAAAGGCTGGAAAAATAGATTCTACTCTGATCTGTACAATTCAGGAAAACAGGAATAAGAGGGTTGAGATCTCTAATAAACCTGTGCATCACTTCAGATTTGAAGGCAAAAAAATATTTTGAAGTATGTGGGGGATGACTATAGACCTTTTTTACAACTCTTTAAAGCTGCAGCATCTTGTCCCAAGATCATGTAGCTGCCTTCCACAGCTCCCTTATTTTGACACGCAAAGATGTATCGAATTTAAGAAGTTGAAAGCAGGTACCACACTCATGTTCCCATGAAGTTTGAAACATCGTTTTGCCTTTGAATCTGAAGCACTGCACATCCCTAATTTGTTAATAGTTTGTTTGTTTGTTTATTTATTTATTTATTTATTTATTTATTTATTGTTTTTATTTATTGTTTTGATTTATATACTGCCCTTCTCCCGAAGGACTCAGGGCGGTTTACAGCCGAATAAAACAGGAATATAAAAATTAAGAACATTATTAAAAGACTTATTCAATTTGGCTAACAGCTAAAATTCAATAAAAGACTAAAAACTTAAGTTAAACTCCATTAAAAACCCCATTAAAACTATTAGGCCAGCCCTGTGCGACGGAACAAGAATGTCTTTAGCTCGCGTCCAAAGGTCCGGAGGTCCTTTAGGGAGTTGACGTATCCCTGGAGGTAGCTCGTTCCAGAGGGCAGAAGCCCCCACAGAGAAGGCCCTCCCCCTGGGGGTCACCAGTCGACATTGTCTGGCTGACGGCACCCTGAGGAGGCCCTCCCTATGGGAGTGTACTGGTCGATGGGAGGCATTTGGAAGCAGCAGGCGGTCTCGTAAGTAACCCGGTCCTATGCCATGGAGCGATTTAAAGATGGTAACCAACACCTTGAATTGAGAGTTATGTACAGAAGAAAGCATAAACATACAAATCCAAGGGGGAAGGAAATACAAGGGCCCAAGTAGAAAGTATACATTGCAATCTTAAAGAACAAATCCTATAATTTATGTACAGCTAGTCCTCAATTTAACAACCATTAATTTAGCAATTGTTTGACGTTACAATGGCACTGAAAAAAGTCCTTGTACTTACAACTGTTGCAACATCCCCATGGTCATGCAATCAAAACTCGGGCACTTAGCAACCAGCATGAATTTATGAAGGTTACAGCATCTAGGGTCATATGATCACCATTTGTGACTTACACGGCCAACTTCCAACAAGATAAATTGATGGAGGATGGCAGTTTCACTTACCAACTGCATGATTCATTTATCAACTGCAGTGATTCACTTAAGAACCATGGCAAAAAGATCATAAAATTGGATGCAACTCACTGAACCACCCCCTTGCTTAGCAATGGAAATTCTGTCCTCAGTTTAACAAATTAACAGAGTTGGAAGGGACCTTGTAGGTCATCTAGTCCAATCCCCCCTGCCCAAGAAAGACACTGTACACCATTTCTGACAGATGGCAGTCCAGTCTCTTCTTGAAAGCTTCCAGTGATGAAGCCCCCACAACTTCTGAATGCAAGCGGTTCCACTGGTTCATTGCTCTCACTGTCAGAAAATTTCTTCTTATTTCCAGGTTGAATCTCTCCTTGATCAGTTTCCATCCATTATTCCTTGTCTGTTCTTCAGGTGCTTTCTAGGCCTCTCTGGAGACACCTATTGAATCTACAGATAAAAAACTAAAGCATGATTCTAAACCTTGGCGAGCCAGTTTCCCACCTCTGTTCAGAAGAACATTAAGAAAAATATATCATTTTGTCCCCCAACAGCCTTAATATACTGTATCTACGTACATAAAATTCTGCTTTTTTTTTTTTAATACCAAGAAAAGAGATCTGAAAATTCCATCTGTGCCTCTTCCAATCGTGTCATTGAGTCAGCAATGAAGAAATAAGAATGAAAATGAAAAATGTTCTTCCTGGTCAAAAGAAGAAGATGACCCTAGCTTTAATATAAATAAAAATCACAAGAGCAGCTGCATACTTCTTAATTTAAAGTTTGTGTCTTTTGTAACCAGAGTATGACTGGATAACCCCACTGCTGGGGAGGAGCAATTTGGATCATTAAAATGGTATGGCAGTAATTTGATTTGAAACACTGCCTTTAAAGGTTGAAGACTATTTAAATTGGGGCCTTTTGCAGCTGAATTTTCAGTACAGGAAAGAGAAAGTTACAGTTAATTAAAATTATAACACTGTCTATCCTGAATTTCTTAACAAAGCAGGATAGATAGATAGATAGATAGATAGATAGATAGATAGATAGATAGATAGATAGATAGATAGATAGATAGATAGATAGATAGATAGATATTGCAATGGTGTTGAGTTTCTGCCTTTTAAGATTGACTAGGGGTATAAAAGAAGCTAGCAGTTAAGATATACACTGCAGCGTAACCCCTGAAAGAGTAGCAATGAGGGCTTTGGAAAAGTACATTCAAAGGCATGATGTAACTTACAAATATTAGAATCATGCAGACAATGTTTGTTTCTCTGGAAGAAAAAGTTGGATTTTGAAGAAGATGGAGAAGATGGATAGAAAGAAAATGGATGCTTTTGAAAGTTGGCAAAGTGTCCTGAAGATATTATGGAAAGCCAAGAAAAACAAACAAATAGATCATTAAAAAAAATCAACTCGGACTTCTCACTCAAGGCATAAATGACAAGACTCTGATTAATAATTTGGTGAATCAAACCCCTTTCTTTCTGGACAAGTCTATAAAACTGGGAAAGGAAGAAAAAGGACAATCACAATTACAGAGGTAATTGGTGTTAGATCGAAGAATGGAAGAGACGGACACAGCTTCTTCAGTGATGACAACAGCTCTTTATTAGTAGACCAGTACAACCCAACAACAGGCTCGTCTGACAGCTCGCCCTTTTATAGGGAGCTGTCAGACGGCTCAACCAATGAACTTCAAGTATTTTCCCGCCATTTTGGAGGACCTGAGTGAAACCTATAGCTCACTCCTTATTTGGTACATAACAACTGGGATGCCTGAAAGACCATACTGGAGACAGGTCATTTTGGAGATTTGGGGCCCTAAGAATGGCTGCTGATTCGTTGATACAAAATCAAGTCCTGAATGACTTGGCAGGAGTTACACATCTAAACTATCAGCTGTGTTAATGAAACTCTGTTCTTGACCAAGTACAAGTTATTCAGTTAATTATTTTCAGTTCTGAAATATTATTAAATATTGTCCATATTGTTATGTGTCCTTTAAGTCAGGGACAGGAAGACTGATTTAATTTAAATTGGAACTCAAGAGTTTTAAAATACTTGGATACTGAAAGTCATTAATTTGGCTGAGATGGCTAAAATCTCAGCTTTTTTAAAAGACAATACACAGGAAAGATATTTAATTGAATGGAAAAAATGGATTGATTATCTACAAAACAGATATCAGATTAAGAAATATCAGATTGCCTTTGAATAATTAGGAAGTATTATTTTATGTAATGGGGAGGGGGTTGGGAGATGAAAAGATTTGGATGAGGTTAATTGGATTAGAAGGGAAAATTTTACTCTATGTTTGGTTTATGTATAACAATACTTTGTGATTGACCCGGGAAGCTGGGGGGGGGAAGGGAGGGGAAGGGGTTTTCGGGGAAAGGGGAAAATGTTTTTGTTTTTTAAAACTTTTTCAGTTAAAAAAAAAGAGTTTTAAAATACTGAATCCTCAGCATTATCTGTATTCCTGCAAAATCACATAGCAAATATCCAAATTAGCTGCACAATTTCTTTAAACTGTGCAGAATCTAATTAGATTAGGCAGGGGATACAGAAGCAATGAGCTCCTAGATAAAATTATCTAAGCATTGCTGAAAACTATTTTTGTTGTGGTATTCACATTTGCTCATTTTTATTTACTTCAAAAGCACCAACTGCTTGTTTTATAGACAACCTCCTAGCAGTTTTTTGCTCAGTCTACTGTTGCTGAAATGATCTCTGGAGCAAACGCCATTCTTGAAATATTTATTATTTCTGCACAAATTAAATTATCTTAATTTCTGCTTTAATCTTCTTTCAGCAGCAGGAATAATTTATTAAAAATTATACAATTATGGCTTTGGAAACCATGCAAATATTTGGAAAAAGAAAAACACATTTCAGCTTTAAAAACTTTAACTGGCCTTGCTTATTTTTAAAAGACAAATTTGAAAACAACTTTGAGGTAGGCATGATTGGAAAGCGAACAAAAGTTCTAATTAGCATTGCAAACATATTAAATTAAAGCGGACAAACCCGAAACCATATACAGTCCAGAAAACACATGGCTGCAGCTCTAGTATAAGATCCATATGCTGCAACCCAGCTGTCATTCAGAAGGGTCTTAAAATCCTGACTCTTCCCATAATGTGCAAACCTACTAAAAATTGTGCATTTTAACTCTTGTCTTTTGCCCTGGTACTGTTGCAGGTACTGTTGTGACATTTATATTTATTACCACTATGTCTTGTTTTCAACCTTCTGTAAGCTAGCTGGAGTCATTAGGTGAGCAGGAGACCTTAGGAATGGCACGGCATGGCACGGCACAGCATGGTATGGCATGGCATGAAGAGAACTTGCTTGCAAACTGCTTAGTGCAGTACATTTTTCAGATGGAAGAGAAAGAACAATTTCAAAACAGTTGCAGCGTATAATTTGTGCTGTTTCCCCAAAATGAGAACATGTTTTAATGCTGCCAAAATAAGCATGACAAATAGTTAATACTTTTGTCTTAACCTTATTTACAAATCATTATTTTACATAAATAACAGAATAACAGAATAACATAGTTGGAAGGGACCTTGGAGGTCTTCTAGTCCAACCCTCTGCTCAGGCAGGAAACCCTATACCATTTCAGACAAATAGTTGTCCAATCTCTTCTTAAAAACCTCCAGTGTTGGAGCATCCACAACTTCTGGAGGCAAGTAGTTCCACTGATTAATTGTTCTAATTTTCTTCTTAGTTCTAGGTTGCTTCTCTCCTTGTTTAGTTTCCATTCATTGCTTCTTGTCCTGATTCTGGTGCTTTGGAGAACAGGTTGACACCACTCCCCCCCCCCTCTTCTGTGCTTCTTGGATGGGAGGTAGTTATGGTCATAAATTTCTACAGGACATATATTCAAATTATTTCATGGTCATCAGGGAGTCCTTTTCTCCGGTTAAAATCCTGACTTGTTCAGACCGTGTGCTTATGTTGGAAATATTGTATTGAAAATGTTGGATGCATCAATCCCATCCACCACATTGTTTCTTTAATGGTGCAGGATAAAGGAGATATCACCTGGTGTTTCACTTTTCATCACTATTCTGCTGTTATGTACACAAAAGGATTAATGCAGTGGTGAAATGTAAAATTTGTTACTACCAGTTCTCTGGGCATGGCTTGGTGGGGAGGTAATGTGATTGGGTGGGCGTGGCCAACTTTTTTTTTTTACTTTTAAAAGCATTTTTTCTACAACCTCTTTGTCTGAAGAGGTTGTAAAAAAAATGCTTTTAAAGGGTTCTGATGATCCCAGCTGAGTTGCCTAATCATCAGAACCTTTTAAAAGCATTTTTTCTTTGGCCGAAGAGGTTGTAGAAAAAATACTTTTAAAAGGTTCTGAAGATCCCAGCTGAGCCACGGCTCAGAGGCTTTTTTTTTTTACTTTTAAAAGCATTTTTTTTGGCCAAAGAAAAAAGGCCTTTAAAAGTTAAAAAAAACAAAAAACCTCAGATGATCGTGCAGCTCAGCTGGGCATGTGGGGGGGGGGGAAGGATTTTTGCTACCGGTTCTCCGAACCACCCGCCTCCATCACTACCAGATCGGGCAATCCGATCCGATCCGAACCGAGAGCATTTCACCCCTGGATTAAAGCAGGAATAACCAAAGGCCCCTCTCTTTGGGACTGTCCATGCTAATCAATCACAGTTTTGTTTCCAGAATCTCTGAAAAGTTCTGTTCTTTTCATAGAGGCAGATAAATATATTGATTACGTATAATCTGGTCTGTTATTAATGTTTATCTCTCTGTCCCCCCCGTTTTTTCCCTGCTTTTTATTTTTTTATTTTTTTTGCCAGTGAGATGGTTTTGGTGTTTGCTGATGTTTAATCAACAATGAATTTTTTTTAACTGAGCTGAATTGTTGTGTTTGTTGCTTGCTGCTCTCTGGATAGAGGGCTTTTATAGGGGTATTCTAGGTGCAAACTGAACAGAAATTTACTCAGGGTACTTTTGCAACAGAGAATCCCTTCTGGCGATCCCTCGGGAAAAATCATCCATAAATCCTCCATAAATTAGAGCAGAGATCTCCCATATGAAAGAGAGCTCCAATATTATCTTTCTCCGTCTACAGGCCTCTTCAGGCTTCATTAGCTGTAGGCAATCCAAAACCAACACTGTCCATATTGAGAAGTTCCTTCTCCTGTTGTCCATCCGTATGGTGCAAATTTTGGTGGGAGGGAGCTTTGTATGAACATGTGGAAGCTATGAAGCGAACAGGAACCCTGAACTCTTGAGGTTTCATCTTTCATTTCATGTGGGAGCTTCTGTTCATTTATACTTGGATATATATGTGGATATATATGTGGATGCCTTAAGGAGGGGGATGTAATGATAGAAATACTGAGCTACATAAATCCCATACAAAATGTGTATTCGTTGCTTTCTCTTTCCCTCTGTCTCTCTATCTGATAGAAAAATAGTCCCACTCAATCTATCTCACCACTCAAAGTTCCACTACATGGTTTGGATTATAGTTTTCAACATAATATAGCAATATTCATTACGGATGGAATGTATGGGAGACGTGATCAAAAACATATGGAAGGGACTAGATTGCAGGTCTCTGGGCCATAGTATTAGCTACTTTACTAACGGGTTCATTAATCCTCTTGGTGATGGTCTGTAAAGCTGCCATAATGTTATGCATCCCCTATATTTTGAGATCATGGTGGGTGAGCTAATACTGACTCATTGGGTAAGTCCTCAAATTTTATTGCCAAGCCTTTCCTTTTGGTAAATAAAGGTGACAATTTTTCATGACCCTACCATGGCCCTACAGAAATCTGACACATACATTTTATAGTTTTAAAAAATATCCTTGTAAAATAGCCAGCGGGCAGCAAACATCTAAAAGTTTCAACACTTTATAAGAATGAGCAACCAGAAGTTTGAAATTAGACTATTATGTTTCCTAAAAATTTTATACAATGTTCCAAGTAAATAATAGAGAATAAGCATAGCTTTACTGGACTGTATGACCAAGAGTTAAATAATGGACATTTGATAACATGGGATTATTATTATAATACAATGTATATTCCAGATGTCTGAAGAAAATGGGCAGCAAAGTGATCAACAAAGGTTGAGCGCAACCAAAAAATTACTCATTTTTCCAAGGCTGCTGCTGCTGCATCATCATCGTCGTCGTCATCATCATCATCATCATTATTTTAAGAAAAGGACTTTGGGTTCTTGTAGCCACAGAAATACACAACTAAAATGAATGTTTGCTAAATCTGGCAAGTCAAAAGAGAACTTATATGGATAAATAATATGCAGATGCTTAACCAGTTGTCTCTGGATTTGTAAGAACATCTTTTAAAAAACGACTGAGTTGAAAATAAAATTCAACTTCCACACAAATCTACTTAAGGGGAAATTTAAAAGGGCAAAACATTTAACTATTATCTACCCTTAACTTACACATCCCTTCTGTGGGATGTGGGCAAATTATACTCGGGTTTATTGGTGTTTTAACATTGCTCAAGACTGCTTGACTGGAATTCAGGAGGCTAGCTGGAAGCTGGAAATCATTAGATGTCTGAACTGTCTCTTTTTTTAAAAAAGAAAGAAAGAAACCCTGACTGTATATTTTCCCTGATATTTCCATATGCTTATAAAAACCTTTGACTTGAGCATTTATTACAAGTAATCTCACTTTTGACAGACACTTCAAAATATCAAAAGGAGGCAAATTAAATTAATTGCAGCAGCCAAAATCAACCAGGAAAATGATTGCTCTAACAATGCATATGGGACTAGATAGATAAGTCTGGTCAGCTGACAGATCAGGAAAGGCAGGACAGTTACTATAAAGTGACGCAGCTACATCACTGAAGCAATGTATATAATATGCAAAAAGATAGTAATAGCACTTAGACTTATATACCATTCCAGTGTACAGCCCTCTCTGAACAATCTGGGACCTCATTTTACCTGAGTCAATTTTGAGCCAGGTCAAGATGAAGCCACCCTTGGTTAAATAAAAAAAGATGTTGGTAAATATGATCTCAGCTTGACTGTTTCCAAACATGATTTGAAACAGTAATGAATATTTTTGTTGTCACTGAGCTCAGAATAAAAAGTATAAAATCAGGGGCTCTCTGAACTTGGTTGGTTTTTCTTGCAGATATTTCATTAGCACTGATGATGTCACCTAATTTGGGTAGTGAAATATCTACAAGAAAACCACCAAGCTCAGAGAGCACCAAGGACCCCTCATTTTTACCCTGAGCTACAAATATTCACCTCTATCAGTAGTATAAAATCAGTATACCATCTGATTCACCCATTGGCATCTGATCATCATTTCTTGTTATACAAATATAGCTACACAAATGCTATTACTGGCTATTTCCATGCTTGTAATTTATGGAACTTACGAGAAATTTCCTTACAGTCAGAACATTTAATCAGTGAAATGGCTTACCTCCGGAAATTGTGGGTGCTCCAACGTTGGAAGTTTTCAAGAAGAGACTGGACAGCCATTTGTCTGGAATGGTATAAAGTCTCTTGCTTAAATACGGGGTTGGACTACAAGACCTCCAAGGTCCCTTCCAACCCTATTATTCTGTATTCTGTTCTTTATTGTGTCACCCGGGCATCTTTATGGCAATATAAATCCTGTCTTGATTATTGATACTCTGCCTCAAGGATGGCTGCTATAAATTTGCCAGTGTGGAAATGTTCAACCCCTAACTTAACTTCCCTAATAGAATAGAATAGAATAGAATAGAATAGAATAGAATAGAATAGAATAGAATAGAATAGAATAGAATAGAATAGAATAGAATAGAATCCTTTATTGGCCAAGTGTGATTGGACACACAAGGAATTTGTCTTGGTGCATATGCTCTCAGTGTACATAAAAGAAAAGATACGTTCATCAAGGTACAACATTTACAACACAATTGATGGTCAGTATATCAATGTAAATCATAAGGATTGCCAGCAACAAGTTACAGTCATACAGTCATAAGTGGAAAGAGATTGGTGATGGGAACTATGAGAAGATTAATAGTAGTGCAGATTCAGTAAATAGTTTGACAGTGTTGATGGAATTATTTGTTTAGCAGAGTGATGGCCTTCGGGGAAAAACTGTTCTTGTGTCTAGTTGTTCTGGTGTGCAGTGCTCTATAGCGTCATTTTGAGGGTAGGAGTTGAAACAGTTTATGTCCAGGATGTGAGGGATCTGTAAATATTTTCACGGCCCTCTTCTTGATTCGTGCAGTATACAGGTCCTCAATGGAAGGCAGGTTGGTAGCAATTATTTTTTCTGCAGTTCTAATTATCCTCTGAAGTCTGTGTTTTTCTTCTTGGGTTGCAGAACCGAACCAGACAGTTATAGAGGTGCAAATGACAGACTCAATAATTCCTCTGTAGAACTGAATCAGCAGCTCCTTGGGCAGTTTGAGCTTACTGAGTTGGCGCAGAAAGAACATTCTTTGTTGTCCTTTTTTAATGATGTTTTTGATGTTGGCTGTCCATTTTAGATCTTGCGATAGGATAGAACCTAGAAATTTGAAGGTTTCTACTGTTGATACTGTGTTGTCTAGTATTGTGAGAGGTGGAAGTATGGAAGGGTTTCTCCTAAAGTCTACCACCATTTCTACGGTTTTGAGTGTGTTCAGTTCCAGATTGTTTTGGTTGCACCACAAGGCTAGTCGTTCGACCTCTCGTCTATATGCGGATTCGTCATTGTTTCGAATGAGACCAATCACTGTTGTGTCATCTGCGAACTTCAGTAGCTTAAGTGCAGGCATGCCGTAAGTGAATTGAACTGGATGCTTCTGACCTGATGCAATGGAAAAAGATGCAATGGAAAATGCAATGGATGCAATGGAAAAAGTTTGTTCAATTAAATCCTGATAAAACCTGATTTGGTTAAAGCAGGGTGTCCAAGCTTGGCAACATTAAGACTTGTGGACTTCAACTCCCAGAAGTCCTCTGAGGAATTCTGGGAGTTGAAGTCCACAAGTCTTAAAGTTGCCAAGTTTGGACACCCCTGGGTTAAAGAATGAAATGGCTTTCTATCCCATTTTCATGTAAACCTCCACACTAAAGCTTGGATTAGCAAAAAACTCTTTATGTGGATCCATTATGGAAAGCCACAAGGACAATAAACTTCTTTGGTTAGTGATGGGTTACCTTCCCAAGGCTAAACCCACATCCCCAGCATCTGAGAGGCTACTATTAATCTGTCCACGTGCAACAGCTCTTATCACACCAAAAGAGCCATAAATTTCTACAAAACTGAAGCTCGGAGACACTGTCAAAACTCCTCAATATGGCAAACATGATTCATTCTGTTTGACAGTTCTATAAGTCCCAACCATAAATTTTACACTGATTTTTATTTGATCCTCTTCCTTGTCCAATAATAAATCCATGCCCATTCACACACTTAAAACTGAAGATTATTTACTTCCTTCCAGATCAAGAGACATAAAATTCCACATCTATTACATATTTACCACAGATGTTCCTCCAAAAAGGACAAACCAGGTGCTAAACATATTTTATTCTGCTGGGTAATTTTTGAAATTATTGCAATCAATGAACTAACAATAATGGTGGCCAATGATTAAGCCATGTTATTATTATCTATTACATTTAATCATTGACAGCAAGTCAATTTGACCTAATTAGAGAAATCATCCTTAAGTAACATGGAGCAGATGGCAGACATTCGTTCACTCCTCTGCTTGTAATGCTGTGTAACAAAGTCAAAGATAAACTTGGTGAGATCAAGTAAAAATATGACTAATCAAAGGACTCTTTTAATGCCCAATATAATTTTAAACACACCCTCTAAAGCTTATACTATTGTTTATTTCCAGAAGAAGAAAACTCCAGCTAGGAATCTTAAGCATGCATTAGTTATAGCTTAATAAATGTTCATTGTAAGAAAATTAAATGATTGAGATTTTTGGCTATGCAGAAATCATTTTGTTATTTTTATAATAAAATATAATTTTATTTTTATATTTTTATAGTACAATTCCATACCAGTTCCAGGGACCACTATATGCACTGAAATGTCTTTCTGAGAAAGGGCTCTAACCTAAAGGCAAAATCTGGAATTGTTTTCTACTTCTTGCCTCTGAAAATATTTCTGCAGCTTCTTCCTCTGTGAATGCAACTCTTTTGCTGGAGGGGGGGTGGGAATGGGGGCCTGTGGTTGCTGAGAGTCAACACTGACTTGATGGCATACAATCAATCAAGCAATGGCAAATTGAGGGTGCATTGGATCTAATTGGAGTCAAACATCTCTAACACACTTAGCCAATTATTCACTTTGTTCCCTGCTAAACCCAGCTATTCTAAAACTTAGTAAGATAGATAAAATGAGCATTTGGCACGCTGTAAACAAAGTGCAATGGAATCTTGGGCTTGAAGAAGTTCTACAAGAGACGAAGAGCAAAACAAAGCAAAACAAAAAACCAAAATGTAGCCAGTATTCTGTAAGAGCTCTGGGGTTTTTTTTAAAGTAACAGGTTCCACTATTGATAAGAAAACTCCTATCATAGACAATATTAGAAAATACATTGCAAAAGTGTGAAACCCCCATGGCTTTTTGCATGGGAGGGGAAGGAGAAGGAGAAGGAGAAGGAGAAGAGTTGCAGATGTAAGGAGCAAGGAGGTATAAGGAGTAAGAGTCCACAATTAATAAGATGTTTGTGTATTAAAGATGAACATTTTCAGTGAGTCATTTTGGTGTAGTGCTTGTTTGTTTATTAATAAATATTTTTACCCACTACAATCTAGAGATTCTGAATTGCATTTTATGAGAATAGACACAACATACTCTCAACACTTCTTCCTAATATGCAGTAATCTCAAAGTGGACATATCACAGATTTCTATGCCTGCTTAATAACAGTTTTATTTTCAGTTCTTTTTCTAATGATCCCCAATATAAAATTTGCCTTTTTTTTCATGGAGGTTACAAACGGCTATATTTTGGATTAAGAAATAAGGCATTATATTATAATTGTACGCAAAAATCAAATTTTATATTTGTTGGATCTATTGGGTTTTTTTCTTTTTCACAGAAACTTAGAAACCACCAGCCAAAATTTCTGATATCAATTTTTTAAACAAGCAATTAACTGAACTCAACAGACGTTTATACCAATCGCCACTTCTGGCTATTTCAAGAATAAGGTTATTTTTTTCTTAAAATGTCATTGTTTTTGCTGTTCTTGTTTTAATCCTATTTGTTCCATTAATCATAGCTTTATGAGGAAGTCCCAATCAACCTTCTGCTTTCCTCTATTCAATCAGTACTTTACAGTACTAACATGTTACTATGTTTTGTGCAGAAGTCTTGGTCGTACTTACTACATAGTAAGAAGTCTTGCTATGTTTTATACAGAAGTCTGGAATGTCAGAATCAGAATATCCACCCCTGTCTGCCTTCCCAGGATATGAAATTCTGAATTGGCTCAGAATGCTGACATTTAATCTCCAATGCCAATATTGTAGGAAATAGGTTGCAAAATGCAGGAGGAGAAAAGAAATGAGCAATATACAGGAGGAGAGAAAAGCAAGCTACTTCCCCCAAAGCACTTGGCTGGCAAACTTTCTATTATGCAATATTGCCATTTTGTAATAAGAAATGGTAAAGAATGGTACCTGAACCTGCAGACTGCTTAGCCCTCTTTCTAATTTTTTTTTTACAAAACAATATGTGTACTTAAACACCCCCTTTTAACAAAAAAGAATATTCCTCATAAAATAAAATGCACAGCTATATTACAATTTTATTCTTGTTCGTAATCTGAATTTCCTCCCCTCTGCCATAGCTTGCAAAATTCATCTTGCCAACAGGAAATTTTAGAGATGAACGAGGCACTGAAGGAACCATTTTGGCTAAGACGAGGATAAAGTGTTTTAAACAAATATTATCTACATTTGGCAATCATATTTCAAACCTTTTTTTTTAATGGAGGGATTAGGAGACAGGAAGCAAATTTAGATCTTTGGGATAACAGTTATATTCTTAAAAGACACATTCTTTGAAAAGATCTGGTTCTGGATGAGAAGATGATTATGGTGCTGACTACCAGCTGACAGACTGGCATCATAATTCTTTCAAGGGGATTCCCTCCTGTAATCACTGTTATTCTGTTCCTAACGTATCTTCTGTTCTTACACTCCTTATCACTCTCTGAGCTTGTTGCACTGACAATGTAATGAGATGTCTAGAAGCAAATAACCAAGCTCAGAGAGCACCTGCGCTCTACAGTTCAACCCTGAGCTACAGATATTTTCTTCTATTAGCAACAATTGTGTAAAATTTTCCTTCGGTAAAAGGTTGTCATGCTTCGGTATTGCCAAAGGGAAGTCTGAATTCTTCTGAATAGTGCAGTGAACATAACTGACTAAGCAGTATAAGCGGGTAGACAGGAACTGTCCTAAAACCACCTGTGGTGTCTAGGAAGTAGACTTGCTCATCACCTACACAGTCTGGAAGACAACCATCTTGTGTGGGCAGGAAGTCATCTTTGCTTTGAAAAACTGTAACTGGTTGATGACTTCAGTGCCAGTGGAAACTTTTGGAAATGCATATTCATGTCTTAACTTAGGAAATCCCATGATCACTTACGCAACAGCAATGTGGTTCAACACATGGGCAATTTTGCTTATTTTCCTATTGATCGCTCTTTCCACAGTTGAAAAGAGGGTTGAAATTACACTTTATTTTTGGTTATACTCAGTTTTACGAGCTTAGAAGAAGATCTAAGTTAACCCTTAAACAAATTTTAGAAAATCATGTGGGATAGCAGGCATTCAGTAGACCAAACTTCTCCAACTTGGCTCCTTCCAGGATTTGTCAATTCTGTGTCATCATCTTGAGAACATTAGTTTAAGAGAAGATTGTACTGCATCATTTTAAAAATGTGTATGTCAGATTGCCATGGAAGCAAGCACTACAATTGCTGACATTTTGATGAATGACACCTTTCTAATTCTTGGAGATACTTCTACAAAGTTGGCACCACATTCACAGGAAAACATGAAAGCTAGCAAGTCACTGCTCAGAAAGAAAACCACATTGCTCTTATGGTCAGTTCTGACATACGCCCAAATAATCTTGAAATGAACGTCAATAATCATGAAATCATCTGAAATTGAAGAAAGAGCTGTGGAAAAGTCAAACAAAATGCTAACAGAAATGTTCAAAAGGATGAAATCACAAACCGTCTATAAAAGCATGAATCACAACACATTTATTGTAACCTGTCTGCAAAAGATAAACAGAACCAAGGTTCACAAAAGCATTGCAATATGTAGTAGAACAATGTTATGACATTCGGATGTATCGGACATTCATTTCTGTTTCTGAAGAAGATTATTTATTTTCCGTGATCTGAATCCTGATATTTGGAAGGATGGATGATGTGGTGACAGAGAATCAACACATGGCCTTTTGTTGGTGTGGGGGTGGGGAGGGAAGGCAAGGCGAGGCATCAGAAATATGGCTATTGATTAATTGATAGCATGCTCTTTTATTATATTCCAGGATTATAATTCGGCTTCATGAAGTTTAATGAAACAGATGGAAGGAATGAACTAATCTGAAACTTGCCACATAATAGTGGATGGTCAATCTACAGCAGGTTTTTTGGGTGGAGCACTATAGAACTTTGTTGAACTCTATAAATTTGTTTTTTCTTGAAGTCCAAGATGCCCTCAATTTCATCAGTGGGCATACAATTAAGCTGTCCTGCTCTTCCATCCATCAGAGCGTCTTCTGATAGAGCAAGATGTGGAGATATCAATGAATGCATTTATCTTCCAGATATAGAGTACCAGTAATCTGGCTGCATCAGGGTTTGCAAGATTTGTGCTTTCATCAGAAGGCCAAAAGTGGCATCCTGGGACCAGCACGGGAGCTTTCGATGGCGTATCGTCACAATTTTTATACAAAAGAGGAGGGCTTGTGTCATGATGCCATACTGGTGCGCTTCGCTTTCTACCCATTCCTTGTTCCACTCTACTTGTCTGGCTGTCATATCTGCCAGCCAAGTGATTGTTGGGGTTGATTTAATCAATCTGGCTGGCTAGGTTGGTATCCTCCTTCCTTCCCACTGCTCCATATGTTTTCCTCCTCAAGCTACACAGTCAGATGAAATGAGCAACCATCTCTGGGAAAATGTGTTTTTATTTATTACCTATCTCCTGGATTGCTCAAATCTGACTTTTTTTCCTACCTGACTTCAGTCAGAAGTGGATAATATATTTAAATATCAATTAAATTCACTACTTAATAAATGTGCAAGATGCAGCCCAGCGGTGGGTTTCAAATTTTTTTACTACCGGTTCTGTGGGTGGGGCTTGGTGAGCGTGGAATGGCTTGGTGGGCATGGAATGGCTTGGTGGGCGTGGCTTGGTAGGCATGACAGGGAAAGGATACTGTAAATTCTCCATTCCCTCCCCAATCCAAGGGAAGGTTACTGCAAAATCCCCATTTCATCCCAATCAGCTGGGACTTGGGAGGCAGAGAATAGATGGGGGTGGGGCCAGTCAGAATTTTTACTACCAGTTCTCCAAACCATTCAAAATTTCCGCTACCAGTTCTCCAGAACTGGTCAGAACCTGCTGAAACCCATCTCTGATTGCAGCCATATGTATTAAAGCATTAAAAAAACATTGTAATCCTATGATTTAAAATAGCTAGAGATTCACTCAAAACTTACATCACTAGCAAATGTACCAACATAGCAAGCAAAGTTTCCATCCATAAATATGACGACCTTGCACTGGTGCAACAAAGACAGCAAATTTTCTTCACCCACTTGGTCCACCCCTGCCAAAACTCTGTGGTCTGACGCTTGGCCAGTGGTAGGAATCCTGACTTCAAGTTTCCATTTTTTGTTGTGCCAGGTGATGAATCTGTTTTGCCAACAGAGGCCTTCAAAGGGTTTTTCAGTGGGAGGAAACCCAGAGGAAAGACTCACGCAGGCCTGCATGCCATATGTTGGCGATGGCAAAGGGCCGCTGGTGTAATGATATGGGGGAAAGACCTTGGGAGACTGGGCAAAGAGACGGTGCCAAGACAACCATCAAATAAGAGACAGCATGGCCTGCAGCTGGAGAGTGGAAGGGGCAAGACATTCAGAAAAGACCCTCCCTAGTTTCTCAGGATTGCAAAAGACTTGGTGCCGGGGTGGGGGGTGGAGAGGGAAGGATTGTACTTTCAGATGTAGCTTTCCAATAAAGTAGAATTAGCTCATCTGGTTGTGATTCTTGTCTGGTTCACCCCAAAAGGCCGTCATCAATCAGGCACTGCGAGGGTTAGCATGGGGGAAGGCAGGCTGTAGGTTCTTTCCCACACATCATTGAGTCTGCTGGGAAGGGGATTATGTCGTGGATTCTCCATGTTTAAACAGAAGCTTCCTTCTGGGAGAAGGTTTGGGAATTTAGAAAGAACATCTTCTCCAGCAATCATTGCTGCAGAGTGTTATGGGCCGTTAAGCTTTTATGAGCCCAATCCAGTAACCTTGGATGTCAATCAAAAGCTCCATCTCACAAGGATTGCTTCTAGCACTGGCTTCGATCCAGTAACTAGTCAGAAAACCAGCCATGTTACTGATTTATGTGTAGATCTATAAGGTATATTTTAATTTACAGACCTAGAAGCCATACAGATTGTCTGGTCACAGGCAATTATGCACATTCATCTGCTCACCTGTATATACACCACTTCAGGCTCATACACTCTGTCATACCAACCCGCCTCCCCCCCCCCACCTTCTCTCTCACACACACAATTTTCCTTAAGTCTCTCTGACTTTCCATTCCATCCTTTCCTCACTACATGGTTGTTTGACTGCTGCTGGCATTTGCATTAGGGAAGCAACAATGGAAACCATTCTGGATTAGAGCAGCACCCAAGCCCCAATAATAAATATGAAGGACATGCATTTTTGCTTGCAGGTCCATTTTGGAAAAATCAAAAACGCTGATAGGTTATTCGCGGAAGAACAAAATGTTTTCCAACCTGTGCCAACCAAGGACCAGCCTGTCCAAAAATAGCGTTGCTTATTTATGAATCAGAAACAGGTGCCAAGTCAGGTGGGAAAATAAGAAGAAGGAACTGAGGTCATAGTAAGCACTACCAGAAGAGGGGAGTAAAAGATGCACTCGTCAAATTTTGTGGTAAGGGGAGGCTAGGGGAAAATTATAAAAGGAGATTATAGCCTGTTAAAAAGTAGCAGGAGTCAGAAGGAGAGCCTCAGTTTTTCCCTCTGAAAAGCCAGGGGTAAAGGAAACAAACTGTATACCAGAAAAACACAGGCTGCGCAGCCTTGGTCTCCTGAAATGGTTCTAGAAATAACTGCAAGAACAGTGACCAGCTTTAACCTCCTTAAACATGGATGAGTGCCACCTAAACTGTATAAGAATGGAAAAGCAAGAATCTCTCTGGAGATTAGTCTCTACTATCAAGATCTATGAAGTGAATCTGAATGAGAAGGAAAGAGAAGGAAACCACTTAGATTTCCAGGATGGCTTTAGCATTTGGAATTAAACCAGAGGTCAGCAAATTTGTGGAAACAGCAAGGGAATGATTGCCTGAACTAAGAAAGTAAAAGTTAAAGAACAGGCTATCTAGATGCTTCACCGCAACAATTTTCAATTTAATCTATTCTTATAGGTTACACACATGTTCTGTTGCTATGCCATTACTCTGAAACCACATGCCCCAAATATCAGGTGGGTCCTAACTTGGTTAGCCCTCTGGTAAGCAATTAAGACTTGATTATTTCAGCAGACCTTCAGGAGGGACCTTTGTTCCCTCCATTTGTTTGGGTGGAACAAATGACCGAGAAAAATTGTTTAGGTTACATTCCAGAACTAGAAATGGAAGCCAAACAGCAAACTTTGCACCCAGGAGTTTAGCTGGATGATGTCATTAGTAGGAGTGGATGGACAAAATTAAATCCTGTCTGACCAACCTAATAGTTGATCAGTTCCTAATTCTGGACCTTTGATTGTGTCCACCTGAGCAAAGTTGTTGGCTTCAGTACCTTTTGCTTAAAAAAATTTTTAATCCCACCTTTATTATTTTCTAAGCAACTCAAGGCAGTGAATAGACCTAATCCTTCTTCTCCTATTTCCCCCACAACAACAACCTTTTGAGGTGAGCTAGGCTGAGAGAAAAAAATGACTGGCCAAAAGTTATCTAGCCGACTTTCATGCATAAGGCGGAACTAGAACTCCCAGTCTCCTAGCATCTAGCCTGGTGCCTTAACCATTACTACATAGCATTCACAAGCATCACTGAGACTTCTTTATAGCCTTTATTCTCTTCCTATTACAGCACTCGGGAAAATATGTTTTTTGTACATGGATCGCAGTTTGCATAAAGAAAGAGAAAGTTAAAACAGGATAGAAAAGCAATTAAAATGTTACCGTGCTTGTTTAACATTCCTTAACAAATACATGATCTGTGGACAAAGATTATGTTTTACAACTTTTCACACTGCATTCTAAGAGAAGTGTTTTCTTTATAATCCGTGCGTCTTTACCTAGGCAGTAGGCCAGATTAAGCAATGTGATACAAGGCCCAAATGGCCGTCATTCACAATGGCACACTTATTCCATAAGTTTTGGTGAATGTTAAGCTTCTTTCTGATTGGGAACAAATAATGAAATGTGCCACAGTTTATGATATCTGAACTACGTTACCAAACATAACAGGATTTAGGTAAAACCACATTTCTCTCAGGATTGCAGAAAATAATCTTGGAGAGTGGGAAGGGTGATATTATGGTATATTTTTAGAGGCCAGTAATGATATTTTTACTGACAGAAAAGATCAAGAAACAGGTGACAAAGTTGAAACTACCCTGCCTGATTTTTGTTGCAACAGTGAGCTATCTGGTACCTTCCAGAGGTTTTGGGCTGCGCTGCCCATGAACTTTTGACACCGGTGTTATGTACCATAAGGAGTGAGCTATAGGTTTCACTCAGGTCCTCCAAAAAGGCGGGAAAATACTTAAAGCTCATTGGTTAAGCCGTCTGGCAGCCCTCTATAAAAGAGGACGCTGCCAGACAAGCACTCTGTTGGGTTGTACTGGTCTACTAATAAAAAGCTGTTGTTACTGAAAGAGCTGTGTCCGTCTCTTCTCATCGAATCTAACAACCGGGTTTGTTAAAATTGTTGCTAATGATAGTTGAAAATACCTGGATAATTTTTTTATGCCCGCATTTGTTCTAGAGAACCTCATCTCATCCAGGATTGCCCTGAAACTTATGACTGGGATCTACCGCTGGATTTTTATTTGTTCCCTATGATCTTTTTCTTCCTTTTGGCTTCAAATAATTAGAAATGAGAGTTATTCCTGCAGCATTTCTGGAAAGCAGTAACATGCAACATTTTACTTAGTTGTTTAGTTCTCAGCTTTAAAGAGAGAGAAATAAAAATCTGAAAAGCTCCTAAGAAAATGCAAACAGCATGTGAATAGATTGCCTATGAATTAAAGCTGGGGGGGAAAACCCAACAACTGTTCAGTTGTTCAGTCTTGTGAAGATATGAATACTGTTGGAATGTGGACTATTAGAACTTTGAATCAAGGCAAATGATGTTATTAGAACAGAAACATCAGGATTGACATCCTGGAAATCAATGAACTGGACTAGACTGGACTGGGTTGCTTCACAGATCTAATGTGGAAAGGAAAATCCTAGAAATGGAGTGAACTTCAAAGAAAAGATGACAAAGGCAATGAATGGATACAAATCATACAATGTCAGAACAATGGATGTCAACCTTTTTTTCTTGACACTCTCCAGTGATGGAGTACCCATGACCAGTGGTGGGATTCAGCCAGTTCGCACCACTTCGGGAGAACCGGTTGTTAACTTTCTGAGCAGTTTGGAGAACTGGTGGTTGGAAGAAATCGTTAGGGCAGAGAACCGGTTGTTAAATTATTTTAATCCCACCACTGACCATGACTCTAGGAAGCAGACTGATCTCCAACGCAGAATGTCTAATCAATATTTAGAGGGCTCCAAACCTGTGTTCCAATGAAAATACAGAGGAAGAACTTAAGAGTTCTATTATGATATATGGTATCTTGCTGACACAAAAATCAAAAACTTCATACTAAAGTGGGAAGTAAAGTAGAATCTGAAATGATGGAAATATTTGGTGCACAAAGGGAAGCGGAAGATACTCTGTAGCCTCCTCCCCCCCACACACAATTTTATTGTTTATAGGGAATTCCTTTTCCCAAAGGACTAAAAGATACCCCTACTCATGGAGATGGGCGACACCAAAATCAAATTCAGTATATTCTACCCAAGCAAAGATGGAAGAGCTCTGATCAATTGGCAAAGCAAGACTTGGGCTGACTTAGACTCAGGTCATAATTTTCTGCTTACAACTTAAACCAAACAATGAAACAAAGCCAATTAAAAAATCAAGCTGAGAACTCAGCAGTATTTAATATGATTATGCGGTGAAACTAAAGACTAGATTAAATAGATTTGACTAATAAATAGAGTGCCTGAGAAACACTGAACTAACATTGGTGACTGAAGGAACAGATGAAGCAAACAGAAATATCCCAAAATGCAAAGGAAGGTTAATGACAGTCTGCCAATATGTTAAAGGTAGCTGGAGAAAGGAAAGACAACAGTGACAGGAATTTACCCAAATAAACACTAAGCTGTAGAGAAGAGCAAAATACAAGGCATTATATCTAAACACGTAATCCAAAGAAACTGAGGATCAGAAGAGAAGAGAAGAGAAGAGAAGAGAAGAGAAGAGAAGAGAAGAGAAGAGAAGAGAAGAGAAGAGAAGAGAAGAGAAGAGAAGACTTTTTGGCCAAGTGTGATTGGACACACAAGGAATTTGTCTTGGTGCATACGCTCTCAGTGTACATAAAAGAAAAGATACATTCGTCAAGAATCATAAGGTACAACACTTAATGATAGTCATAGGGAACAAATAAGCAATCAAATCATATTAGGAAACAGCAGAGGTGGGTTTCAGCAGGTTCTGACCAGTTCTGGAGAACCGGTAGCGAAAATTTTGAGTAGTTCAGAGAACCAATAGTAAAAATTCTGACTGGCCCCACCCCCATCTATTTTCTGCCTCCCAAGTCCCCGCTGATTGGGGGGAAATGGAGATTTTACAATATCCTTCCCCTGCCACGCCTACCAAATCACACCCACCAAGCCATGCCACGCCCACCAAGCCACACCCACAGAACCGGTAGTAAAAAAATTTGAAACCCACCACTAGGAAACAGTCAATATAAATCGTAATGATACCAGCAACAAGGTTACAGTCATACAGTCATAAATGGGCGGAGATGGATGATAGGAACAATGAGAACTATCTATTAATAGTAATGCAGACTTAATTGAATCAAATGGGAAAGACAAGAGATTTGTTTAAGACAGTTGAAGAAATCAAAGGACATTTTTATGCAAAAGTGGCCATGCTGAAAGATAGAGAAAGCAAAATTCTACCGGAGAAAGAAGACATGCAAAAGAAAGGGTGTGAATATATGGAAGAACTGTACAAAACCCCTCCAAAATCAATGACATGTACAGTATAAAGATTTAATCATTGAATTACAGCCAGGCATTTTGTTAAACAGACCCTAGCCTAGAATATACTATAATACTCACAACAAAGCTGCAGAAAATAATGAAATACCAGCCAAACAGCTTAGTTTATGCAGTGAAAGTGCCACTTGCTGACTGAAAGCAGCTGTGGAAAATGCAGCCGTGGCCAAGAGATTGAAAGAGATAATTTTATTTTCTAATATAAAAAAACAGCAATACTAAGGAATGCTCAAACTGCAAACAACTGCACTTATCTCACATGCTAAAAGGATAATGCTCAGGATTTTGTACTTCATCAAGGCAGGGAAGCAAAACTGCCAGATGTGCAAGCTGAATTCAGAAAAAATTGACATCATGTTGGAAAATGAAACATTTCCAAAAAAAATATTTATTTTAACTTTATCGATTATAGCAATAGCCCTTAGACTTATATACTGCTTCAAAGTACTTTACAGCCCTCTCTAACCGGTTTATAGAGTCAGCATATTGCCCCAGCAATCTGGGTCCTCATTTTATCGACCCCAGAAGGATGGAAGGCTGAGTCAACTTATCATATTATTTTATATTAAGCTTTTGACTGTGTATACCACAATAAATTGAGGGTTAATTAAAAAAATATTAAAATGAATGTACCGAGTCACCTTATCTACCTATTGAAGAATACTTATCACGATCAGGAAGCAAGCATAAGAACAAATAATATTAAATAGAGGAAAGATAGACTGCTTAATGGAATAACTAATCATAACACTCAATAATATAACAGCAAGAATCATTGGAGAAGACCTCAGTAATTGGAAAATTGAAGGCAATTAAAAAAAATATGTCTGACCCGATTGCTAACAACACAAGCATGATCTTAAAAAAACTTGAAGAAGCAATTAGTGACAGTAGTAGAAAAACAATATCCCTTAAATCACAAAGAACCAGAACAAAAGCAATATTTAGAAACGTGATTAGAATTAGATTAGAATAACAGAGTTGGAAGGGACCTTGGAGGTCTTCTAGTCCAACCGCCTGCACAGGCAGGAAATCCTACCCCACTTCAGACAAATGGTTATCCAACATCTTCTTAAAAATTCCCCGTGGTGGAGCATTTACAACTTCTGCATGCAAGTTGTTCCATTTATTAATTGGATTAATGTGCATTTTATAGGAATGATATTTTCAAATATATATTCATATATGGATTTAGATATCAATATAATGTACAACAGGAATAATGGATTTTTTAAAATTAAACACATGAGAACTAGAAAAAGATTAGGCGGTCTCATCCAGCTATCAAAGGCAAGATTGTACTTAAGGATTTAGGACTTAAATGCTTTACTCTTTGGAATTTCTACTTCTGTTAGACTAAATTGAGGGAAGGAATGGCACTAATCTCTTTGTATGATTGCTCATTTATTAGATTCACATCCCATTTTTTTTCGTATAAGATCTGAAACTGATGTACTTAGAAATCCCTCCTCTCATGTTAAGTTTCCACGGTTGAGAGTGGTATTTCCTGTCTTAGTGAAGCAGTACTTTAACCAGTACTTTATTTATTTATTTAATTTATTTATTTAATCAAATTTATATACCGCCCTATCTCCCGAAGGACTACTACACCATACAGACTCTGTCTGGTGATGCTCCAATAGAGTGAGATTTCTAGGATGAGGCTGCTATCAGCACCTGCCATTTTAAAACCATATCCATGAAAGTTGTGGAAATGAAACCATGTTGCTTCCAACTTCTGTTTTATGAATGCTGATACTGACTATTCTCTGGTCCTTCCACTGAAAGTTGGATGAGTTTATTTGATACTCAATAAAACTTTGTATTTGAGAGTAGCTATGTGTGCATTCATTGATATGTCTAGTTTAATGAAAAGAAGGACCAGGAATGACATGATAGCAGTATTCCAATATCTAAAAGACTGACACAAAGATGAGGGAGGCAACCTATTTTCCAAAGCACTTGAAGGCAGGACAAGAAACAATGGATGTAATCAAGGAGAGAAGCAAACAAAAACTAAGGAGAAATTCCTGACAGCTAGAACAATTAATCAGCGGAACAACTTGCCTCCAGAAGTTGTGGGTGTGTCAACAGTGGAGGTTTTTAAGAAGAGATTGGACAACCATTTGTTTGAAATGCTGTAATGCTTCCTGCCTGAACAGGGGATTGGGCTAGAAGACCTCCAAGGTCTCTTCTAACTCTGTTATTCTAATAATATATGTAATATATGTAAAATTAGACATCACAATGTGTTCTCCCTTATCTCCTTAAGGTTCCTCACAAAGCATCTCCTGCAGCAGCTGCAAGAGTCCGAGCTTATCTGAAAAAAGTCCCAGGTTCCCCAGGTTGGACTAGATTCCTGTCTCAATCACTGGAGAACTCCAGCACATTAAAGAGTGTTAATGCAGAATGAAGATGAATGAAAAATCAGCAGACCGCAGTTTCCTAAAGGTATGGAAGCATTCTTCTGCTTGCAGAGCTATGCATATTAAGTGCATGAGGAGGATAAGAACCAGCCGAGAATACAGGACACAGAAACATTGTGCATCTTGGGGTCTTATCTCATTTGGCCCGCTCAAGAGTTAATCCCCATACCCAAAGGAGTTCTGCTCAATGTCACAGTAGTCAGTATTTTCTAATCCTGATCCCAAATCCACTCTAGCTGCTGTAAAATATATAGGAATAATTTCCTGAGTCAGGGTAATGTATAAGGAATGTCAAGGCAGACTCTGGGAATATTTGCCTTAACTTTGTTTTATTAAAATGAAAGTTTTATTAAGGCATGTGGTGAACTGAGCAGTCCAGATGATTCATGCAGTTATAAACTCGTTACTACACTCCCCATAAATCTAAGAGCCATTGTCCAAAATTTATTCCCTCAAAACATTTTACCAAGGCGAGGGAGGCAGACTAGAAACTCTATTTTGGCTGTAGGAATCATTCATTGCTAAGATTACTTAACATGTTCATAATGTAGTTGAAATGAATCATTTTTAAGTTTTTTTGGGAGGGTGGGACATAGTATCACAAAAGGAATGTGCTCTAAGAACCAGTGTTGTATGACTGTTATAACGTAATTGTTATCCTTTTCCCCCCATCTCAAATAATGTCGTTTCCCACACAATCTCTCCCCTTCCACAACCTTGAGAGACTCTGTTGTTTTACACAAGCGTCTCAGCAGTGTCAGCTCAAAACTGGATCCTCAACACACAAACAAGCAATTACAAAGAGCTCCAAAACCCACAGTTTAAGAACTATTGCATTTTAATGGGTTTGAATCAGTGGTGGGATTCAGCCAGTTCGCACCACTTTGGGAGAACCGGTTGTTAACTTTCTGAGCCTTTTGGTTGTTGGAAGAAATCATTAGGGCAGAGAACCGCTTGTTAAATTACTTGAATCCCATCACTGGTTTGAAGGTTTAGCTCCACCAGTCTTAGGCCCATTGAAAGATCAACCTAGGAGCAATTGGATTTTCTTATAGACGATCCCTGATTCTGACCTCAACAAGAGAAATAAGGTAATCCAGCATGGAGTTTGGCTTTCTCCAAGACTGGGAAACTCTGACGTTGCCATCCTCAAAATAGGATATGGTAAAAGTTAGGTAGGGACATACCAAGGGAATCTCATATAGATAGCTCTCTCTTATACTCACAGCCTGGGAAGCAGTTGGAAGGGTTCAGGCCATTATGAATTGTGGGAGAAAACTTTGAGTTCTTCTTCAATCTTGGAGCAGAGGTTTCCATACCTTTTGAGGCTGTGGAACTTGTTCATGAAAGATGAAATTCCTGGAAACCCTGATCGAAAGCGGTGAGGCTCTTGAATGTCAGATGGCACGCCCCACGATTTCCATTGTACGTTAGTACTAATGGATTAAAAAAAAACAACAACCTTGCCACAGTGTACTATATCTTATTTCCACCCGCTCCCCGCTCCCTTGTGGAGGGATTTCCCCTCCCCCCACTTTAGTCCTTGAAAGAAAACTCACCACAAGGAACTAGGGAAGAAAAACATTCTATAAAATATGGAGAATTTTTAATCCTTCACAGAGATGTTTTTTTCTCCCTTAGTCCTTGGGAAGATTTTTGTCTCACAGATGAAGGGAGAACAACTTTCTGTGAGTGAGTAAAAGGGGAAAAAAACCTTATGTCCCCTGTGTAGATCTCTCCCCAACTGTAGAATCTCTTCAAATCCTCACAGAAGCCAGTTTGGGGTGGGGGGGGAATCCACCTTACGATCACCTGTCTACCCTGTTAGCAGAATAGTTTGCAAAACACACAAGGTTTACTTTAGAGTTGGCCTGGGTTTCTATCAGCATAAAAGACAAGACACCATTTTAATACTGGGAGAGCTAATGACATTTGAAGTCAGTCTTGGATGTAAGCTGAGGACAGGAAGAAGTCAAAGTCATGGGGACGCAACAGAAATATGAGATCAGCAGCTGATGTTTATCCCACAGCTCAATGCAAGTCTTGTCTGTCTTATCTGTTCCAGGAAATGAAACTCCTTGCCTTTTTCCTGCACCTATTTATCCTTGGCTGTGCCATTACCCTTATATTGGAAGGAGATCATTTGGGCAGAATCCAAAATTTATGTCCCTATTTGCCGGCCATGATTTCTAAGTAGAGAAAAAGAAAGAAAAGCCCCTTTGACACAAACAACAGAAGAGGTTAACCATAGTTATCTTTTTATTTGTTAACTTTTAGATTTATCATTTATCCTCAGCAAACAATCTACAACCAATTCAGCATTATGCCATTAATAAGAGTCATGATATCAGAGAGTCTGTTTGATGTAGTGGTTAAGGCATTTGGCTAGAAACCAGGAAAGCAGGAGTTCTAGTCCTGTCTGAGATATGAAGCCAGCTGAATGACTTTAGGCCAGTCGCTCTTTTTCACCCCTTGGAAGGAGGCAATGGCAAACCATATCTGAAACCTTGTCAGAAAAACTGCAGAAGCTTGTCCAGAGAATCAGCAGGAGTCAACACCGACTCAAAATGATACACACACACACACACACACACACACAGAAATATTTTGATGTATTTTTTAAAACCAGAAGTGCAAAATCTCATATTCCCCATAAAATATGTGGACAACTCCCTTACGAAAGTCTCTGCAAAATCACAATATCGTAGTTTTAACGTGACAGAAGCAGTGGTGGGATTCAGCCAGTTCGCACCACTTCGGGAGAACCGGTTGTTAACTTTCTGAGCAGTTTGATGAACTGGTTGTTGGAATAAATCATTAATGCAGAGAACCAGTTGTTAAATTATTTGAATCCCACCACTGGACAGAAGTGAACCATTCTTAAATGAATGGGCAGCAATAACATTAGTTGCTTATAGTGTGACTTTTGATTATGACTCCACCCATTTCTTTGTTCTAGCCCTGCCTTCCCAGTATTTGCTTTGGTAAAAGTTGTAAAACAAAAAATGGATGCTTATAGCAAACACAATTTTGATTTTTATCAGACTGGTTATCCTCCCCAAGAGGGTCGGTTGGCAACACATGCGATGGAACCAGAACCACACTACGCATTAGCCAGTTTTAACTCTTATTCTCTGGAATCGCACAACACCTGCAGTGTAGTTTAGCATTCATCAACATCTGTTCACTAGAGTAAGTTCCCGGAGGGAAACAAACTTGGACAAAGAAGAAAGAAGGCCTGTCCTCTGTTCTAATTATTCATATCCTACCATCCTAAGTGGCTGCACTTGGTGCATGTTTTCTTAGGGTAAGATTTTCCATACTCGTAGCCTTTCTCCAATGTACAATCAACGGGGAACTTTCTTGCTGCATATGACCTTCTATGTCTTTCAGCAAGTTCCAAAATACAAATACAAAATCCAGCAGTTGGAGGTTCTACGTGGATTTGTAACTCTCTTTGGGAAAAGCTGGGCCCGTGATGCACTGCCCAGAATGCTTTCAACAAGGCATAAAGAGATTCATAATCAACTTTTTTTTATTCTGGAGCAAAAGTACAGCACACAGGAAATTCAAATAAGCAATAATGAGCCAAAATCCTCCCTAAGGATCAAATCCAGAGAAGCAGATATACCTAAATCTTATGAGACGACTTCTGTAAATAAATTAATCCAAGACTCATCAAAGCACAAAGAAGCAAAGGATTTTACCCTATTACTCACCAAATTATCATACTTACTAGGATAAATTTGAAATGTCATTCCCTAGGTGTCATAGGGCAGGGGTCCCCAACCGCCGATCCATGGATTGGCACAGATCTGCGGCATGCCAGAAACCATGGTGCGGCAAAAAAGCAAAGCCCCATCCGCAGGATGCAGGCAGCAAAAAGAAACCAACCCCTTCCAGTATGCAGAAAAACCTCTCTCCATGGAACCCATCCCCAATGCCCAAAAGGTTGGGGGGTTCTCTGTAATAGAGCATCTACTTTTGATTTTCTACCCCTGCTCAACTGCGACCATGCTTTTTAAATGTACAGGGGAGACAAAGGTTCATGCTTCCATACTACCCAATCTAGAAAGCCACTTAGTAAGGATTTGAAATAGAACGTGGAGATTTTGCATTATCTAACATATTTTGAAATCTTCAATGTTACAGCAGCATGGAAGAAGCCTACAAGTTCAAGAAACTTATAGAAAAGCAACTCCTGATCTATAAAAGCAACCTGAACATAAATATAAAGGCAACTGCTTGAAACCAACATTTTTGTACTACTTGTGATGACCAGTACTAGGATATATAAAGCATAAAGGTCTTTTTCATCATCTGTTACTTGAGTTCTTCCTTTATTTTCTTTGTTTCACAGCAGTGAACATATCCAACATGCCTTCCTTCTCCTATTTTCCCCAGCACAACAACCAGTGGTGGGATTCAGCCAGTTCGCACCACTTCAGGAGAACCGGTTGTTAACTGAGCAGTTTGGTGAACTGGTTGTTGGAAGAAATCATTAGGTCAGAGAACCGGTTGTTAAATTATTTGAATCCCACCACTGACAACAACCCTGTGAAAGTGGGTTGGCTGAGAGATATTGACTGGCTCAAAGTCACTCAGCTGGCTTTCATGGCTAAGGTTAGGACTAGAACTCAGGGTCTCTGGCTTTCTAGCCTGGTGTCTTAACCATTAGATCAAACTTAAGGTAAAGGTAAAGGTTCCCCTCGCACATATGTGCTAGTCGTTGCCGATTCTAGGGGGCAGTGCTCATCTCCGTTTCAAAGCCGAAGAGCCAGCTCTGTCCGAAGACGTCTCCGTGGTCATGTGGCCAGCATGACTCAACGCCAAAGGCGCACGGAACGCTGTTACCTTCCCACCAAAGGTGGTCCCTATTTTTTCTAATTGCATTTTTACGTGCTTTCGAAACTGCTAGGTTGGCAGAAGCTGGGACAAGCAACGGGAGCTCACCCCGTTACATGGCAGCACTAGGGATTCGAACTGCTGAACTGCCTACCTTTCGATCAACAAGCTCAACGTCCTAGCCCCTGAGCTACTGCATCCCTTAATCAAACTTAGACTCTCTTAAATTATAAATGTGCCTTAACCATTAGATTAAATTAAATGACAGGAATTTCATTCTGCATAAAAAGATATTTTTCTAGTTATGCTCCATTTTGGAAGGGCACGCTAGTTTTAATCAAAATTATTGCAATTGCTCAATTATTATATTTGTTAATTACTCATAATTATTTTAAAATCTCAATCATTTTTTCAAAATGACTTGGAATTGTAGGCCAATGCAAGAAGGTTTGAAAATCAGATTGAATTGATCGCTTTTATACCATCTCCTGTTGTTTCTAACACTTTTTAAAATGGAAAAAATCAACTTAAGAAGCAACTGGCAAGTTTTGAAAAGTTGAAAATCAAGTGATAAGAAAACGTGTATCGCATATGAATCGGCCTTAACCTTCTGCAGATTGTTATGTGAAGAACCTGTATGTATACCAATATTTATTTACTTACTTTATGCCTTCATTTATTTTATTCATTCAACAGCAACAACTCTGGGTGGCTTACAAACATTAAAAGAATTACATGTTAAAATAGTAAAACAATAAATAAATAAATGCCATTAAAAGATGAACAGGAGGGGAACATGAAGCACATGGAGAGAAGTGAGGTCTTTCCAAATCCAATAAGCCCATGTAATGTTAAGAAGCCACAAAACAGGAGGAGGATCAAAGTATACATTGCAAAAGATATTTAATAGAACATACAGATAGTCCTCGACTTACAACAGCTTGTTTAGTGACCATTCAAAGTTACAACAACATTGAAAAAAGACTTAGGACCGTTTTTCACATTTATGACTGTTGCAGCATCCTCATGGTCATATGATTAAAATTCAGATGCTTGGCAACTGGCTCCTCACATTTATGACCACTGCAGTGTCCCGGGGTTGCCTTATGAAACCTTCTGACAAGCAAAGTCAATGGGGAAGCCAGATTCACTTAACAACCACGTTACTAACTTAACAACTGAAGTGATTGGGCTTCCGGGTGGCTCCGCTTCGTTAATGGCGGGCGATCTCAGTCCACCAGTTCTGTGTGATTCTGTAGAGCTGTTTAGACAGCGTTAATCTGCTGTCAACAGCTTGTAAATCTCTGCCCTCGGGCAAAGAGGGGGAGATGAGCATTTGAGCTGAAGTAGAGCCCCCAAGAAAAGCCCCAGAATGATTTCTGGTGGTTTGTTGGGAACACTCCTTCTATAGCTCGAAAAAAGCTCCAGAATCCAGAACGCTTCTGCAAAAGCAGAACAAAACGCAGCGTCCATCTCCGTGACTGAAAAGGATTATTGATAGATTGCCAACACGGAAAGAGCCGAAAACAGGAGGGCTGGCATTTGATTGTAAGATGATTTTAACTCCCTGACAGAGAAGGTATTTGTATTTAAGAGTGGAGAAGATGAAAGATGGCGTTTTGTGTCTTGAAAATGAAAGCTAAGATAAGCGAAAGCTAAGGAAATGCTGATTACAATTGCTGGCGTGGAACCTTTAAGAAGAATATAACAAGATTTTTTTTTAAATGGAATTCTTTTTTAAAAAAATCTCTTCTTTTTTTATTATCTTTTTCTTACAGTGTTTAAGAAGAAAAGTTTATTGATTTTTTTTCTTCTTATTCCTTTTTTTTTTCTTCTTCTTGATATTACTTAGTTTAAAAATGGCCTTTAAGCAAAGAGATTTAACCACTTCTAAAATATTGGAAATTTCTTCACTTCAGGTACGGAAATTGAGAGAGGATATTAAAGAAAGTCTAAGGAATTTTTTACAGGAGCTTATGGAGGCTCATCTTTCAGAAATAGATCAAAAATTTAATGAAATGGAGAAAGAAATACTGGATTTTAAAGATATGGTGGAAGAGCAGAGGAGGGAGATGAAAAAATTAAAGGAATCAATTACCCCATTATTGTTATCTAGCACACAGACAGAAGAAAGACTGGATAAATTTAACCAAATTAATTTAGATTTGCAAAGGAAAATAGATGAAGTTCAAATTAATCTGAATTTAGAAAATAAAATAGATGATATTCAGGTTGATAAGGCAGATGAAGAAAGGGTTATATTACAATATAAATTAATGGAATATGCTATAAGGGTGAGAGGATTAAAAGAGTGTAAGGAAGAAACTTTGAAAGAGATTTTTATTCAGGCTTTTGCTCAGATAGAGGGAGTGGAACCAGAAGATTTTGAAGTTAATATTGAAAAAATTTATCGTGTTAATTCTTGGTGGGCAAGGCAGAAGTGTTTACCGAGAGATGTGGTTATTTATTTTACAAATAAGAAGATTAGGTATGGAATTTTGCAAGCATTTTATAAAAATAAATTTCAAATATTAGGACAAGATATAATAATGATGAAGGAAATTCCTCCTAAAATGTTAAGAAAGAGAAAAGAATTTGCCTTTTTAGTGGATGAGTTTAAGAAACATCAGATATATTTTAGATGGGAGGTTCCAGCTGGTTTAACAGTGAATTATAAAGGAAGAAAGTATTTTCTCAATACAATTTGTAAAGCACGAGATTTTTATACTAATGTATTAAAGATTGGGAATTCTTTATTAATAGATGTTAAGTTGAATGGTGAATAGATGGTGGAAAATGTAAGACAGAAGAAGGGGAGGGAGAATGTTTAACTTTATTATATATGATTATGGTTAATTTTTGTAAATGATTTATTTTGGATATAAAGGTTTAATTTTAGGGGTACTATTTGATATATTTGAGGTATAAAGGAATAGGAAGATGGAATATTGTTTAACTTTGGAGGATAGATAGTAAAATTTAGGAATTTGGATTAAATATTATATTTAAGAGATGGATGTAATGTAGTTATATGGCTAATTAGAATTTAATTGTTATAATAGATATATTTTGGATAAGTTATAGGTGTAATTTTAATAATGTTATTTGATATAAGTAAGGTAAAGTGAAGATTTTAATTATTACAATTGATATATTGGATATTTGTAATATTATTTGTTGTATATAAATGTTAAAGATGTGAAAAGATGGACTATTGTTTACCCTTGAAGGTTGGACAGAAAAATTAAAGAAATTAAGTTGGAAATATGAACTATTCTTGAGAGACTGCTTAAGGAAGAAACACATTTCAGAAGAATCCTTGGTGAATATTGGAAGATGGAACGTTGTTTTGGTACTGATTGATGAAGGTTGGATATTAAAACTATGTACTTTAATGAAGAACAAATACGAACTCAATTGGAAATTTCTGAGATCGGGAATTGAGGTTTTAAGGAGTGACTATGGATTATGATTTGTGTTATATTTTAATTTTGATTGTTAGTTTTATACCCTGTATTCGGTTCTGGGAAGTCCTGGGGTGGGAGGAGGGAGGGAAGGAGGAGAGGAGGTAGGTAAGAGAAGGGGAGGATGAAGTAGAAAATGGATTGATGGTTAATGTACAGAGATGATTGAAGATGTATAATCAATGTAAGATCGAGCTGCCTGGCTATCATTTCAGAATGATGGGAAGGAAGGAAGTAGAAGAGAGAAGGAGGTAGGAAAGAGAAGAGTAGGAAGAGGAAAGGAAGGAAGAGGGATAGAAGAGGAGAAGAAAGGAGTAGGGAGGAAGGAGGAGAGGAGGTAGGTAAGAGAAGGGGAGGATGGTCGTGGAAAGTAGAAGAAGGTAGAGAAGGGAAGAGAGTAGGAAGGGGTGGTGACCGGCAGGTCCGATTAATTGTATATGATGGTACATTAAATATGTTATTGGATATAAATGTTAAAGATGTGAAAAGATGGACTATTGTTTACCCTTGAAGGTTGGACAGAAAAATTAAAGAAATTAAGTTGGAAATATGAACTATTCTTGAGAGACTGCTTAAGGAAGAAAGACATTTCAGAAGAATCCTTGGTGAATATTGGAAGATGGAACGTTGTTTTGGTACTGATTGATGAAGGTTGGATATTAAAACTATGTACTTTAATGAAGAACAAATACGAACTCAATTGGAAATTTCTGAGATCGGGAATTGAGGTTTTAAGGAGTGACTATGGATTATGATTTGTGTTATATTTTAATTTTGATTGTTAGTTTTATACCCTGTATTCGGTTCTGGGAAGTCCTGGGGTGGGAGGAGGGAGGGAAGGAGGGAGGGGGGGATGAAGTAGAAAATGGATTGATGGTTAATGTACAGAGATGATTGAAGATGTATAATCAATGTAAGATCGAGCTGCCTGGCTATCATTTCAGAATGATGGAAGGAAGGAAGAGGAAAGGAAGGAAGAGGAAAGGAAGGAAGAGGAAAGGAAGGAAGAGGAAAGGAAGGAAGAGGGATAGAAGAGGAGAAGAAAAGGAGTAGGGAGGAAGGAGGAGAGGAGGTAGGTAAGAGAAGGGGAGGATGGTCGTGGAAAGTAGAAGAAGGTAGAGAAGGGAAGAGAGTAGGAAGGGGTGGTGACCGGCAGGTCCGATTAATTGTATATGATGGTACATTAAATATGTTATTGGATATGAATGTTAAAAAGAAATAAAATAGACTTCCGGTGGCTCCACCTCTTCGCTGAGCCCTAATTAAAGGGCTCCGCTGAACATCGTAAAAGCCAGGAAAAGCCGGCTTTAATCTTTCCCTGGATGAAAGGGGAAGATAAGAGCAGGAAATGTTGGTAGACCTCCCAGAGGCTTTGTTTTAATTAAGCAGAGCCTCAAGGGTCGATGGGTCCCATAAATATTCCTGCCATCCTCCGACTTCAGTGCGTGCCTGCAAAAGCAGGAAAAGAAGAAAGTGTCCATCTCTGCTAATTGTCTTATCTTCATGGATCTCTTTAAGCAGACGGAATGAGTGCCAGCGGACAATTATTGGATTGCAAGTATTTTTGATTTCCTGACTTCTACCTTTTAAAAAAGAGAAATTTTTTTCCTTTGTTTTAATTGACTCTTAAAGATGGCGCCTGAACGGGAGTGAAAGTGACGAATGGAATTTCAAACAGTCTGTGCAACTAAGAAGATAAGAAATGTTATGTGTGGATTTTAATGAAGTGAACTGAGCTCTCCTATACTTAAAGGGGAAAAGAGAAGTTTCTAGACTTATATTTTGTGAATTTTAAAAA
Organism: Ahaetulla prasina; assembly: GCF_028640845.1. Lineage (NCBI taxonomy): Eukaryota > Metazoa > Chordata > Lepidosauria > Squamata > Colubridae > Ahaetulla > Ahaetulla prasina. The sequence continues at coordinate 159,655,903 of NC_080539.1, forward strand.
CTGAAATGGCTACTAAACCACCTAAGACTGGGGGCAGAAGGGGTTCTGAACCAGCTTTAGAAGATCTGATTAAAGAGCAAGGGAAAGTGTCTGAAGAAAGGTTTAAGGAGATTATGGATAATAATGAGAAAATAAGAGAAGAAATAAAAGAGAATAATAAAAAAATAAGAGAAGATATCTTGATGGCTTTTCAAGGTTTGGCAAAAAGACTGGAGGTGGTGGAGGAGGAGGTGCAAGAAATTGTTCAGTCAAATCAACAAATAGAAAATAGAATGGGGGAATGCAAATCAAATTGGATAAAAATGAAGATCAAGTGGTGGTGATGCAGTATAGAATGATGGAAGGAGCTCTGAGAATTAGGGGTTTGAATGAGGAGAAAGGGAAGATTTAAAAAATTTTATCAGAAGCTCTGGCTGAATTTATTGAACTTGATCCACAAGAGGTTGCTTATCAAATTGACAAAATTTATAGAGTTAATTCTTGGATTGCTAGGCAAAAGAAACTTCCTAGAGACATTGTGGTTTATTTTTGAAAAGAACAGTGAGGAATCAAATTTTGCAAGTTGCTTTTCAGAAAAACTTGAAAATAGGGAACAGGAGTTGAAGGTTTTGAAAGAGATTCCTCCCAAGATGTTAAGGGATAGAAAGACTTTACATTTTTACACAAGAACTTAAGAAATACCAGATTCAATTTAGATGGGAGGTTCCAGTTGGTTTGACAGTGTATTATCAAGGAAGAAGATATCGTATTGACACAGTGCTTAAGGCCAAAGATTTTCTTTCTACAGTGCTGAAATTTGAAATAGAAATAATAGAAAAAGAATTCAAGAGACTCAAATGGGTGTGGAAGCTGAGGTGATTCCAGTGATGTTACCATCAGAGGAACAACCACAAGAACAAAGACTGACGAGGGGAGCCCTTAAGCGTAAAGAAAAGGAGCAACAAACTCAAAGTAAAGTTCAGGACTCTGCTACAGAAGCGGTGGGAGGAGCACGGCCGAAGATACGGGAGGACGATCTTCAGTTGATTGCCCAAAGGCTTCAGCAGCCCAGTAATGGCAAATAAAATCTTGACTTGGAATGTCAATGGTTTGAACTCAGCTCAGAAGAGAAGAAAATATTTCATTATTTGAAACAATTTAAAATGATGTTATTTGCTTACAAGAAACGCATATTAAATTATCAGATCAAAAGTACCTAATAAACTCAAAGTTAGGTAAACATTTTGTTGCTTCAGCTTTGGAGAAAAAACATGGCATAGTGGTTTATTTGAGAAAAGATATACCAGCCAAGTTAATAGAGGCAGATATTCATGGAAGATATATTGCTATTGAACTTACAATAGAAACAAAAAGGACTCTCTTGCTTGGTATATATGCACCCAATCAGCAACAAGAAAATTTTTATAGAATGTTATATGATAAGTTGAATCTATGGGATTATAAATCGTGTATTATATTGGGAGATTGGAATGGAGTAATAGATACACGAAAGGACAAGAGAATTTCTTCCAAGAAGATACCTGCACATGCAAAGCTGCCTAAATCCTTTTTTGATATGATAGAAGATTTTGAGTTAAGAGATGTATGGAGACTGGAATTTGGAGGAAAGAGACTATACTTTTTCTCTGATAGGCATCAATCCTTCTCACGTATTGATTTTATTTTAATTTCTAATGATTTGCTTTTTAGGGTGAAGAAAACTAAGATATTTCCAAGATGTTTGTCTGATCATAGTCCTGTTTGGATGGAATTGCAATATGGAAAAGAGGGTAGAAGAACTTGGAGATTAAATGAAAATTTGTTTAGATATCAGGATAATGTAAATCAATGTAAAAAGCAGATGAAAGAATTTTTTGATTATAATTTGAATAATGAAACATCGATAGAAATGGTTTGGGACTGCAGTAAAGCTTTTATGAGAGGTGTATTAATATATCTTAATAATAGACAGAGAAATAAGCAACAAAGACAGCGTAGGTATTTAGAAGAGGAAATTTATAAGAAACAACAATTATTAATACATAACCCACATGATCAAAAACTTAAAGATGCAATAAAGTTACTACAGAATCAATTTAATATGATAATGGCTGATCAGGTGGCAACAAATATACAATATGCCAAACATAATACTTTTGTAATGCAAATAGACCTGGTAGGTGGTTAGCATACACTTTAAGGAAAAGACAAAACAACGTACTATAGAAAAATAGAATATAAAGGCAAAGAGAGATATCAACAGGATAAAATTAAAAAAGCTTTTCTAGAATATTATACAAATTTATATCTTAAAGATAATATATTGAATAGGGATATTGATAATTATTTGAAGGAATATAAGGTTAAAAATTTAACTTTAGAACAAACGGATGAATTGAATCGGCCTATAACCTCCGGAGAGATTATTTTGGTAATTAAACAATTAAAATGGGAAAACTCCTGGTACGGATGGGCTTACAGTTAGTTATTATAGGAATTTACAGGATGAGATGTTAGGTCCACTTAAGGAATTATTTAATCAGATACAACTAGGAGAATTCCCCTCATGGAGAACCTCTTTTATTTCATTGATACCAAAAGAGGAACAGGATTGTTCTAAACCTGGGAATTATAGGCCAATCTCACTTTTAAATAATGATTATAAGATTTTGTTAAAATAATAGCTAATAGATTAATGTTGATTCTGCAGCGAAGAATTCATAATGATCAATCTGGATTTATAAAAGGGAGACAGATGAGGAATAATGTTAGGCAGATTGTTAATTTACTGGAGTACTTAGAAAAGAAAAATTTTATTCCAGCAGCATTTATTTTCTCGATGCAGAGAAAGCTTTTGATCGATTGCATTGGGATTTTTTATTTAAATTAATAGAAAAGATGCAATTTGGAGATGGTTTTTTAAGAATAATTAGGGCAATTTATGGAGAGCAAACAGCACAGATTATAATCAATGGTAGCTTAACAGAACCTTTTAAGATTGCGAAAGGAACAAGACAGGGATGTCCTTTATCACCATTATTGTTTATTTTAACTCTAGAACCATTATTGGATAAAATACGAGAAGTAAAGGAGATAGAGGAATTAGAGTTAGACAGTATGAATATAAGTTAAGAGCTTTTGCAGATGATTTGGTGATTACTTTAACAAACCCTATAAATTCTAGTAAATCTTTGTTGGAAATAATTGATCAATATGGGAATGTCTCAGGGTTTAAGGTAAATCAGAAAAGACAAAAGTGATAATAAAAATATGGCCAGACAACAGAAAGAAAAACTAGAGGAAGTAACAGGATTTGAAATTGTAAAGAAGGTTAAGTACTTAGGGTTTATATTACGTCATCAAATGTGAAATTGTATAAGAATAACTATGAGGTTTTATGGCAAAAGTTCAGAAGGAGTTGATTGTTTGGAAAAATTGCAATTATCTTTGCTGGGAGAATTGCTGCTATTAAAATGAATGTTTTACCTAGATTTTATTCCTCTTTCAGATGATACCAATAATTAAGAAAGATAAGAATCTTGAGGAATGGCAGAAGGAATTAACAAATTTATATGGGAAGGTAAAAAGCTAGGGTTAAAATGAAAATAATTCAAGATTCTCGGAAAGGGAGGTTTAAAATGCCTAATTTTAAATTATATTATGAAGCAGCTGCTCTCTCTGCAATAAGTGATTGGTTTAATTTAACAGAGGACAGAATTTTGAATATAGAAGGTTATGATTTGTTATATGGATGGCATGCATATTTAATTTATGACAAAAAGTGGATAAGGCCTTTAAAAATCATGTGCTAAGAAATGCCCTTCTGCGTGTTTGGAAAAAATACTCTTATAAACTAAATTATAAGGTTCCTATATGGGCATGTCCTAGACATACAGTAGAAAATATAAACATAGAACAGAAGCAGGAAATGATTACATATAAAGATCTTTTGTATACTGAAAGAGGTAATTTGCAGTTAAAATCTCTGCAAGTATTAAGAGAGGAAGGGAAAAATTATACTTGGTTTCAATATGAGCAATTACGTGCTAGATGGAAGGGAGATCAGAAAATTGGTATAGAGCAGAACGAGGGAAATTTGGTAAACCAAATTAGAAATCAGTCTCAGGAGCACATAAAGAGATTGTATAATGTGTTACTTGAAATAGATTCTGAAAGGGACTTGGTAAAGGACTGTATGATAAAGTGGGCACAAAACTTTCAGGAGCCAATATTATTGGAAACGTGGGAAAAAATTTGGGTTAGAAATGTTAAATTCACGCAGGCACAGAATCTGAGGGAAAATTTTTATAAAATGTTTTATAGATGGCATCTAGATCCTAAAAAATTATCGTGTATGTATCCAGAAATGCAAGCAAAATGTTGGAGATGTAATTGTGATGACGCTACATATTTTCACATTTGGTGGACTTGTAAGGACATAAAGGCCTTTTGGATAAAAATTTGGTGGATTTTACAAAATGTTCTGAAAAAGAAGATAAAGTTCCTGCCGCAATTTTTCTTGTTGGGAATTATTACGGATTGTACAGTAATTGAGACTAAATTGATTTTAAATCTAATAACTGCAGCAAGATTACTAATAGGACAATATTGGAAGAAAAAAGAAGTACCAACAATACAAGAATGGATATTGAAAGTTGCCAATTTGGCTGAGATGGCGAAGATATCAGCCTTTTTGAAAGACAATACGCAAGAAAGATACTTAAAGGAATGGAAAAAATGGATTGATTATATTCAACGTAGGTATCAGACTAAGAGTTATCAGACTGTCTTTGAATGATTATGATGTATTATGTTTGATTGCTTTGGGGGGAAGTTAGGAATTGATGATTGTAGGGGTATAATTAAGTTGGGACGAAAATTTTTTAGCATATGTTTGTTTTACTTTTAACTATACCTTGTGCTTGTTCCGGGAAGTCGGGGGGGGGGTTGCGAAGGGAGGGGGGAGGAGGGGGGGAAAGGGGGGAAAAACATTTTGTAAAACTTTTTGAATAAAAAAAAAAAAAAAAAAAAAGAAGAACCCTTGGTGAATATTGGAAGATGGACGTTGTTTTGATATTGATTGATAAAGGTTGGATATTAAAAACTATGTACTTTATTCAAGAACAAACACTAACTCAATTGGAAATTTCTGAGAACTCTAGGAGTGGAATGGTCTGATATATAATGGATTGGAAGAAAAGTATCTTCTTTGTCTCTGGAAGGGGAGTGGAGGTTTTAAGGAGTGATTATGGATTATGATTTGTGCTAGATTTTAATTTTTGTTGTTAGTTTTATACCCTGTATTCGGTTCTCGGAAGTCCCGGGGGGTGGGGGGAGAAAGGGGAAGAAAGGGGGAGGGGGTAGAAAAGGGATTGATAGTTAATGTACAAAGATGATTGAAGATGTATAATTAATGTAAGATCGGGCTGCCCGGATACCACTTCAGAATGATGTGAAAGAAGGAAGTAGAAGAGAGAAGGAGGTAGGAAAGAGAAGAGGAGGAAGAGGAAAGGAAGGAAGAGGGATAGAAGAGGGAGAAGAAAGGAGTAGGGAGGAAGGAGGAGAGGATGTAGATAAGAGAGGGGGAGGATGGTTGTGGAAAGTAGAAGAAGGTAGAGAAGGAGAGTAAAAGGAAGGGGGTGGTGACCGGGCAGATCCGATTAATTGTATATGATGGTACTTTAAATATGTTATTGGATATGTTATTGGATAAGAATGTTAAAATAAAACTTTTTTAAACAAAAAAACAACTGAAGTGATTCACTTCACAATTGTGGAACGAAAGGCCTTAATATGGGGAAAAAATCAGTTAACAAATGTCTCATGTAGCAACAGAAATTTTGGGCTTAATCATTGTCATAAATCAAGGACTACCTGCAGCAAATTTGGTTCTGTACCAGATATAGAACCATGTATGACAACTAGTATATTTGGAGTGACAGTAGTTTTCTTCTTGATGTCTGACTTGGTAAACAACTAGATTTCTGTATTAACATCCTTCTGTTGAATTTCTTATCAATGTTTTATCGGTGAAACAGAATTCCAATGCAGATAGATCTGTAGAACGTGCTTAGGAAGATGGAAGTTGTATAGCATCTCATTGTCCTCATGTAACACCTATTTGCAGATCAGGGAGCCACAATTCAGACAGAGTAGGGTGAACAGGTTAGCACCAGCTCAGCAAATGAATGAGTCAAAGTGATATATTCTTTTTATTTTATTTTTTTTTATTATTTCATTTTTTCACAACAGTATACAAACATCGACATAAAACAACAACATATCATATAAGAAAAATATATATATAAGCAAAAGAGTGCAATAACTATGTTAATTTGATATAATGAAAAGGAACAATAGGACAGGAACGGTAGGCACATTTGTGCTCTTATGCACGCCCCTTATAGTCCTCTTAGGAATGGGGTGGGGTCAAAAGTAGACAGTTTTTGGTTGAAGATTTTGGGATTTTGAGTAGAGACTATGGAGTCAGGTAATGAGTTCCAAGCGTTAACAACTCTGTTACAGAAGTCATATTTTCTGCAATCAAGTTTGAAGCCATTGACATTAAGTTTGAATCTATTGTTTGCTCTTATATTATTGCGATTGAAGCTGAAGTAGTCTTTTATAGGAAGGATATTGCAATAGATGATTCTGTGTGTTATTCTTCCTTAATATATTTGGTCCTTATACTGACTATGTAGTGAGGGAAATTGGATTAGAAGAAGATGAGCATGGTCTTAAAACTGGAAAAAGAAATTTCAATTACTATACTGATAACATTACTCTGATAGCTCAAAATGCAAGTGATCTGGAAGTTCTAATAATGAAAGTCAAGAAATATAATGAAAACATGGGACTAAGATTGAATCTCAAGTCAACATAATAATAAAGACAGCAGATACAGCAGTTCTCACAATTGACGATGAAGATACTGCAGTGGCAGATAGTGTCTTTCTTTTATGAGCATCTGTCAGAAATAAAAGAATCGGTAGACAAGAAATAAACCGCAAACTAACACTTAGAGTAGCAGCCATATATTCAGATGATGTGATGTATAAAACTGTACCTACAAAGATCAGAATTTTGCAATCAGCTCTGAAGAAGCAGGATAGAAAGTTTATTGGTGTTTTCAAACTCTGACGTTGGAGAAGACTCCTGAGGATGCCATGAATAATTAAGAAGCACCCAAATGTACCACAGAACAAATGAATTCGAAGTTCTCATTTGAAGCACAAATAACCAGGGTCAAATTTTCATATTATGAGCACGTTATTTGAAAACCTAGCTTTCTTGAGAAGTCTGTAATGATTTTTTAAACTCCTAGTGACCACATTAATAGATCTTCCCCATGACAATCTATCCTTAACCTGGTCTTTGAAGTCTCCCAATGGTGCACTCATCATCTCTGTAACCGAGTTCATTATGAAGAACAGGGAACCGAAAATGAATGCTTCAAAAAAGGTACTTGTTTTTTACAGTGAAACTGGAGCCAACTAAACTAAGTTATACACAAATGGCTACAAATGACAGCAAATCAATGAATTAGTGCACCTGATAGAATGTCTACTAAAAATGGGATGCAGATATTTTGAATATTCAGAAGAGACTTAATGGCCTCCTAAAACTTCTAGGTGGCTCACTGGTTCTGTATTTATAAACAAATTTAATTTTGTAATAGTATGATACCAAGGTAAAATATATCTGCCTTCTTTTTTTTCCTCATATATACATCTTGAAAAGAGACGGTGATGCAGCTTCCAATGTTATACCAAGCAATAATATAAAATATATAGATGTACTGGCTGGGTCAACAGCTGCTAAAGTTTTTGTCTCTCTGACTTCATAAGTAATTATTAATCCGGATGTGTTTTCTTAACTTTCATGTTTATTTTTAAAACACATATTCATCCAAAAAAAAGTCAGTAAATTCAGTTTCATATAAGCACTTCATCAACTCTATTGCCAGGATATCTGTACCCTAAAGGGTAAACCCTACAATTGAAGTATTAGAAACAGACTGATTGAGTCCAAGGCATGGTGTTCTCCCAGTGGCTTCGGAATGTCAGTTTGGAACACACAACAGTGTATAACATAAATAATTTTTCAGCTTTACTCTATTACACAGGAGTTCTAGGAGGAGTTTTACAGCAGCTAGTGTTAAAAAGCATGCAAAATCAAAAGAAAATAGACTTCATATTTAAGCAAAATCACAAAGCGCAGAAGAGAGAATGTTCTCCAAGAGTTCAAAAGATTCCAGACTTTGTTACACGCATCCATGTAAAACTATTCCCGTTCCTGTCTAAATTCTTTTGTACACAAAACACAACACTGAAATCAATGGAACCATTACACTGCCTGGGATTACCGCTCCTAGAATGCAACATGGAATTTGGAGATATTGCATTAGGTCACATCTATACTACACTTAAGGTCCTTGACTTAAGACCACAATTTAACCCAAAATTTCTGTTGCTAACCAAGACAGTGGTTAAGTGAGTTTTGCCCCATTTTATGATCTTTTTTGCCACAACTGTTAATTCCTGCAGGTATTAAATTAGTAACAATTGTTAAATGAATGTAGCTTCCTGGTTGACTTTGCTTGTCAGATAAGGTGACCAACTTTTTTACAATGAGAAGGAGGACACAAATAAATTGAAGAAAAAAAATATCGTAAATAAAAAAACATTTTATTCATTGCAACAATAATACAGAATGCACTATAATATGATAAATGCATAATAAAAAACATTTGTAACAATAATATTTTATATTGTAATTATGCCTACAAGCCTATTAATTATTATTTAAATGAGTACTTTTCCATTGAATGAATATTTTTTGTCAATGTATCATCTTCTAACAATATATTGGAAATATCTGAACAAGAAATATCCTTCATATTGAAGAGTATCAACATTCAATCTTGATTTCTCACTTTTCCAAAAATCATTACCAATTGAAAAAAACCTTTCAATTGCTGCATTAGTTCCAGGGCAGCACAATGTAAATTGAACAAGAATAAATAAATTTTCACATGGAATATGATCATTTTAGAAATGGCTGAATATTTCCACCCATCTTTTATCAATTTCAACGTGTTTATTTTCCCATTGCATTAATTTTTCAGAATTTAAAAATACATTCAGTCTTCTAATTTCTTCAAAGAGACAATTGTCGTCTATTTTAATGTCTGGCATTTCTTTAGATAAAAACTCAACACAAGATTCAATATCTGTCCAATATATTTGCGATGAAGTCAAAAAACACCATTGAAAACTGTTATTTCCTATGATGTTTGTTTCAGACCATTCTTCGATATATTGAAAACATGTTTGGTAAAAATTCTGCACTTCTTTGATAAACTTTTCCATTATGCCCGGACTTGATTCCTCTAAGTATGACAATTTTCTTTTTATAACTAAAGGAAGAAATTTTTCTTCAAATCGAGTTTTCAAAATAAGACTAACTTCTGATATCCCCATTCAGAAGTAGCCTTGTATTTAGTCATGCATTCAAGGGTAGAAGGGACATATTTATTGATACGATTTTATACCTCCCAACCACTTGGAGGAGTATATGACGCACTGACAGTGTAGCCACTTATGACATCCCACAATTGCCTAGAGAAAGGATGAAAAATATTGAACCTGTATCAATACTTATAATGTCTGTTGGAATAGGCAAATTTGGAGAAAAAAAGATTGAGGCGCTGGAAGAAAATTATATCTTGGCAACTGTGGCAACCAATGCCACAAGAAATATTGTGCAGGTGGAGGAAAAATGATTTCAGCTTAAATTTTAATTTATTCTAGAAGTTAATGTTGCATCATCAGTGAAGAAATTGAAACTGAAAAGTGGATGCATATTTCAGCAGGACAACCATCTAAAACAGGCACCCAAATTTCTCAGAAGAGTTCTACAAGGCAATGTTGGAAAAAGTCCAAAAGCAAAAATAGAAAACATTTGGAAGCTATTACTCGTTTTTGTCAAAAGAGGTATTAAAAAGTACTGCCTAAAAAGGTACCCACGTTTGCATATGTCATATTCAGTGATTTTAATAAGAACCTGTAAATAGTACTGCACATAAATGCTAAGTATGCACTCAAATTTGCAGAAACATTTCATGTTTAGATTGAATTCCTAAACAAACAAAAGTTTACACAAAGAAACCTACAATATGACTGGGAACAACTAATATTTCTCATGGAACTCTTGATACACTAGATTACATCAGAATGGTGTTGGATCATCTTCACAGTAAACTGTTCCCAGAGTCTTTTGTCTATCCATCAAGGATAAGCTGAAATGGAATCAGAATAGAGTGGGAAGGGACCTTGGAGGTCTTCTAGTCCAACCCCCTGCTTAAGAAGGAGACTCTATACCATTTCAATCCAATCTTTTTTTTTAAATCTCCAGTGATGAAGCACCTACAACTTCTGAAGGCAAGCTGTTCCACTGGTTAATTGTTCTCACTGTTAGGAGATTTCTCCTTAGTTCCAGGTTGCTTCTTTCCTTGATTAATTTTCATCCATTGTTTCTTGTTTTGCCTTCTAGTGCTTTGGAAAATAAGTTAACCCTTTTTCTGTGTGCAGCCTTACAACAATACACCAGCACACAATAGATACAAATTTAAAGTGAACCACTCTAAACTCGATTGCAGAAAATATGATTTCAGTAACAGAGTTGTTAATGCCTGGAATGCACTACCAGACTCCGTGGTCTCATCCCAAAATCCCCAAAACTTTAACCTAAGTCTGTCTACTGTTGACCTCACCCCATTCCTAAGAGGTCTGTAAGGGGCGTGCATAAGAGCACCAGCGTGCCTACTGTCCCTGTCCTAATGTTCCCTTTGATTGTATTCACTTTATGTATTCAATTCATGCTTATGCTTATATATAATATGCTTATATATATTATCTAATATGTACTTGATAAAATAAATAAATAAAATAAAATAAATAAAAATGGCTTCTTTGCAAGCTCGTGTCTAAAACTGGGAAAAGTTCTAAACGAAGTTAAAATAGGTATGTTTTTCTATGTGTTCACATGTAAGTTTGCTGTTACAGATCATTACCAAAACTACTTTAATTTTGCCTTACGTATATATGTCTTGTCTATAGTTTTGTGGTTTTAAAAATCAAATTATAATAATATTAAAATCAACTGTTAATTGTACAGTTAATCTAAAACACCTTAGCATCACTATATATTTAAATTCTTTCTTTGTCTCCCCAATATTGTAAAACTCACTGGGATCGGCATGAATGTCTACAAGGAATCTCAAAGCTAACAGAGGGTGAAGTTTATTTTTTGATCATGGCAACCCGAAAAAAATAATTTTACTCACATGGTGGCAGCAGTGAGAAGCATAGGAGGAAAATGGTAATGTGGGCACTTTCATAATTAGTTTATTTCACTCCGTTTCAGAGTACAATGTACAACTTATACAATGACTCCTGACACATCTTGAAATAGTTATTGCATATATTGGCTTAACAGAGACAAACATTTATTTAATTATTTATACTTGCCAGTACTGTGTACTAACTTATTTTTCTTGGTTTAAACTTAGCACACCTAAGGAACTCTATATGTTTTAAGGAGATTTATTGTGGACCAGAAATCATGTTTCTATTTTATTTTATTTCATCTCATAGAATGAAGGTAATGCCCGCAGTTCTTCACAGAGTTGGTAATAAGATTTGAAGCCCTTTGAATTTATTCACATATTCCCTGGATGCCCTTGAAAACCTAAAAGAACTACTTAACAAGTGAAGCAACAGTTTCAATCCCAGATACATTTTTAGCACATGATAAGAATTGTCATTTTCTACAGGATGCCTCTTTTGCTGGAGATAAAATCTGGCTATAAGACAAAGCAGAGGAATCAAATGAAAAGTTCAATGTGAAGCTTAACCTTCCCTGGTGGCGACTTCCAAAAAGGCTGGATCGAGTCCCATAATCTGCAACAAGAATGCAAATCCAAAACTTTTGCAGGGTGAAGGCTTCGGAACACCGGTGTAGCCTATATTAAAGAGCTTTATTATAAAATTTATCTAGAATTAATTTGAGAGATCCGTAAATCGGTTTTAATGGAAAAGAGAGAGACATGGAATCTCTCTCTCTCTCTCCTATAACAATCATTGGGACTTAGCAGTAGAATGACTTGCTTGTCTGGCAAATTACCACTGGCTTACTCTTTTACAGATATGACCGTGTTACTTAAATGCTTCTGAAAGCATTACAATGCATCTTGGAAGCATCTTAGCCCAAGCTTAGCTGATTATTGGGTAATCATCCTGTCTTTCTTCCCCCAGATGTCTATTTTCTCCGGAACAATCATCATCCCTGAGTTATAGGCAATAGAGCTGCTATAATAGCATTCCATCCTCGAATGGGATCTCAGGGTTCCGGGCAGGAGATGAGCTGAAGAGAAATTGTCCTGTATTGTTGGATTCCTGAAATACGAGTATAATTGAGTATTGGAAGAAATCCATTAAAACTGCCTGTAAAAATAATTTTCCTTGAATGATTATCCATGTACTATCATGGCTCACACAGTTGTAAAAAAACATTTAGCACTTTATAATCCAATCTTTGCTCCTAGGCAGAGCTGGGAACGTATTCCACTTACAAAACTTTGAAATGCCTAGAAGGGTTACAACTTTTACAAAGTGTTCCTTGTGGAAATGTCCTGGAAGGTTTCCAGGATGGCATTCCAGATGTTATAGTTTTTGCAGTTATAACCATTCTCTGTATTAAATTTCCAGATACTATATACAAGCTATGCTGGTTTTGATGGGGAGGCAGGCTATTTCACATTAAGTGAAAGACAATGTTACTGAATTATTCCATAGAAGTGCTTTAACATGTAAACTGGGAATATCAACAAAAGAGCGGAGAACCTGAACACAAATCTCTTTCTCTGGTTGATAGCCATTCAAATGGAAGGGAGGATAACTACATTGGTTTGGCTATCATGGATATCATTCAAAGGCTATGTGAATTTTTTAAGCCAATGGAGCATAAGTAGCTTGGGAAATCTATATTGGGAATGGATGGATCCATATCTTGCCAATCATGTTAGTTACATATGTATTCACTGATAAATCTGCTGAATGATGATTCTTCTTCAATTTACAAATTATTTTATACAAATTCATACAAAAATACATTTTTGAGCTGAGAACTGCTTTGTAAATTTTGGGGAAAAAAACCAAAAACCTCCTAAACAAAACTCACATTTCCCTTGTGTTAATTCAGAAAATGTCTAAAAATGTGAGCAAAGGAAAACCTTGAACATTCCTGCCTCTACCTAAACATAGGCTCATGAGAACTCACATGGGCAGAAGGATCTTTTAGTCACTCTGCAACATGTATAGTTTTGGCCAATTTTTACTCAGAAATACAAAAATTGCATTTTAAAGATGTGTAGTGCTGCAACTTAATTTGTATGTTAGAATCCAGTTCCCTTATTTGCTGCTTCTGTTTTATTGTTAAATGCTTCTGTTTTCTTCATTGAAATAGTTCAGCCAATCAGGCAGAGTTGGAAGGAACCTTGGGGTTCTTCTATTCCAGCCCCCTGCTAAAGCAGAAGACCCTATATCAGGATTCTCCAACCTTGGTCCCTTTAAGACTTATGGACTTCAACTCCCAGAGTTGAACTCTGGGAGTTGAAGTCCACAAGTCTTAAAGGGACCAAGGTTGGAGACCCCTGCCCTATATTATTTCAGACAAATGGCTCTCCGATCTCTTCTTAAAATATCTTCAGTGATGAAGCACCTGCATACTTCTTGAGGCAAGCCATTCCACTGGTTAATTGTATAATAAATACAATAAATACATAATAAATGCAACATCACTGAGCCAATCAAGTTCGGACTATTGATGTCATCAATGAATATAAGGAAAAAATACATTGCCTTCACTTTGAAGTTGTAGTGCTGCTCTAGTTGTGTCACAAGGGACATTAAATTGCACATTCTGATTTGTACTCTTGTCAGTACTCCCTGTTCTGAAGTGAATTGCTGGGTTACATTGGGTTCACAGCAGCTGCACAACAGCACATCTGTTGCATAATAGCACTTCAAGATAAACATGTGAATGTAAATGTCATTTAGTGGAGAGTGAGAGAGCACCTGGAGAGTGAGATGAGCAGTATCTAAATTTGATTAAATAAATAAACATTTAAGCAGCTCCTCTCACTTTTAAGCACAATGCTCTGTTAATCTCTCTAATACTCCAATAATTAAATGATGGAGGGGTGAATTAAAAAGAATTTGCTAAAATTAAAACCCAGGGTTTGGCTCAATTCTCACTCCATGCACAAAACATGGCATAGGACCGGGATATCTTCGGAACCGCCTTATGTTACCACATGCCTCCCACCGGCCGGTACGCTCTCATAGAGAGGGCCTCCTCAGGGTGCCGTCAGCCAAACAGTGCAGGCTGGCGACCCCCAGGGGGAGAGCCTTCTCTGTGGGGGCACCTACCCTCTGGAATGAGCTTCCCCCAGGACTTCGACAGCTTCCTGACCTCCGGACCTTTCGCCGCGAGCTTAAAACATATCTATTCTTTCGAGCAGGACTGGCTTAATAGGGTTTTAAATATGGATTTTATTGGGGTTTATTTTATATTTTGTATTGTATTTTAAATTTAGGCTATTGGAATAAGTTTTTTAAATATTGTTTTTATTGAAATGTATCGTTTTTATTTTATCTGTCTGTTCACCGCCTGAGTCCTTCGGAGAAGGCGGTATACAAATTAAATTATTATTATTATTATTATTATTATTATTATTATTATTATTATTATTATTATTATTATTATTATTATTATTATTATTATTAAAAGGTACTATCTTAGTGCACACTGATTATCCAGCTATGTGGCCTTTGCAGTAATTTTAATTTACTGAGACAAGAAATAATCAAGATGGACGTGTGCCCTAACAGAGAAGTTGGGGAAAGGCCTGACTTTCCTCTTTAGAGGCCTGTACCTGCTCTCCTATTCCTGTTCAAGCATAGAACAAGCTCCCATTATGTGTTATTTCTCTCTTATATTGTGTAGAAATAATAACAGTAACAGAGTTGGAAGGGACCTTGGAGGTCATCTAGTCCAACCCCCTGCTCACACAGGTGATCTATACTACGGATTGGAACCACCAAACTGCTGACCTCTCTGATCGACAAGCTCAGCGTCTTAGCCACTGAGCCACCTTGTACCTCTGTGTGGTTATTTCTCTCATATTCTGTGTTATTTTTGTCTTATACTGGTTAATCACTGTAAAGAAAAACAGGAGAAAGAGAATATACACCATCTTTTTTTTTCAAAAGAAACTTGTTGAGAATTATAATCCTATTACTGAGCAGAAAGGTGGGAGATAATTTGAATAAATTTGAATGAATAAGAATCTTTTCTGGACCCTTAGGTACCCTGTAATTTCCCCCCCTCAGTGATATGAAAAAGCTGCTTTATTGCAGTTCATATTAAATAAAACCTTGTTTTCTAGATTTCGGGAGCAACCATGCTTTTTTCTCTGGCTTTGAATTTGACATCAATAATTTGCTCTTTATGGGTCAAACAGCTATCTAAAGACACCACTGGAAATACTTTTGGCTCTAAATTAGTTTAAGATTGGGATTGAATTAATAGCACTTGCAAAAGTTCAAAATAGATTTTTTTTTTATTTTACAAAAACCCATGACAAATCAAAGGGTTTATCCACACAGCAGTATTAATGTGCTTTCCTCTCATTCTAGTATAGCCTACCTTACTATACGGCATGACAGTGAGGTTAGTCAGTGGTGCTGCCCTCATAGAATAAAACATCAATTATGGGTTCCTTGCTGGGGGGTTTTTCTTTCCACCCTGGATCATCACTAAAAGCTGTTTTCAATGGGTAGAGATGGCAGTCTTCCCAGCCTTTTGTGATTAACTCCTTCTCATAGGTCCACTTTATTGAGAACTTATTTTAATTTAGAAGTTAGGTGAGGGAGGAGACTGTCCAATGGGCTTGTTGAATTGGGTTACCAGGAGCAACAGTTCTGGTTCCCAAAGAAGAGGTTGTCAAAGAGCCAGGAAAAATCCTGATTAATGAGCTCCATAAAGCTCTTTTAAGAGCCATTCCAAGGTGATTGGAAAAGCTGGTGGCATTTTTTGATCAGATCATTTGCAGAGTTCCATCGACAGCCGCTGACTGCATTCCACTCCAAAATTCAATGGTAGGTTAAATTAATATGAATAGAATAGAGCAGAATAGAATTTTATTGGCCAAGTGTGATTGGACACACAAGGAATTTGTCTTGGTGCATATGCTCTCAGTGTACATAAAAGAAAAGATACGTTCATCAAGGTACAACATTTACAACACAAATGTTTACAACACAAATACATATGACTTGTATTTGCAGAAACACTGAAAATCTTTTGAAGTTCTGTCTCAAATTACAACTACATGGCAGTAAGGAGAAAGTACTGTTTCTTCTAGTTGGCTCCCAGGTGCAATGCAAGGTGCTAGCTACCACATAAAGCTCTTCATAGACTAAACCCTGGTTATTTGAGGGGCCATTTAAGTCCGATAGTTGCTGATTGGCTGATTAAATCTGGAAATGAGGGCATTTAAAGTTCCCTCAATTAAACAATGCCTAATGGCAAATTCCCAGAGGCATGTATTTATTTATAAATAAATAAATAATTTCTATGCCACCATCTCAACAATAAGGCAGCTTACCAACAGAAACAGCAAATAGCAAAATGATTAAAAACAATTAAAATTAAGAAAAGCTATCTAAGGCATGCCTTCTCTATTGTAGCAATAACCATGCTCTCAAGATTTATATTATTCCCATCATGACAGAGTTCTGGATGGCATTAAAAACTTGGCTATTTTTTCCAGGCCTTCGAGTAAAATGGTTGATGAGTCCCAATAACATTTTGTGCTGTTCTATTTTTTCCCCCCACCTCTCTCTGGACATCTGTCATCTGTCTTTCTATTTTATCGGTCTGGCTTTTTAAAATAAAAATCACCCAGAGTCAGTTGGAGTCAGGCGTTCTTTAAATCTAGGTGAAGCAATAAATAGCATGGTTGATTCCGCATGCAAAGTGGAAGAGATGCAGAACTGGCAGACTTCTATCTGCTACTGGCAGACTTCCTATCACCAAAAATAAAAGGCCAAAACTGTCCAAATAAGCAAAATGAAGCAAAAAAATAAAAAAGGCAGCACAAAAAAAAAATCCAATTTCAGTAGCTATCTAGATTTCGATAGCACTAGCTCTTTTCATTTCCCTGGATCACCAAAACAGAAAATGCCTGGGAGGGAAGAGTGAAGAAGTTCTTGCATGTAATTTGCCCGTTCTTGAAGCACTTTCTCCAAACCATGCCTATCTCGGGTACACAATTGCTAATGAAATGCACACAAGATGATAAACAACTTCCTTTTCCTGCTGAAGTCCAGCTGCAACTAGGCCTTGTCTCCTTGAAGCGGTAAATCAAGCCTTTGTACTCCAGGAGGATTCAATCAGCTGCAGGTGTGGGCCCGGCAGAGGCTGCCTGGGATTAGGTAGCAGCATTTGACAAGGGAGACCCCAAACAGCACCGGCAATCTACACACCACATGCAGACAGGCTTTGGAGAAAGCAAAGGAAAAACACTGATGAAATGTGGCACCGGACCATGGAATGCAACTTCAGGCTTCCACATCTGCAGGGAAAGGGAGCAAAGAATGGCCCTAATTTTACAACAGTGATGTCACGTATGCGTATGGGGAAAGTATGACACTGAAAATGGCTGCAGCTGCTGAGCCTCCATTTTAACCACTTCAGATGCATCTCTCTAGCCAAGCCGTGTCAGGAATGACGTCTTATCATCCACACAGTGGACTTGGAAAAGCAATTCACAAGAACACAATGCGGCAGTGGCAAAATCCCCTCAGGTTTGACTGCACAATCCTTTCTTCAGACTGCAAATGTGTAGAGGGAACATTTGGAATTTTTGTCCCGAAAAATCCACACTACAGCTCCATCAAGTATTGTCATGTTATTTTTTGTTGGACGAACTCTTCATACTCTCCTGTTTTTAAAAACAATGATTTGTACACACGAAGAAGCATTCCATGTAGGTCTGGTATTCATATTAAAAGATAGTGTATAGGTTTTTAAAAAACCATATATATTTATTTTTTTTTAAAAAAGAATCTGTTTTGCATTAGGTTATTTTGATAAGTGAAGTTAAGCATTACTTTTGACCATATATGATTTAGCTATTATGTCATTAATTCATGTACGATTCATGTACAACCTATCTGAATAATGATTGTGGTTTTCTGCTTTACAAATTCACCTACTTCACCAGAAACCAAGAGAGTCAAATTTCTCACAGCATCTGGTTTCCATTTTAGGTAATTGCTATTTTCAGGAGTTATAATCATGTGTTATTGTAAGGACCACAGTGTCAATCACTCCACTAATGGGGAAAATTCAATGCCTAAATAATACCTAAGAGAACAAGAAACTGACTTAAACAGGTGCATTTAGACACTTTGGTTTAAGGGTAATACTAGTCTATCAATTTAAACAAATCATTTTAAGGGGAATTTTTATGATTTCCATACCATTTGAAAATGCAATGTTTAATAAAAGGGTATTAATCTGCAGGATTAGTTTATTTTGGTTTTATTAGTTTATACGTTGCATCAAGCAGGATCAGAAGAAAGCTTTTGGAACAATCTAAATCACAAAGGATCCTCTCTAGCTGACGTTCCAGAAATGGAACCATATCAAAAATTATGAATTTGGATTATGAAGTGTAACTGCTGCTTCTGCTCCATGTCAGTTTGCTTGAGCAGATTTAGGTCATATATGGACCACATCCTATGCCTTTAACGTGTTCGTGTCCAGCACTGAGGGCAGTTTGACTCTAAGCCGGTTTAAGAAAAACCTTTTTTTCCTGACTAAGCCTTACTACCGGTTATGTTGCAATAGGTTTTTCTTATATGTAGTCCTCGTTTAGTGAGCACAATTTGGACCACAACTTGGTTGTTAAGTGATTTAGTTGCCAAGTGAAACTGGCCGTTGTTATGATTTTATTTCAGTTTTCCTTTGCTTTACAGATCTGTAGAGGTCGTAAATTCGAGGATTTGTGGCAAAGTTACTTTTTCATCACCTTTGTAAATGTGGACAATCACTATTCCAGGCAGTCGCTAAATGAGAATTACTTGTTTTAGCATAATGGTTGTAGCATTTGCGTTATATAAAGAATATCCCTGGTTTGAAAGTTGGTGGGTTTTAAATTATTTTTCTTTCCTATAGCTACTTATTTTTCCACTCGGCTTTTCATTTTTTTAACAAGTTCATCAGTGTACTATTTTTTTTTTCTAGCCAGTTGCCTGGAAAAATTATGAAATGGTGCACCAACAGATTTGTTTTTAAAAAAACAACAACCCAAGACCCCGTGAAAAAGTAGGTAGAGCAGGCAAAGAAAAATAGCTATTAAAAAATAAAAACTAATGGCTCTGGGGACATTCTGCACGTAACATAAACAGCACAACCATTAGGCTAGTAAGAGAGACCTACTATTTTTATTTTTTAGTTTATTTGTTCAAAGTATGTGTCTGCCCGAGTCATAAAGGCAACTTTGGGTAGCTGACATCAGGATTAAAAACAACACAGAAAAATATCAGAGCAAGAATCTAAAAAGCACATAACATCTAAGAGCAGTCACATATTGGTTAAACAAGCCCTGTAAAGACAGGCTCACTTAAAGCCTGGCTCACTGCCCAGGCTAAAAGCTAGCTCTTGGGTGCCTTGTGAAAGGCCAGTGGAGGTGGGGCCATCAAGATTTCAGAGGTGCATTGTTCCACAGCAAAGGTATCATGTGTCCTAAATCCCATCAGATGACATGGTTAAATAGAAGGGACCAGAAGCCTGCTCACCTGATTGAATCTTATGGACCCAAATCTGCAAATAACTTGGCCTGTGCCATGAAGGGTTTGGTAGATGATAACCAACACCTTGAATTGCACTTGGAAGACTACTGAGAGCCAGGGCAGTTCATGTCACATGGGGGTTATATGGCCAGGGGTGAAATCCAGCAGGTTCTGACAAGTTCTGGAGAACCGGTAGCAGAAATTTTGAGTAGTTTGGAGAACTGGTAGCAGAAATTTTGAATAGTTTGGAGAACTGGTAGCGGAATATTTTACAAGAAGAAATATATTATTTTACAAGAAGAAATAAAATATTTCTTGTAAAATAAATATTTTACAAGAAATATTTTACAAGAAGTGTTCTCCGCTCCTCTGTAAACAACAAAATACCTTATACCTCCAGACTTGAATTCCTGGGATTAGAAAACTTAGAACTCCTCCGACTCCAACATGACCTGTGTTTAACACACAGAATCATCTATTGCAATGTCCTTCCTGTTAAAGACTACTTCAGCTTCAATCGCAATAATACAAGAGCAAACAATAGATTCAAACTTAATGTCAACTGCTTCAATCTTGATTGCAGAAAATATGACTTTTGTAACAGAGTTGTTAACGCTTGGAACACACTACCTGACTCTGTGGTCTCTTCTCAAACTCCCAAAAGCTTTAACCAAAAACTGTCTACCATTGACCTCACCCCATTATAGAGGACTATATGGGGCATGCATAAGTGCACAAAAGTGCCTACCGTTCCTGTCCTATTGTTTTCTTTCATTATATGTGCTTGTATATAATGTTGTGACAAAAATAAATAAATAAAAAAAAGTTTTTTGAGTAGTTCGGAGAACCGGCAAATACCACCTCTGGCTGGCCCCAGAGTGGGATGGGAATGGGGATTTTGCAATATCCTTCCCCTGCCATGCCCACCAAGCCATACCACACCCACTAAGCTACACCCACAGAACCACCACTGTATATGACTATATCTTTTTGCCCATCTGTGCTGCTCCTTATGAGTGATCTAAAAGAGTAGCCTTATGAAAGTAGATTGCATTAATCCAAATGTGAGGTGACCATTGTGTGAATGATCACGAGTAGCATCTAAGAAGGGGCACAATTGATGCACAAGATGGATCTGTGCAAAAGCCCTCCTAGTCACAGCTATCACCTCTTCTTCTGGCAACGGTCAAAAAGGTCCATGGGGACCTTCAGCTGTGTGCCAGTTCTATCTGAGGGAACATTACCCCCTCCAGAACAAGTGATGGAAAGTGCCCAGATATAGGGTATGGGGAGTGGCATTAAACCCCACAGCTTCTTGGAAGAGTTAAGGTTAAGCCTGTTTCCCCCCCAAATAGGCCTTCAATAGCTTCTTGACGAGCCTTAGTCAACCTTTTTAGATCTGTTGGAACCCTTGAAATAAATAACAGGTTTCAGGGAACCCTGCAACAAAAACTATTATATCTGTAGTTTACAATATGTTCCAAGGAGTCCTCAGGTTACAATGGCAATTTACGACTGGGACGGCAATTGGGACTGGGAATTTCCATTGCTAAACTATGCGGTCATACAATGTCATGTGACAGCATCACTTAACCGGAGCAATTCCATCAATCCCATTACATAACCCTAATACCTTGTAGGTCATTAAGTGAGAAGAAGTGGGAGTCTTAGGAAAGCAGAGTACGTTGGTGCCATGGGCAGGTACTACAGAGTACAGCAAGTGCATGGGAGGCAGGAGAGGGTGTTGCAGGCAGGCAATTTGGAGTGTGGATTGCCAAAAAAAAAAAAAAGTCACAGGAGCAACTTCCAACTTCCTGCTCATTTTCCCATTGACCCAGCTGACCTTCACCATCTTCATCTTCCTTTTGCTGCTGATGTATGGCAGGCTGAGGCAGCTGCTGGACCATTGTGAGATCTTTGGGAATTCATGAAAGCCTTTACGCATCCACTGGGAGTCACTGAGGCCTCACAAGGCTGTGTGAAGTCCTCGAGAGACCTTGCAAAGGGCCAGAAGATGCCTCAGCCTGGCGCACCACAGTGATGGGAGTAAGAAGAAGATGGTCAGCTGGAGGAGACAAAGATGGGCACTGGGAATGGAGTGCAGAGCTGGCAAAAGGGCAGAGATGGTGGGGGTGGTAGGAGGATGGGAGAAGTTGAAGTAGCGGCAATGTGGCAGGAGAGGAGAAGCATGAGGTCCTCACCTAATGACTGCGCCAGGATTACTGGAATTGCCTTCATTATGTGATATAGTCACATTTGCGTAACAACCACTTCTCTTTGCTATGGAAATTCTGGTCCCAATTAGAGTTGTTAAGTGAGGACTATCTGTATGCTTCAGAAAAATTTGGGAGGTTCCCTTCTGAAATGTTTCTCATACTCGCTCTTTCTGTGGACTGAGATATCTTTTACATGTCAGTTGTTTAGTATGCAGCTCTCTCTCCTATCCCGCAAAGTCATTCCCACATAATATTACAGTCCATGTTAATATTCAATGGTGGGTTGCCCCCAGTTTAGAGTAGTAAAACCAGCGGGAGGCTCCTCCCACTGACCCAAACATCATCAAAAGTGATATGCGGAGAAGCATCACACACAGAGGCACAATGCGAAATGGTAGTAAAGGCTGGTAGTATTATCTCATCCTGCCCCTCCCCAAAAATGGTTGATGGGCCATACTGGCAAGCCTAGCCTAACAATGTAGACAAGTCTTTGGAAATAATAGTTTGTTTAAGGACATCTGATAAATGGAGAGTATCTAGGCTCTGAATGTAGGTTTGTTGGTTTCAACTATACTGAAAGTGACCCAGGGCATTGCCTCTCCCAATTTGCCACTGTTAACTGGCTGTGGGGCAACTCGCCATAGCCAATTTGCCTCAGGACAACTCACGAGTTATACTGTAGATGAGCCCTACAGTAGTAGACTGGATAATACCATATTGGACTGCAAACAAACACAACAGGAAAAGATATGCTGTTTTTCCCCCTGACGTTCTGGTTGTACACTGCAAACGGTTTTAAGTGAAACATAACTGAAAAAAGAGTATTCCTGTGGAATGAATATACCGTATTTTTCAGAGTATAAGATGCACTCTTTTCCCACCTAAAAGGGGATGAAAATTTGGCTGCATCTTATACATCAAATGTAGCCCCCACCCCTTACTGGCCCCACCCTTTGGCCTCTGCCTCCCAGCAATTTACTTCCTTGCAGCAAGCAGCAAGAAGAAACAGCCCATTTTAGCTTCAGCACAGCCTAATTAGCACCCCCACTCTCAGCTATTTCAGGCAGCAGGGATTACCATTGCCTATTGCTGCACAGGCCTCTGCTGCTTGCTGCAAGGAGGTAAATTGCTGAGAGCAGATTTTTTTTTCTTGTGCTAATTCAGCTATGATGAAAATGAAAATGAAAGTAAAGCAGGCTGTTTGCTGTTTGCTGCAACGAGGCAAAATTGCTGGGAGGCAGAGGCAGATTTCTTTTTTTTGTTGTTGTTGTTTTCCTCACCAAAAAAAGTAGGTGCGTCTTATACTCAGAAAAACACGGTATGTAATATATATTTGTATCAAAGTAAATTCCAACCCAAGTGAGCTAAGATGGGTGTGGGGAATTTGTCTCCCCCACCCCCAGCTTCTTGGACTACAAATGGGTTGATTCCTAAGCCTTAGTCAACATGTCCAGGACCAGAATAGTTGTCGTGTCCCCTTCCCCCTCCGACAACCGGGTCTAGGAAGTCCGTATCAAGCGTGGCCATGAAGCCTCTACAGCTTTGCCAAATTCCTTTCAGAGTTCTCAGAGCAGGCAGGAATCCAAGTTGTGACTTCAGCAAACTAGATGAGACCTTGCTTGACTCAAGGAATGCCAAAAGCAGGTCCTTTATATAGGCTGTGGGGTGTGGCTCCATGACTCAGCATTTATCCAGGCCTGCCCCTCCCTTCCTTCTGCTGACATTGCCTCTCAGATCTCTGGAAGCAAGGATCCTCCCACTTTGAATTCTCTTCAGCTGGATCTGCTGTCGGTAATTCCAGCACGTGGCTGGCTCCCTGCTTACACACTGTAGGAGTGAGGTTTGTTTGTTCATTCCTGACATCCTGTCCAGGCATGGGGCCAGAGCCGGGGGCTGGAGGCATGACAGGCTGTTCATCTTCATTATCAGACTCAGAGTCTTGATAGCAGACCCCGGACGAGACGGGAGGGGCCCGGCTGAGGAGAGGAGGGAGGACGAGGCACAACAATAGTACAGCTTGGTTAGACTAACTCATTGCAGCCAATTTGCCATGGCCAACTCACTACGGGACAACTCACTGCAGGACAAGTCAACAATTCAATTTAAGTATTTTAAATAATTTTAAAAATATTTTAATTTTTGCCATTCACATTTCATTCTGTCCCTCCTTTTGCATCCTTTCTTTAATGGCTCTGTTCCACCATTTCTTGAACATTAGTATAACTCGTGAGTTGTCCTGAGGCAAGTTGGCTATGGCGAGTTGCCCCACAGCCAGTTAACTCTGGCAAGTTGGCAGTGGCAAATTGGGAGAGGCAAGTTGGCTTCACAGAGTTGGCCACACAGAGTTGTCCTAGACCTCTCTAGGATACTGGAGTTTGGAGTACAACAATATAAAGAGGGACACAGAATCTCCACACCTGTGCTTGTTTCATAGAGGAAGGAAACATTTTCTATGTGCGGTTATGAATTCTGCTGAATATCACTTTTTCTGCACTATACAGCTGCACTGCGCATGTGGGAGTAGAAGGCTTCCCTTAGCGATAATAGTATATACTACAAAATTAACACTGCATTAGAACTTTAAGGAGACGAATTGGCCAAACTGCATTTCCAGACATTTTTGTCTCAAGAGAACATACTTTTTCCATAAAATGTATGATTATTCCTGCCTATCCCACAGGCAGGCACATAACTAGCACCTGCCTACAGCCTAGCAAAAGTTTTACTATTTAATTTTGCTGGTAACATAAAGTGCCTCTCTGCTTTGAGAGGAACAAAATACGGAATTTCTAACTATTTATTTGACCCAAGTTATTATATTAGGCACACGATACACTTCTTACATTGTTTCTGAAATTGTAAAGAAAAATTTATCACTGACTATATCCAGCCAGAGAAAGCACCTCTTTGGCCCATCATTAGGAACAGAAAACATGGACAGTTTTCAACAGAGCTGAGCAAAGGTACCAAAGAAGCAGGACCAAGAAGTACTTGAACCAGACCTTCATTATACCACCAGACTCTTCAAGGGTGGCTTACATAGTTCGACATGACTGATGTCATGTATTATGACAGCCTTCCTGTGCCTGACAGCCTCCAGATATGTTAGGGTTGCAGGTCCCAGAATTCCCAGCCAGATGTGTCATGCAGGCCACCAGGATAGAAAACGTTGGCTGGTTTGTAGATCAGTCAGAGGTTGATCCTAAGCAGGCATCTCTTATAAAGGACTCAAGGGTTCTCAGCCTGAGGACAGGGAGAGAGAAAAAATGTCTTACTATCCATTTCCTCTATCCTATAAAGTTTTAGAAGAATCATGCTACTCCTGTCATGTCCACATAGTTCTAGAAAACTGTTCTTCACGGGGAAAGCATAAAGGGAAAGATAAAGATCTCCCCTGTTTAGTTGTCTCCGACTCTAGAGGACAGTTCTCATCTCTGTTTTTTAGCTGAGGGAGCCAGCATTGTCCAAAGAAGCTTCTGTCATCATGTGGACAGCACGGCTATACCCTAAAGTGCATGAAATGCTGTTACCTTCCCACTGAAGTGGTACCTATTTATCTACTTGCATTTGCAAGATTTCATACTTCTAGGTAGTCAGGAGCTGGGGTAGATAATGAGAACTCACCCTGTCATGCAGCACCTGGGTCTCAAACCCAGGCTGTCAGCTTTCCAGATACCAAGCTCAGCTACTTTAACCGCTGAGCCATTGTGCCCTTTAGGGAAAGCATATTAACTACCTATTTTTGTATTCCTTCCAGTTCTATAAACCACCCCTTTTGAATTTTGAAAGGATATGTCCACATGACATTGCCTTTGTCTCATTTCCAGTCTACCACAAAGTCATCTCAATGTCATCCTTAGCTACAGTACTTTGGTTGAAAGTAGTGTTTCCCCTCTTTTCCCAACCAACACGAGTCTTGCTGTGGATACAGTCTATGACACCTCATTTAAGATCGTGGAGATGCCATGCTCAAGGATTGGAATCTACTCATCTATTGGCTACATTTGGCTTCTTGTGGACATACACCCTGACTTCTGGCCACTAGGCCCTTTTGGCTTGGGCTGCAAAAGGAACTGGAAAGCACAATAGGTATTACATCAGCTATTTATATCCACAGGTTTAGGTTCTTTTGACAGAGGTTAGATCTGTTTTTACAATACGATTCTGATATTTATTTATTTATTTATTTATTTATTTATTGCATTTGTATACCGCCCTTCTCCTGAAGGACTCAGGGCGGTTAACAGCCAATTTAAAAGATACAATAAATATACAATAAAAACAAAACTAAAATTTATATAAATAGTGGCCAAAATTAAAAACTAAGTAATATAAAAACTAAAACCCCATTTAAAATTACTTAATCAGGCTAGCCCAGCTCGACGGAATAAAAGAGTCTTCAGTTCACGGTGGAAAGTCCGAAGGTCGGGGAGTTGGCGAAGCCCCGGAGGCAGCTCGTTCCAGAGGGCAGGAGCCCCCACAGAGAAGGCCCTACCCTTGGGGGTCACCAGATGTCATTGTTTCACCGACGGTACCCCAAGGAGGCCCTCCCTGTGGGAGCGCACAGGTCGGTGGGAGGCTGTTTGTGGCAGTAGGCTGTCCCGTAAATAGCCTGGTCCTAAGCCATGGAGTGCATGGAGATATAACTTGCTTAAGAGTAGTAATTGGAACTGGTAACTCCATTGCTAAGCTAGTTAGTTATAAAGTGCAATGTCATGTGATCTCACTAACGTATGACAGCAGTTGTAGCAGTCCCAGTTACCATCGTTAGGCGAATTGCATGTATTCTCAATCTCCCATTGCAATTTCCTGCTGGTTCTTGACTTTGCTTGTTGGAAGTCAGCCGGGAAGGTTGCAAATGGTGATCATGTGACTGTGGGACGCTGCAACCATTGTAAGCGGGTTGCTGAGCACCTGAATTGTAGTTACATGACTGCAGGGATGATGGAACAATTGCAACTATAAGGGCCTTCACTGAACAATCACTGAACAATGGCTGTGCAACAAGAACTACCTGCATGATCAAAAGAGTGCTAGACTTGTATTTTAAAAGATAGGACTAGCATTGTCCCACAGACAAGTACTGGTTCTGAATCACACATGGCACTGGTTTATATCGAGAAGGACAGCCATGTTCTGCCAGCTGGATTTGTCAGCAATGAGTGCATGTATTACAGGTAATCCTCAAATTATGACCACAATGCAGCATAGAATTTTGATTGTAAGTCATCGTGAGTTCAAGTCAAGGCACCATGTGACCAGACTTGATTTTACAACCATTTTTACAATTGTAAAGCAAGTTACCCTGGTCATTAAACAAATCATGAGATCATTAAGCAAACCACATGGTTGTTAAGCAAATCCAGCATATCCAATGGGTGGGTTGTTGTTGTTGTTGTTGTTGTGATTTGCAAAAGGTTGCAAATCACAATCACATGACTTCAGGATACTGCAACCATTCGAAGATGTGAACCAGTTGTCAAACGCCAAAATGCAACCATGTTACCATGAAATGTATGTGTGCAGTAGTTGTACCTTCAAGGATCAATTGTAAGTGGCCTTTTAGAAATCTGTTGTGACTCGGAACAGTTGTTAAGCGACCGACTGTCAACCAAGGACTACTTGTAGGTTTTTGGACAAAGGGTTTCATTTTTTTTGTAATTTGAGCAGAGGTGGGCTTCAGCAGGTTATGAGCAGTTCTGGAGAACCGGGAGCGGAAATTTTGAGTAGTTCGGAGAACCGGTAGTAAAAATTCTGACTGGCCCTGCCTCCATCTATTCTCTGCCTCCCAAGTCCCAGCTGATCAGGAGGAAATGGGGATTTTGCAGTAACCTTCCCCTGGATTGGGGAGGGAATGGAGATTTTACAGTATCCTTCCCCTGGATCTGGGTGGGAATGGAGATTTTACAGTATGCTTCCCTTGCCATGCCCATCAAGCCATGCCATGCCCACCAAGCCCGGTAGTAAAAAAAATTGAAACCCACCACTGAACTTGAGGTATGGGAGGAGTCACTGCCATTTTGCCTGCTCTATGACTACTTCCAGGTGCTGCTGGATACAGCTATTCAACGCCAGCACATCAGTGGTTCTATCCAGTATCTCTTCTCTATGCCTATCATAGCCAGCTTTGGAGTTTGGCTTAGTGATCTTTCAGAAAAGCAATAGATCTATCTTTAGAAATAGCGCAAGTGACAGGACACAGAGCATTCCCTCACTCCCCTCAGCAACCAGTTATTCTGGCAGTTTGAAAAGTAGATAAACCTTGTGATGCAGGCATTTTCTTCAACCCTGCCCTATCACAGATTAAGGAAGATGACTGGTGGCTGTTTTTCCCACAGGCAGGTGATGCCGGATAGGAGAGGAAAGGAAAGGAAAGGAAGCCAGGGAATCCATCCAAAACACGCTGGGCATTAAAGTGGTAAAACAGCATCATTCACTACCTTGTTACTAAAACAGACTAAGGCTTGTCTGTCAGGGCAGAGGAATTTATGCCAGTATATTTTCCTGCCAACTCAAGGACTGGAGGACTGTATGTTAATGCAGCCGTCTGGAAGAGCCTTAGATTCACCTCTTCCTCCAATGCTGAGCTTGAGTCATTCCTATGATACTAGCTAATTTCTGTTTCCCTACTAACTCTGCCTTAGTTTTAATTCTTTTTTTTTGTTGTTGTTGTTGTTTTGTGAAGCTAACAAGATTTAGATTTTTCCTACCTGCACCGGCCCTGGGTTGCTGTCTTTTGAAACTGACAATGATCTGAGGTGATTCTGAAATAAATGAAAACAAAAGCATTCTATTGCTTTAGAATACAGTAAGTAATAACATTAATGTAAGGTTAATGTGGAGCCATACAACTATCACAGAAAGGAAAACAATGAGAAAGGAAGAAGTCTTATTGTAGGCATCTAATTCCTTAGATCTTCAAGTAGATTTCGACAGGCAATATTCCCAGACCTGACTTTTTTCTCACCAACTGTCCTGAATCTGAAAAGCAACTTCTGAAAATGGTAACATTGAAACATTGTGCATTGAATAATATGAGATGGAGAGAAGAGGAATCATGAAGGGAATTTCCTTCCTTGACATTGAAAGAATTTTTTATTTAACAGTCAGTTCCAATACATTAAATGGGGCTTAGTTCTGAAATATGTACAGGATTGGCAATAAAGGACATTGACAATATATGCAGCTCAGAGTTGAACTGAAGTGTTCAACTGAAGTGTTTTGGAGCTTGGTAGTTTTCTTGCAGACATCTCATTACCAAACCAGGTAACATCATCACTGCTAGTACTGATGAGGTTATCTATTTTGGGAAATGAAACATCTGCAAGAAAACAACCAAGCTGTGAAAGCACCAAGGACTTCTTATATAGGATTGTTTCCACCAGCCAATGCATGAGTATCAGAGCTATCAGCAAATTTTAAGGGTGGTGGGCAGAAAACAAACTGAACAGGGAACAATGAAAATAAGCCAATGGTTCCAGGGGAGAAAGAAACCCAGAAATGGCTGACAGGACAAGGCAGGTGTTTCAATTAATGGAGACCAGCCCTGCTCAGCAGCTCCTGAGAAATTTGCAGTGATACTTCCTGAGCTAACTGACTTGACTTCCCAATAGAATTGCAAACCACATTGCTTTGAGGGGGAATTGCATGTGGAATGTACCTAACATTTGACAGATTCTTACAAAAAAAAAAAGGCAAATGCTTTTTTAAAAAAAGAAAAAGAAATAATACATCCTGTGTATGCGCAGATGCCTCCTTATAAAATTAGGCAAAACGTATTAGCTGTGTGGAAACCTAGCTTGATAATTTCACTTTTGGTTTATCTACCCATTGGATAGGTATGATGTAATACAATAAGTAGAAGTACCCTCTCTCTAGTTATCCTTTGCTCCAGTGCAATGACTCAGCAATATCCTCTTTCAAAGATTCTAGGATGCGGTGTTTTTGTTTTGTTTTAGATGGTCAAACATTTAGCCAATGTATACAACAGACAGAGAATAAGAATTTATTTCAGTTTGCGTACAAGGAATAGAAACTTCCTGGTGACACTGGTAGGATATGCTCTTAAGAATACTGTGGAGCTTCCTAGAATAGTGCAAAAATTGGCTAGTTTAAGAGAATTTGGAAAGTAAACATGGTCCCTGCTGGAACTATTCATGTTTTCTTCTCATAACGGGCCAACATAAATGTTATTTCAGATGTTATCAAGCCATTCTAAAAGTAAAAAGAAGTTGGTTTAAAAAAGACCATGATCAAAATCTTAGTCCTTCTCTAAATCATTTGTTCCAAAGCATAACATTGACTCTAAACACAGATAACTAAAATGATTAGTACTTATAAGCAATGCAGATTCAGTAGGCACATTTCACTGGAGGATTTTTGAGAGAAACAGAGCGAAGGAATGGTTTGTTTTTGCTCTCAGAATTATCATTACTGTTGTGGTCTGCCAGCAGCTTACGGAGCTGGCAGCAGAGTCGGACAGTGAGAAGGCTGGGGAGGAACATGGGCCAGTCCTGGAGTCTGGGGAAGGCTCGGACAAGGGCTCTGTGTCGGAGGCAGAGATGGGACCAGGACCATCTGGCAGTTATGTGCAGACTCCGGAGCCTCCAGAGTCGGACATCAGAGAGGCAAAGGAACAGATGGAGCCTGTTCCTAATGCGTCCATGCACAGAGCTGCCAGAAGGCAAGAACAATTAAAACAAAAGGGATGACTTGGGAGTAAGGCTTGGAGATGATTGGCCCCTCCCATAAGACGTAAAGGAAGAGCAAAGGCACATGGGTCTTTGCAGGAAGTAACATTGTGGATGGTGTCAGTTTGTACTTTGAAGCTCCATTTTTGACTCTGTGTTTTCATGTGGCCTTGCCAAGATAATTGCCAATTAGGTCTTTGGCAGCGTGTCAAAGAAGATAAAGGTGGGTGTTTACCAGCCTTATCCAAAGGACTGTGGCAGACTTCTGTTGGATTATTTATAAACTCTTGGTGATTCAGCATGTGCTGTGAATGAAAGGAATTCACAGCCATTCAAAAAAATTTTAAAAAAGGTTTTTGGGACTAATTGTGTGCTTTTTACTATATCAGGAAGCCTAGGTCAGAACAATTACATCGTTGACCATCCACAGCAGTTTTTCAACCTTAGCAATGTTAAGCATTGGTGAGATGGGCAGCAGGTAAATTTCATAAATAAATGATATGTGAACCAACTCCCAGAATTCTTCAGCCAGTATGACAAAGTTGCCAAGGTTGAGGAACATGATCTATAGTTGGCTTGGCGGCTCTGCTGCAGACGAGAGGGAAACTGGACCATGTGAGCAGTGGGCTGATGTGCATGCAGCTTGAATTGTGTGAGCAGCAGGCCAGCATGCATATGCATGGACATGCAGCTCGGCTGCAAGTTGAACTGGGTGTGCATGGGTGTGCGCACTGGCCCATTACTCACATGAGTCAAGCTGCATGTGCATGTGTGTGCCAGCCCATGGTCCAGTTGCAAATAGGCCATGGCCTGGTAGTGGGCCACGATTCCAGTCTAAATGTTTTGGGGTGGTCTACCAACATAATTATTAAATTAACCTAAATAAAAAGCAAATAAAAAAGGAGAAAATATAGAATAAGACTGGATGATGGCAAAAAGAAGAGTCGTCATATTCAGGAATCAAACCGAGATGAAGAAGATTTCCTTGGGATGTAGATGGGCTTCAACTCCAGCCAAATGAGAGACTTCTGGATCCAGAAAAGGTAGATTAAATGAAGAAATGAAGAAAAACGAGGGTAAATGTGAAGAAAAATCTTTCTCTCTTGTGAAAGTCAACCATACCAACAGCAAATGGGCACATAGACAGGCAGAATAGAGATAATAATGTATAGATAGGTATGTGGATGGATGGATGGATGGATGAATGGATAGATAGATAGATAATAGACAGATAGCCAGACCAG
Source organism: Ahaetulla prasina (assembly GCF_028640845.1). Classification (NCBI taxonomy): domain Eukaryota; kingdom Metazoa; phylum Chordata; class Lepidosauria; order Squamata; family Colubridae; genus Ahaetulla; species Ahaetulla prasina. The sequence goes on from NC_080539.1 coordinate 159,687,957, forward strand.
TGGTGGGTTTCAACTTTTTTTTACTACCGGTTCTGTGGGCGTGGCATGGCTTGGTGGACGTGGCTTGGTGGGCGTGGCAGGGGAAGGATACTGTAAAAATCTCCATTCCCTCCCCAATTGACGACTATTGAAGTGATGCAAAGCATACTCCCTGGCATATAGACCTTGCTCAGATCACATCACGAGGAAGCAGAATGAAAGTAAGAAGTGGTGTGTGAATGAAATAGCCACTCTTCCAAAGCTGAATGTCTGGCTACCTCCTCCACACACCATTTCTTACTTTGATTCAGCCTTTCAATCTTTCAAAGCTGAAAGACCAGCTGTCTCATTCACGTGTCACTAGTGTGACTGATGGTTGGTCCTAATAGGGTGGGAGAGATTTTGTCCATTTTCAGGTAGCAAAAGTTTTGGACCAGTCCTCTGAAAGTTATTTGGGAGTTTATATTTTCACACGGTGATAGAAGCCAAATGGAGCGGAGTATTCTAAGAGCAGGAGGAAAAAAGCTGGAGTGTAGCTTGATTTGCTAACAGGATAAAAGCAGGGGAGCCATTAACAAGCAAGACCTGTTGAGTGGCTTTCAATAGAAAGCTCCTTGCTTAGCAGATCAAGGGGGATGGGCCTTGAACTGCACCACTGAACATGCTGAGTTTTGCACTTCTCTTCCTCTCAGCAGATCTTGGCTCTGTCGTTTTTAATGTATGCCCTGCGTATGAATTATTCGTAGCAGAAAGAAAGCAAGAGAACAGAGAGAGAGAGAGACATAAAAGACATATCAATAAATAATTAAAAATAACAGAATTTAACATAGTCCACCAACATAAGCAATGGGTGAATTTTAAACAGGTGTTGGAAGCCGTCTTTGGGACCAGTTCCTTTGTTCTCCATTCATATTTGGGATTGTACATCTGTTTTTTATTTTATTATTTTCCATTTTGCTCTGCTTCTGAAAATAGTCAGCACTGCTTAATGTTTCCCTCTTAGGGACAAATTTACATACTTGTAAGCGGTACTCTGAATAAGCAACCATCTAGTTATAGTGCATGAATTTTAACATGTCAGTGGAATATTTGTGGCATTCACCAATTTATCAAGGTGACCTGAGCGCAGAGCGATGTTGGGCAGCTACCAGACAAGGTATACGCTTGGCTGTGTAGTTCAATGGGATGTATATTCAAAAAATAAACCCACTGGCAGTGATTCTTAAGAAAGCATATATAGGATCACAGACTCAATCTTGCTCACTTATAGCAGTGGGGTTAAATGGTGTTAAATGTCTTGTATGTCAAAAAGCAGAGGAGTATTTACATCCTGGGCAGCAGTTTTGCATAGCACACAAATGCCCACAGTGCTGGATATCTTTGGATAGTGAAATGAGTGGCATATAAATAAAATAAATATGAAAAAAATGTCCTGTATTTTTTCCTTCAGTGAATCCAGAGTTCTCAACCTCCACCTGAACATTTTTAAAATTCTTACTGGCTGCAAGCATCCCAATTAATATTTATAGTTCTAGGTTGGAAAAAGAGTAAGACACATAAAAGAATAAAGTATTATAGTTTGGAGCTAATTCAGTGTCAATTCAAAATTAATATGAGTCAATACTTTTTGGTCATCCAGCCCTTAGAGCAGTGTTTTCCAACCTTGGCAACTTTAAATTACCTATCTCCTCCCACTTATGACTGTAAACTTGTTGCTTGTATCTCTATGATTTCTATTGTTTTATTTGTTCCTAGTATGATTTGATTGCTTATTTAGCAACCTATGACTATCATTAGAATAGAATAGAATAGAATTTTATTGGCCAAGTGTGATTGGACACACAAGGAATTTGTCTTGGTGCATATGCTCTCAGTGTACATACAAGAAAAGATACGTTCATCAAGGTACAACATCAAGGTACAACATTAAGTGTTGTATCTTATGATTCTTGATGAATGTGGTTTTTTTTCCTTTTATGTACACTGAGATCATATGCACCAAAGACAAATTCCTTGTGTGTCCAATCACATTTGGCCAGTAAAGAATTATATTCTATTTAAGATGTATGGACTTCAATTCCCAGAATTTCCCAGCCAGCCATGGGCAATTTTTATTTGCTGTAGGCATTCAAAGTTGCTTAAAGAATGTTTTGCTTTTGAACATAAAATTATTTTATTTTTATATATATCAGTTGAAGATCTCAATGTTTAATCAAGTGTTTGGCCTGGCAACTCAGAATGTGGCAGTACCTGCCTAACCTTGGTTCATGTCAGAAGCTACATAACTTTGGCCCTGGCAATTTCAGGGCATATAGTCGTCTGAAAAGTTGAAAAAGAAAAATATTGGAAGAAGGCAATGCCAAATCACTATTCCAGTGCTTCCTATAAAACTGCATAGATGTAGTGCCAGAAGATGAGCATGATTGAAGAAAATTGTATACAATTTTCATACATGTGAGAATGGGAGATGGATGAGGAGAGAGTTGCTACCTAGGGAATGATCAGATAAGAGAGAGCTTAGCCTGTAGTTGCATAATGGACGGAGAAAAAAACTAAGAAAGGAACCTCTCTATCTTCTCAGCCTGTAAAAGAGATGGCAGGAGATTTATACTATCAAACTTGCAAGATTGATGTCAGCCTTCCCCGGTAGACCAGACAGGAAATATAATCAGATGAGCAAATTTTACTTTATTGTAAAGTTACATTAACAGATTCTTGCAAGTCGGTTGAACATTCATAGATGGACTACCAATTATGTAGCAGTAGTTTACAATGCAAGGTGATGTTCTTGTGTTAAGTAATGAACCGTGTTAGGAAAAAAAATATGAATCTGCAGGTATCTCCTAAAATCTTGATGGAAATAAGGAAGATCTGAAGCTGTTGTACAGACAATACAATCCATGTTTATCTGGATTATACTCAAGTACGATAAAGGTTTCAGCACTAAACTCTCTGGCTATCCTAGAAGCCTTCTTAGCCCTAGCAGATGATCCTGCTAGTGATTTTCCAGCAGAACATCTGATGTATGTTCCCACAGAATTTGTCTTGGTGCATATGCTCTCAGTGTACATACAAGAAAAGATACGTTCATCAAGGTACAACATCAAGGTACAACATTAAGTGTTGTATCTTATGATTCTTGATGAATGTGGTTTTTTTTCCTTTTATGTACACTGAGATCATATGCACCAAAGACAAATTCCTTGTGTATCCAATCACATTTGGCCAGTAAAGAATTATATTCTATTTAAGATGTATGGACTTCAATTCCCAGAATTTCCCAGCCAGCCATGGGCAATTTTTATTTGCTGTAGGCATTCAAAGTTGCTTAAAGAATGTTTTGCTTTTGAACATAAAATTATTTTATTTATATATATATATCAGTTGAAGATCTCAATGTTTAATCAAGTGTTTGGCCTGGCAACTCAGAATGTGGCAGTACCTGCCTAACCTTGGTTCATGTCAGAAGCTACATAACTTTGGCCCTGGCAATTTCAGGGCATAAAGTACTCTGAAAAGTTGAAAAAGAAAAATATTGGAAGAAGGCAATGCCAAATCACTATTCCAGTGCTGCCTATAAAACTGCATAGATGTAGTGCCAGAAGATGAGCATGATTGAAGAAAATTGTATACAATTTTCATACATGTGAGAATGAGAGATGGATGAGGAGAGAGTTGCTACCTAGGGAATGATCAGATAAGAGAGAGCATAGCCTGTAGTTGCATAATGGGCGGAGAAAAAGACTAAGAAAGGAACCTCTCTATCTTCTCAGCCTGTAAAAGAGATGGCAGGAGATTTATACTATCAAACTTGCAAGATTGATGTCAGCCTTCCCCAGTAGACCAGACAGGAAATATAATCAGATAAGCAAATTTTACTTTATTGTAAAGTTACATTAACAGATTCTTGCAAGTCAGTTGAACATTCATAGATGGACTACCAATTATGTAGCAGTAGTTTACAATGCAAGGTGATGTTCTTGTGTTAGGTAATGAACCGTGTTAGAAAAAAATATGAATCTGCAGGTATCTCCTAAAATCTTGATGGAAATAAGGAAGGTCTGAAGCTTTTGTACAGACAATACAATCCACGTTTAACTGGATCAAACTCAAGTACGATAAGGGTTTCAGCACTAAACTCTCTGGCTATCCTAGAAGCCTTCTTAGCCCTAGCAGATGGTCCTGTAATTTTTCAGCAGAACATCTGATGTATGTTCCCACAGAATTTGGAGTACCATGGGAAAGTAAAATGGCTGTCTGTAACTGTCACCATTTAGGCAGATCAGCAGATCATTTACCAGAAAGCTTGTCTGATGCTCTACTTCTTTAGAGATTGTGCATGAAGTCTATAGACATGAAACTGATAGAAAGTGCTAATTAAAGAGATAAATAAAAAGGAAAGCCTGAAAACAATTTTTCAAACAATTGTTCAATACCTTTAATAACTAACTAAAGTCCAGTTGCCTGCCTTCTATGTGTTGTCCCAAGGGTGCTTTTCAGGAGGCAACTCCTGATTTTTCATTTTTCTTTGAAGACGTTTCACTTCTTATCCAAGAAACTTCTTCAGCTCTGACTGGATGGTGGGGAATGGAAGGATTTATACTCCTTGCAGACAGCTGGTCATTTGCATTCTTTTAGCGAGTCGTTGAGGCCACTTGAAGGTTTATCTGTGTCCTCAGGGTCATCTGAGTAGTGTAAATGGGTGTGGAGAAAGTCTTGTCTGCAAGGAATATAAATCCTTCCATTCCCCACCATCTAGTCAGAGCTGAAGAAGGTTCTTGGATGAGAAGTGAAGCATCCTCAAAGAAAAATAAGAAATTTGAGTTGCCTCCTGAAAAAGTACCTTTGGGACAACCATGACCTGGAGAATCTCCATAGACTTCTATGCATTCTTTTGCTTCTTAAGGCTAGAGCTAAACTAGTCTGAGGAAATGGGTGTGCAGTTTGCAGCTGCAGTCTTGAATCCCAAGTTTGCAAACAACAGCTGGAAAATGTGTCTTCAGTGCCATCTAAAACCTCAGAAACCAAACCTAAAAATAACCCCACAGTTATTATTTTAATTTCATTGCTGGTTAGTGACTCATGATTTCTGGATGCTGCTCATTATTCAGTAATATTATTACTTTATATATCAGCTTTCTATATTATTCACCAGAATAGAATAACCCAGACTGCTGAAAGAACAAGGTCTATCCTCTGACAAATGGCAAGCCATTTTACTTCCACATCACTGTGACAGTAGCCACTATGTCTGTTTATAATGCCAAGGATGGACATCTTCTTAGAGCATCTCTCTCTTCCTCTCTCCCTCTTTGATTCTGACTTTCAAACTGAATGCGGCAGAACTAGGCAAAGGCTAGTTGTGGTTTGCCAACATTATTACAAAAAAAACCCGTCTTAATTTAATGGACGTTGGCTTATTGAACTTTGGAAGCACTGGGTAAAATCTTTTATAGGCTTCTGTGCATCTATAAATACCACTCAGCATTTAATGCATGGAAGCAAAAATTGGACTTTGAAGAAACAGAGTAAGAAGAATATTGATGCCTTTGAACTTTGCTGCTGGAGATGACTCCTGAGAATTAATTAATTAATCAATCAATCAATTCATCCATCCATTCAATTTCTATACCCACCCATTTCAGTCAACGACTCTTTGTGGCTTACAGTTTAGAATACCATGGACAGCCAAGAAAACAAACCAACAGATCATCAAACAAATCAATTCAGAGTTTTGATCTGAATCACAAATGGCCAAGATCAAATGATTCTACTTCAGATACATTCTGCAGAGGCCTAGCTGTCTTGAAAAGGTTGGGATGCTCAGAAAGGTGGAAGGAAAGAGAATAAGGTGAGCAAGGAGCCAGGTGAATAGATTCGGTCACAATGGTGCAGGAGTGAAATGTAAAATTTGTTACTACCGGTTCTGTGGGCATGGCTTGAGGGGGGGGGTAATGTGACTGGGTGGGGTGTGGCCAACTTTTTTTTTTTACTTTTAAAGGTATTTTTTCTACAACCTCTTCAGCCGAAGAGGTTGTAGAAAAAATGCTTTTAAAAGGTTCCTCTGATGATCTCAGCTGAGTTGCCTGATCATCAGAGGCTTTTATTTTCTTTTAAAAGCATTTTTTTTTTGCCTTTAAAAGAAAAAAAAGCCTCTGATAATCAGGCAACTCATCTGGGATCATCAGAGGAGCCTTTTAAAAGCATTTTTTCTACAACCTCTTTGGCCGAAGAGGTTGTAAAAAAATGCTTTTAAAAACCTCTGACAATGGCAGCTGAGCCGCGCAATCATCAGAGGCTTTTTTTTTTACTTTTAAAAGAATTGTTTCGGCCTCTGATGATCGCGCGGCTCAGCTGGGCATGGGGGGTGGGAGGAATTTTTGCTACCAGTTCTCCGAACCACCCACCATCGCTACCAGATAGGTGATCCGGTCCGAACTGGGAGCATTTCAATGGTGATGAGTGCATCATTGGAAAACCTAAAAGACCAGGTTAGAGGCAGATTGTCATGAGAAAAGTTATCATTGTGATCTATAAAAGTCCCCAATGACTCAATGGCAGATAATTAAACAAAAACACCATTTGCATTTTAATGGACATTCTAAACAGACACACCTCTCCCAAAGTCCCTTACATCTTTTCTTGTATATACACCAAGAGCATATGCACCAAGACAAAATCCTTGTGTGTCCAATCACATTTGGCCAATAAAAAAATTCTATTCTATTCTATCAAAGGTTTACTGTTTGGTAGTGTCCCTGTTCAATTTTAGGAATTAGGGTAACAAGGATGCAAGAAAAATACCCCTATTATTACATTCAGCAAGAGAAAATGAGATACTTAAGACACTATGTAATCAAGCTACTTTCTCAAGGTTGCTTCATCATAGTTAGCATTTTCATACATCAGAAAAGAGACAAAGCCTCAAATCTTTAGGGAAGGACCAGAATTATGAAAAATATAGGTAATCCTTGACTTACAACCACAATGGAGCCGAGACCCAAATTCCTGCTGTTAAGGGAGATGGTTGTTAATTTTGCTCCATTTTACAACCTTTCTTGCCACAGTTGTTAAGTGAGTCCCTGCACTTGTTAAATTAGTGACATGTTTGTTAAGTGAATCTGGCTTCCCTATTGACTTTGCTTGTCAGAAGTTTGCAAAAAGTGATCACATGTCTCTGGGACATTGCAACCATCATAAATACCAGTCAGTTGCCAAGCATCTGAATTTTGATGATGTGACCATAGGGGGGAGGGGGTTTCTCCAACTGTTGTAAGTATGAAAAATGGTCATAAGCAGTGATGGGTTTCAAAAAATTTTACTACCAGTTCTGTGGGTGTGGTTTGGTGGGCATGGCAGGGGAAGGTTACTGTAAAATCTCCATTCCCACCCCACTCCAGGGTAAGGTTACTGCAAAATCCCCATTCCGTCCCCAGTCCAGGGGAAGGATACTGCAAAATCCCCATTTCCTCCTGATCAGCTGGGACTTGGTAGGCAGAGAATAGATGGGGGTGGGGCCAGTCAGAATTTTTACTACCGGTTCTCCGAACTACTCAAAATTTCCACTACTGGTTCTCCAGAATTGGTCAGAACCTGCTGAAACCCACCTCTGGTCATAAGTCATTTTTTTCCAGTCCTGTTGTAACTTTGAATGGTCACTAAACAAACTGTTGTAAGTCAAGGAATACCTGTAATGCTCCAGAGAGAAAGTCAAGACTGTAAACACAATACAAAATAGTCTGTCAGTTTTGACTTTGCCCAAATGAAGAATGAAATTCTTTCTCTCCCATTTATCAAGGTGAATTAGACAAACCTTTTGCCCAAATTATTCCTAGCATAGAGAGGAATGTGTGGCATTTTTCATGCAGCTCTTAAAGATGAGGTAGGTGACAGGAAAAAAAGGAAACAGGAAAAAGAATGACAGGTTCAGTTTAGTTTAAGAAGTGTGGCTGAATAAGAAAGGGCCCAAATCCAAAGTTTAAAAGAAAAGCACACAAAGCCATCTTTTAACTGCATGCAAAGTATTGCGCAATTTTCTTCCCCCCCCACCCCCCCATCTTTTAATCTTGGGAAAAAACTCTGTTCTATGAAAGTATATATTTTGACAGGCTCTTTATAAATAATATTTTTTTTGTTTCAAGTTTTTTATTTTATTTTACATATACATATCAGTGCATGAACAGTGTGGCACCTGGGTGTTCTACATTTTAATACAGATAAAACTATTAATATTAATCATAGTTGTTACATTCATCCAGTTTATGTATTTCTAACAATAGTAAACATTTATATTAAGTTATAGTCTTTCATTATTAAATTATTCCATGTTCCAATATATTGTTCTAATTTCAATCACCATATTATTTAAACTTACATAATAATACCGCCATTCAGTTTCTAAACTTCCTTCTTGTTATTGCTTTCATTTTATTATGTAAAAATATGGATGCTAATATTCCCCCTTTCTCTTATTTCTGTCTCTATTCTAATTTTTAATCATATCACCCTTATATTAAAAAATGTTTTCTTTCTATCCAACATCTCTCGCCCACTGTGGTGCTTTGAATCATGTTCATTTTTAACTTACCTCCCATATTTCACTCTTTGCATCTATTTGTATCATTCATTATTTCATTGTTCAATGTTTCAATACATGGTTCTAATACCAATCACAATATTATTTAAACATACATGGTTATTCTAATCATATTTTTATGATCATCAAATCTATATAATTCTGAGAGTAATTCACATGTTTATATTAAGGTATGTTTTTTTGTTATTTAATTGCTCAATGTTTCAATATATTATTCCAATGCCAATCACATTATTTAAACATTCTTAATAATACCGGCATGACTCAATGCCAAAGGCGCACGGAACGCTGTTACCTTCCCACCAAAGGTGGTCCCTGTTTTTTCTACTTGCATTTTTACGTGCTTTCGAAACTGCTAGGTTGGCAGAAGCTGGGACAAGTAACAGGAGCTCACCCCGTTACACGGCAGCACTAGGGATTTGAACCGCCGAGCTGCCGACCTTTCGATCAACAAGCTCAACGTCCTAGCCCCTGAGCCACCACATCCCTCACATGATCACAGAGACGTCTTCGGATAGCGCTGGCTCTTTGGCTTTGAAACGGAGATGAGCACTGCCCCCTGGAGTCGGCAATGACTAGCACATATGTGTGAGGGGAACCTTTACCTTTACCTTAATAATACCATCATTCAATCTCTAGTTTTTCCATTTTATTATTGCTTTTGTTTCATTATATAAAGGTGTATGTATGTGTGTGTGTGTATGTATGTGTGTGTATATATATAACATAACATAACATCAGAGTTGGAAGGGACCTTGGAGGCCTTCTAGTCCAACCCTCTGCCCAGGCAGGAAACCCTACACCATCTCAGTCAGATGGTTATCCAACATTTTCTTAAAAATTTCCAGTGTTGGAGCATTCACAACTTCTGCAGGCAAGTCGTTCCACTTATTAATTGTTCTAACTGTCAGGAAATTTCTCCTTAGTTCTAAGTTGCTTCTTTCTTTGATCAGTTTCCACCCATTGCTTCTTGTTCTACCCTCAGGTGCTTTGGTGAACAGTCTGACTCCCTCTTCTTTGTGGCAGCCCCTAAGATATTGGAACACAGCTATCATGTCTCCCTAGTCCTTCTTTTGTTAAACTAGACATACCCAGTTCCTGCAACCGTTCTTCATATGTTTTATCCTCCAGTCCCCTAATCATCTTTGTTGCTCTTCTCTGCACTCTTTCTAGAGTCTCAACATCTTTTTTACATCGTGGCGACCAAAACTGGATGCAATATTCCAAGTGTGGCCTTACCAAGGCATTATAAAGTGGCACTAACACTTCACGTGATCTTGATTCTATCCTCTGTTTATGCAGCCCAGAACTGTGTTGGCTTTTTAACAGCTGCTGCACTGCTGGCTCATATCTAAATGGTTATCCACTAGGACTCCAAGATCCCTCTCACAGGTACTACTATTGAGCAAGGTACCACATATACGGTACTGGTGCATTTTGTTTTTGGCCTAAATGTAGAACCTTACTTTTTCACTGTTGAATTTCATTTTGTTAGATAGCGCCCAATGTTCAAGTCTGTCAAGATCTTTCTGTAACTTGAGCCTATCTTCTGGAGTGTTGGCTATTCCTGCCAGCTTGGTGTCATCTGCAAATTTGATGAGTTCCCCATCTATCCCTCGTCCAAGTCATTGATGAAGATGTTGAAGAGTACTGGGCCTAAAACAGAGCCTTGGGGTACTCCACTGCATACTTCCCTCCATGTGGATGTAGTTCCGTTGAGGACTACACGTTGAGTGCGGTTGGTCAGCCAGTTACGAATCCATCTGGTGGTGGTGCTGTCTAACCCACATTTTTCTACTTTATCTAGTAGTAGGTTATGGTCTACTTTATCAAATGCTTTACTGAAGTCCAAGTAAATTATATCAACAGCATTCCTCTGGTCTACTAATTTTGTCATTTTGTCAAAGAATGCGATAAGATTAGTCTGGCATGATCTGTTTTTGACAAACCCATGTTGGCTTTTGGTTATTACTTTGTTTGCTTCTAGGTGTTCGGTGATTCGTTGCTTGATTATCTTTTCCAGAATCTTCCCCGGTATTGAGGTCAGACTGATAGGTCTGTAGTTTCCTGGATCTGTTTTCTTTCCCTTTTTGAAGATGGGAACCACATCAGCTCCCTTCCAGTCCTCTGGCAGCTCCCCTGTGCTCCAGGATCTTTGAAAGATATAGTTCAGTGGTTCTGAGATCACGTCTGCCAGTTCCTTCAGAACCTTGGGGTGTAATCCATCCGGTCCTGGTGATTTGAACTCGTCTAGGGTAGACAGGTGTTCACTTACCATTTTCTTCCCTATTTTAACTTGTGTTTCTAATCTGTTTTTTGTAGTGCTGTTTTTGATAGGTTGGATTGTTTTTTCCTTTTGTGTAAAGACAGATGCAAAATATGAGTTAAGTAGATCTGCTTTCTCCCTGTTGCTTGTCATCTTCTTGCCACTTTCTCCCAGCACTTTCTCCCTGCACTACTATTAATCGTTTCATAGTTCCCATCACCAATCTCTTTCCACTTATGACTGTATGACTATAACTTGTTGCTGGCAATCCTTATGATTTATATTGATATATTGATCATCAATTGTGTTGTAAATGTTGTACCTTGATGAACGTATCTTTTCTTTTATGTACACTGAGAGCATATGCACCAAGACAAATTCCTTGTGTGTCCAATCACACTTGGCCAATAAATTCTATTCTATTCTATTCTATTCAATGGGCCAATTGTTTCCTTGACTTTTTTCTTGTTTTTAACATGTTGGAAGAAGCTTTTTTTGTTATTTTTTACTTTTGTCGCTAGCCTTTGTTCATTGTGAGCCTTAGCTTTCCTCACTTCATCTTTACAGGCTTGGGCTATTTGCTGATATTCTGCCTTAGTTATTTGCCCCTCTTTCCACTTTTTATATTTGTCCTTTTTGTCTTTCAATTTGTCAGATAGTTCTAGTAGGTCCTCCATTTCTAAGCCCCAAAAGGCTATTTCTAAGACTTCTGAAAAGAAGGCCCTACAACGCCAGAAGGCTATGGATCGGGCCATTGCTAGGGCAGTGAGGGAATCTGCTGATACTATACAGGAACAGCAATCCACCTCCTTACCAGTTCAGCCTCCTGTGCAGTCTCCTGGGGCTCCATTAACTTTATCTCCTGATATATCTGTAGACTCATCCCAACCTCTGCCCACTTCTGATTTATTCTGTCCTATTTCTGTATCTGAAATGGAGGTTTTACCTGCAGCCCCGCCAGTACTTGAGTCAGCAGAGGTTCCTTCTAGTGCCACTATTCCAATGGGGCCTGTGAGTCACCAGGCAGTTGCCCCAGTGGCTAATGACCCTGCAGTTATGGCAGAAATGATTGCAGCTGCTGTTCAGAGGGGTATTACTGCTTCCAGGCAGGCAAGAACCCATTCATGGGTTTCAGAATATGTAGCATCCCAAACTAGTCACGATTTGGTGCAGGACTACTCCACACCTCAAGCTGAAGATTTCCAGGCTCATTCTCCATCTCGGGCCTCACTGGGGGATGAAGGGGACCTTAGGGATGAGAACCTCTCTGAGGATGAGGATTTGGTTCCAGACCAACCCTCCTTTGTGGGTCTCTTCAACCCACAATTATTTCGGTCTTTGCTACACAAGGCCAAGGTCACTACCCAGCTGGGAGTGGCCCGACCGGCCCCAATTCCCACCTCGGAGACCACTGATCCACCCATGGACTTGTTTTCAGTTCCGGTGGTCGAGTCAGAAGAGGTGCCTGCCCCCAAACTCTTTGTGGAAGTAGTCGATAGGCAATGGAATACTCCTATAACTGGTCCTAATCCTAATGCCTTGGACCGTCGCTTGTATAATTTGGAACCTAACTTCCTTAAATTACTGCAAATCCCCACAGTTGATGCCCCAGTAGTTGCATTAGCAGGGCCATCTGTGGTCACAGGACCTCCAGAGGAAACCCTTCGCCCGGAAGACAAACGGGCCGAACAAACCCTGATTAAAAGTCATCAGGCGGCTGCCTGGGCCGTTAGGGCCTCTTCCTCGGCCTCTTTCTTTAATAGGGCGGCCCTTTTATGGTTAAAACAGTTGCGGGACCGTTTACCAGTCACTGACTCCCGGTCACATCAGGACTTAAACAAGATTATAGCTGCCATTGAATACTCAGCCGATGCCACCCTAAATGCTTCTCGATTTGCTGCCAAATCGATTGGTTCCACAGTATCCTCACGCCGCCTTCTCTGGCTTAGGCGTTGGCAAGCCGACGCCAAAAACAAAGGGAGGTTGGCCTCAGCCCCTTATTCGGGGACCTCACTATTTGGAGCAGCCTTGGATCCTTTACTTATAGAGACCAAGGACAAGCGCAAGATCCTTCCAAGCATGTCCCGCCGTTCAGACTCCAGGCCAAACCCATATTTTCGTCCCTTCAGGGCGGCTGATTCTAACTTTGGAAACTCCAGAACCCAAAGACCCTTCTCCCCCAGACAGGGTAGACAGGATAGGCAGGATAGACAGGCAGGTCAAGGTCAGAGGGGTTCCTTCAAGCGGCCCTTTCGGGGGGGGAGAGGTCGCCCATTCAGACGCTCACATTGACTGCTTGCCCGTCCCTCCCATTGGGGGCAGACTGGCGCTCTTCGCCAGCCAATGGGAGGAGTCCACCACGGACTCCTGGGTCAGGGAGACAATCAGGTTCGGTCTATCCCTGGAATTATAGATATAGGTCTTTGGTTGTTCGGGTTTTCTCCCGTGTAAGATTGGAAGTGTCTTGGCGACGTTTCGACGAAGTCTCATTCGTCATCTTCAGGCTTCAGCTTCGTGCTTCTGGGAGCAATGTGTGATTGCAGCTGTTTCTTCCTTTTTAAATGCTAGTGGGGGTTTGAACTGATTGTGGGCTTCACTGGAGGTTTTTAAGGAGAGACTGGAAAGCCACCTGTTTGAAATGGTATAGGGCAGCGGTTCTCAACCTGTGGGTCGGGACCCCGTTGGGGGTCGAATGACGATTTGCCAGGGTCGCCAAAGACCATCGGAAATATGGGAAGTATACTTGCGAGTCAAAGAATTGCACTCCAATGGTTGACTCCACAAGCCAGCTGCAGGCTCTTCAAATCGCTAGCCGAATTCGGCTTCAGGTGCGATGAAAGAGAGAAATCTTTGCTCTGATGTCTCCCTCTCAAGCCAGCTGCAATCACTCCCAATCACTAGCCTAATCTGGCTTCAGGCGTGATAAACTTAATAGGGAGGAGTCTCCGCTTTAATGCCTCCGTCCTCAAGGCAATCGCAAGCAGTTCAGATCGCTAGCCAATATGGCTTCAGGCGCCATAAATTCAAAACGAAAATAATTTTACGGTTGGGGTCGCTACATCATGGTGAATTGTATTAATGGGGTCACCACATCGTGGGGAATTGTATTAAAGGGGTCGCAGCACTATAAAGGTTGAGAACCACTGGTATAGGGTCTCCTGCTTGAGCAGGTCCCTTCCAGCTCTATTCTGATTGATTGATTGATTGATTGATTGAAAGTTAGCATATGTGCAATCTGTTGCTCTTTGCAATTGGTCCAGCAATTTTCTGACACCAGTTATGCTGCTAAAAATTGGTCAATGCCTTCTGTCGAAACCTGCTACAAAATACAAAGCTATTTAAATCGAACCTCAAATTCAAACTTTTTTTTAACGTTGTGGTCCAAGGCCCATATTCATACTAATATCCTTGAGAATCTCAATGTCAACTCTGAAGCGAACCTATCTGAAGCCATCTTTTGCTGCCTCATAGCTGCCACAAACTCTGAAAGAGGGAGGGAGAGGGGAGTAGATAGACTGGCTAACAGTCAAAACAAAATGTTTTCTTGTGGGAACCAAGGTCATTCCAACAGGTGGCGGCTGAAGGAGGAGAGGATTGACCAAGCAGCCTGCCAACTACTTTCATTGAACAATGTGACCGGTGACATCTGGGAGATGGGGAATATTTGCTTTTTTAATTAGGCTAAAACTGCGGGAAATTTTAGAGTTGGTTTTCACTAGCTATGCCGATATGATGTATCCAATAAACATGTTCTTTGAGGAATCTACCTGCCTCGGAGTTCTGGTTTTGGAGGATGCGTTACTTGGAATGCTGATACTCAACTGTTTTGGCAACTGGGCAGAAGTCAATAGTTACAAGTTTCTGTTAAAGCTGACTATTGATTCTTTATTTAAAAGTCACATTAATGATATCATTGTGTCTGGTTCTGAATCCATCAGTGAAAAAGCGGGAGGGGAGGAATAGCTGTGTAAAGTAGGACCAACTCTGACTAATGCAAAAGGGTATCAGTCAAATGAGCTGACAATGTAAGAATTAAGTTGGGTGACATATTGGTTTGGGAATCCATTCTATTGGGGACTCTACCATCCTAATTATTCTTTAATGTTTCAGCCCTAGAGAGGAATGTAGAATTCTCTATGCAAATATAAATATTTCTTCCCTCTATCTATCTGCATTTAGCCTTGAGAAACAGCTTGTTTCTGAATGAGTTAAAGTCCGCTTTTCCAGATAATTCTCCCTTGTTTTTTTTGCTGTTCTCTGTGTGAAAACAGAAACATCGTACATAAAAAGCCTACAGGGAGAAAAGAGTTTTTTTCCCCAGCAGTGACCAGATGGCACGGTTTTTTTGTGCATCGTTTGTAAATGATTTCAAAGTATATTTGTCTATTCCAAGGAGATTGCTGGAATCTGCATCTGCATTTTAATGTAATTGTTTCCATGTCACATGAATGAGACCTAGGAGGATTATGAAAAAAAATAAATGATGAGCACCTATAAAGTTGCAGAATCACAGCTGTGTGAATTTGAGGGGAGTTCTGCCTACTAATTCTTGCCATATCCCAATATTTTTATTTCATGCTTTTTTTCCTCTGACACTAGGACTCTGAAGGCAGATTTTAGCTTGAGTTCCATTACATATATAGAGTTTATGAAGAAAATAATTGAGGAATGAGGACTCAACTTACAGAAAAATCAAAAGCCAAAAGAAAAAAAAAAGCTCTCCTGTAAAGCGTTTAGGTTTTCCACAGAGGGCAAGGCTGCCCCAAAATGTCGATCTTATTTTAGTATGTCTTTCTAAGGTCTAAGTGTAAAGAAAAAACATATTGACCTGTTATGTTTTTTCCCACACGGAATAGGCAAGAAAGATTTAGCATTCTATTTTGTAAGCTCCCCAGAGTCTGCTGGAGTGGCAGCTAAAATAAACACAGGCGTTTCTTGACTTACGACCATAATTGAGCGTTAAATTTCTGTTGCTAAGTGAGACATTTGTTCAGTGAGTTTTGCCCAATTTTATGACTTTTCTTGCCACGGTTGTTAAGAGAATCACTGCAGGTGTTTATTTATTATTTATTATTTATTATTTAAATTTCTATACCGCCCTTCTCCCGAAGGACTCAGGGCGGTTCACAGCCAAATAAAATACACAATAATGTTACAATATAAACACCATTAAAATACAATTAAAAAACTTATTCAATTGGGCCGAAATTAAAAATTTAGAATAAATAATAAAAACCCAATTAAACCCATAAATTTAAAAAACTAACCCAGTCCTGCGCAGATGAATAAATGCGTTTTAAGCTCGCGACGAAAGGTTCGGAGGTCCGGAAGTTGACGGAGTCCTGGGGGGAGTTCGTTCCAAAGGGCGGGAGCCCCCACAGAGAAGGCCCTTCCCCTGGGCGTCGCCAGACGACACTGACGCGCCGACGGCACCCTGAGGAGTCCCTCTCTGTGAGAGCGCACGGGTCGGTGGGAGGTATTCGGTAGCAGTAGGCGGTCCCGTAAATAGTTAGTCAAATTAGTTAAGTTAAGTGAATGTGGCTTCCTCATTGACTTTGCTTGGTCAGAAGGTCGCCAAAAGTGATCACATAACCCTGAGACACTGCAATCGTCATAAATATGAGTCAGTTGCCAAGCATCTGAATTTTGATCACATGACCATGGGGACACCGCAATGGCTGAAAGTGTGAAAAAGGGTCATAAGTCACTTTTTTTCACTGCTGCTGTAACTTCAAATGGTCACTACATGAACTGTTGTAAGTCAAGGACTACCTGTATAAAGAAGAAGCAATTAAGGGATGTTGCACAGGAAAGTAAGGCTGAGACTTCAGTTTTATATACAGTACTTCATTCCTTATGACTAAACTCCACTCAGTAGATGTGAATAGGATTGTATTGTTAGTGTCTAAGTTGTAATATTAGTTTTGTGTTTGGAATGGGCCCTGACGAATCCCAGATTTTAGTTATAATTGGCAAGGTACTAAACCAGGTTATCATTTGTTGGCTCTGAAGCCATGCAGTGAATGAGCTGCATTTCTAACTTTTATGAAAGAGCATCTCTTAAGATTCAGTTCAACTTTTGTTAATAGACCTCTACTCCAACATTTCTAACTATAGACCAAACCTGCCCAGTTTCATGGGTGCAAAGAGTCTGGTTAATTTATTTGAATTTGGGAGGCTTCTGGACACTAGATTTTTCAACCAAATATGTCCAGCTACATTATGAGTTTAAACGTTGACATGGAACATTCCAGGATTTATCTTATGTAATTTCATCAATGCTTTCTGCTGTTCACCTTGAGAGACTACAGTCTCTCATCGCTCGTTAAAGGCTTATTTAACTACTCTTTATGCTCAGTTCTGTCCCTGAACAAATTCCTCTATGATTCAAGCAGGTTCCATACCCATTTCTGGTTTCAAAGGACTCTGAAAACCTGGCTCTTCTCTGGATTCTATTCTATTCTATTCTATTCTATTCTATTCTATTCTATTCTATTCTATTCTATTCTATTCTATTCTATTCTATTCTATTCTATTCTATTCTATTCTATTCTATTCTAACTCTACTCTACTCTACTCTACTCTACTCTACTCTACTCTACTCTACTCTACTCTATTCTATTCTATTCTATTCTATTCTATTCTATTTCTCTACCCTACCCTATTCCTTTAGACCAGCCTCTTACCAATCAGGTTATTTAAACATTTTAGATATCCCCAAGGCCACTTGGAATGCCTAAGATAGATTTAGTTGATACTGATTTGATGGCACATAATCAGTGAAAATACAGGGACGCGGTGGCTCAGGGGCTAGGACGTTGAGCTTGTCGATCGAAAGGTCAGCAGCTCAGCGGTTCGAATCCCTAGTGCTGCCGTGTAACGGGGTGAGCTCCCGTTACTTGTCCCAGCTTCTGCCAACCTAGCAGTTTCGAAAGCACGTAAAATGCAAGTAGAAAAAATAGGGACCACCTTGGGTGGGAAGGTAACAGCATTCCGTGCT
Organism: Ahaetulla prasina; assembly: GCF_028640845.1. Lineage (NCBI taxonomy): Eukaryota > Metazoa > Chordata > Lepidosauria > Squamata > Colubridae > Ahaetulla > Ahaetulla prasina. The sequence continues at coordinate 159,705,798 of NC_080539.1, forward strand.
CCTTTTGCATTGAGTCATGCCAGCCACATGACCATGGAGATGTCTTCGGACAGCACTGGCTCTTCGGCTTTGAAACGGAGATGAGCACCGCCCCCTAGAGTCGGCAACAACTAGCACGTATGTGCGAGGGGAACCTTTACCTTTTAATCAGTGAAAATACAATGTATTGTGACAACAGATTCCTTTATTGAAACTGGCAGAAAACATCAAGGTAGTCATTTAAAATATGATAAAGAACTCAAAAGAAGAAAGTCACAGAGTTTTTATGTGATTTGCTCTACTCTCTTTTTCTCACAGGAAACAGACAAGATGTTAAAAAGTTATGATATTTATGTAGTTACTTAACAAGCACATCTAAATTTTATTAAAGTAACAAAAAGTATTTTTACAATCCCCAAGGCGTGTCACAACTTTTGAATAACCATATGTTTGGAAATTGAAAATTGAAAAATTTGACACACCCTATGCTTATGCAGTTAGAAAATATTTGGAAATTCAGTTTGGATGGATATCTTTTGATTCTATTTTCATATCTTTTTGGCATGTTTGTTTTCTATGCCCTTGAGTCAGTATTGATTCCTGACAACTGCCTGGCTACTCCCTGCAGTTTTCAGCATGACACCATTTTATAAAGTATTTCATTTTAATCTATGATGAAATTGTTTTGCCTGCTGGTATTTTGCTTCCTTTCCTTTCCTTTCCTTTTCTTTCCTTTCCTTTCCTTTCCTCAGATATACCTCAAATATATCTGAGAATATCAACAACATTTAATACTGTCACGTAACATTAAGGCTTAAATAACATGTACATCCAATAGCAATAACACAGGCAAAAGCCTAAGAGTAATGAAGATGATTCCATTGACATCAATTGACAACAATTATCAAAAACTTTAGAAATATTAGGAAAGCATGAATGAACACCAACTGTATAATCTTGGTAAGCATGCTGACCACCATTGCTTTTAACCCCTTTTTGAGATAATGGAATATTTAATGAACAAATCAATGGAAGAAACCCTACATGTGGTTCAGAGGTGGGTTTCAGCAGGTTCTGATCAGTTCTGGAGAACCGGTAGCAGAAATTTTGAGTAGTTCGGAGAACCATTAGTAAAAATTCTGAATGGCCCCGCCCCCATCTATTCTCTGCCTCTCAAGTCCCAGCTGATTGGGAGGAAATGGGGATTTTGCAATATCCTTCTCCTGGAGTGGGGTGGGAATGGAGATTTTACAGTATCCTTCCCCTGCCATGCCCACCAAGCCATGCCACGCTCACCAAGTCACACTCACAGAACCGGTAGTAAAAAAAATTGAACCATTGATGTGGTTCTCTTCAGACAAAATATGCACAATGGAATCGGAAATGTGTGACCCACTGTCTCTATGTTCAGAACTGAGGGATACTAGAAAAGCTTTAGCTTTAAAAACCTTTAACCCGACACTTCTTGCTATATAACTATTTTTAATAGTGCCTAAGAAAATCAGATTGGACAACACTCTCTGTTTCAGCCCTTGATATTCACATTCTCATATACTTTATAGCCAGGAAATTCCAAAGCTAAACTGACTGCTTCATCCAACCTGAAAAGCCAGTTTGCATTTCATTATGTGTCAGATTACATGCAACCTAATGACATAAGTAAAGACCGTATTTTTAAGGCATATGCACAAGGATATCAACGTTATTTTTACTTGCCTAACCTTAACCTTTGGAATTTCCGGTTTGGAGTTTTCTTGAAACTATTTTCTTCCTTGAGTCAAATTTCTTTTCTTTGTTTTTTAAAAAATGGTATGTGTGTGTGTGGAGAAATGAATAAGATGGTTGAGGGTTGAGAGAGACCTTGGGTGTCCATACTAAAGAGGAGATGGAGTAGCAAAAATGTACAAAGATAGTAATCAGAGCTAAGATGGTGGTTACATATTTGCTGAAATGTCCTTTGCTGCCTAATTGTTAACACGATGGGAGGCTTACAAAACTGTATTTGGTATCTGCCAATCACCAATTTACACAGGAAATCTAAACCAAGCAAGAAGAGACAGAAAATAAGCAATTTCAAATCATTAGTTCCTTACCTGGAATTAATATTGTAAGTCGGGTTAAACCAAATAATGGCAAAACTATGCCTGAATTCTGAGACCCTGTGAACAAAATTGCTCTTGTAAAAATGCTGTTACTAAGTTTAGATAAGCAAAAAGCCAAGATATACCTCTTTGGCAAAGAGAAGAAAACCTATGCTTGCTATTTCCCTCTTCTCCCCCCTCCTCCCTCCTCTTTTCATTATTATTTTTTTCTCAAAACAATACAAACATTGGTATAAGAGAATTATATTCAGGAATTGGCAGAGGAAAGAGGCGAAGATTGCAATTTCCCCTGTGATCTTTCCCCTTTAAATTTCAGTCTGCTCATATAAAGAGTTTTCAATAAACTTCTTCCATCTTATCTGGTTCGGTGGTCTCCAACCTTGGCAACTTTATGACTTGTGGACTTCAACTCCCAGAATTCCTCAGCCAGCATACCATGGTTATGGTAATAACCAAAGTTATTGCAACTTTGTAAAATAACGAGAGGTTTCATTAGTTTATGGTAGGCTAAAAACCTGAAGAAGTCTGGTAGCGGTTTTTTTTCTTCCGTCATAAATAAATAATTCATAATTAATGAAATGTGTTTAGTCAGAAAAAAAGTGCTGTCGGGTTCCTGATTTATTGCAACTCTGAAAAACTTGATGAAGCAGAAAATGAAAAGCTTTACAGGAATCAGAGTACTTTCAGAGCAGGACTTGGTGCCAATCTGGACATTCGTAATACCGTGACTTAATATTTTTGTTTGCTCAGCCTCAATGCATTTGAAATGGCAGCAAGGTCTATCTTAAAAAGAAAGAAAGAAATATCTCTGTACACAGTCAATTTTCCTTTTTGTAATAACATCTTCTTTACTGTATCTCCCAGCTCCTAGGCTCCAAATTTTTCAAGGAGAAAAGTGGTTTGATACCTATTCAGCATCTCTTTGCAGGTACTGCTTCGATTTAAAAAAAATTTTTTTTGCATGTAACTATATAAATAAATATCTCAGATATTTATCAGAGATAAGGATGAGGATTTAGATGAGTAAGCCATTTATTTCCATTTATTTGGATGACAGTTAAGTAAAGATCCATTAAAAGCATGTGCAAACTAAAATTACCTTCTTGTGTCACAGTGCCTGCTGCCAGTATTTGTCATTTGCTCAATGAGGTGATTCTTATTCTTATAAAACCTATGGCAGCTCAGAGTAAAACAGTTTTGTTATTTTTTTGCTCTTTTTACCTTTTGTTTTGATTTCAGTACATATGTCAACTTTTCTAAGTAACTAGACCTGGAAATCAACTTGACAAAAGGCTAAGAGTCACACACAGTCTGACTATTGCCTAGTTGACATGTAACCCTACAAAGTGCAACAGCTGAATGTTGGATATTGTATTTGAGGTTTAAGTAGTAAGCCACTAATCTGTGGCCAAATATTGAGTATTTGAACCAACCCTCTTTCTCAGATTGCCTCTACCATTCTTGACCAACAAATTTGGAAGAGCAGGCTGGCTTGTCTTATATGGCTTATGTAAATTATTGTGAATGTAATGTTTATTTAACATAACATAACATAATAACAGAGTTGGAAGGGACCTTGAAGGTCTTCTAGTCCAACCCCCTGCCCAGGCAGGAAACCCTACACCATTTCAGACAAATGGCTATCCAACATTTTCTTAAAAATTTCCAGTGTTGGAGCATTCACAACTTCTGCAGGCAAGTTGTTCCACTTATTGATTGTTCTAACTGTCAGGAAATTTCTCCTTAGTTCTAAGTTGCTTCTCTCCTTGATTAGTTTCCACCCATTGCTTCTTGTCCTGCCTTCAGGTGCTTTGGAGAATAGCTTGATTCCCTCTTATTTTTATTTATTTTTTATTTTATTTTATTTATTTGTCACAACAATATATGTAGGAATCATACAAAAGATTATATAGTATATAAACATATATGGGTAAATATAAGGAGGTATAAGCATATATATATAGAAAGAAGAAAAGAAAAACAATAGGACAGGAACGGTAGGCACGTTTGTGCGCTTATGCATGCCCCTTATGGTCCTCTTAGGAATGGGGTGCTTCTTTGTGGCAGCCCCTGAGATATTGGAACACATCATATCTCCCCTAGTCCTTCTTTTCATTAAACTAGACATACCCAGTTCCTGCAACCATTCTTCATATGTTTTAGCCTCCAGTCCCCTAATCATCTTTGTTGCTCTTCTCTGCACTCTTTCTAGAGTCTCAACATCTTTTTTACATTGTGGCGACCAAAACTGAATGCAATATTCCAAGTGTGGCCTTACCAAGGCATTATAAAGTGGTATTAACACTTCGTGTGATCTTGATTCTATCCCTCTGTTTATACAGCCTAGAACTGTGTTGGCTTTTTTGGCAGCTGCTGCACACTGCTGGCTCATATCTAAATGGTTGTCCACTAGGACTCCAAGATCCCTCTCACAGTTACTACTATTGAGCAAGGTACCACATATCTGGTACCTGTGCATTTTGGGTTTTTTGCCTAATTTGTTTACACTAATATGCTCCACTGTCTTCAACAGAATAATGTAACAGCCTGGATGCATTATTTCCTTGGATAGTACAAAATTCTTGGTAAGAAGTTCCTAGTAGTTAAACGTTCTGTAAAATACATAGCCAAGTCCTCAGCTGCATTTGCAGAAAAATACTGCAGAGAAACCAAAATGAAAACAGACGCGCGATGATGTAATCACACAAATGCTGCTGTTGTGTCAGGACATCTGACTTAAGTATGTACGTCGCAGCATTTGTCTGCTTATGTCCTTGTTGCTTCTCTTTTTCTCCCTGGGATAATCATGTAAGGGTTGTTTTTCCATCCTAACATCCTCTCAGTGAAAACAATGAACCAGTGGAATGGCTCACCTTCAGAAGTTGTGGGTGCTTCATCGTTGGAGGCTTTTAAGGAGAGACTGGACAGCCACTTGTCTGGAATGGTACAGGGTCTCCTGCTTGAGCAGCGGGTTGGACTAGAACAGGGCTCTCCAACCTTGGTCCCTTTAAGACTTGTGGACTTCAACTCCCAGAGGAACTCTGGGAGTTGAAGTCCACAAGTCTTAAAGGGACCAAGGTTGGAGACCCCTGGACTAGAAGACCTCCAGGGTCCTTTCCAACTCTGTTATTCTATTATCCCAATAAAGGAGAAGAGAAAGAAGGAGGTATGAGTGTTTCTGTGGGTGCCGTGCGTGTGCAGACACGTGTACTTAAGAACTTACTGCAAGCGAGCATCCCTTACTATTAGTCTTGCTGACCAAGACTGTTTTTTTTCTTATTTCCATTTATATCCCGCCCTTCTCCGAAGACTCAGGGTGGCTTACACTATGTTAGCAATAGTTTTCATCCTATTTGTATATTTATATACGAAGTCAACTTATTGCCCCCAACAATCTGGGTCCTCATTTTACCTACCTTATAAAGGATGGAAGGCTGAGTCAACCTTGGGCCTGGTGGGACTAGAACCTGCAATAATTGCAAGCAGCTGCTGTTAATAACAGACTGTCTTAGCAGTCTGAGCCACAGAGGCCCAGTTAGGAGTTCAGTAGCTTTTGTCAAGCCATGTCTTCCACACCCCTGAAATATTTGCTCACATCTATTTTAAGCTCTTGTGAGTCAGTGCAGTTGATCTTAGCAGCCATATGATGGAATTTTGTCTGAGAAAAATTATGTAAATGTAAGGTACTGTCGTTACTACTAATAAAAAAAGAAACTTTAGGGAAATAGACTCACTGACTTTAATGAGGCTTTTAACTTTGGCTAGCCTAAGCTACATATTCAGCGCAATTCAGTTTCCTTGGGTCAAGTTTAAACGACCAACATGATTTTGGCAACAAATATTCTTGGCTATTTTATTTGCTAAAAAGGCATCCTTATGAGCAGGCAATGTGGACGTTGACTGCTGTTATGTTGTTATTACCTCCCACTCCAGGAGAGCAGCTTGTTCAACAAAAAGCAACATACTAAATGGAATAACACTTTTACGGTGGGAAAAAAAATTCCAGAGAAGCCCATTAAGAATTAGAAATGGACTTTATATTTTCAAATGTCGCAAAGAAGAGTGAGACTCGTTTCTCAAAGCTTCAAACAGAACCCGCTAGGAAGAATTTGTCACATTCAAGATTTTACACTTCTGTATTTCAGCTGGTATTCACCTTGAATAGAATAGAATAGAATTTTTTTATTGGCCAAGTGTGATTGGACACACAAGGAATCTGTCTTGGTGCCTATGCTCTCAGTGTACATAAAAGAAAAGATACATTCGTCAAGAATTCTAAGGTACAACACTTAATGATAGTCATAGGGTACAAATAAGCAATCAGGAAACAATATCAGTATAAATCATAAGGATACAAGCAACAAAGTTACAGTCATACAATCATAAATGGAAGGAGATGGGTGATGGGAACGATGAGAAGATTAATAGTAGTGTAGATTTAGTAAATAGTTTGACAGTGTTGAGGGAATTATTTGTTTAGCAGAGTGATGGCCTTCGGGAAAAAACTGTTCTTGTGTCTAGTTGTTCTTGTGTACAGTGCTCTATAGCATCGTTTTGAGGGTAGGAGTTGAAACAGTTTATGTCCAGGATGTGAGGGGTCTCTAAATATTTTCACAGCCTTCTTTTTGACTTGTGCAGTATACAGGTCCTCAATGGAAGGCAAGTTGGTAGCAATTATTTTTTCTGCAGTTCTAATTATCCTTTGAAGTCTGTGTCTGTCTTGTTGGGTTGCAGAACCAAACCAGACAGTTATAGAGGTGCAGATGACAGACTCAATAATTCCTCTGTGGAACTGGATCAGCAGCTCCTTGGGCAGTTTGAGCTTTCTGAACTGGCACAGAAAGAACATTCTTTGTTGTGCTTTTTTGATGTTAGTTGTCCATTTTAGATCTTGCAATATGGTAGAACCTAAAAATTTGAAGGTCTCTACTGTTGATACAGTGTTGTCTAGTATTGTAAGAAGTGGAAGTATGGGAGAGTTTCTCCTTAAATCTACCACCATTTCTACGGTTTTGAGTGTGTTCAGTTCCAGATTGTTTCGGTCGCACCATGAGGCTAGTTGTTCAACTTCCCATCTGTCTACTGCCGGCCTCTATCTCCCATCGTCCGGTACGTTCCCACAGAGAGGGACTCCTCAGAGTGCCGTCAGCCAAACAGTGTCGACTGGCGGCCCCCAGGGGGAGGGCCTTCTCTGTGGGGGCTCCGACCCTGTGGAACGAACTTCCCCTCGGACTTCAACAATTACCTGACCTTAGGACCTTTCGCCGCGAACTTAAAACTTATTTATTTCGTATGGCTGGACTAGCCTGATTTTTATCTTTATTTGATGGGTTTTTAAAGTTTTGTGATTTTATGGGGGAGTATGTTATTTTAACATTTGGGCAATTAAATTAGTTTTTTAAGGGATGTTTTTAATTATTGTGTGTATTTGTATTTTATCTGCCTGTTCACCGCCCTGAGTCCTTCGGGAGAAGGGCGGTATACAAATTAAAATATTATTATTTATTATTATTATTATTGTATGCGGATTCATCATTGTCTCGAATGAGACCGATCACTGTTGTGTCATCTGCGAACTTCAGTAGTGTAACAGATGGATCGTTAAAGATGCAGTCATTGGTATACATCTTGCTCACCACCATTATAGAAAAAAATTCACTTAAGACAATTGAGAATTGTCAATGGAATTATGAATAACTTACATTTGCTCTTGCTCACACTAACAGATTAAAAAAGGTGATATGTATTTCAAAGATAGCTGAAATGGAACCTTGGCAAATCGTTTCCGAAAGAGTGAAAAGATGAAGAAGAAAAAAGTCCACTGAATCAATCAAGCATCAGTAAACACATAATAAATTATTGTGTGATTCATTACTTAAGAAGTAGCTTGTTGATACAGAAGGAACTTCATTATTCAAAACATTTGTTTTGAAATGAAATTTAGCCAGATCCAAAGAAAGGTCTGTTCTAGTCTATTTCATTTCAAAACAGAGGTTTGCTTTGAATGTTCTTTTATTCTATGGGATTCACGGGGGAATTAACCAAACCTTTATGCATTTACTTCTTTAAAACAAAACAAAACCTTATGCATTTTTATCAGAATTGAATTTCTATTGTATTCAGGAGGCTTATCCCTAAAGAAAATGCATGGGATTGACTCATGAGCATGAAAAGTTAATTTAACTTTAATCAAGATTAACTCCTGAGCATTAGAAATGGTGCTGATGTGGCAAAATATGAGACGTGATGCTACTAATTGGTATGCGCCAACTCCCTGACCTCCGAACGTTCAAACGCGAGCTCAAGACTCTGCTATTTCATCGGGCGGGGCTAGCCTATCGAAACTTTTAAATTAGGGTTTTATGATGGTTTTATGTTAGTTTTTAATTTGATTTGGCCAAATTTTTAGAATCGGTTTTTTAATAAGCTTTTAATGTGTGTTTATGTTTATGTTTTTATCTTTGGCTGTAAACCGCCCTGAGTCCTTCGGGAGAAGGGCGGTATAAAAATCCAATAAATAAAATAAAAATAAATAAATAAATTTAATACATCTGATGGAACAATGCTCCATTATTATTTGCACAAAGCTGCTTTCCAGCTCCTGCCTGTGGTACTCTGGAAACCCACAAAAGTACTTTTGGGCAATAATTCATGAAAGGAAGCAAGAAGAATGAATACATAGGCCATAGGAATTGGTAGTTGTTGTTGTTTTTCATTTCTCCTCCAGCTTTCAATAAGACCCCGCTTTTTACACAGCCTAAGAAATACATCTTGAAGATACCCCTTCTGGAGCTGGTGGGCCCCAGAGATGAGACTGATCATCACTCTGTTGATAGGAAAGGGTAGCCATTAATCTGCAGCAATGATCTTGCATATCAGTCCCCTGACAAGTGTCTTATGGATTTCAGGAAGTGTAATATCCTTGTAAGAGTTAGCTCAAAATCCCTTGAGTTTTCTTTATGAAATAAATCCGAAGTCGTTGTTCAAGCATCTTTGGTTATGGAGGATCCTGAATGGTTGCCAGCAGGCAACTTAGGCTTTTGTAGTGTAATGACTGTAGTGTAAAAGAAAGTATAAAAACTACCAGTATCTTTTGAATCATTTTTCCCATTCTTCCTAAAACAATCCATTTAATTCTGTCCTGTACCGGTTCCATTATTCTTGGTGCTTTAGTATATGAGTTTAGGACCTTTTCTTTTCAAACTAGGGAAGGGGGCAACAGGGAAGCTGTCCAATGATCTCAAACCATCTGTTTTTGATTCTGACAAGATTATGGATGCTAAAGGAATAAAAATGGAAATCGCTACTGCCAAGATACGAAAGAAAGTTTGTGCAGTAAAATAATTTAAACTTTAACATTTGGACCTAATAAGGCAAAGCGAATATTTATTCCATGTTTTTTTTCTTTGAAAATGTGCATTTTCTGAACACTAAGTAGTATCCATAAAAATAATGATTCTTGTTTCATTTCTACAAGCTAATGTTGTTATATAATTTTCTGGGGTACAGTTGAATATTAAATTTTATAGAGAATGCTTGGAAGTAAAGTGTAATAAACTTGCTTTCTCTGACAAAAGTGAGTTTCTTTTTTCTTCTTAAAAATAGAGGGAAAAATACAGTGGAAGAGGGAGGGAGGGAAGGAAGGAAGGAAGGAAGGAAGGAAGGAAGGAAGGAAGGAAGGAAGGAAGGAAGGAAGGAAGGAAGGAAGGAAAAATATTCTTTACATCTGGTTCCCTTAATGATGGAAAATGAAGCCACAGGAGCACGGATTCATCTCTAAAAGGGGTAGACAATATTTTTAGCACCATGGACCAATTTAGAAAGCAAATGATGGGCACATTTTCAAAATAGCTATTACGTAGGTTTGGCCAATCAAAATATATATTTACTAGTAAGACATGATGAGCTTGATCCCTGACATACTCTTTACTAATGGAGGCAAATAAATGTATCCCAGGATAATGTTGCAGGATCCAATCTGGGTTGGTCACTGGGACCACAGGGTTTGTCTTCTGAGTTTTCAGACTTATGCTGTAGTCCATCTTCAGGGAACTTCTGTCAAGCTAAATGGGCTCCAGCATGAATTCAGAAGCTCGGAAGACAAAACCTCTGTTCCTGGTGACCAACCCAGATTGGATCCTGCATACCCTTTATTGTTCTGTCACACTTCTACTACCCCAAATTATCTTGTTTTGGGAAGCATGGCCACATTCTCAAACAAAGCACTTGGCTGTAGTTAGCCACCATTTTCATATACATGTAAGAGGCCTGAGGCATTCTTCTAAATGAATGTTTTGCATTCATTTTTTATGAATGGATTAAAAATGTTTTGAAAATAAAACAAATTCAAGCAGAGGTCAAGGCAAACATCCAAGGATTTGCCATTCATTTAATTTCAGAAGGAATTCCAGACAGAGAATGCCACCACAGAAAATAAATTTTCCTGCTGGTTTATTTGTTTTACTTATTTAGAAGACAAATGAATGCTCATAAGACATATATCATACTATCATCTTAAGACTATAGTCTTCAGTGGGGCTCTGCCCCACCTTGGTTATCTCTCTTACCCCACCCTCTTCTCTTTTCTTTTCTGATGAATTTCCACCAGAGGGGGCCTTTAAAAAGTTTTTGAACCTGACAAAGTGAAAGTTTGCTGAAATGACATCTAATGTTTTCTGCCATGAGGTGTTGCTACCCTCAAAGAATAGTATCCCCTTAAAGAATAGCAGGCGGTTGGAAGAGCAGATGAACGTGCATAAGAGCACAAAATAATAAATAATAAAAAAAAAATAAGGGCGTGCATAAGAGCACAAAAATGCCTACCGTTCCTGTCCTAATGTTTCCTTTCATTATATCAAATTAATACAATTATTACATACTTTTGCTCATATATATGTTTATATGATATTTTGCTGATTTATATTGATGCTTGTGTATACTTCTGCGCATGCGCGTTATGGCGGCTTCCTGAAATCTTGTGGAGTCGGCGGCTGGAAGTTCTTGGCCACGATGCCGTTCAGCCGCTCGCCCAGCTGCTTGTCTTCGGGCTCCGGTCTTGTCATCTTCTCGGCCACCGGGAGCGAGGTCCTCGGGCCTCTTTGAACTCTCGGCTGCCGAGTACGGAGCCGGAGTCGGAGTTTGTTTTCAGGCAGCGAACGGCGGCGGCCATGTTGGGGGGGGTTGGACAGCGGCTGGAAGTCCTCGGCTACGATGCCGTTCAGCCGCTCGCCCAGCTGCTTGTCTTCGGGCCCCGGTCTTGTCATCCTCTCGGCCACCGAGAGCGAGGTCTTCGGGCCTCATTGAACTCTCGGCTGCCGAGTACGGAGCCGGAGTCGGAGTTTGTTTTCAGGCAGCGAGCGGCGGCCATGTTGGGGGGGGTTGGATAGCGGCTGGAAGTCCTCGGCTACGATGCCGTTTAGCTGCTCGCCCAGCTGCTTGTCTTCGGGCCCCGGTCTTGTCATCCTCTCGGCCACCGAGAGCGAGGTCTTCGGGCCTCATTGAACTCTCGGCTGCCGAGTACGGAGCCGGAGTTTGCCCTTAGGCAGCGAACGGCGGCGGCCATGTTGGGGGGGGTCTGCGGAGACGCCCGGCATGAATCAGCAGCTTTCGGGCCGTTGTGGCCACAGATACCAATTGGACATCAACAAAGGACACTAACAATGGCTGAGGCGCCCGAACACCGACGGAGGATGTTAATGGTGGTATGCTGGACACCGGGTGTTCGGGTCGCTATTAAGTTTTGGTGCTGGGACGGGACTCGTATGGGCATGAACAGCGCCCCCTCCCCCCCTCCCTCCCCTCTTCATGGTCATGGATTGGAACATCGCTTTCTCCCCTACTCTGACTTTTGTTATGGCCTGCCAACATACCGCAACCGTCATCATCGGTTCACCTCTCTTTGAGCTATTCTTTCCATCAGCGACGGAGAGGTGGTTGGCCTGGACAATTTTAACAGCAGCAGAGCGGCATGTGAGGCCATATTGGGTCCAGAGGATAATCTGCCGACTTAGGGGTGGAGGCATGGACGGTGTACATCTTGACGGCTAAGTATGGACATTTTGCCACGACTTTTGGGTCTATCTCTCCATGAGATATTCATTTGCCGAACTACTACGACTGCGAGGTTCCCCCGCCTCGCAGGAATGGCCCTCCAAGCTATCGAGGGCTTACCTTAACGAAGGGTCTTGGGACCCAGAGAGGTGGCATGCGGCTAAGAAGAATTTGTGGGGTTTTTTAAATAGTTTTTTAAATAAGGGTATTTTAAGGGGAGGATTTGACGGGTGGGGAGGACCCGTCGGGAGGATCCAGCCCTGTGCTAGTTCGTGACATTACGCCATCTTGTCTGAAGGCAGGGGAGGGCGTTCCAGGTTTAGAGGGCTGTTCGATCTGTACGGTAAGTGGGAGAGGCAGATATGGCGGGGAGGGCCGTGTCGAGTTATGGGGGCACATGTTCGATGTCTGAGAGCGATCACGTGCTCCGGCCCCTCAGTCCCTACCCGTTCCTCGGGTGGCCATGATCCTCAGAGCTTGGACCTTCGGCTGGTGTTATGTAATGCCCGGTCCGTGGTTAATAAGGCTCCCTGATTTGTGACCTTATTCAGGGGGTCCGGACCCCATGGGCATTATGGAGACCTGGTTGGGCCCGGAGGGGGGGGTCCCCCTTGTTGAGATGTGCCCTCCAGGCTTCCGAGCATTTCATCAGCCGAGAGTCCAAGGTAGGGGTGGGGGGGTGGCGGTTGTTATTAAGGAAGATCTAGAGCCGAGGGAGACCACTGTTCCTCAGATTGCCGGCTGCGAATCCCTCTGTGTGCGCTGGGGCTATAGGAATCAGTTGGGCTTGGTGATCGCGTACCTGGCTCCTTGCTGCGTGACCACAGCCCTGCCCGAGCTGTTGGAGGTACTGGCTGCTGTGGCGGTTGAGACCCCCAAACTTATAGTTATGGGGGATTTCAACTTGCCATCAGTTGGCCTGTCATCGACGGCAGCTCAGGAGTTCCAGGCTTCCATGACGGCCCTGGACCTGATTCGAGTAAATGATGGCCCTACGCACACAGGGGGAGGCATGCTGGATCTGATTTATATCTCTGGACAGTGGTTAAATGATCTGGTATTAGATGATTTAGTAACAGAACCAATGTCATGGTCGGATCATTTTCTCCTTCGCCTAGACTTCCGAACCGCTATTCACCACCACAGGGAGACGGAACCTATACGGTGGTTCCGTCCCAGGCGCCTGATGGACCCTGAGAGGTTCCAGACGGAGCTTCGGCCATTTCCTGAGGATCTGGCCCACGGCACGACTGAGGAACTGGTCGTGGCCTGGGAGCAGGCCGCGGCCGGGGCCCTGGATCGTGTCGCGCCTTTGCGGCCTCTGACCTGGCGTAGATCTCGTCCGGCCCCTTGGTTGTCCGAGGGGCTGAGGGAGATGAAACGCCGGAGAAGACACCTAGAGAGCACCTGGAGGTCCAGTCGCTCCGAAGCTGATCGGACACTAGTTAGGACCTATACTAGGACCTACCTAGTGGCAATGAGGGAAGCGAGGCGCCCACGCCCACCCCCATTGCGACGGCAGATAACCGCCCGGCCGCCCTGTTTCGGGTGACCCGCCCTCTCCTACATCAGGAGGTTCGGGATGACCCTTTGCAGGGACGAGCCGAGGAGTTTAGTGGTTATCTATACGATAAAATCGCTCAGCTGAGGGACGGTCTGGACCGAATTTGGGATGATCCAAGCGAGGGAGAGGAGGCACGTCTTGTTGAGCACATTTGGGATGAGTTTGACCCTGTGGCTCCCGAGGATGTGGACAGGTTGTTGGGGAGGCTTCACGGCACGACATGTTTACTGGACCCGTGCCCTTCCTGGCTGGTACTGGCCACTCAGGCGGTGACACGAGGCTGGCTCCAGAGGATTATCAACGCTTCTTTGTTGGATGGGGTTTTCCCTGCCGCCTTGAAAGAGGCGGTGGTGAGACCCCTCCTTAAGAAGCCCTCTTTGGACCCAGCTATTTTGGGTAATTATCGTCCAGTCTCCAACCTTCGCTTTGTTGCGAAGGTTGTAGAGAGTGCCGTGGCGCGACAGCTGCCCCAACACCTGGATGAAGATGTCTATCTAGACCCGTTCCAGTCCGGCTTCCGACCCGGATACAGCACGGAGACAGCTTTGGTCGCATTGGTGGATGATCTCTGGAGGGCCAGGGACAGGGGATATTCCTCTGCCCTGGTCCTATTAGACCTCTCAGCGACGGTCGATACCATCGATCATGGTATCCTGCTGCGCCGGTTGGGGGATTGGGAGTGGGAGGCACCGTATACGGTGGTTCTCCTCCTATCTCTCCGACCGTCGCAGACGGTGTTGACAGGGGGCAGAGGTCGACCGCGAGGGCCTCACTTGTGGGGTCCCACAGGGGTCGATTCTCTCGCCTGCTGTTCAACATCTACATGAAGCCGTTGGGTGAGATCATCAGTGGTTTCGGGGTGAGATACCAGCAGTACGCTGACGACACCCAGCTGTACTTTTCCACCCCGGACCACCCCAATGAAGTTGTTGAAGTGCTGTCCCGGTGTTTGGAGGCTGTACGGGTCTGGATGGGGAGAAACAGGCTCAAGCTTAATCCCTCCAAGACGGACTGGCTGTGGATGCCGGCACCCCGATTCAGTCAGCTGCAGCCGCAGCTGGCTGTTGGAGGCGAGTTACTGGCCCCAAAGGATAGGGTGCGCAACTTGGGTGTCCTTCTGGATGATCGGCTGTCATTTGAGGACCATTTGACGGCCGTCTCCAGGAGGGCCTTCCACCAGGTTCGCCTGGTTCGGCAGTTGCGCCCCTTCCTTGATCGGGATGCCTTATGCACAGTCACTCATGCGCTCGTTACCTCTCGCTTGGATTACTGTAATGCTCTCTACATGGGGCTCCCCCTGAAGTGCGCTCGGAGGCTTCAGTTAGTCCAGAATGCAGCTGCGCAGGTGATAGAGGGAGCTACACGTGGCTCCCGTGTAACACCGCTCCTGCGCAGACTGCACTGGCTGCCTGTGGCCTTCCGTGTGCACTTTAAGGTGTTAGTTATGACCTTTAAAGGCTTAGGACCTGGGTACTTACGGGACTGCCTGCTGTTACCATACGCCTCCCACCGACCCGTACGCTCCCACAGAGAGGGACTTCTCAGGGTGCCGTCCGCCAAACAATGTCGGCTGGCGGCCCCCAGGGGAAGGGCCTTCTCTGTGGGGGCTCCCACACTCTGGAACGAGCTTCCCCCGGGTTTACGCCAAATACCTGACCTTCGGACATTTCGTCGTGAACTCAAGACTCACCTTTTTATCCGCGCGGGGCTGGCTTAAATTGGATTTTAATCTTAAATTTATTAATTTTAAACGGGGTTTTAGTATGGTAAATTTTAATCATTGGGCTAATTTAAATAAGTTTTTTAAATCGTATTTTAAATCTGTATATTGTATTGTCGGTTTTTTATTATGCCTGTACACCGCCCTGAGTCCTTCGGGAGAAGGGCGGTATAAAAATCAAATCAAATAAATAAATAAATAAATAAATAAATAAATAAATAAATAAATAAATAAATAAATAAATAAATAAATAAATAAATAAATAAATACTGTTCTGACAAAAAAAAACATTTTGTCGTTTCGAACAGCATTTTTCAAAATAGCCTCAGTACTGGAGCAGAGTATTCAGAGGAGAGGGAGGGAGGGAGGGAGAGAGAGAGAAGGAGGAGGACGGAGGGAAGGAAGGAAGGAAGGAAGGAAGGAAGGAAGGAAGGAAGGAAGGAAGGAAGGAAGGAAGGAAGAAAGAAAGAAAGAAAGAAAGAAAGAAAGAAAGAAAGAAAGAAAGAAAGAAAGAAAGAAAGAAAGAATCTTGTTTGTTGGAGTTACCAGCAGTCGGTCATTGTTGGTTGAAAACTAAAAATGTATACTTTTACATTCTCCACATTAGAGGAGGTTGCCAACTGGCTCAATGGTTTAGCCTTGCAACTTAGGAGCTCGCAGGATCCTAACATCTGCAAAATTATACTTGGATTTCTGGCACTGGCAGTCCTCAAGGGATACAAGCTGAAGCAATCAACAGCCAGAACTCACATTTTGACATGTTAAGCAAGAGACTGCTCCTCGGAGTGTTTGCCATTTGGAGAAGGAGGAGTAGGTAATAGAACTTGAAGAGAAGGTGATTGTTTTGTGTGTGGGAGGGGGGGTGAGATAGAGTAACTGACAGACATCAATCCTACGGTATTTCTGCTACCAGGGAGAGTGGCTATTGGAACCTGTGGAAAGGAACAAATTATGAGAGAGATGGAGATGGAAGGAAATTGGCAAGCATCAAGCCCTAATGCTTATTTTTCAGTTCCACTGTGTTCATTACATTCATTGCAGAAGTCTAAAAAGTGTAATCACTTAATGTTTGGGCTGATGGGTAAAGAAAAAAAAAAGAAAAATGATGAATCCTACACGAGGGAAAAATTGCTATTCCTGTCCACCTTCCCCCATCCTCAAGCTTCTACTCTGGCAACCTGGGATCCTCTGAAAGTTTTGATAGCTGTGTAAACAAGCTAGCTAAAAATCCTCTTGATCTGTATTAAAATAGACAAGTGTATGCAGAATTAAGAGAATGAGTTGGGGGAGGTAGGAAATGGTTCCACATGGTCTAATACTTGTCAAAGCTCAAAAAAATAAAAAATAAAAAATAAATTGTATAACACCAGGAGATACAACCACGTATTCCTCCCGTGCTATTTATCTTCAGGAATTGTCAGACGTTCATTTATTATTTTGCACATGATGTAGGGCAAACTCATATGCACTAATAAAATCAATCACCTTGAAGAACAGTTCTGTATCATGCGTGCATATGTCAATCCATGCTGCTTGTACAATTAGGTGTAATGTGTAAAGAAGGAGTACACCTGGAATACTGCATCCAGTTTTGGTCACCACATTACAAACTAGATGTTAGACTTTGGAAAAGGTGCAGAGAAGAACAACTATGATGATTAAGGGCCTGGAGACTAAAACATATGAAGACGGGTTACAGGAACTGGGTATGGCTAGTCTGGAGAAAAGAAGGACTAGGGGTAACATAATAGCAGCATTCCAGGATTTGGAAGGGGCTGCCACAAAGAAGAGGGGGTCAACTTATTTTTCAAAGCACCAGAAGGCAAGGCAAGAAACAATGGATGGAAACTAATCAAGAAGAGAAGCAATCTGGAATTAAGGAGAAACTTCCTAACAGTGAGAAAAAAAATTAACCAGTGGAACAACTTGCCTTCAGAAGTGGGTGCTTCATCACTGGAGGCTTTTAAGAGACCAGATAGCCACTTGTCTGAAATGGTAGGTTCTCCTGCTTGAACATGGATCTCCTGATGGATCTCCTGATCCGGTAGCGATGGCGGCGAGTAGTTCGGAAAGCAAAAATTCCTGCCCCTCCCGTGCCCAGCTGAGCCACACGATCATCAGAGGTGTTTTTTTTTACTTTTAAAAGCATTTTTTCTTCGGCCAAAAAAATGCTTTTAAAAGTAAAAAAAAAAAGCCTCTGATGATCATGCGGCTCAGCTGGGATCATGAGAGCCTTTTAAAAGCATTTTTTCTACAATCTCTTCGGCCAAAGAGGTTGTAAAAAATGCTTTTAAAGGGTTCTGGCGATCAGGCAACTTAGCTGGGATCGTCAGAACCCTTAAAAGCATTTTTTATAACCTCTTTGGCCGAAGAGGTTGTAGAAAAAATGCTTTTAAAAGTAAAATAAAAAAAAAAAGTTGGCCACACCCATCCAGTCACATTACCCCCAGCCCCACCAAGCCACGCCCACAGCTCTATTCTGATTGACTGAAGCCCTAACATCGAGATTCAAATGGCTTCAGTGTAGAATTCTTAGTTTCCCTTCCTGATGATGTAGCAGATCTATGGCTATTTTTAGTGATTAGCAAAGATCTTTTTAAAAATGCTGGGAGATAGGTTAGGCAAGAAATTGTGAGTTTTTTCAAGTCATCAAGTGAAGTGTCAGTGGTTGGTCACATCCAGTGTGACTGTGCTTTCTATAGTATTTTAGATTTGTTAATGTGGGGGCTTCAACATGGGATATAAATGTGTTTTACTATATTTTGCTTTTCCCCCCCTTATGATGGCCATCATCTATTCCAGAAATATTTTCCTGAATTGCAAGATAAAATCTGGGGAGTGGCTCACCAGGCTAATGCAGCCTGTTATTAACACACAGCTGCCTGCAATTACAATTACTGCAGGCTCGAGTCCCACCAGGCCCAAGGTTGACTCAGCCTTCCATCCTTTATAAGGTAGGTAAAATGAGGACCCAGATTGTTGGGGGGGCAATAAGTTGACTTTGTATATAAATATACAAATAGAATGAGACTATTGCCTTACACAATGTAAGCCGCCCTGAGTCTTCAGAGAAGGGTGGAATATAAATTCAAAAAATAAAAATAAAAAAAAATCAACAGCTGAATTTTTTTCAGGTTGCTGCAGGAATGTGACAGAGAACATGATCTTGGGTGAATTTCCCTAGTTAATGTAGTTTAATGGTGATACTTATAACAAAGTAATTAAAATAATCATAAAAATAGTAATGTATTTACTAGTCATGCTGTTAATATATAATTTAATGTGACTGGAATTTTACAAACACATTTGCTCCTCTTGCATAGGCTCAATATGTGCTAGATGATGATAGTATACTGTATACAGTAGGGGTCTCCAACCTTAGTCCCTTTAAGACTTGTGGACTTCAACTCCCAGAGTCCCTCAGCCAGCAAAGCTGGGAGTTGAAGTCCACAAGTCTTAAAGGGACCAAGGTTGGAGACCCCTGGTATACAGTATCTCTCAGATGTAAAACAGCAAACATGCACAGAGCTAATTTAGCCTTATATTTGACTGGGATCAGAGCATTCACCTAGAGCTATGGACATCCTAAGATTTTGGCCTGTTCCACCTGCAGAGCTGATCTATCTGAAATTGGTACCATGCTCTTGTTTCTCTAGGATGCTGTGAAACTCCCATAGGTCTTTGCAAGAGAGAAAATTGATTGATTTTGATTTTGATCTGATTACTATTTATTTATTTATTTATTTGTCACAACAGTATATATAAGCATAAACATGAAGTAACTATACGATATATAAGCATAAATATAATCATAAGTATATAATAACTATATGAAATTGGATACAATCAAAGGGAACATTAGGACAGGAACGGTAGGCACGTTGGTGCACTTATGCACGCCCCTTACAGACCTCTTAGGAATGGGGTGAGGTCAATAGTAGATAGTCTTTGGTTAAAGTTTTGAGGATTTTGGGAAGAGACCACGGAGTCAGGTAGTGCATTCCAGGCATTAACAACTCTGTTACTGAAGTCATATTTTCTGCAATCACGATTGGAGCGGTTCACATTAAGCTTAAATCTGTTGTGTGCTCATGTATTTTTGTGATTGAACCTGAAGTAGTCTTCGACAGGAAAGACGTTGTAACAGAGGATTCTATGAGTTAAACTCAGGTCATGTCGAAGGCGGTGGAGTGTAATTACCTTAGAAAATCAAAATTAAAATTACCTTAATCAAAATCAAAATTACCTTAGAAAATCAAAAAGCTCACCTGGTACATTAGAAGAAACCTCTGGAATTTCCAAGCATGCAAATTATTCAGAATAACAGAGTTGGAAGGGACTTTAGAGGTCTTCCAGTCCAATCCCCTGCTCAAGCAGGAAACCTTATACCATTTCAGACAAATCTCTTCTTCTGGAGGCACCCATGTCTTCTGAAGGCAAGTCGTTTTACTGGTTAATTTTTCCTCACTCAGGAAATTCTCCTTAGTTTTATATTGGTTCTCTCTTTGATCCATTGCTTCTTGTCCTTCCTTCAGGTATTTTGGAGAATAAGTTGATCCCGGGGTGAAATCTAAAAATTTCCCCTACCGGTTCTGTGGGCGTGGCTTAATTGGTGGGCGTGGCTTGGTGGTCAGATGGCTTGGTGGGCGTGGCCAATAACAATAAATAATAAAAATAATAAACAAAGTATAAAAAAACAATTAGAGGTACCAAAAACCAACTTTCACACTTTACACACACACAACACAACTGACTCACACACAATGTAAAAGCAGCTGCACTTCACACTTCACACAGCCACAAAAAGCTCAAAAACCAACTTTCACACTTTACACACACACAACTAACACACACACACACACACAATACAGCTTTCTGAGATTTTGTTTGTGTAGTTAGAGTGAAACACTACAGAAACACACCAAATCTCAGAAAGCTGCACAAATATTTTATTATTTTATTTTATTTTATTTTATTTTATTTTATTTTATTTTATTTTATTTTATTTTATTTTATTTTATTGTGGACTTCAAATCCCAGAGTTCCTCAGCTAGCAAAGCCAGCCAGTTGATCACCGAGGAAATAAATTAGCTGAGCGATTGATGCTGTCTGGCTGAAACTGAAACTGCTTTCGGGCTGTGGCCGTGCGTTCCTCAGTAATCAGGTAAGTGCCTTAGAATCTCTACTCTTACTTGTAGAAAACATGTTTTCTACAAGTAAGAGTACAAGTAAGTTTCTGCTGTTTTTTACTTTTAAAGGCCTGTTTCGGCTGAAGCAAAACCGGCTTTTAAAAGTAAAAAAAAAACAACCTCTGCAGATGGTGCGGCTCAGCAGAGGCAGAGGGGCGGGGCCAGGGATTTTTGCTACCGGTCCTCCGAACCAGCAGCCGCTATCGCTACCGGATCGCGCGATCCCCTCCGATCCGGGAGCATTTCACCCCTGGTTGATCCCCTCTTCTTTGTGGCAGCCCTTTGGATATTGGAACACCACTATCATGTCACTCTTAGTCTGTCTTTTCATTAAATTAGACATACCCAATTCCTGCAACCGTTCCTCATATGTTTTGGTCTTCAGTCCCCTAATCATCTTTGTTGCTCATCTTTCACTTTTCCATTGATGAGAACTTCACCTTCCTGGCATAATATTCCTTTCACACACATGGGCTAATCCAAAATGCCATAACTAAAAATGCCAAAATGCTACAATTCCCAATCTTTCTTAATCCAGCTCCCATTTTTCCTTGGAGTGGCCATTCATGTTTATTTTCCACATTATTTATTTATTTTATTTATTTATTGTTTATATTTATATACCGCCCTATCTCCCAAAGGACTCAGGGCGGTTTACAGGCATTTAAAAGCAAGAAATACAATAAATACAATTCTAAAAACAATTAAAAAACTTATTCAAAAGCCTTAATTAAAAATATAAAAATTAAAACCCAAGATAAAACCCATAAACTAAAATCTAACTCAGTCCTGCGCAATTAAATAGATATGTTTTAAGCTCATGCGGAAGGTCCAAGGTCCGAAGCTGACGAAGTCCTGGGGCAGTTCATTCCAGAGGGTGGGAGCCCCACAGAGAACCCTTCCTGGGCGCCGCCAGACGACATTGCCTCGCTGACGGCACCCTGAGGAGTCCCTCTCTGTGAGTGCGCACGGGTCGGTGAGAGGTATTCGGTAGCAGCAGGCGGTCCCGTAGATAACCCGGCCCTATGCCATGGAGCGCTTTAAAGGTGGTCACCAAAACCTTGAAGCGCACCCGGAAGGCCACAGGCAGCCAGTGCAGTCTGCGCAGGATAGGTGTTATACCGGAGGCACGAGGGGCTCCCTCTATCACCCGCGCAGCCGCATTCTGGACTAACTGCAGCCTCCGGATGCCCTTCAAGGGGAGCCCCATGTAGAGAGCATTGCAGTAATCCAGGCGAGACGTCACGAGTGCGTGGGTGACTGTGCACAGGGCATCCCGGTCCAGAAAGGGGCGCAACTGGCGCACCAGGCGAACCTGGTAAAACGCTCTCCTGGAGACGGCCGTCAAATGATCTTCCAAAGACAGCCGTTCATCCAGGAGGACGCCTAAGTTGCGCACCCCCTCCATCGGGGCCAATGACTCGCCACCGATGGTCAGCCGCGGATTTAGCTGACTGTACCGGGATGCCGGCATCCACAGCCACTCTGTCTTGGAGGGATTGAGCTTGGGCCTGTTTCTCCCCATCCAGACCCGTACAGCCTCCAGACACCGGGACAGCACTTCGATAGCTTCGTTGGGGTGGTCCGGCGTGGAAAGGTACAGCTGGGTGTCATCCGCATACAGCTGATACCTCACGCCGAAACCACTGATGATCTCACCCAGCGGCTTCATGTAGATGTTAAACAGAAGGGGCGAGAGGACCGCCCCCTGCGGCACCCCACAAGTGAGGCGCCTCGGGGTCGACCTCTGCCCCCCTGTCAACACCGACTGCGACCGGTCGGAGAGATAGGAGGAGAACCACCGATAAACGGTGCCTCCCACTCCCAATCCCTCCAGCCGGCGCAGCAGGATACCATGGTCGATGGTATCGAAAGCCGCTGAGAGGTCTAATAGGACCAGGGCAGAGGAACAACCCCTATCCCTGGCCCTCCAGAGATCATCCACCAACGCGACCAAAGCCGTCTCTGTGCTGTAACCGGGCGGAAACCGGACTGGAACGGGTCTAGATAGACGGTTTCATCCAGGTGCAGGGAAACTGATATGCCACCATACTCTCTACAACCTTCGCGCGAGCGGGTTGGAGACTGGACGATAATTACCTAAAACAGCCGGGTCCAGGAAGGCTTCTTAAGGAGGTCTCACCACCGCCTCTTTCAAGGCGGCCGGAAGACACCCTCCACCAAAGAAGCGATCGTAATCGCCTGGAGCCAGCCTCGTGTCACCTCCTGAGTGGCCAGCACCAGCCAGGAGGGCACGGGTCCAATAAACACGTGGTGGCATTCAGTCTACTCAACAACCTGTCCATGTCCTCGGAGCCACAGGGTCAAACTCATCCCAGACAATGTCACCAAGACCACCCTCGGACGCCTCACCTGAGTCACTGCAATCTTGGTCCAACCCGTCCCGAGCTGAGCGATTTTATCGTATAGATAACCGTTAAACTCCTCAGCACGTCCCTGCAGCGGGTCATCCCGCTCCCCTGGTGAAGAAGGGAACGAGTCACCCGGAACAGGGCGGCTGGGCGGTTATCTGCCGCCGCAATGAGGGAGGAGGCGTAGCAACGCCTCGCTTCCCTCAATGCCACTAGGTAAGTCCTTGTATAGGACTTCACTAGTGTCCGATCAGCCTCTGAACGGCTAGACCTCCAGGAACTCTCTAGGCGTCTTCTCCGGCGCTTCATCCCCCTCAGCTCCTCGGGGAACCAGGGGCGGTTGGGACCTGCGCGGGTCAGAGGCCGCAAAGGCACGACACGATCTAAGGCCCCCGCCGCGGCCCGTTCCCAGGCCGCAACAAGTTCCTCAGACGTGCCGTGAGCCAGACCCTCAGGGAATGGCCCAAGCTCCGTCCGGAACCTCTCCGGGTCCATCAGGCGCCTGGGACGGAACCAACGCATCGGCTCCGTCTCCCTGCGGTGTTGGGTGGCGGTCAGAAAGTCTAGGCGAAGGAGAGAGTGATCTGACCATGACAAAGGTTCGGTGACTATTTCCTTTAAGTCCAGATCTCTCGACCACTGACCAGAGACAAAAATCAAATCGAGTGTACCACCCCCGGTGTGGGTAGGGCCATCAACTACTTGCGTCAGGTCTAAGGCCGTCATGGAAGCCATGAACTCCCGAGCTGCTGTCGATGACGTGGCGGAAGAAGGCAAGTTAAAGTCCCCCATGACTAAAAGTCTGGGGGTTTCAACTGCCACCCCAGCAAGCACCTCCAGGAGCTCGGGCAGGGCAGCTGTCACGTAGCAAGGAGCCAGGTACGCGACCAGCAAGCCCATCTGACATCTATGGCCCCACTTCACAAGGAGGGATTCACACCCGACAATCTGAGGTACAGTGGTCTCCTCGGCTCCAGACTCTCTCTAATCACACCCGCCACCCCCCCACCCCTACCCTGGGCTCTCGGCTGATGAAATGCACGGAAACCTGGTGGGCACATCTGCACCAGGGGCACGCCCCCTTCTGCGCCCAACCAGGTTTCCGTAATGCCTATAAAGTCCGCGGCACCCCCCTGAATAAGGTCGTAAATTAGGGGGGCCTTATTGGCCACGGACCGTGCATTACATAACATCAGCCGAAGGCCCAGGCTCTGGGGGTCTTGGCTATCCGGGAACGGAGAAGTCTGGGGCTCGGGCGCGCGATCGCCTGCAAATATCGGCGCGTGCCCCTTAACACGATCCGAGCCCCCGCTTCCGCCAAATCTGCCCCTCCCCCAAACCGTGCAAATAACGCCACCCTCCACCAATGGAACCTGAACTCCCCCCATAACCTTCGGACCTATTAGCTCACCGCCACGAGCATGCGCAGGAACTGATACCCCACCCGGCGGGTTTCCCCCAACACCCGCCCTACCCCTCCCACCCCTTAAAAATGCCCTATCTAAAAACCCCCAAAGGCTCTTCCTCTTCGCATGCCACCTCTGTGGATCCCAAGATCCGTCATTGAGGCCGGCCCTTGGTAATAAAACGGGCCATTCCTGCGAGGCGGGGGCACCTCGCAGGCGCAAGAGTTCCTGTACCGAATAACATAGGCGAATCGTGAAATAATACTACTTCGCTAGGGGAAAACAGTCGCCGGGAGATGATCATTGTCCAGGATGGCAGAATATTAGTCCATAGTGCTTCACACGGATACCCATCGTCCGATGGTGGCTAATAATGATGATAAATAGGCTAAAGATGGAAAGATGGAAAAAATAGCCCAGTCCAAAAATCCATGGGGGAAAACGAGGTGGGTGGGTAGATCTTCTACCACCCTCGGCACTGTCTACAGCTGTTCCTGGGTATATCCACTGCTAGATCTCAAATCGGTCTCCAAGTCTCTTCCACAATAATTCCAAAGAGCAATCCTGGCCAAAGGTCCCAAAAGGCCAGATAAGTGCAGATGACAGTGCACAAATAATAGTGAGAGAAACAGGTCTCAAATGGTCGAGACACCTCCCATAATCACCACGCCAATTCCCTTCATTAAGATGGTTCCCTTCGTTAAGATGGTTAAGATGGTTAAGATGGTTAAGATGGTTCAAAGATAAAAATCCTCAGGCAAGCCCCAGGCGAGCCCCACATTCCAAAGGCCTGGCCACTCCTCAGATCCAGGGCCTTTCCCAGAAGCCGGGCCAGGCACCTCTGAGGAAGGCCGGCCAGATGTAATAGGCCGTAAATCCCGGATACGGCATAAGTGGGGTAAAAACGTCCTCAGAGCCCCTCCCTGCAGGGAAGGCAGTGGGAAAGCCGGCAACGGAAAAGCCGGTAGTGGAGAAGCCGGTGAAGTCATAACCCCCTTCGTCCCGAAATAACCAGGCTGGGGGGAGAAAACGTACCCAAAGTAGCCAGCGCTCAGCAATCGCAGTCCACAGGCCATGATGGACTGACAGGCCTACGATCCGCGACTGCGGCCTCGCCCCGCACCACGGCCCAGGAAATGGCCGCCGTTCGCCGCTCCCTCACCCGGCCTCGCTCTCGGCAGCCGTGTCACCGAAAAGGCCCGCAGACCTCTCCCACGGCTGCCGAGAAGCTGGCAAAGCGGGCCGGGGGGTACAGACTGCGGCGTCGCCCCGCACCACGGCCCAGGAAATGGCCGCCGTTCGCCGCTCCCTCACCCGGCCTCGCTCTCGGCAGCCGTGTCACCGAAAAGGCCCGCAGACCTCTCCCACGGCTGCCGAGAAGCTGGCAAAGCGGGCCGGGGGGTACAGGCGGCTCGGCTAGCCGTCTGGGTAATGCCATCCCGCATCGATCATCCCGTCGGCGGCTCCGTTCACCTAGCGAGCCGCCATCTTGCGCATGCGCAGAGCCAATTACAAACACAAATGCTGCAAGGTAACAAAAAATAAATATCTGGATCAGGGAAAAGACCGCAGTGCCATATTTGTGCATTGTATCATTGTGGCAGAGGGAGGGGACGCTTCTCACAACTGTGATTGTGAGATTGGAAAGATGGGAATAGTGGCTGTTCATGGCTAGGTATAAATGCTCTGACCTGAAATCCCAGCTCTTCCTTTTCCTGCTCCATTTACCAATGACTTCTTTTTTTAATAATAATGTTGGTATACTTTCTATCAGTGGTGAAATCCAAATTTTTTTACTACCAGTTCTGTGGGCATGGCTTGGTGGGCATGGTGTGGCTTGATGGGCGTGGCTTGGTAGGTGTGGCAGGGGAAGGATACTGCAAAATCTCATTCCCTCCCCACTCCTGGGGGAAGGATATTGCAAAATCTCCATTCCCACCCCACTCTGGGGCCAGCCAGAGTTGGTATTTGCTGGTTCTCCGAACTGCTCAAAATTTCCGCTACCGGTTCTCTAGAACCTGTCAGAACCTGCTGGATTTCACCCCTGCCTTCTAGTGACATTTACCTGGAGGGCTGTAGAGTTTCTTTTCAGAGATATTGGGTGATATTTATTGAAGAGCCATGGTGGTGCAGCAGTTAGAATGCATTACTGCAGGGCTAACTCACTGCTCATTCCAGAAGTTCAATTCTGAATGGCTCAAGGTTGACTCAGCCTCCCATCCTTATGAGATCGGTAAAATCAGGACCCAGATTGTTGGGGGCAATATGCTGACTCTTTAAACTGCTTAGAGAGGGCTGAAAAGCACTGTGAAGCAGTATATAAGTCTAAGTGCTATTGCTATTATTTCCCCACACTTTATCATCTCAGGAAACATTTGGGAAATAAAATGGTGATTGTCTAAGCAGGATTGGTATCAAGGACCGGGAAAATCAGGAGATTCAGGCAGTTCAAATAAATATAAATATTTATTGCAAACTTAAGCTCTCTACAAAACTCTGAGCTACTAACAGTCAAGGGAAATTAGAGAGAGTTAAGAAAGGCATTCAAGATGGGCTGGACGTAGATCTCTTATGGATGGGCAGGGACTCAAGACTGATGATGCATTTGACTCCCTCCTCAGGCTCAGTCTGGTCATCTCCTACAGCTGGTGGTATAACATAAAGAACAAAAGACAAGGAAGTAGCAAAAATGGTTAACCAATTTTGCTCCATGCTATCCTTCCATTTGACCAACACTTCTATTCAGTGAACTTTTGATCTAGCTTTTACTGGACGTTACTTTTGGGTAATGTGGATGTTTTTCCAACACACTTCATTTCCACTTTTTTAGTAAACAAGTATCTAAACTGCCAGATTCAAAAAACAAAAACAAAAAACATTTGAACAATTTACATAAATAAATGGACCATGTCATTGACATACTATGAAATGATTCACCAGAGAAGTTCTATCAGAAATATTATTTATTCGTATTTATTATAAAACTGTGTGTGCCACTCATCAAAACTCAGTTTTCACAAATTTATATTTTCAGAGACTAAATAGTTTATTTTCCTATACTTTGATTACCCTGGAAAATCATAACGATGTCTTAAACCTTTTTTGATTGATAGGCACTTTGAAATGCTGAAATGTTTGCAAAATGACAGTTGTGGAATATTTGCTTATGCACAAAAACAGTTCCAATAGAGTACATTGGGAAATGTATATATATATATACGTTTACGTAAGTGTATATTGGTATACCTACTGGTTGTGAGATCTGGGCTTTCAAGGCTGTCTCTAGGATAGAGACCCTAGTTTGCATGGAATTGGTGTTAAACATGCGTGGGAAATTATTCCATAGAATTCTTTTTGAAAGCTTACAAAAGTGAAAGTGAGTAAAATTTGAGAAATGCAGTTAACATTTTGATGGGATGGAGGAGCAGATTCGATTTCTGTTCTTTAGTGGGTCACTGAGATATATGTTAGTGTGAGAAAAAAAGTTTATTGTACATTTTTTGATTCAGTAAAAGCATATGACAAAATGTGAATTATGGCATATTTTGCAGGAAAGGGGAGTTGAAGGTTGGTTGCTGAATACAGTTAAGAGTAGGATATGGCAGAATAAATCATGTTTAAGAAAAATAGAAAGCTTAGTAAATAGTTCAACACTGAGCTAGAAACAAGGAAAGGAAGCATAGAACTTGCTTAGTGGTTTAATGTATTTATGGAGAAAAAGATAAGTAATGTTTGAAGTGACAGAAGAGGTATATGGCTGGGAGACATGAATGTGCTTGCACTTCTGCATGTGGATGATGTGTTATTATTATAATTGAGAACTGAATTAATTTGGACTGGCTATTAGATAGGTTGTCTACTGCAATAAAATGTATGGATTTGAGGATTAATGCATCAAAGACCAAAGTAGTTCTGTTTGCCAGGCAAAATAGAGTGAGCAATTGAAAATTATAATACATGGTATGAAAAAACGACATCAAGTATATGAATGTATGTACTTTGGTAAAATGTTCACCGGAGGTGGGGCAAAGATGAAAAAAAAAAGATTTGCAAGTGCTGGTAGAAAGGTAGTAAATAGTATATAATATGGTCTATTTTGAGAAACAAATGTCTGTCGAAAGGAGTAAGAGCATGTTCAAGAGTGTGTGTCTTACCCACTTTGTTACATGGAAGTTATAATTGGATATGGGGGAGAAAACCAAAAATAGGTTGAATGCAATGCAAACAAAAGCTTAATGTTAACAGCTCCAATCTTGATTGCAGAAAATATGACTTCAGAAACAGAGTTGTTAATGCTTGGAACACACTTTTTTTTTTATTATTATTTCATTTTGTCACAACAGTATACACAAACATTGTCATAAGTAAAAAAACATATCATGAAGAAAATATATATATATATATAAGTAAAGAATATGCATCAGCTATATTAATTTGATATAATAAAGGGAACAATAGGACAGGAATGGTAGGCACTTTTGTGCTCTTATACACGCCCTGACTACCTGACTCTGTGGTCTCTTCCCAAAATCCCAAAAGCTTCAACCGAAAACTGTCTACTATTGACCTCACCCCATTCCTAAAAGGTCTGTAAGGGGCGTGCATAAGAGCACAAGCGTGCCTACCGTTCCTGTCCTATTGTTTTCTTTCATTATATCCAATTAATATAGTTATTACATACTCATACTTATATATATGCTTATATATTGTATAGTTATTTCATGCTTATGCTTATACTGTGTGACAAAAATAAATAAATAAATAAAAATTAAATATTTAAGAAGTTCATTTGGTAAAACAAGAAGAGTCGCTGCTGAATGAACGTGGACACGACATAAAAGTGACCCGTATGACAGCAGTCATACTGCAGAGGAAGATTGAAAGAATATGACTAAATGAAGCTGATGAGATCTTAACAACACAAAGAGTAAGAAAGGCAATGTATGAGGAAATGTATAGGCATGGTGAGGAAAAGGATGGCCACCAAGTAAAGGAAAATATGGAGAGGTATGACAAGTGCATTGGTGTATACTATTTTATAGGGATGCGGTGGCTCAGGGGCTAGGACGTTGAGCTTGTCGATCGAAAGGTCGGCAGCTCAGCGGTTCGAATCCCCGGTGCTGCCGGGTAACGGGGTGAGCTCCCGTTATTTGTCCCAGCTTCTGCCAGCCTAGCAGTTTCAAAAGCATGTAAAAATGCAAGTAGAAAAAATAGGGACCACCTTCGGTGGGAAGGTAACAGCATTCCGTGCGCCTTTGGCGTTGAGTCATGCCGGCCACATGACCACGGAGACGTCTTCGGATAGCGCTGGCTCTTCGGCTTTAAAATGGAGATGAGCATCGCCCCCTAGAGTCGGCAACGACTAGCACGTATGTGCGAGGGGAACCTTTACCTTTTATACTATTTTATACTCCATTCCCATTTTTCTTAAAATTTGTGCCCTTAATTTTTAATTTTTTTTTTGGTCATACTAATTGTCCCAAAGGTGCTTTTTCAGGAGGCAACTGGACTTTCTTGTTTTTTTCTTCGAGGACGTTTCGCTTCTCATCCAAGCAGCTTCTTCAGCTCTGACAGGATAGTAGGGAATGGAAGGATTTATATTCCTTGCAGACAGCTGGTCATTTGCATCCTTTTAGAGGGTCACTGAAGCACTTGGAGGTTATTGAATGGTGTGGGAGTAGGAATGGATTTCCAGAGAAAAAATTGCAGACTAGAGGAACCAGGAGCACTAGTCAGGTGACCCTGAGACACAGATAAACCTCCAAGTGCTTCAACGACCCTCTGAAAAGATGCAAATGACCAGCTGTCTGCAAGAAATAAAAATACTTCCATTCCCCACTATCCAGTCAGAGCTGAAGAAGCTTCTTGGATGAGAAGTGAAACGTCCTCAAAGAAAATACAAGAAAGTCCAGTTGCCTCCTGAAAAAACAAATTTGGGACAACCATGACCTGGATGACTGAAAATCTCTCCAGACTGTCATACTAGTTACTTTTCTGCATTCTAAATGAAATTGTTTATACCAAAAGGGAATCGCATGATGACTATGCATACATATATACTGTATGTACCAGGGGTGAAATCCAGCGGGTTCTGGAGAACCTGTAGCGGAAATTTTGAGCAGTTCAGAAAACTGGTAGCGGAGTAGTTCGGAGAACCGGCAAATACCACCTCTGGCTGGCTCTAGAGTGGGGTGGGAATGGAGATTTTATAATATCCTTCCCCCAGGGGTGGGGAGGGAATGGGGATTTTGCAATATCCTTCCCCTGCCACGTCCACCAAGCCACTCCCACCAAGCCACACAACGCCCACCAAGCCATACCTACAGAACCGGTAGTAAAAAAATTTGGATTTCACCACTGGTATGTACGTAGCTCTATTCCATCCTTTTCTTACTAACTTACTTTACCTTTTCTTGTGTAGGTAACCACACTTCTAAGCAACACACTAGGCTGCAGCTACCCATCTTTTTGCATTTTCTAAGAAAATGTATAGGTCCATTTGCAACGCTACAATTTGCTTCCTGGTAAATCCACTGCTATTCCAATGCCTATTAGAAACAGGTTTGATTTACCACAGAGGGCCTTGACTGCTGTAAAAATGCATATGATTGGGTTTCCAGGATTTTAAATAGGTCAGATCTTAATGTTTCTTAAGACTGCCTCTTTTGTCTGTGCCATGGCTGTTCCAAATGGGAACTGAAGGATGTAGCATATATCCATCATAGGTAATATATTAGACTCAGTCCACCACTTCCTTTAAGGCAGAAAAATTTAATGAAACAATGTTGAAACATAAAATCTAGCCCTCTGCTTGACGCTCCCTTAGGGAATGTGCAAAGAATACAGATTGGGAGAAGAGTATGACAAGGAGAATTAGTAATAAATAAGTTTTGCTTTTGCAATATGTCTCTCTCTTTCTCTCTCCCGCGCTCTCTCTCCTCCTACGCTCAACTCTTAAGGAAGGGGATGGAGCAAATACTACAATTTCAAAGTAAGCCTGCTTGAGCCAATAAGTCCCAATTCATTAGGGAGTGAAGCATTGAGTCAGAAGCAGGGATGTGCTCAAATTACTCTGAAAACTATTTTTTTTCCTCAAATCACCTGCTTAGGTTAATTTGCATTTTGGCTCTTTGAGACCTTAATGCAGAAGGTCCCAGAAATCAGGTCCAGCTTCTCTATACTCTTGCTGGATCAAGAGATCCAGTATATGCAATACTGTATTGTTCAAGAAAGGGTCCTGTTCATTCCAATCGTAACAATATCTACATAGAAATTAATATTGCCAAAGTAGTCCAAAGATGTTCTGTTCTTTGCGGTGAAGGACTAAGTAATTCTCTACCATACTACACAGAGAAACAGAGGAAACTAAAGTTTGAATCCTCCATCAAATCTGACAACAGAGCAATATATTCTACAATAAGTGAGAAGATGCGGGGTGGGGATTATGTGCATCACAACATAATTCAGGTATAATCAGGCTGTGGCCTACAGATGAAAGCCTTCCTATAAGTTAGAAGAGCTTTGTAGACATATATCTTTTGAGTGGCTTCTTGTAGTAAATCTTCCCCCTCTTGTTTTAGATTAATGAAAAAGAACCACCTGTACACATTTTATATTAGAAACACTGCTACACTGAAGATTTTCAGAATTAGTAGTCTCAAAGAATGGAGACTAATTGATATAGGACCAGTGGTGGGTTGCTCCTGGTTCTACCTGGTTCTATAGACCCGGTAGTAAAATTGGCGGGAGGCTCCGCCCACCCTTCTGGACATCATAAATGATGCCCGCTCCCGTTGCGAACCGATAGTAAAGGTAAGTAGAACCAAGAAGTCCTGCTTAGGACTATGGTCTTTTTAACACCCACATTCATAAGATAAAGTTTGCCATGTTGTTTTGGTTCAAATTCACTTTTACAGAAGGAGATATGTTTTAAGAGGTCCCAGAGAAACTTGAAATTTAAGCATCATAAATTCTCTCTCTCTCTCTCTCTCTCTCTCTCTCCTATCTATCTATCTATCTATCTATCCAATGGTGGGATTCAAATTTTTTAACAACCAGTTCTGTGGGTGTGGCTTATTTTGGGGTGTGGCTTGGTGGTCATGTGACTGGGTGGGCGAGCCTAGCTGCTCATGTGACCGGGTGGCCCTGGCTATGGGCATAGAAACTACTCAAAGGGCTAAAAAAAGTCATTTCTGACCGGTCCTCGCACTTATGACCATCCTCACATTTATGCCCATTGCAGCATTTTTAACAACCATGTCACTCATTTCACAACTGCTTCTCTTCACCACGGTTACAAGATAGGGCGCAAAATGTAAAATGTGAGGACAATTGTAGGTGTGTCAAAAGGTGGTCAAAAGTTTTAGGACAGGTGAAAAATAACTTTTTCAGCCCTCCGAGTAGTCCCTATGCACAAAATGCTGCAACAGGCATAAATGATGACCAGTCATAAATGTGAGGACTGGTCAAAAGTGTGAGAACCTGTCAGAAATCACTTTTTTCAGCCATCTGGGTAGTCCCTATGCACACTTTTTTCAGCCATCTGGGTAGTCATTTTTTAGTACAGTATATCATATTCAATTTAGCAGTATTGCGAATTTGGGGCAGTGAAGACAAACTGTATGATAAATACCAGAGAAATTATTTGATGTGCATATATCATAATGATAAAGAGAAATCTTTGTTCTGCCTCATTACTGATTGAAATCAAGAGTTCGCTAGCAAACTTGACTAACTTGTTCGACTAACAAATTTTATAAAAAGGTAAAGGCTCTCATGAGCTTTCTGAAAGTTTATGCTTTATTCTTACTTGCTAATGAGAAGAGAAGCTACCAGTTTCATGATAACTTTTTTTTGCCACCACAGACTAATACAATGTTCCTTCAATAGCTATTGATTGAGTGATTGATCAAATTCTGAGATCACCCAACTCCAAATGACTCTGGGTAGCTTGGTATATGCAAGAAGTGTAAAATCAACAAGGAAAGAAAATAAATAGCCTCACCCGGGGAAACAACAGCTAAACTCTTTCCTCTACCACCACATATTGTATAAAACAGGGGTCTCCAATCTTAGTAATTTTAAGGCTTGTGGACTTCAACTCCCAGAGTTCCTCAGGCAGCTTTGCTGGCTGAGGAACTCTGGGAGTTGAAGTCCACAAGCCTTAAAGTTACTAAGATTGGAGACCCCTGGTATAAAGCACAAACAAAAGATACAAGCTATGACATTGGGGTTATAGTTCTAACGCCCCTTTAATAAATTTTCTCATTTCTTGTGAAGAGATCTTAATCGCAAGGAGTCCACCCCCAAACCCCACCCCCGACCAGTGGTTGTCAGACCTGGGTTTGTATTTTGATAAGAGGCCCCCACAAAGCCCAAACTGCAGGCCCAAATCAGGGTATTGAACAACATCTTGGAAGGAGGCCATGTCAAACCTCTTCTGCATCCCTACTGGGAGAACTACACGGTTGTGTTCAGGTTGTCACCAAGCCCAGAGCTGGACTGGAGGGAAGGTTTACTTTGGATCGTGTTTGCCAGTCTTTTCTGCTTTTTGCTGTTGAGTTTTAATAGTATGATCTTGGAAGGCTCCGGAGGGCCTAGAAAAGAAGCTAGCAGGGTATATTACTCCTGCAGTTGTCAATTGCTACTTTAGGTTGAAAAGACCAAAGATGCCTAAAGAAAAGAAAAGAAAAACCAAAAATTGTTTTAAAAGAAAACCCCTGTGGGAACACGGTATTCATTTCAGCCATGCAATGTGATCAGTTGTCAAACCTCCATCGGCCTGACATCAGCTTTGAATAATGCTCCTCAGCTTGCAATTAAAATCACCCATTTTGCAACGGAGGAATGAAGAGTGCCTTGGATACCTGACATTTCTTTAACCTCTGCAGCAAGTCTCACACCTATTTCATGCCAGTCACAGAATGCCACTGGTTACATGATCCCATCATGAAAGACTCCCCTGCACCATAAAAAGTAATATGCCCAGTGGGGGCAAAATTAGGTTTACCAAGGGAGATTTAACTTTTAAATTTCCTGACGCTTGTGAATTTAAGCCTCAGACTTACTACTGTATTAGCATACTTCTAATTGACAGAAACATGAAGACCCCCCAAAAATGTATTTAACAAAGGACACATTATTATTTTTGCAGCATTTTTATCCCACATTTCCTTAAAAAAGGCAAATTTCCATCTCTCCTGTGGATATTCTTATGCCTGTCTTTCTTGCAACACGTGAAACAAATACTTTTCAATGTTTATATTTATACCAGATATACCATAGTAGCCTTCTACCCTAGATGGCCTCTGAGAGATGCACTTTGTTCTCTTTCTTTTTTGAGGAGGAAAAAGTGCATTATGATACACAATACATTTCAGGAGAAATGTCATTCTACAGGACATGAGCCATGGCAAAGTCTAAGCAAAAACAAAGAGGTTTTAGAATTCAGTCACACAGTTAGGTAGGTAAAGGTAAAGGTTCCCCTCGCAATATGTGCTAGTCATTCCTGACTCTAGGGGGCAGTTTCAAAGCTGAAGAGCCAGAGCTGTCCGAAGACGTCTCCGTGGTCATGTGGCCGGCATGACTCGACGCCAAAGGCGCACGGAACACTGTTACCTTCCCACCAAAGGTGGTCCCTATTTTTCTACTTGCATTTTTTACGTGATTTTGAACTGCTAGGTTGCCAGAAGCTGGGACAAGTAACAGGAGCTCACCTCATTACACAGCAGCACTAGGGATTTGAACCGCTGAACTGCCGACCTTTCGATCGACAAGCTCAGCATCTTAGCCCCTGAACCACTAGTGTCACACAGTTACTCCATTTCAAAAATGGAGATGCAGAATTTTCATATTCTGAAGTTTTAGAACTCCTGTTTGATTTTTCAATGATGTAAGCAGCAATGAATGAAATAAACAAATCAACTCAAGAGTTCAGATTCTTTGTAAAGAACTGAGAAGAATGAAATTATCACAGCTATCATCCATAAAATATTTAACAGGAACTGAAACTGTAGAGCAGCCATACCTTCAGACATTTTATCTTCTGCTTAAACAGAGCCTCTCTAGTCACTCAAAATATGTGTAAAGGAAAGAAATCGTGTTCTGTTCAGTGTAGGATGGAAGTGTTATCTGAATGTATCAAAATATTATCAGAATAAACCATACACGTTCATGTTAAAAGGACATTTTGTATAAAACTCCAGCCTATTTCAGTTTCACGGGCACCTAAGATTCAGATGTTTGCTGTATTTACATCACATATTTTCTCAAAAAGTATGAGATGTGGAGCACATCTCTCAATTTTATCCTGACTGCAATAAACCACGATTACATGGTTTGCTTGAGAGATAGTAACAGACCCCTAATCTTGTAAGCTTTATAGTGGAACCTAGCTTGATCCTGGATCCACTGAACCCCATCCAACCCTAGGGACAACTTTTAATTTTCAGAACTTCTATTCCCTTATTAATATCTAAAGTGCACAAAACTGCTTTTGTGATCCAAGACAGATTTTCATTGCCAGAGGGCACTCAGAAATTGAGACTTGTATATGTTGGATAGATATCTATATCTATATCTAATCTATATCTATAACTATATATCTATATCCATATCTCTCTATATCTATCTCTATAACTCTATCTATCTCTATATTTATATTTATATCTATATATCTCTATCCCTATCTCTATCTATCTATCTATCTATCTATCTATCTATCTATCTATCTATCTATCTATCTATCTATTATCTATCATCTAGCTATCTATCTAGTGTCATGTAAATTTTTTAAGGGTAACATCATTTAAAACATTTATGATAATGTTGCTTTACAAAACCAACCAATTGCTGAAGTCTGGGTTAATTTTGGTAATTGTAGGATAAAATAAGGTAATTTGTATTCAGACATTCCTTTCAATCAAATAAACTTACTACACTACTGCTTGTGTTAAACATATTTGGCAAGTACTTACAAGGGTATCTGTTTAGGTGGAATGTGGCCAGTGAGAAGGATATCCAAAAGAGCTATAGTTCAGCATTTGGAGATTTTTAAGATTACACATAATTTACAATGTGCCATAATCCTAAACAACATTTTTTAGATAAGAAAATAAA
This sequence comes from Ahaetulla prasina, assembly GCF_028640845.1. NCBI lineage: Eukaryota > Metazoa > Chordata > Lepidosauria > Squamata > Colubridae > Ahaetulla > Ahaetulla prasina. The sequence continues at coordinate 159,742,297 of NC_080539.1, forward strand.
GCTGCTTGAATGATAAGAGTTTGTCCTAATTACAAGCAATAAATGCCGAAATTCCAGGTTCAAGTCACATTTAAGTGACTTTACTAAATGAATAAAACTACTTTACTTTACTAAATCCATTCAGTAGCTTTAAGACCAACGTCTCCCTTTTATCTCCCTCCATCTTCAATTATCAGCAGTAAGGAGAAAAGCCACTTTAAAAGTCTGTCATTGGATATGTATGTGAATAACAATAGCACTAGCACTTAGACTTATATACCGCTTCACAGTGCTTTACAGCCCTCTAAGCGGTTTACAGAGACGGCATATTTGCCCTTAACAATCATCGAACTTCTGGAGTAAGTAGAAATTGTACTGTTATTTTTCATAGTGGTCTTTATAACAAATACATGTCTTTATAAAATAGAACTTTTTAAATTTATTGCCTTACACAATGTAAGCCTCCCTGAGTCTTCGGAGAAGGGCGGGATATAAATTTAAATATGAATAAATTCTCTCGAAGAGCTTATTTGATCCAGCTTTCATTTTGTGTTCCACAAAACCAGGAGATTAAATATCCGAATGCTATTTTTCATGTAGAATAGAAAGTGCCCTAACAAGTTCAGTGTCAAGACACTGTACCAGCGAATGGGGTTAAACACACAAAACTGTGTCTTTTCAACTGAAATTCTCCACTGCTGTCCTTATTTGTACAGACACAGATACTTCTCCTAACACAAACTCCATTGAGAAAGAAACAACCACAAAGTTTGTTGTGGTTCATTAAAAGATCAGCCTGTTAAGTCATTGGCCTCCACGTAAACAGAACTCTTGAACTGTCCTCCTGTATACCAGGAACGGCAAGCCAACCTGTCAATGACAATTTGAAAAGGAAAACACTCTCAATGCAAATCGAGGTTATCAGATTATTTAGATAAAGGATTGGAAACTGAACCATTTACTTTTCCAGAGCCCCTTAAAGTCACAGCTGCAAGGCAAGAAGCTCCCTCAGGCTGCCCTTCCTATGACCTCAGCTTTGACTGGCAAGGATCACTGCTAGGGTAATAGAGCAAGAGTAACTCATTGTTGGCTCTTGCTTTGTCTGGGCCTCCACTAAGCAGACACATCAGACACAAGGCCTGGATTTATCTGGTGGCCCCAAAGGTCTCTATTTTATACCCTTCAGTAGAGAACAATGGCCACATCAAGACTTCACTTTCACCATCCATCTCACTCAATGGAGTTGGAGAAGGATGTAGTGGCAAAAAGAGAGAAGTCAAGAAATTGGTCTCCTCCTCATGTAACTTAACCCTGTTTCTTTCAGAGAAGTTACCTGTAGACTTATCCAGGCGGCCATTTTATCCCTGGTTCTATCACATAACTTATCACAATAACACCTCATGTGTGATAAGCAGCTGCTTTGCCAATCTGAAGGATGGTACAGGTGCTCAGGAATGAAATCCTCCCCACCCAGCCCCGAATGAGGATTTTCCTATTTCAGGATAATTCAACTTACGTATAGTTATTTATACCATCATGCATGTATACATGCCACCACTGAGTTAAAGGCTGAAAGCAACATACTTTCAAACTGAGCATCAGTTCCTGCTCCCCTGTTAAAAGCTTGTAATTTTTAAGAGATTAGAAATTCCTCCCAGGTTGTTTGAAATAGTCACGAAAAGCCAGTTTCGAGTTGTTAAATTTTATGTTGTGTGTAATGCGTTAATTGATGTCAACTCTTTTGCCTATTCCTGATCCTGACCATTGGACATCCTGTAGCATAAAAAGACCTTCTATTCAGCAGCCCAGATTAGGGACAGCACCAAAGCACCATAGTCATGGGCTAAAAAGGGTTTGTTGATAATCTATGTATTTATCCCACAGAGTAATTCAGATCATACCAAATTTAGGCAATTTCCTTCCCACCCATTTACCTTGATGGCTCTTGTATTTTGCTTCACTCACACCACCTCTCCTCTAAATGCATGTAAAACTTTATTGCCCTTGTAAATGGCCTGCTGTGAGCTTGGATGCTTCTGTGAGTTTGAAGGATGTAAGCATTTATTAACCCCAGCCATCTACTGACCCAGACATTAACAGAAAGGAAAAGGACCAGATTGAAAACAGAGAGGGTTTTTTGTGGGGAGGGGGAAATGTTGGAGATTCAGAAACATGTGTAATCATACATTGCAGATTAAATTCTATGTCTCCCATACTGCGCCTGTCTATTTCTTAAACTGACCCAGAAATTCCAGTCTGGATTATAATAGGTTCCCATGGAATCCAGGCTGATATTCATACAGATTATGTATCATGTGAGACCTGATTGGTTATTCTTCTGTTTCTTGCTTTTGCCATCCAGGCAAGGAAGGTAAGCCTTGGTAGCTGGCTCCTATATGGTGGTATAGGCTTTAGGGTCTCCTTCTTGAGTAGCGAGTTGGACTAGAAGATCTCCAAGGTCCCTTACAATTTGCCTTTATTTATTTTGTCACAACAGTATATATAAGCATAAGCATGAAGTAACTATATAATATATAAGCATATATATGAGTATAAGTATGAAATAACTATCTAAATTGGATATAATGAAAGGAAACAGTAGGACAGGAACGGTAGGCACGTTTGTGCTCTTATGCACGCCCCTTACAGACCTCTTAGGAATGGGGTGAGATCAACAGTCGACAGTTTTTGGTTAAAGTTTTGGGGATTTTGAGTAGATACCACAGAGTCTGGTAGTGTGTTCCAAGCATTAATTTTTTTTTTTTTTTTTTTATTGAAAGAGTTTTTAAAAAAAACAAAAACATTTTCCCCCTTTTTTCCCCCTCCCTCCCAAAAAAAAAAAAAAAACAAAACATCCCCCTCCCTCCCCCACCCCCGGCTTCCCGGGTCAATCACAAGGTAAAGTCCAATCCAAATAACCACATCCAAAGCTTTTCGTCTCCCAACCCCCTCCCCATTACATAAAATAACTTTCTAATTATTCAAAGGCAATCTGATATTTCTTAATCTGATATCTGTTTTGTAGATAATCAATCCATTTTTCCATTCAATTAAATATCTTTCCTGCGTATTGTCTTTTAAAACGCTGAGATTTTAGCCATCTCAGCCAAATTAATAACTTTCAATATCCATTCTTCTATTGTAGGTATCTCTTCTTCTTCCAGTATTGTCCAATCAACAGTCTTGCTGCTGTTATTAAGTTCAAAATCAATTTAGTCTCAATCCCTGTACAATCCATTATAATTCCCAAAAGGAAAAATTGTGGCAGGAACTTTATCTTCTTCTTCAGTACATTTTGAATAATCCACCAAATTCTTATCCAAAAGACCTTAATTTTCTTGCAAGTCCACCAAATATGAAAATATGTAGCATCATCACAATCACACCTCCAACATTTCGCTTGGATATTAGGATACATACATGATAATTTTTGGGATCTAAATGCCATCTATAAAACATCTTATAAAAATTTTCCTTAAATTCTGTGCTTGTGTAAACTTAACATTTCTAACCCAAATTTTCTCCCATGTTTCCAACATTATTGGTTCCTGAATATTCTGTGCCCATTTTATCATACAATCCTTTACCAAATCCTTTTCGAATCTATTTCAAGCAACACATTATACAATCTCTTTATATGCTCCTGGGTCTGATTTCTAATTTGCTTTATTAAATTTTCCTCCTTTGCATTATACCAATTTTTGATCTTCTTTCCATCTAGCACTTATTTGCCCATATTGAAACCAAGTATAATTCCTCCCTTCTTCATTTAATACCTGTAATGATTTTAATTGCAATCTACCTCCTTCAGCATACAAAAGTTCTTTATATGTAATCATTTCCTGTTTCTGTTCTATATTTATATTCTCTATTGCATGTCTAGGGCTCGCCCATATAGGAATCTTATAATCTAATTTATAGGAATATTTATTCCAGACCAAAAGAGCACTTCTCAACACATGATTCTTAAAAGCCCTATCCACTTTTTTTCCATAAAATAAGTACGCATGCCATCCATATAACAAGTCATAACCTTCTATATTCAAAATTCTTTCCTCTGTTAAGTTAAACCAGTCACTTATTACTGAGAGGGTTACTGCTTCATAATATAGTTTAAAATTAGGCATTCTTAAACCACCTCTTTCCCGTGAATCCTGTATTATTTTCATTTTAACCCTCGCCTTTTTACCCTGCCATATAAATTTATTAATCCCACTCTGCCAATCTTCCAAATTTTTATCCTTTTTAATTATAGGTATCATCTGGAACAGAAACAAAAATCTAGGTAACACATTCATTTTAATAGCCGCAATCCTTCCCAATAGGGATAACTGCAATTTCTTCCAGCCATTCATATCATTCTGAACTTTTTGCCATAGCAAGTCATAATTATTCTTATAAAGTTTCTTGTTCGATGAGCTAATATAGACCGCTAAATATTTAACCTTTTTACTACCTCAAATCCTGTCATTTCCTCTAGTTTTTGTTTCTGTTGTATAGACATATTTTTAATTATCACTTTTGTTTATTCTGATTTATTTTAAATCCTGATACCTTTCCATATTTATCAATTACTTCCAACAAAAATCTACTTGAATTTATAGGATTCATTAACGTAACCACTACATCATCTGCAAAAGCTCTAACTTTGTACTCATATTGTCTAATCTTAATTCCTCTATTTTCATTAATTCTCGTATTTTATCTAATAATGGTTCCAGAGTCAAAACAAACAATAATGGTGATAAGGGACATCCCTGTCTTGTTCCTTTCGCAATCTTAATAACTTCTGTCAAACTACCATTTACTATAATCTGTGCTGTTTGCTCTCCATAAATCGCTTTAATTATTCTAATAAAACAGTCTCCAAATTGCATTTTCTCTATTAATTTAAATAAAAAATCCCAATGCAATCGATCAAAGGCTTTCTCTGCATCCAAAAAAATAAGTGCCGCTGAAGTATTCTTCTTTTCCAAATATTCCAATATATTAATAATCTGTCTAACATTATTCCTCATCTGCCTCCCTTTTATAAAACCAGATTGATCAGTATGAATTCTTTGTTGTAAAACTAACATTAATCTATTTGCTATTATTTTTACAAAAATCTTATAATCATTATTTAAAAGTGAAATCGGCCTATAGTTACCAGGTTTAGAGCAGTCTTGCTCCTCTTCGGTATCAGTGAAATAAAAGATGTTTTCCATGACGGGGTATTCCACTCCTAATTGTATCTGATTAAATAATTCTTTAAGTGGGCCTAATATTTCATCCTGTGTTTTTTATAATAAGTTGCTGTAAGACCATCTGTACCAGGGTTTTCCCATTTTAATTGTTTAATTGCCTCCACTATTTCTCCAGTAGCTATCGGCCGGTTCAGCTCCTCCTCTGTTCTAATGTTAGAATATTCACCTTATAATCTTTCAAATAATCATAAATGTCCCTATCCAATATTTTGTCTTTTGCATATAGTGCAGTATAAAATTCTGAGAATGCCTTTTAATTTTATCCTGTTGATATGTCTCTTTACCTTTATATTCTATTTTTGTATGACACGTGCTTTCTGTTTCTTCCTTAAATTATATGCCAACCATCTCCCAGGTTTATTTGCATTACAAAAGTATTATGTTTAGCATATTGTATATTCGTTGCCACCTGGTCTGCCATTAACATATTAAATTGACTCTGTAATATTTTTATAGCCTCTTTAAGTTTATGATCTTGTGGGTTTTGAATTAATAACTGTTGCTTCCTTTGAATTTCTTCTTCCAAATATCTACGCTGCTTTTGTTTATTATTCCTTTGCCTGTTGTCCAAATAAAATCAATATCCTCTAATAAACGCTTTGCTCGCTTCCCACACAGTTCCTATAGGTGTCCCTTTGTACATATTAAAATCAAAAAATTCTTTTAACTGTTTCTTACAATAAGTTACATTATCCTCATATCTAAACAGATTTTCATTCAACCTCCATGTTCTACCACCTTTTTTCCCTTGTAATAATTCCATCCATACTGGGCTATGGTCAGTTAAACACCTCGAAAATATCTTCGTTTTCTTCACCCTAGAAAGCAAGTCATTAGAAATTAAAATAAAATCAATGCGTGAAAAAGATTGATGCCTATCAGAAAAAAAAGTAAAATCTCTCTCATCTGGATTCCGTAACCTCCATATATCTCTAAACTCAAAGTCTTCCATCATTTCAAAAAAAGATTTTGGTAATTTTGCATGTATAGGTATCTTCTTGGAGGAAGTTCTCTTATCCCTTCTTGTATCAATTACTCCATTCCAGTCTCCTAATAAAATAAACGAACTATAATCCCAGAGGGTCAACCTCTCATGTAACATTTTGTAAAACTTTTCTTGTTGCTGATTAGGTGCGTAAATACCTATCAACAAAGTCTTTTTTGCATCTATCACCAGTTCAATAGCAATAAATCTTCCTTGAATATCTGCCTCAATTAGCTTAGCTGGTATATCCTTCCTGATATATACAACAATTCCATGCTTCTTTTCCAAAGCTGATGCAACAAAATGGTTACCCAATTTTGAATTAATTAAATATTTTTGGTCTGATAATTTTATATGTGTCTCTTGCAAACAAATCACATCATTTTTAAATTGTTTCAAGTAGTGAAATATTTTCCTTCTTTTCTGAGCTGAATTCAAGCCATTAACATTCCATGACAAGATTCTATTTGCCATTACTGGCCTCCTGAAGCTTTGAAGCAGACAACGGAAGCTCCTCCTCCGGTATCTTCCGTCTAGCTCCTCCCACAGCTTCCATAATGGGATCCTGACTTTTACTTTGAGACTGTTGCTCTTCTTTACGCTTAAGGGCTCCTCTTGTCACCCTTTGCTCTTGTGGTTCCTCTAATACTGGCAGCAATAAAGGCTCTTGGGTCACCACGCCTTCTTGAGTCTCTTGAAGTTTTTCTATCACTTCTATTTCGACTTTCAAAACTGTAGAAAGAAAATCCTTTGCCTTTAAAACCGTGTCAATTCTATATCTCCTTCCTTGATAGAATAGTGTCAGTCCAACTGGCACCTCCCATCTGAATTGAATCTGATGTTTTTTAAGTTCTTGTGTAAAAAAAGCAAATTGCTTCCTGTCTCTTAACATCTTTGAAGGAATCTCTTTCAACACCTTCAACTCCTGTTCTCCAATTTTTAAAGTTGTCTGATATGAAACTTGCAGAATTTGATTTCTCATAGTCCTTTTCACAAAATAAACCACAATGTCCCGAGGAAGCTTTCTCTGTCTTGCAATCCAAGAATTAACTCTATATATTTTATCAATTTGGTAAGCTACCTCTTGGGGTCCTTCAATAAATTCAGCCAATGCTTCTGATATAATTTTTCTTAAGTCTTCCACGCTCTTCTCGCATACCACAATTCTAAGAGCTCCTTCCATAAGTTTATATTGTAATATCACAACCTGATCTTCATTTTGATCCACTTTTTCTGAACACCTTTCATTTCATCTTCTAAATACTTATTTGACTGAGAGATCTGTTGCATTTCCACTTCCAATCCTTCAATTTTTACTCAGTCCTTGAACTGCCATAAGAATATCTTCTCTTATTTTTGCATTAAAATTCTCCATCATCTCTTTTTGCCTATCTTCAGAAAGTTTTAATTGTTCTTTCAATATTTCCTCAAGACTTGGTTCAGATCCCCTTCTTCCAGAAGGCTTTAAAGGTTTAGCTGCCATTCTGTCTTCAAAAGAATCAGGAATTCAAACTTAATAACTCTCCTTCCCTCCTTTCAGTATAAAAAAAACTCCGTTTGTAACAATCCACAAGTAACGCTGCTTCATCGTACTAAAAGATTTTACTTTCACTTTTAGACGCCATTTTAAAAGTCAATTAATCAAAGACAAAGAAAGGTTTCAAATTTCAAAAAGGGACCCCACCGAATTCCACTCCTTCCAACTTCAGCACGCCCCTGTTTTTTATCAGGGAAAAGGAGAGGAATGTTGCTTCTGCTCTAGAGAACTTATTAAATTGATTGATATTCCAAGCAGACGGGAATTTCACAAGCGTTCGAACTTTGATGTAGAATCAGCACGGCAAGTACCGACTCCCAAGCATTAATAACTCTGTTACTGAAGTCATATTTTCTGCAATCAAGATTGAAGCGGTTAACATTAAGTTTAAATCTATTTTTTGCTCTTGTATTGTTGTGATTGAAGCTGAAGTAGTCTTCAATAGGAAGGACATTGCAATAGATGATTCTATGAGTTAAACATAGATCCTGTCTTGTTTTCCTTTCCTTTCTTTCTCTTCCTTTTCTTTCTTTCTCTTCCTTCCATTTCTTTTTCCAGAGATTTTTGCTCATGTGGGTGCCTTCAAACCTGCTTTCCACATTATACCCTTTGACCCTGCTCTTTTTATTCTGCTTATAATATTATTATAGCTGTGATGGTACAGTAATCAAAGCAATAGGGAACAGATTGTTCTTTCCCTTCTCTCTTGAAATTCATGGAAACTCTGTAACAGGGAAAAACTGATAGTTTAGCTACATGAAAACAGAGCAAGTTTCCTAAATTTTAACAAAGATTTTTTAAAGGAATGGAATGGAATGGAATGGAATGGAGAGGAGAGGAGAGGAGAGGAGAGGAGAGGAGAGGAGAGGAAAGGAAAGGAAAGGAAAGGAAAGGAAAGGAAAGGAAAGGAAAGGAAAGGAAAGGAAAGGAAAGGAAAGGAAAGGAAAGGAAAGGAAAGGAAAGGAAAGGAAAGGAAAGGAAAGGAAAGGAAAGCATGGGTTTGCAGTACTGTGAACAGAGGGTGGGAAAGCAAGAAAAATGTGCTTCACTGAGACTAGGCAAAAACCAAAATTTTCACTGGGAGGTATAAAGGTTGAATGGAACATGAGCCTCTAGAGTTGAAGATAGTTTAACGACTTAACAGACCACTTTTGGATCAATGGCAAGATGATTAAAAACAAAAAGCAAAGCAGCAAGTTATGAAGTAGTATCAAGACCTTGTGCAATCTAGAAGAACGACAAATGCTTTGTTATGTGCATAATAGGGCACTAGGGCAAGGTTTTTTGTTGCCCTTTTTGCTGTTTGGGGGGAAAAAACTGTGGAGCATTTTACGGGAATAGAATAAAAAGATAAGACTAAAAGAGAAAATAACATTGCTTTTTCTCCTTCCATGCAGCAATCCAAATAACTGATTTGGAAATTATATTACATGGGTATTATACAATAGTTGGTGAACCAAATGCATGGCATGGATAGTCTCTGCCTCATTAAGTTATACTTATGATGTTTCATCAAACAAGTGGCCTTGCAGTTCAACAATCTGAAATTTTATCTATTTATTTATATCATTCATACTGCTGCCCATCTCACACATGTGACTTCAGGCAACCTGCAACATAAAAACAGACAAACTTCATCAAACAATCCCCGGCATCCAGAAAACCATTAACCCCACTCACCATCAAGATCAGCAAAACTAATCTATCCCCTGACCCAAATGCCCGGCAGAACAGCCAGGTCTGTTTGTGGTGTGACTGAAACAATCTAGAACTGAACACACTCAAAACCGTAGAAATGGTGGTAGGAGAAACCATTCCATACTTCCACCTCTCACAATACTAGACAACACAGTATCAACAGTAGAAACCTTCAAATTTCTAGGTTCTATCATATTGCAAGATCTAAAATGGACAGCTAACATCAAAAACATCATCAAAAAAGGACAACAAAGAATGTTCTTTCTGCGCCAACTCAGAAAGCTCAAACTGCCCAAGGAGCTGCTGATTCAGTTCTACAGAGGAATTATTGAGTCTGTCATTTGCACCTCTAGAACTGTCTGATTCGGTTCTGCAACCCAAGAAAGACATAGACTTCAGAGGATAATTAGAACTGCAGAAAAAATAATTGCTACCAACCTGCCTTCCATTGAGGACCTGTATACTGCACGAATCAAGAAGAGGGCCGTGAAAATATTTACAGATCCCTCACATCCTGGACATAAACTGTTTCAACTCCTACCCTCAAAACGAAGCTACAGAGCACTGCACACCGGAACAACTAGACACAAGAACAGTTTTTCCCGGAAGGCCATCACTCTGCTAAACAAATAATTCCCTCAACACTGTCAAACTATTTACTAAATCTGCACTACTATTAATCTTCTCATCGTTCCCATCACCAATCTCTTTCCACTTATGACTGTGACTGTAATTTTGTTGCTGGTAATCCTTATGATTTATATTGATATTGATTGTTCCTGATTGCTTATTTGTACCCTATGATTATCATTAAGTGTTGTATCATTAAGTGTTAATTTTGTACCCTATGACCATCATTTGTGTTGTAAATGTTGTACCTCGATGAACGTATCTTTTCTTTTATGTACAGTGAGAGCATATGCACCAAGACAACTTCCTTGTGTGTCCAATCACACTTGGCAAATAAAAAATTCTATATTCTATATAATGTCTTGCAAAAGGCTAATAAGATTGGGTTCACCTCACTCTCTGAATATACAACCTGCATGTGTACAGTTGTATGTTCTTTGCTTCTGTGCAGGCTCTGATCTGCTGATTTAGGATGTCAGCTTGCATGGAAGATAATTCTTCCTCAATGCAGCCATCCTTGCTGAATATGTGGAACCTGAAGGCCTCTTCTGATAAAATATAACTGATGGAACTTATAGGTATATACCGGTCACTGGGGAAATGAATTGACAGGATTTTTCTATGAAGATTCTCAGTTATCCAGGTTATAGTTGCATCAAAAGTGGTTTTTTTATTTTTGAAAAGGCAACTGGACTGATTTTTTTGAGGAGAAAGGGGAAAAAAAGATGTTTCGCTTCCTATCCTGTAAGCTTCATCAGTTGTAAACATTCTGAGAGTTGAAGTCCACAAGTCTTAAAGTTGGCAAGGTTGGAGACCCCTGACCTAGAAAATATGCAGAAAGTGTTTTGAAAAGGCTGTGTTTAAGAATTCCTCTACTCTTAAGACCTCGTTGAGAGTTGGGTTATACTTTATGTCTGAAAACACTTAACTCTGATATTTTTAAGAATAAGGGATCCTTGCGCATGAAGTTTTTCTCACACTAACTTTTTTAAAAGTTGGAATTTGATTCAGAACAAATCTGTAGCTGCTCCTGGCATCTTCATTTGTCTAATTGACCTCTGGGGATGAAGAATAGGCAGAATAGGTATTTTTCTGATACTGTTTTTCAAACAAAGGATATAACATTAGGAAAAGTACAGTTACTTAGGCCTATGAACAAAAATAATTTTACGGTTGGGGTCGCCACATTGTGGGGAATTGTATTAAAGGGGTCGCAGCACTATAAAGGTTGAGAACCACTGATATAGGGGCAATGCGTATATATCTAAATTTAGCTTTCCACAATTTAGCACCTTCTATCCTTCATCTCCCTTTGTTCTGTCCAGTTAAGAATTCATAAGGATTTGCATCCACTCCAATACTGTTTGCTTGGAAGTTAAATAAATTCATAAATGGCATGATATCTTCTGATTTTAATTCCCCCAAATAGGCCCAATCTAATATCCCAATATTGATCACTCTGCTTTTCTGCCATAATCTATGGCCAGTATGAAGCCGCTATTTCATACCTTTTTGACTGACTATAAACTAGAATACCTGAAAACTTCAGAAGTGATTCCGAGGAGCATTGGATGTCTTGAGTAGAGCTTTCTTAAGTTCTTCCTTTTTTTTCCCCCTGGGAGCCTGGGGGGAAAAATGCCATTGCTTTCACAGCTGCATTGAGTTTAACTTGGGGACTCATTAATTAATTCCTCATTAATGTTAACACAACTATGAAAGCAATAGCTTCTTTTTCAGGCGCCTGGTGAAGCCTGGAAAAAGAACGGCTACTTTAATGAGTAGCAGAAAAGCTCTGTACCTGCTCATAAGGCAACCACAGTCCTTATTCAAAATCATTTTCAAAGTATGCACAGCCCTGATTTTTAACCTTCTTGAACTAGATTTATATCCTACGAATTCACCTTTATGGACACTTAATGTCAATAGAATTTCATTTCTCAACAAATGAGCAAAACACCAGGCTAAAATATTTTTTTTTTAAAAAAAAAGGTTCCTCAGGAGTTTGGTTAAGGAATACTAGTGATTTGTTCCACTTGCTTATTTTGAAAAATCTGGCAATGTTAATACACCTTCTGTGATTTGGGTGGTATTTGATCCCTCCATTGCTTTCTTTGGAAAATTTTAAGCTTTGCAGAAGAATATCTAGTCTTTCCTCTACAGGCCACAGATTTAAAATATTAAAACCAGCAGGAGAGAAGCCTCCATGCAAATAAAATGGCAATCATACACAGTAGGAATGTGATGGAACAAATCAACTAATATAGAATCAACAGGTTTTCCTTTCCAACATGGAGCTAATAGAAATATCAAATCTGCTACACAATAATGAGAATGTGTTTATTTGAAGGAGCTCTATTTTACTCTTACTCCTTTTTTTTTAAAGTAACGCCAGCAGGGTACATCCCAACATTTTCATACAATGCTTAGTTTCCTATCTATTCATAACAGATAATTATCATTTAAGCCATTGTTAACTAAATGCAATATATAGTGTGCTGTTATCTTGTAATTTATAGTTCAGTGGAGATGTGACTGCCAAACCTGTTCTAGCGCAAATGTTCTTAAATTATGTGTTTGCCAGAATGTTGTTCAGAATATGAACAGGAATAATACAATATTCATTTGAGAACAAGTGCAGGCTAATCCACAGATTATTAGGGACGCGGTGGCTTAGTGGATAAGAAGCTGAGCTTGTCGATCGAAAGGTCGGCAGTTCAGTGGTTCAAATCCCTAGTGCCGCATAACGGGGTGAGCTCCTGTTACTTGTCCCAGCTTCTGGCAACCTAGCAGTTCAAAAGCACATAAAAAATGCAAGTAGAAAAATAGGGACCACCTTTGGTGGGAAGGTAACAGCGTTCCATGCACCTTTGGCGTTGAGTCATGCCGGTCACATGACCACGGAGATTTCTTCGGACAGTGCTGGCTCTTCAGCTTTGAAATGGAGATGAGCACCGCCCCCTAGAGTTGGGAACGACTAGCATAAAGCTTCAAATATATAAAAATGTGAAAGGTAAAAATTATATTGATTCTGGTGTCTTTTTCCTTTAGCTTTAACAAAAAAAAAATGGGGTGAGTTGGAAAAGGACAAAACTTTTGTTCTCAATGTTTCTTATTTGCAAGTTTTATTGTCCTTGTTAGTTGCATAACCAGAAATATCACTGAAGGTGCATTTCTTGGCCTTGAGATAAATACAAAAAGTGGCAAGCATTTACTAAACTTTGGGGTGAAAATCTATTTTTAAAGTGCAAGAGTTTGCACGCACACGTACCTACCATCAAATAAGAAGTTTAGAGCCCAATATATTTTATTGCAAGCTCAGTTTCTTCACACTGTGGGTGATCTTGGACCAAAGGTGGAATTTTAATCACTTGTGGTTTTAGGAGGTTTTGTTGAAGGTTTTATGTACCGAATGCATATTTGAAAGATAACATGCTGGAGAAGACAGTATTACAGGTAGTCCTCAAATTACAACTTTTTTTTTGTTTAACATCCACTCAAAGTTATGACAGCACTGGAAAAAAAAAAGACTTATGATTGTTTCTTGCATTTACAATTGTCACAGCATTCCTACAGTCATGGGATCAAAATCTGGGTGCTTGGCCACTGGCATGCATTTATGGGGGATCACATAATCACCATTTGTGATCATCCCAGTCAGCTTCCAAAAAACAAAGTTAATGGGGGAAGCCAGATTTGCTGTGATTCACTTAACAATTGCTGCAAAAAAAAGAATGTTGTAAATTTAGGTCACTTAACAACCAACCAACCAACCAACCACTTCCGTTGCTTTGCAATGGAAATTCTGGTCCCAACCGTAGTCATAAGTTGAAGACTACCTGTATATGTCTTTGAATCTACATTCTACCTCCTGGCAGGGATAAGCAGCTTTGGAGGGAAGAACTGAGATCATAGGGTAGCCATATGGGCCTCTGGTGGCTCAGACCGCTAAGATAGTCTGTTATTAACACAGCTGCTTGCAATTACTGCAGGTTCAAATCCCACCAGGCCCAAGGTTGACTCAGCCTTCCATCCTTTATAAGGTAGGTAAAATGAGGACCCAGATTGTTGGGGGCAATAAGTTGACTTCGTATATAATATACAAATGGATGAACATATTGCTTAACATAGTGTAAGCCGCCCTGAGTCTTCAGAGAAGGGCAGGATATAAATGCAAAATAAATAAATAAATAAAAAATGGGCATTCATAAAATGGCTACCGGGAGGGACAGTGTCAGCCTCCGCTTTATTTGAAGTGTATATTTACCTATTGGAGTGTTTTACTGTTTTATTACTTCGTTAAAGGTCTTCTTCTTACCGAATGTCTTACTTGATTTATGGGGAAGGGGGGAGGTTTGTACTGTTGCCAGCGTTCGGCTGTCATTTCAGGTGAAGAAGGAGATAGTCTTTCAACCAGACGTTTGAACTGATTTGGCGCATGAATATAACGGGAGTTGCATGCTTCGCATTCCATCCAGAAGATTGACAGAGGGAGAACATCGGAAGTGAAACAACACATGGCCAAGGAGGAAGAGGACATTGGATTATGACTGTTTGAACCCTGGAGGGAGGAGGATTCAAGAGAGGAAATACTTTTGTACAGTTGCAATTACTTTCAGTTCTGGCTTTGCTTTCATTGCAATCTGATGTGTTTAGTAAAAATTACCAATCTCTTCAAACTGATGGAGTTGGGTCTTTATTTTCTTAAATATTGATCGGAGGCAAGCTGACAGACAGCCTATTCACAAAATGGTGAGCATGCCAGTAATTACAAGCCCATTGACTAGGAGACAACTTACGTCTGAAAAAATGGTTTCTGTTAGGGATGAGCAAAGTTTTCCAATTTGGAAATGAAAAATTAGAGATCTCTGGAATGTTTTGTTTTCTCTCTAGACCATTCTTTGGGTAGTTTTACAGCTTCTTTAAGTAAACTCTCAGAAATATAATGCTTATAAAAGTATTCCAGGATGAACCATTACCAGTTCAGAAAATTTATTTCTGGAAACCGCTAAATTATAATGCGGTCAGAAGGGAAAATGTTTCTTTCTGGAATTGGCGAATCTTGTATACTTATGGGATCCGAAGTCATTGCTGTGAATAAATACAATTCTAGGGTCTGATATTCTGATTTGGAAGATTCAAGGCAGGGGTGAAATGCTCCTGGTTTGGACTGGATCGGGCAATCCGGTAATGATGGGGGCAGGTAGTTTGGAGAACCTGTAGCAAAAATCCTTCCTCCCCCGCCACCCATGCCCACCTAATTGTCCTGTCCCCACTTGCCTACTTGGCAGCTTGCTGCTTCTTTCGGGCTCGCTCACTTTTCCTGCCTTGCTTCGGCTGCTGCAATCAATTGCATAGGTGAGCAACTCAATCTGCCTGCCTGCAATCCATCTCATTGGTGAGCAACTCAATCTGCCTGCCTTGTCCCTTCAATTGGGTAAGTAACAGGGAGGGAGCATTAAAAAATAGTTAATTGGGTTGTGTTTTTTTAGACATAGCAATTTAAAGTTAAGGAAATTTTAAATTTAGCTGCTTTTACTATAAATAAAATAAAATAATAAAATAAAATATTTGTGCAGCTTTCTGAGATTTGGTGCGTTTCTATAGTGTTTCACTCTAACTACCCAAACACACAAAATCTCACAAAGCTGAATGTGGCATTTTGTCTGTGTGTGAGTCAGTTGTGTTGTATTGTGTGTGTGTAAAGAGTGAAAGTTGGTTTTTGAGCTTTTTGTGGCTGTATGAGATTCCTGCTTATTGCAGGGGCCATTTTGAGTGAAGTGCAGCTGCTTTTACATTGTGTGTGAGTCAGTCCGAACCTTCCGCCGCGAGCTTAAAACATATCTATTCATCTGCGCAGGACTGGACTAGATTTTAAATTTATATTGGTTTTAATGGGTTTTATTATTTATATTGTTCTTTTTTAATTATTTGGCTGTGTAGAATAAGTTTTTTAATTGATATTTTATTCTGTATTTATATGTACCTTTTTATTTGCCTGTGAACCGCCCTGAGTCCCTAGGGAGATAGGGCGGTATACAAATACGATAAATAAATAAATAAATAAATAAATAAATAGTTGTATTGTGTTGTGTTGTGTGTGTGTGTAAAGTGTGAAAGTTGGTTTTTGGTACCTTTTATTGTTTTATGTATTTTGTTTATTATTTTTATTATTTATTGTTATTGGCCATGCCCACCCGGTCACCAGACCAGCCAAGCCACGCCCACCAATTAAGCCACGCCCACAGAACCTGTAAGGAAAATTTTTAGATTTCACCCCTGATTCAAGGTTTCTATTTAATATTTTTAATTAAAAATACAGACATTGAGCACAAAGGAAGTTATTGGTACATGTGAGTACCACATTGTCTGTTCCTATGATATGGAGTATTTTCGATCATCATCCTACATGTCACTCTAAATACATTAGTCTCACTGGTTCCAGAATTTTCAATCCATGTTATTATTTAAAAGTTTGTGCTCCAAATGTACATGCATTAAGGAGATGTACTTATTTATTTATTAAATTTGCTACATTTATTTGCTGCCTATCTCACTTCAAAGTGACTCCTATAGTGAGATTGTAGCCAATGTGGTTCGAGCCTGGCTCAAGAAAGAGAGTGGGGAAGGAGCTGGCCTCAAGAATCTAAAGCAATACCAGATCTTTAGACAAATCTCCATAACAAAGGGAAAAAATAATATTCGCTGAGATTAAATTACGTTGCTCCTACAATGCTGCACTTCGTACATTTCTGCCCTATCAATCCATTCCCTGCAGGATGCTGAGTTCATTGAAAGCGCTTGAAATGGATAGTTGAAACATCACCCCTGTTTCAAATAAACTAACATTTTGCAGACTGTGAACCCAACCAAAGAGCCACCTCTTTCAAGTCTTATTTGAAATATATTGATATCAATGGCCCAATGGTGGGTTTTACTTACCTTTGCTACTGGTCTGCTCGCATGTGCTTGCTTTGCTTATGCGCGCCAGCCACTTCTGTGCTTGCGCAGAAGCTTCTGGGCATGCACAGAGCATATTTGATGACATCTGGGTGGGTGGGCATAGCCTCCTGCTGCCACTATTACCGGTTCTCTCGAACCGGTGCGAACCGGTAGCAACCCACCCCTTCAATGGCCCCTACTCTAAGTAAATCTATTACAGACATATAATGTAGTTTTTTGTGGTCCACCAGCAGTCTGTGGAGCTGGCAACAGAGTCGGACAGTGACGAGGCTGAGGAAGAACATGGGCCAGTCCTGGAGGCTGGCGAAGGCCCAGATGAGGGTTCTGCATCACAGGCAGAGGCAGAGGTGGGGCCAGGGACATCTGGGAGTGATGTGCAGACTCCGGAGCCTGCAGAGGCTGACAGTAGTAAGGCAGAAGAACAAGAGGAGCATGTTCCTAATGCACACATGAGAAGAGTTGCCAGAAGGCAAGAGCAGCTCAAGCAAAGAGGACAACTCAGGAGTAGGGCCAAGAGATTGGCCCCTCCCATAAGGCTTAAAAGACCAGCAATGGCGTTTGGGCTCTTTGCCGGAAAATGACGTTGATAGCCTTGTCTCGCTGCATTTATTTCTTGTTGGTGTCTTCTGCTTTTGAACTTTTGAAAAGCCTTTGGCAGTTTGCCTAATTAGACCATGGTTGGTGATAAGACTAAAGAATTGTGTTAGGAAGAATTTGCTTTGATTTAGTTTGAAGGATGTTGAGAATGAGTTAATTCTCAGCTGTTCTAATAAAGTTTGTTTGCTTTTAAACTGACTGAGTTTACTGCTACCTACTTGGGTCTGAGTCACAACAGTAGTCTTTGAAAAATACCATGTGATCTAGTTAATTTCAGAATTAGTCAGTATGTGTTCCGGGCAACAGAAACAAATAGTCTCATCATTGCTGCATCAACTTCTAACTTCAAGGTATCTGAAGGTAGCATAATTTTTCTTAAACAGTTAGGGCTAGTCTTTCTGACCCTGACCCATGTAGCAAATCTGCCTATTTCCTCCCGTTTCCCCTTATCCTCCAACTTTGCATACATATACTGTAAAACCTCTGCAACAAAGTTATGCTGCACCCCCCTGATACAATGGAAGTGGAGACTTAGAAAAAAATTGGTTTGCCTTTAAGATGTGTGCCGCAGGACTCTTTCTTTTTATAATGCTTCTCAGGGATCCTATTTTTTTTTAAAAAAAAAAACACAGGCTACCCAAATTGGTGCCCACCAAATGGGTCAGGCACCAGGTTGAGGAAGTCAGCAATAAAGGAAGAGAAAGTGAATTTAATAAAACAAGTAACTGACCCATCTTATTCTTTGTACCTAAAGCATCCTCATGTTCTACTTAATTTAGTTTTCTTGTGAATTCTTTCAGTGTAAACAAACAGAGTGTCTTTAGCTGTATGCTTCAAAAGACTTACAATTGCAATTTTATTGCTCGGTGTTACAAGAAGATGGTATCGCAGGAGAAGGTGACAGTAAGTTAACAGATCGGTCCCCAAGGGCAGCTGGCCCAGACCTACAGACTCCCTTTCCCAAACAGAAAAGCCGGCACAATTAGCAACTTTCAGAATGATAAATTTCTTTGTTTCAGTAACCTTGCTTAATGCAACTGGATGCAGTCCCTATTGGCATCTCCATTTTGGTTCTAATTAACCCATGAATTTGGGATTTGTCAGGTAAGCCTGGCAGCTTCATTAGATGGTATTTCACACGATGGCGTGTTGTTTTGACAAACACTTATAATCCATGAAGAATATTGTTAGAAAAGGAATTAATGTCATATTTAAAATACTTGGAAACCGAGTCCCTGCTTTCTCCCACAAGGTTATTTATAGTGATTCATAGTGCTAATGTACAGATATTCAGTTATTCAAAAAAGGAAGAAAAACAACTTGTAAAGTAAATGTATCTTTTAAGTTTGGAAAATGGCACATAGCTTACTGAAGAAGAATCCAAGAGTTGGAACAAGTTTTGAAGGGAAAGACTTTTAATTTAAATAATTTTTAAAAAACAGATGTAGCAAAATTCCTGGTAAAGGGCAGGAAAAATGCCCATGGACGCACTGTTACCATGAGGCCTCATGCTATCAACCTTGAAATGTTTTAATAATATGAAATCGGTTTTCTAAAGCTTTAACTTCCGATCCCATCAGTGTGAATTAAAATATTCAGTTGTATTTTCAATCTCCTAGAAAATCTGCACCAAAGTAAAACAAGCAGAATGTGGAAAAAAAATAAACGATATTTTTCATAGATGTGATATATACATAATCCTTTTATCAAGAGTAACATTTATATATGAAATATATGACATTCATTTCCATCTCAAATGTTAAATTCTTTTCTAATCATTTTTTTAAAAAAAAACCAAAGCATTCATTTTAAATTTATCAAAGATTAGGCCGTAACAATAAACCATCCGAACTATTTTTCCAACTAAGAATGTTAACCAGGATTAGAAAATTCATTTTGTTCATCAGGTTTTTTTCCCAAAGCATATACAATAGAAAATATATTGTTTATTTTTCCCCACATTCTGCTTGTTTAATTTGGTGCAGATTTTCTAGGAGATTGAAAATACAACTGAATATTTTATACAGTTAGAAATACCTACTGAAGTATCACTTTTAAGGCATGGCTTAATTAGAACTACATAAGAGCTTCCTTATTTTCATCCTTGTGCCTAGAACAGGGGTGGAGAACTATGGCCCATTTTATGACTTGTAGAAGTCTACAAGTCTACAAGAAGTCTACAACTCCCAGAATTCCTGAGCCAGCATGGCTATAGTTCCCCACCCCTGGTCTAGAATAAAGTATTTGCCCAAGATATTCTAGGAGAGAGTTTTATCCAAAACTGGTACAAATTATGTTCTGTGTCTTGCCAATTCCATTTATCCGAATACAAATTTAACTTAAAATTATGATTAAGTATAAAACTATAGATTATTAAAATTCTCCATTACAAGTATATATATTTTGTACATGTTTACAAAACACCACATCTCAAAAAGCGGTACTTATTTATATGTATATCGTAAAAAAGAAATAAGAAACTTTTATCGTTCAAGTCATAAATATATACGTACTTTCTTAAAATGATAAACTCCAGAAAACTATTTTACAGAGCTATCTATTATTTGAATCCGATCCACTTGGTTTGGTGATTTTCTCTATACATTTAAGAGCCGAGGTGGTACAGTGGTTAGAGTGTAGTACTTCAGACTACTTCAGCTGACTGCTAGTTGCAGTTCGGCAGTTCAGATCTCACCGGCTCAAGGTTGACTCAGCCTTCCATCCTTCCAAGGTCTATAAAATGGGGACCCAGATTGTTGGGGCAATAGGCTGACTCTGTAAACCGCTTAGAGAGGGCTGTAAAAGCACTATGAAGCAGTATATAAATCTAAGTGCTCTTGCTATTTCTTATTATTGAGTTTGTAAGAATGCAACTGAATAATGTCTTAAGTGAGTGCTCTTCACTTGATATGCTTTTAGGTTGAAATAATTAAACTCTTAATTCTCTTGAGGGTTGTTTAATACAGGAGAAAGGTTTAGAAGTTTAAAATACAGAAAATCTCTCAGAATTACAGTTTACATGTTTCAACAGACATTTCTCTTCTAATATGGGAGACATAAATAGTTTGGTTAGCAGAGTATAAGACCATACTACAGTGCCAAGATTTAAAATATCCTACTAATCCACAAAAAATGTTTCTGCTATATTGCATGTACATAACCTCATAAACTAATGTCCTTTGATAGCTTTATACTGTCAGGATTCCAGGTAACACCCTCAATGAAAGAAGACTCTGAGGCTAGAAGTTCCTCAAAGTTCCATTTTATTAGAGATGTCATATTGGCACATCTGGGAAAACCCGAATCTGAAAGTTTCCAGGTTTTCCCCACCCAAAAGAAAGCCTAAGGCCCTTCCCCTGCACCCACATGTCCATCACATGGTCCAATCAATGCACCGTCCCAACTGGAGATGTCTCCCAGTCACACCACTCCAAGTGCAGGGCAGGATGTCCTTGACTCTCAGAGAAAAGAATGTTATTATGGCTAGATATCTCCCCAACTCCATACAATCCCCCCTCCCAGTTTCCCACAGCACTAAATTTGGCAGCCCTGAAGATCCAAAGAAAAGATTGTTTCCAGGGCTGACATATACAGCGTAGTGGTGAAATCCAATTTTTTTTACTACCTGTTCTGTGGGCATGGCTTGGTGGGTGTGGCTTGGGTGTGGCAGAGGAAGGATATTGCAAAATCTCCATTCCCACCCCACTCTGGGGCCAGCCAGAGGTGGTATTTGCCAGTTCTCTGAACTACTCAGAATTTTCGCTACCGGTTCTCCAAACTGCTCAAAACTTCCACTACCAGTTCTCCAAACTGCTCAAAACTTCCACTACCAGTTCTCCAGAACCTGTCAGAACCTTTTGGATTTCACCCCTGATACAGCATCTCATTAACAATCAGATGAATGAGATGTTAAATACCAATGTTTATGAACCAATCTTTTCACAGAAAAGGACAATCTATATGACATAGATCTGTGTTTTCTCTGTATCTTGAAGAACATGTATGAAAGCACTATCTGTTCTTAACAATTCAGTAGCTTTATTGTGTTTTGAATAATTGCTTGCATGAAAATTGAAGTCATTACCTAAACAGTGTTTACAGTCTCCCTCTGATCAAACATACATGCATGCATACATACATGGATAACAATTTAAAATTAAGTTTTCTAAGATTTTAATATAATTCTTAGTGCTCAATATACATATAAAATTGTTCTTAATTTTTGTATTACTTTTTACTTGGTTGTAAACCGCCCTGAGTCCTTCGGGAGAAGGGCGGTATAAAAATTGAAACAATAAATAAATAAATAAAATATAGGTTATCAGCCCCTTTAGTAAGGATAGCTAAATGGAACTAAAATTCCATTTAGAATAAGCTCATGAGGTTTTACTCTTTTAAACATATGCACTATATACATACAGACATACAGACACACATATATATGTTTTCTGAGGTTTTTGCGGGTGTTTGTATGTAGGTCTTTGGTTATTCGGGTTTTCTCCCGCGTAAAATTGGAAGTATCTTGGCGATGTTTCGACGAAGTCTCATTCGTCATCTTCAGGCTTCAGCTTCGTGCTTCTGGGAGCATATATATATAACAGTGGAGAGAAGGCTACATGTATTGTTAGAGTACCTACAGTTCTCATGTTGCATCTTTCCATTTCAAACCATGGCTTGGAGGCTTTATTTTATTTTACCACTCCTTCCTGAGCTGCTCTCATTATAGCCAGATAATTTAATGGATATGTTCATGGTTTGATCAAACTAGCTTACTGTTACATTCAAACTGTCAGACTAAGATTTGGACAAGATTTTGAAACCACCCCGGTAAGTGGCTGTTGGGGTTTGGCTTGTAATCCTATGATTAGAAAGCTTGTCATCTCCTCCTTTACACATGCACCTCACTATGGGGCGGAAGGAAACATATCCTGTAAAAAAATACCTTATTTGCAAATCATTTGCAGAAACTCCATTTGAGAAAGGTCTGTTAGAGACCTCTGCAGTATGCTCTGCTGGAATTCTAGCAACAGTAATGGGATGCCATTTGGCTAAAAAACCAGACAAACATCAGGAATGCCGGCAGCATGTGCCCAATTTATATTAAAAAAACAACAAAATAATGAAAGGGGAGCAGAGCAATACTTTTAAAAACTGACTGAGTGGCAATCTGAATTTTCCCAGATCAATTTTTTTTGCTATGATTTTGTTCAGTTAATGTATGTGCTCTGTGTGTGTGTGTGTGTGTGTGTGTGTGTGTGAGAGAGAGAGAGAGAGAGAGAGAGAGAGAGAGAGTGAGAGGGAGGGAGGGAAGGAGGGAGGGAAGTTGGAAAGATCATGAACTGCTGCTATCGCATTCGAAATTCTCTTGTGCAGCTACTCCCAAGTTGGTGGTAAATGCGTGCGTTGGTCAGAAAATGATTTTTTTAAATGACCATCCTATTTGTGGTCACTAAACAAGGTAGTCATTAAACAAGGAGTGACTATATACACCTATAATGTGTTTTCAAGCATTCACTTTCTTCTTTTCAGATTGGTATTTGTAGTTCACAGAATCAGTTGAGTTGGTGTCCATATAAATTTTATAAGCCAAAGCAGAACTTACACAGGAAGGGATGAATTGTTTTGTTTGTTTGTTTGTTTACATTTATATCCCGCCCTTCTCCGAAGACTCAGGGCGGCTTACAGTGTGTAAGGCAATAGTCTCATTCTATTTGTATATTTACAAAGTCAACTTATTGCCCCCCCAACAATCTGGGTCCTCATTTTACCTACCTTATAAAGGATGGAAGGCTGAATCAACCTTGGGCCTGGTGGGACTAGAACCTGCAGTAATTGCAGGCAGCTGTGTTTTAATAACAGGCTTCTTACAGCCTTGAGCCACCACGGCATGCAGAACTGCTGTGCTGTCCCTATGTAGTGTGGTCATGTGATGTTTTGTCTAACAACCACTTCACTTAACGATGGAGATTCTGGCCCCAATTAAGGTCGTTAAGTGAAGACTACCTGTAAGAACAAATTGGAGGCAGGAGAAATGAGAAAAACTCTTTGTAAGCCTCCATACTGCAAGATCCAAATATATGATTTCATACCATCATTATAATTTCTCATCCCCCCAAAGAGTGTTGGAAATTACAGTTTAGTGAGCATGCTGAGAACTTCATATTTCCTTCTTTAGGAATTCACAGGTTCCTGTCTTCTTCTACCATAAGCCCAACTGTTCTGTTTTGCAATTTTCTAATAAAATGTAACTGAAGGTAAAATTCTTAAAAACTTTTCTCCCTGCCTACTTCTGGCCCTATAATTTTTGTTTAAACAATTTAGAATCATGAAAATTACATTTTTTTTAACACAGTGCTATTGTAACTTCAAACAGTCACTGAACAAATGATTGTAAGTTGAGGACTACCTTTACCAGAGAAAATAATTTTGGGTTTTTAAATAAGTAAGTAAATAAATAATTAAATCCAAACTCCTTAGACCTGAAATTATAAACCGG
This sequence comes from Ahaetulla prasina, assembly GCF_028640845.1. Classification (NCBI taxonomy): domain Eukaryota; kingdom Metazoa; phylum Chordata; class Lepidosauria; order Squamata; family Colubridae; genus Ahaetulla; species Ahaetulla prasina. The sequence continues at coordinate 159,766,425 of NC_080539.1, forward strand.
TGTGGTAAACACTGTTTTATTGGGACTGTATTCTGAATGTTAACATTTAATTCTTACCTCAAATTTAACTATTGACAGTAGGAAATTATTGACTATTGACATTAGCAAAGCTGGCTGAGGAACTCTGGGAGTTGAAGTCCACAAGTCTTAAAGGGACCAAGGTGGAGACCCCTGCCTTAGATGATCCACCATCAGCCTTGTTACCAGGATGGAGCATGCTGGGAGTTGTAGTTCACCAACATCTGTAGGGCCACAGGTTATTTAAGCAATATTGTAGATCTTGGCAAGATTCCACGCTGTGGAACAGATATAATAACTGTGCACCACATATTAAGGCCATCCATCTCTCCTAGAACATCTGCACAACGTTATTAACGGCCAAAATCAATTATTTGCTGTTTATGAATCAATTAATGATTTAGACAGCCCAAAGGACTCAGAAAACTTCTGAAATAATATATAGGCAGCAGGAAGAACGTGGAAACAGTTCATATCTTCCATCTAGGTTCTTTATGTGGGAAGTAGTTCTGCAACGCTGAATAGATTAATGATCTTTCTGCTCATGTGATCGCCACTTGTCAGACTGGAATGCACTAAAAAATATTGCTGTACATCAGCAAAGTAATATTTGAATGCTTTTACTGCCATAGTCTCCCAGGTCATTACTTTATTGGTTTTTATACATTTTAGGGACGAACTGCTTTCCAGGACCAGTTTTGAGCAATTATAAATAATTGCATAAATGAAAGGAAGAATTACATTTAGGAAAACATGAACACACGTGTCTGCATGTATGAGTACGTGTGAAGACTACCAGCTCACAAAATGGTACAGCCATTCATAATTCAGAACCACCCACTCAAGCGCCTAGCCATTTTTGCTGTGTGTTCATTTGTGTGGAAAGAATCTTAGATATAGGTTGCTTATTATAAACTGGGGGAGTATTAAAAATATTAGCTGACAACATCTGGGGGAAGAACTGAGAACTGCAAATTGCCCTTTAGAATCACAGGACAGAGGAAGAGTGAAGACGGCTGGGCATATTGTCAAAGCTGTTTTCTTAACCTCTGTAACTCAAGTCTCAGCTAGGCTTGCCTCTGCCCTCACCCCTTCAGCTTCCTCTTGTGTGCTGCATAATGTCAGCCAAAACACCCAGGATCCTGAGTAAAAACAGCATTCCCTAGAAGAAAAAAGTGGGGTGGGGCGGAGAATCTGGCTCCTATGTGATATTTTTGTGGCATTCCAACCACCTCAGTGACTAGCATTAATATCTGACCAAAGAACATAACTTGAACCACTGCTTATCAATTAAAGCCTGTTACACACTTTAAAATATATGTGTTTTTGTTGGAAATGATTATCAAACCATCAGTGGCTCTCCTGAGACAAGCTGACAGCCTCATCTCCGATGGTGGCTGATGACAATGGAATTGATTATTCTGTTTGATAATCATTAGCTGCCTAAACAAAACAATGTGTGCAACACGTTTATGAGATAAACTCCCTTTCCCAGGGCAAAATCAACTTTATTAAGGTCAGTGGGAATTTTGCCATCCTGCTTAATGGAGGAGTGCCCACCTCTCAGTATTAAAGCTGGCTTCTTTACCAGACTAAATCATGCATAGAGTGATTCTAGATAACTTCATTTTAGCCCTTCTTCAGCAAGCAGGAGCAGCAAGTAATGCTCCGAATAAAATGCTGAAATAGATAAACCTCTTTTATTTTTGTAGTAAAATAATGCAGTTGCAAATCATTTTAAATTAAATAATTTAATTGCCTAAACATCTGCAAGGCTTTGTTGGGAAAGAACATATCAGTTCTTGTCATGGGCACCAGCCAACTTCCATTAACTCTACAAAGAACCAAATGCAACGTACTCTTAGAATTTCAGTATACTTGGATCCAGAGTAAACAACCTCCAGAAATTATTACGCTACATCTCCCACCATCTTGCATTATTCATCACCTTGATTGCTGAGGCCAATGTTCTAGAACAATGTTGGCGAACCTTTTCAGGAGAGAGCGTGGGGGAGTGGGGTGGAGCTCCGGAAACCGGAAGAGCAGCTCCCAGGTGTGCATGCACAGCAGCACTGGAGACCAGAAGAATAGCTCCCCGGCGCTCATGCGCGCACCGCGAACCTGAGCTTCTGGTTTCCTGCATGCATGTTGTCACCTAGTCTTCTGGTTTCTGGCGTGTGAAGACCAGCTGGCCAGCATGTATGCACGTGCCAGAAACAAGAAAACTAGGTGACAGCATGCATGTAGGAAACCAGAAGCTCAGGTTCTCAGTGCGCGCATGCACATCAGGGAGCTACTCTTCTCGTTTCCAGCACTCAAGCACATGCGAAGACCAGCTGGCTGGCGTGCATGTGCGTGCCAGAACCCGGAAGAGCAACGGATGACGGCTGGCATACCCAGAGAGATGGCTCTGCATGCCACTTCCAGCACGTGTGCCATAGATTTGCCATCATGGTTCTAGAACCTTTGAAGAACCACAAGTTGTCCCTCAATGCTTAACAATAGGAAAGGTTGTGTGTAGTCTCTCTCTCTCACACACACATACACACATACACACACCTACAATATTTTCTTTTGGGAATGTTGCCATACATATCCATATTTCATATCTAATTCAGTTCCTCTGTGGAAAAGTTTGCTTTTTGAAAAGTTTCTTATCGCTTGCTGAAGTCATCCGAAGGGAAGATTGAATTATTTCTCCAGGTCCCTCAACACTTCCACATATGCACACAGACGTGGGAGAACAAAATTAATAGCATATTAAATATTTGCTTAGAAACAGAACCCTTGTAATTTCTCCTCTTATTTTCATAGTACATTTTGGAGTTTTCGTGTAGATAAATGGCTGCTGGAAGTAATCCCATAGCATGGTATCAATCTTCATTTGAAAGCTTTCTTTGGGTTGGCTGCTATGATAGCTGGAGCAGCAACGAGATATATATTTTACTACAACATTCTTGCTATAGGGGCAATGTTGCACAAGCATTAGCAAGTCCAGCAGCATCTACTCGCCTTCTGAACAGGACAAATATATTTCCAGAGAAGATCATTTTTGCTTTCAGTGAGATGTCACTCATTCTTTCAGCAAGCTTATACTGAAAGATCACTTTCTGGCAGACACATTTTGTTTAACCTTTTTGTCATACCAACAACGTAAGTTCTACTAATGCAGGGATCAAGGTGAAATGTGTTTGTTCTCACTTGAATGAAAACCTGACTCGTTCTCATATTTTATATTAACTGAAAATCTTCCTTCAAATCTGCACGGCCCAGAATTTTGCAAAAAACAAACAAACCCAAAGTATTTCAGAAACATTCCTCACAAGAAAACATATACATGAAAATAATGTGCACAATGCATTATGGGATGAATTCTCTGCACATCAAATGAACTTGTAGGCAAAACTGTAAACCAAAGTATGTCGCTGAAGAAATACACATACAGATAAATGTGAACTTTGATGAAAAATCAAATGAGTTTGGGGACAGGACAAACTGTGCATGGAAAAAGAATGAAGAACAAGAAGGAACGTCTAATTGGCCAAGTGCTTTCTTCACAGTTCAATCCCCTTGTTACAATCCCCATGTCAAAATACAGGAAGTGATTGGAGGGACATAAACAAATGCTCACTGTAAGACCATACAAAACCTGGCAACCACTACATAGATTTAACCATTGTATAGAAACACAAAGAAATAAATTAAGAGAATGAGAAGAAGGAACATGGATGTTGTAGTACAGCTAGGTAATTTCACATGTAAGATTCCTTCAACACTGCCTCGTAATGTGCATTTCTCTGCTTGGAAAGTAGACAATGGAAAATTCTTTCCCAGCCTTGCCATTCTATGTTTTACAAGTATATCTTACAGAAAGAATTTTATTTTTATTTAGTGTAAGGCAAGGGTACGTTAGGCCAGGAGTCTACAATATTATTGCAGACTAGTAATTCAGCTGCCTAAGATTGCTTATTTGTTTATTTATTTGTTTATTTTGTCACAACAGTATATATAAACATAAACATGAAGTAACTATATAATATAAGCATATATATAAGTATGAAATAACTATATAAATTGGATATAATGAAAGGAAACAGTAGGACAGGAACAGTAGGCACTTTTGTGCTCTTATGCACGCCCCTTAAAGACCTCTTAGGAATGGGGGGAGGTCAGCAGTAGACAGTTTTTGGTTAAAGTTTTGGGGATTTTGAGTAGATACCACAGAGTCTGGTAGTATATTCCAAGCATTAATAACTGTTACTGAAGTCATATTTTCTCCAATCAAGATTGAAGCAGTTAACATTAAGTTTAAATCTATTTTTTGCTCTTGTATTGTTGTGATTGAAGCTGAAGTAATCCTCAACAGAAAGGACATTGTAATAGATGATTCTATGAGTTAAACATAGATCCTGTCGAAGGCGGTGGAGTTCTAAGTTTTCTAAAGCCAACGAACTGCAAGGAGTTCCTGATAACCGAAAAAGGGCTTATTTCTTAAGCCACTGTGGTCCGGAGGTCATTGATATCGCGGAAGCCCTGGCAGAGCCAACGCCGTCCAAATACGTGCGGCGGTTTGAATTGGAGAGCGAAGGCAGATGGAGGCGAATCCATCGGTGACTACATGGCGCCCTAAGGAAAGCGTCCAAGGACTGCGGATACCGCGACCTGGGCGAGGTGCTCCTCGAGCAACTCATCCGAGTCAGAGACATCCGTTTGCGGCGGCTGCTAGCAAAGAGCAACCTAACGCTGGCCAACGCTCTGGGCGAAGCCAGAGCACATGAAATGTCCACCCAAGCGGCGGAGTTCTAAGTTTTCTAAACCCAAGATTTCAAGTCTGGTGGTATTAGGTATTTTGTTATATTCAGAGGAATGGAGAACACTTCTTGTAAAATATTTCTGGACACGTTCAATTGTATTGATGTCTGAAATGTGATATGTGTTATGTATTCTTGTATGTACCTTTAAATATTTGGGCGGGAAATCAGCACGTTGCTGATTGGACGAAGCCGCCAGTAGAACTGTATAAAAGGAGAGGTTTTTCCCCCAGCCTGTTGCTGGGTTCACCATATATTAAAGAGCTGTTGTCACTACCCTGGTCTCCAGCCTCGTTACTTCCCGAACTTAACACTGGCGACGAAGGTGGGATTTCGAGGCTAAGGAGAACCAGAACCGAGCTGAAGCACGATAGACCCGAACCCAGCAAACACAGGGCAGAAAAGTGGAGATGGCCAGCTACACTCCGCCCGCACCGTTTGACCCGGCTAAAGAGAAATGGGGAACGTATATGACCCGTTTCGAAAGCTTTCTAGAAGCCAACGAACTGCAAGGAGTTCCTGATAACCGAAAAAGGGCTTATTTCTTAAGCCACTGTGGTCCGGAGGTCATTGATATCGCGGAAGCCCTGGCAGAGCCAACGCCGTCCAAATACGTGCGGCGGTTTGAATTCGGAGGCGAAGGCAGATGGAGGCGAATCCATCGGTGACTACATGGCGCCCTAAGGAAAGCGTCCAAGGACTGCGGATACCGCGACCTGGGCGAGGTGCTCCTCGAGCAACTCATCCGAGGGGTCAGAGACATCCGTTTGCGGCGGCTGCTAGCAAAGAGCAACCTAACGCTGGCCAACGCTCTGGGCGAAGCCAGAGCACATGAAATGTCCACCCAAGCGGCGGAGACACTGCAAAGCCTGTCCCACCAAAGGCGGCGAAGCCAACTCCAGTGCACCAGGAGGAGGTTCAGACCGAATCCGGCGGTGAAGATGAGGAAGGGTCTGCCGAACCGAGAAATGCGACAAAGGGGACCGAGACGAATGCGGAAGCTGCGGTGGTCAACACCAGCGCCAACGCTGCAAGTTTAAGGACGCGACATGTCGGCGGTGCGGGAAGGAAGGGCACCCAGCTCAAGTTTGGCGAGCGGCCCCACCCTCCCCCCCCAAATTCAAATCGCCAATCAGAGCGCGGAATCGGCAAGGCAACCCGCGATTGGCTCAAACAAAAAGGCGCAGATTCAAACCAAACGACTGTGGTCATAGGCCGCGCCTCGACCCGAGTGGAGAAGAAAATCTTCACCAAACCAAAAAATAGAGGGAGTACGGTGCCGGCTCGAAGTAGACACGGGATCAGCGATCACCATCATGTCCTGGGACACTTTGGCGAAGTCACTGCCGTCAGTCGCGAAGCGCCACCTGCAAGCACAACGGCTACGAGTCCACGACTACCAAGGGAATCGCATCCCTGTTCGAGGGGCCACCTCCGTCCGAGTCGAGTACGGACCACACAAGAAGACCCTGCCCATCACGATCGTCGAAGGGACCCTGCCCAGTCTGTTGGGACTAGACTGGTTTCGTGCCCTGGGCATGGGAGTGACTGGCATCTACAGAAGTGACTGTAACCTGAAAGACATTCTCTTTAACGAGTTCGAAGATGTCTTCAAGGACTGCCTGGGCAAGTACAAGGGGACCCCTATTTCCTTCAACTTAGACCCCCAGGTAGCTCCCATTAGGCTTAAGGCGAGGAGAGTCCCTTTTGCCCTAAAACCAAAAATTGACAAGGAGCTAGATAAGCTCATAAATCAGGGGATTTTGGTGCCAGTCGATCACGCAAAGTGGGAGACGCCAATCGTCACCCCAATAAAACCAGACGGGTCAATTAGAATTTGCGCTGACTACAAGGCGACGCTTAACAAAGCCTTACAGAAAAGCGCTTACCCGGTTCCCGTGGTGCAACACTTACTGCACTCTTTGGGGCGAGGGCAAGTCTTTGCAAAGTTAGACTTGGCCCAAGCCTACCAACAACTGCCCGTAGACGCCCGCACAGCCGAAGCCCAAACGATTGTAACGCACAGGGGGGCCTTCAAGTGCACCCGATTGCAATTTGGGGTGAGTGTGGCACCAGGGCTGTTCCAAAACCTAATGGAACGACTTCTGCAAGGGCTCCCAGGGGTAGTTCCCTACTTCGATGATGTCCTGATTTCAGGGGAAAACGTAGAGGAATTGGGGGAGCGTTTGAGAAAGGTTCTGGGCATTTTCCGGACAGCCGGATTAAAAGTCAAGGTAAACAAATGCCAGATAGGGGTCGAATCCGTCGAATTCTTGGGCTACCGGATAGACAAGAAAGGAATTCACCCCACTGAGAGCAAGGTCAAGGCAATTAGAAAGGCTCCAGCGCCCAAAAACAAAGCAGAGCTACAGGCATTCCTGGGGCTAGTGAATTTTTACGCGGTCTTTTTAAAAAACAAAGCGACCGTTGCTGAACCGCTGCATAGGCTTTTAGGAAAAAATACTGTTTGGTCTTGGGGAAAGTCGGAAAATAGGGCTTTCGAAGCAGTAAAAAACCTGCTCTCAAGTGACAGCCTGCTCATCCAATATCATAACTCATTGCCCCTAGTGCTGGTTTGCGATGCCTCCCCTTACGGGGTGGGGGCTGTACTCAGCCATAGACTTCCAAACGGCACAGAAGCCCCTATAGCTTTTTACTCTAGAACGATGTCCTCCCCAGAGAGGAACTACAGCCAATTAGATAAAGAAGCACTAGCCATTGTGTCAGGGGTGAAAAAATTCCACGAATATGTTTTTGGGCGGGATTTTGAAATCGTGACTGACCACAGACCGCTACTAGGGATACTGGCTGGCGACCGCCCAACGCCTGTGGCACTTTCGCCACGCTTGACCCGATGGACTATTTTCTTAGCCGCTTATTCGTACAAGCTGCAGCATCGACCAGGAAAAGAAGTGGGGCATGCAGACGCGTTAAGCAGATGCCCACTACCAGGGGCCATCGAAGACCCTACGCCGGGGACGCCCATCCTGCTTATTGACTCTTTGGACTCTGGCCCAGTCACATCTAAGGAAGTGGCTCGGGCATCATACCGGGACATTATGTTAAGGACTGTACTCGGTTGGGTACAAAGAGGGTGGCCCGCTGCGCCGGGCGAACGCTTTAAGGAATTTGTTAAAAAACGGGATGAGCTCTCGGCTCAAGGGGGGTGCCTGTTATGGGGTGATCGTGTGGTAATCCCCGATAAACTAAGGGGAAAGGTACTGGACCTCCTCCACGAGGGCCACCCAGGGATCGTCCGGATGAAGGGGCTAGCGAGAAGCTATGTGTGGTGGCCACTCATGGACTCAGAGATTGCTGAGAGGGTGGGGAAATGCCAGGCTTGCCAAGAGTCCAGACCCCTACCCCCAACGGCCCCAGTCAGGGAATGGGAAAAACCCCAAGGGCCCTGGTCAAGAATCCACATTGATTTTGCTGGCCCTTTCCATGGCCAAACTTTCCTAGTGGTTGTCGACGCATTCTCTAAATGGTTGGAGATCATACTCATGAAATCCACTACGGCCGAGGCAGTAATCGCAGCCCTGCGCCACCTATTCGCAACCCACGGGTTGCCTGACACTCTGGTGTCCGACAACGGGCCGCAATTCACGGCAGCCCAGTTCGAAGAATACTTGGCAGAGGAGGGCATCCGACATGCCCTCTCTGCGCCTTTCCACCCTGCGTCGAATGGCCTTGCAGGGCGTTCCGTCCGGAGCGCTAAGGAGGCATTGTCCAGGCTCAAGCCAGGTGACTGGCAAACAAAGATAGACTTCTTTCTGGCCGTTCAGCACAGAACCCCAAGCACTGCTACAGGCAGAAGCCCAGCCGAATTATTGATGGGACGGAAACTCCGGTGCCCACTTGACCGTTTGAGTCCCCATTACACACCAGAGGGTTACAAGGGGGAAATAGACAAAACAAGGGAATTGGGCATAGGCGACCGAGTGTGGGCCCGCAACTACGGGGACGGCCCAAGTTGGCTCGCAGGGCAAATAATAAAAGCAACCGGCCCAAAGTCATACTTGGTCGAATTACAAGACAACCGAGTATGGAGGCGCCACATAGATCAGATAAGGAGACGAATAACTGAACAAACTAAGCCACAGGAAACAAATTATGACCCCTCCTTATTTGAACCCACAGCTGACCATGACCCGGGGGAGGCGCAAGACTTAGCTGAGGTCCCGGAGGTCCAGCGACGCCATCAGGTTCCCGAGGGAAACGACAGGGAAAATTACAAAAGTAATCCAGGGCCGGATGGCCAAGAAAAAGAGTCTGCAAATAATCCAGGGCCCGATGGCCTAGAGAAAGAGCTGGGAGGAGAAAACAGACCCTCCGAACAGCTCAAAACACCACCCAGGACTGAACCGCGCAGGTCTGAAAGAACTAGGAGACGCCCAGGTTATTTGCGTGACTACGTCGAAAAATAACATGTAAATAAAATGCAAATAGAGGCAAAGTGTTTTCTGGGAGGGGAGGAGTGTTATGTATTCTTGTATGTACCTTTAAATATTTGGGTGGGAAATCAGCACGTTGCTGATTGGACGAAGCCGCCAGTAGAACTGTATAAAAGGAGAGGTTTTTCCCCCAGCCTGTTGCTGGGTTCACCATATATTAAAGAGCTGTTGTCACTACCCTGGTCTCCAGCCTCGTTACTTCCCGAACTTAACAGTATGGGTTTCAGACAGGTGAGCTGTATTCAAGAATTGGTCTAGCAAATATTTTATAAGCTCTGGTTAGTAGGGTAGTGTTTCTAGAAAAGAAGCTACGTAAGATTAGGTTAACAACTCTTAATGTCTTTTTTGCGATGTAGTTGCAGTGGGCTTTGGCACTTAGGTCACTGGATATGAAGACTCCAAGGTCTTTGACTGGGTGGGGGTCCTCTGTAAGGTAATGTCCGTCGAGTTTGTATTTAGTGTTTGGATTCTTTTTTCCAATGTGTGAGATAGAGCATTTGCTGGTTGAGATTTGGAGTTGCCAGGTTTTAGACCATTCTGACACAAAGTCAAGGTCTTTTTGAAGAGTAGCTGTATTATTGGTAATGTTAAATAGTTTGACATCATCAGCGAAGAGAACACAATTACTTGTAATATGGTCACAGAGATCATTAATGTATAATATGAAGAGTGTTGGTCCAAGAACGCTGCCTTGGGAACGCCGCTATTGACAGGAACAGGATTTGATAGGGTTCAGTTCATGCTTGGTACTATGCAGGGTGCATTACAACTAGCTCCACACTCAAGGGAAAGAATGAAGTGATATGTATTTAGGTGAGATTGAGTAGGGATATTGGCCTGATTTAAATCTCCTGACAAGTCTTTAAAAAGTAAAAGTGGTCAGGAGAGTTTAATTAAATTAATTCCTTATATGTCCCGATTTCCTCCGTTCTTTTACTTAAATCATCCACTTTCCTGCAGCTTTCTAGAAAAGGAAACTAAATCGTACTTAAGAGCTGATCTCCTCCTAACCCTAACAACTCACTGAAAGCATTTTGTTTGGTTTAAGTGCTTGTTGCCTCTTAAAAGTTATTCTTAGCTGGTTAAGAAGTTGCAGGCGTCCCATCTGCACTCAGTTTGGAATAAATCCCATTGAATTAAATGGAAGCAAATTTGTTTCTTCATCACCCTGAAGAGTTCTTCGCACCATTTTCAGAGCTGCTGTGCAGCTCATGCTGAGCTAAAAGACAAATCCAACTTGAATATGACCAGATGGAAATCCCAGGGCAATTAATTGACTATTGGTAGAGAAACAAAGAATATCTGAGATACATGTAAACAGAAGAGCAAGAGGCCTCTTAAAAATGAATAGCCATAATTACCAGAATACTCCAGTTCAGGGGTCTCCAACCTTGGCAACTTTAAGACTTATGGACTTCATCTCCCAGAGTTCCCCAGCCAGCTTTGCTTTGGCTTTGCTGGCTGAGGAAATCTGGGAGTTGAAGTCCACAAGTCTTAAAGTTGCCAAGGTTGGGGCGCCTGCTCCAGTTTATGAACAAGTGCCTGCTATCATAGAAATTAGATCCTGTACATCACAGCTGGGGCTAATGGGAGTATCAGCCCAATATATTTAGCACTACTTCTGCTACACAGAACATTTTCCTCAGCCTGTTACTAAAAATATCCCTTTGCCTTCCCCATAAGTAAGAGCATGTTTGACTGTGCGTGTTTTTTCATCAAGACAAGCATCCCAGCCTCCTTTTCTTGTTCTTTATATCTTAAAATATTTTACTTCTATTATCTCCTCCTAAAATGGGGGCTGCCAAATAGTGGTCTTTCCCCTCAACGAGGGAGTGGGATTCATTTAACAAGTGAATGTGGTGAAAGTAGGGGCTGCTGTGGAGATAGATGTCTCACAACGGGAACAGACTGAGTCACTTGTGCATTAATTAAAATTGAACTGCAAGCTGCAAAAGATAAATTGGGTTCTCATTTGTGAAGAAACCCATCAGCCCTGCAAAATGACTGCTGTTGACAGCTATATGTAAATAGCAGTAGACTTATATACCGCTTTACAGTGCTTTACAGCCGTCTCTAAAGAGTTTACAGAGTCAGCATATTGCCCTCAACAATCTGGGTCCTCATTTTAGTGACCTCAGAAGGATGAGTCAACCATGAGCCAGTCAGAATCGAACTGCCGAACTGCTGGCAGCCAGCAGTCAGCAGAGGTAGCCTGCAGTGTTGCATTCTAACCACTACATCACCATGGAGGACTGAGCATTAATTCGTTTGACTGGAGGTAATGAAGGAACAAACCTTTTTTCCTCCTACCTGGATCAAGTTGACTCAGCCATGTTTCTCAGTAACAGAACGACTACACAACTTGCTTGGGGCAGGCCGAGGAGTAGTAGTCTCCACAGTGGCTCTGTATCTGCTAATTTCAAACCCTGGCTCAGCTATTGGAGTTGGACTCCAGTGTTATTCAGATAATTACAAAGAAATGGTTGCAATAAAAGGATTAGGGTCACAAGCAGTGGTGGGATTCAGTCAGTTGGCACCACTTCGAGAGAACCGGTTAACTTTCTGAGCAGTTTGGCAAACTGGTTGTTGGAAGAAATCATTATGGCAGAGAACCAGTTGTTCAATTACTTGAATCCCACCACTGGACACAAGGCCCTCCTCCCTTGTAGAATAGGATTCAGTTTCAATATTTCAACCTTTTTTATCCCCCTAAAATTACTTGTTCATAGAGTTGATGCAAAATCTGCACGTTTTGTGTGTTTAAACATCTGATATCCTACCTACAGTTTGTCTTGTTTTCAGCTGTAAGAAAAAGCAAAAAGAAGTTGAAAGATGGTGCTGACAACATTATTTCTGCATAAAATCCCACAGAAACTGCTGCCCAACGTTCCTCTCTAGAGAACTGTCATAAATCCAACACTCTTTTCAAGAGAATTAGCTCTGGTTGTTAAAACACTACAATAAAGGCTCAAGCTACATAGAGAAGTAACACCTCAAAATGCAATTGTGAGACAGTAGTAAGTTCCTTCTTTGCAAATGCTGATCTCAAATTAAAATTTGCCAGCTTGTCGCATTCACTGCTCTTCCCCGAGCATCCAATTTACCACACAGTTCTTTTAAAATTACCAATATTGTCTTGTGATGTCAATTAAATAACCATCACTTGGCTTTAACATGATTCCTATATTATTCCAGAGGACAAAGCCTCCCATTCTGAGTCTCTTGCTTCACTACATGCCCATAACTTATATTGGCAAAGCTTTGTTTTTCTAGGCTCACAATATATCTGCTATTCCACCACTACCACTTCTCCCGTTCAGATAACGTGCTTTCTGATATTTTGTGAAACATTTTCTTTGATATTGTTGGACTAGCTTTTGGCCGAAGGATGTAAATAACTAGAAGGCATATCTTCTTGGAATGGTACTATAAGACAATGAGATTAGCTGGAACGACTTTTTTTTTTTTTTTGGAATTTACCCCAAGGTTACAACCTCATTTCATCCCACCTCAGGAATTGGTTCGGTAATTAAAAACAAAACAAAATCAAAACACTGATTAACTGCTGCACTAATATTGCATTATATGTCTCTCTGGTGAGCAGTATACAGTACGCTACAGATGCTTTATGTAGGATGGTTTCAAAACATTTTCAAGGCTGTGGGTTACATCTACCATTGGAATGCATGCTCCTGGTGGAATATATTTCCTTCCATAGCTATTCTTATGCTCTTAAATTTGCTCTCAAGAATGTGAAAATGGGAGGGGGAAGAGAGAGAGAGAGAGGGAGGGAGGATTTATTTTGTATGAACCCAAGTCCAATATTGTGATATTAGACAGAGCGCTACAGCCTAGCGGAGATGGAAGAACATTGGTTCCCCTGCCAATTTGATATATCATGTTAGGATGGATATAATTTTAAACATGTTGACCCAATCCAGGGTTAGAATATCATTTGTTTTTTACACTTTCCTAACTTTTATAATATAATACATAGATGAGGAAAATATTGACCTGTATGCAGTATGCTGGCTGGAGAATTCTGGGAGTTGAACTCCAAACATCTGAAAGTTGCTAAAGTCTAAATTGTCAGCCAAGATTCCATCTCTTGGCCACATTATTTATGTTATGTGTTTATCTGACCCACCATAGGCAGAGTAAGATGGGATTCTATTAAGTAGTGATAACAGAATAAAAAAGCCTGATAAGTACATGTTTGAAATATATTTAATTTTCAAATGCATTCTATTTCTTCCTTTTAACATTAGATCCTTCAAAAAGAGAAGCAGGATGTTAGGAGGAGGATCGTTTCTTAATTACAAATAACAATGTATATAAAAGTAAAATTCACTTACCTTCCCTACCGGTTTGCAAATGTGTGTGCGGCATCCTCCATGCATGCGCAAAGCTTTCTGTGCATGCACAGAGGCTGAAAATCATCGCAAAAAAAGGACGTCATGACGTTCGCGCGGGTGGGCTGGGCTTCGCTCAGTCAGCCCTATCAGATCGTGCGATCCAGATAAAACCAGCTGAATTTTACCCCTGATATTAACCCTAAATGAAGGGATCCTATAATAAGCTACAGTTAAGAAATCATTACTCTTTGGACAGCCTGCCCAAATATTTGGCCCAAAGTGATTGTAATACTAAACATTAAGAATGTTAACCTAAGTCTCAAAGATAGTTTCCATTGGCTATTTTTCTCAAAATAAAGCTGATTCTCTAATGCCCCTATATTTGCTAAGAAATTTGCTAGTTATGGAAGTTATAAATCTTTGCTATTGATTTCAGACTATCTGTGCAGACTGAACATATAATATATGTTGTAATGAATGAAATGCAATAGGAAAGGACAATTAGATGACAGATGCATATATTAACTGAAAAACACCCCTAGGGTATTTTATAAGAAACAGAAGGTATTTTTTCCCCCGGCTAGGCTGCCAGTCATGGCATGTTTGACTGCCCATCAAATTGTCTCATTCTTGACCTGAAAACAGCTTATATCTCTAGATGAAGACGGAAATTGCTCTTTAATCACTCTAGGATCTCTCCTGATTTTGAAGATTAAATCAATAACAGGCTGTTACCGTCTCCCCTTTTGGCTTTCTTAGTCTAAGGCAACCTGATGATAGTATTTGAGAATAATTAGCCATGTCGGTCTCCATGATTAGACAGCTTGGCCTGAGTTCATGCATTACACATGTCCTGATATATAACACTGATTTCAGATAAGAGGATGTCCAAAGAGATCTCATAGGGCCTCTTAGAAATTATATATATATATATATATATATATAGGCCAAACTCCCAGATAACTTGGCTTAACTAAGCTTCCTTGCATTTCCCCCTCCCTCCATTGTTGCTGGCCCTCTTAAATCACTGACATTCATTATGCCTGGTAGTCTGATTACCAGACCCTTAGAAAACTGTAGGGCACTATTCTGAAGTTTATCCAGAATAAACATATGCATTACATTTATTCTGGACCTTGCCTTAAGTTTAATATTTGCACATTTTCCTACAACATGGAAAATATTTATATGGTAAAATTGGGAACTATGAAAACATTACAAGGCTCGCTTTGGCCACTCTTTACTCTTTTTCGTAGAAGAGGGTGTTCTTGCAGTTTTGTCATTTTTATTATTTCTGGGAATTTTTAGGGTTGTGGCTACTAGAGATGTTGATGGGACTGCGGTAAGCCCTCTGGAGTCTGTTGTTGGTTCTTCAGGTCTACAGCGGTTATTGGAGAAGTCGTTTCTTCCCCAGAAGTATATAAGCATTGGCATTGGACCTGAGAAACACAAAATGTTAATTCTCCAAGATAAAATATATTGACATAGCTTCGGCATGAATCAGAACGGACGGCACCCAATCAAGGGAGATATAAAAATGATGTAAGTCATGAAGTGAAAATATTAGTTAACTAAATTGAGAGCCAATGTCAGCATCAGGCACAGATAAGAAACCTCCAAAACCTCCAAAGCACCTAGATCTATCCTTCCCCTCTCTCTGTGCCTCCCCAAGAAACAAGCAACTAAATTTTGCCATTGAAAGTTTCGATAATGATTTGTCATTTTTGAAATAGCATCATTCCAGCGTGTTGTGGGAACTTAAAATATAATCACCAGTTGTTCCTGTAGCTTCCCAGGACAGATTGTAGGTAGTCCTCAACTTACAACCATAATGGGACTGGAATTTCCATGGCTAAGCGAGTCATCACATGACTGCACCCAATTTTACGACCATTTTTGCACCCATCATAAAGTGAATCAGGCTTCCCTTATTGATTTGGCTTCCTTTATTGATTTGGCTTGTCAGAAGTTTCTCTGAGTAAGGTTGTGAACAATGTACACCTGATTCTGGGATGCTGCAACCCTTGCAAATACAGGTAGTCCTCAATGTATGACCACAATTAAGCCCCAAATTTACATTGCTAAAGCGAGACATTTGTTAAGTGAGTTTTGCCCCATTGGTCGACTTTTCTTGCCACGGTTGTTAAGTGAATCATTGCAGTCATTATGTTAGTCACATGGTTGTTAAGTGAATCTGGTTTCCCCGTTGACTTTGCTTGTCAGAAGGTTGCAAAAGATGATCCTACGACCCTGGGATGCTGCAGCCATTACAAATCTGAGTCAGTTGTTAGCCATCTGAATTTTTGTCAAGTGACCATGGGGATGGTGCAACGGTCGTAAGTGTGAAAAATGGTCATAAATCACTTTTTTCTGTGCTGTTGTAACTTTGAACGGTCACTAAATGAACTGTTGAAAGCTGGGGAATGCCTGTACATCCCAGCTGCCAAGCACCTGAATCGCAAACATATGACTGCGAGGACTAATCATAAGTCACTTTTTTCTGTACTGTTATAACTTCAATCTTTGTTGTAAGTCAGGGACTATCTGTAACTTAGTTCTGTTGCTAAGTTAAGTTTTGGGTAGGGGGCTATGGAAGATGGTGAGGTACATGAGTCCTTTTAAACAAGGAGGCATATGTGACAGCTGATGGATATTTCAAAATATGAAACTTATCCTATGTCTTCCGACATCTATAAAACATATGTCCTTCAATATGCCAATAGAAAATTGTACCACTATTTACTTTCGCAAGGTGATATGATTTATAAAAATGGCAAAGGACAAACCTTTTTATAACATTATCACAAAAACATAAGCAATTATATGTAAAATGAAAAGAGTAAGTTGTATGCCTATTGCCAGAAATGTTCTTTTCAATTTAGGACAGTTTACAGACCTGATTAGATATGTCAAGTTAGTAGTTAGAAGGAAAAAAATAATAATAAGGACTTCTAAGCTTTGGTGATGGACAGCTAAACTAGGAGCTGAGCATGGATTGGCTGCAAGGGCAGCAGCCTTGATCTCGAAGTAATCTGTTAACTCTTGCTGCTGGTTTCTCCCCTGCCTGTCACCAAAGTGTAGGAAAAAGGAAAAAGATCATTTTTTTAAAAAAAAAGTCCAATTATTGCCTGCACATCCTTTCTCTCTTTGGACAAGAAATGCAATCCAAGCCTAGGGCTTATACAGTATATTCTCATTTCGCAGTTTTTTTCTCTTCCGTATGAAGATTTTTAAAGTAGGGAGGTAAAACTCTTCCAGCCAAGATTCAGCAGGGCTTCAGCTGCATGAAGTAATGGCAGTCCAGAAAGAAAACTGACCCAGACAAAAATTGAAATTCCACAGTTGTATATTAAGGTCCCCAAAGCAATTAAGAAGTAACTAGCGCTATTCTTTTTCAAAGATGCCTGACAAATGTGAACGTTTTATCCCTTCTTTACTAGTAGTATTCCTGGCCTTCACGGTGTTTCAAGATGCAACTATCCATGAGCTGCCAGTGCAGAACTGAAAAAGAAACTCAGTTATAAATCTGAGCAACTGTCACTAAAATATCATTGAAAGAGGCCATCAATATCGATGGGAAGACGGTCAAAAGACAGTTCTAAAATTACATCTAAAGAAAAATCAAATAAAAGCATCAAGCAGACCAGCAACACACACCTCCAAAAAAAAAATGATTACCATCAAACCCAGGCAATCTGCAGACACACATGACCATGGTAATAAGTTGAAACAAGCTAGAAACCGTTGAACATGCTTTTATCATTAGAGCAGTTAAGGGAGCCCAGAAAAAGCAGTGTAGAAAAGCGAATAGCAATAGATGGTTCCCAGAGGAAACAATGCAAATTTTACAGACTTTCTTGGTAAAAATTCCCATCCAGCTTGATCGCTCTGAAGTGTTAACAGGCCATTTAACAGCGATGGCATTTTAGCTCATTACCTATGTGGGAGCAATTACATTTTTAAAAACCCAGTGCATTTTAAATGCTTTTTTTTTATAGAGACTCCTGTTCCAATTGTTTCGAAGTTTGTAGTATCACAGACAGCACAATTGCTCCAAGATGATAAACTATGAATTAATGTGCAGATCCCTCCCTGTTTCTGAATTTGCAGCACCAATTTCTCACGGATGATCCGAGACTTGGGTCTTCAGGGCATACAAATGAAAGATTCCTGCTGGAGAATTGGGGAAAGGATGGGGCTGTTTTATCGGTAGGGTGACTGAGAGAGCTGCTTAGAGTCCATCTTTCAGTGAGGAAGGAAAGGAGAAAAAGCCTTCCATGCTCATTGTGGATGATGAAGGGAACTGATGGGGCTGCCTGAGTTCTATTTTTTGTCAGAAGAAATGGGTATCCCTTTAAATAAAAATGGCTTTAGATAGATAGATAGAATTCTTTATTGGCCAAGTGTGATTGGACACACAAGGAGCTTGTCTGTGGTGCATATGCTCTCAGTGTACATAAAAAGACAAGATGCATTCATCAAGAATCATAGGGTACAACACTTAGTGATAGTCTTAAGGTACAAATAAGCAATCAAATCATACTAGGAAACAATATCAACATAAATCATAAGGATACAAGCAACAGAGTTACAGTCATACAGTCTTAAGTGGGAGGAGATGGGTGATGGGAACGATGAGAAGACTAATAGTAATGCAGACTTAGTGAGTAGTTTGACAGTGTTGAGGGAGTTATTTGTTTAGCAGAGTGATGGCCTTCGGGAAAAAACTGTTCTTGTGTCTAGTTGTCTTGGTGTGCAGTGCTCTATAGCCTCGTTTTGAGGATAGGCGTTGAAACAATTTATGTCCAGGATGCAAGGGGTTCTGTAAATATTTTCATAGTGCTCTTTTTGACTCATGCAGTATACAGGTCCTCAATGGAAGGCAGGTTGGTAGTAATTCTAAACTATGGTAAGCACATCTATGGGCCAGAATCAAAATACAGCAGCGTTCCAATTTTTGAGGGGTTGCCACAAAGAATGTGGGGGAGGGGGTCAACTATACTCCAAAGCAGATGAGGGTAGGACAAGAAAAAAATGGATGGAAACTAATCAAAGAGAGAAGCAACCTGGAATTAAGGAGAAATTTCTTAACAGTGAGGACAATTAACCAGCTGACCTTCAGAAGTTATGGGCTCTTCATCAATGGATGTCTTTGACAAGAGACTGGACAGCCACTTGTCTGAAATGGTATAGGGTCTCCTGCTTTGGATTGGAAGACCTCCAAGGTCCCTTCCAACTCTGATATTCTGTTTTAATGCTGTAGAATTGTAACAGCAGGTATTTCTGGAAACGGAAACAGAAAAGAGGTAGCTTTTTTATTATATGATTTTCTGCAGACCAAAAAAAAATGTCTAGTGAGTTATCTACCTATAAGAGAACACAATACAGTTAAGTACAGAGCCAAAATAAAGGCACCGGCCTTCTCTAATATGTCCACAATATGTTGGCTCTGTGAGTATTGCGGTGGCTGTGAATTTGGGGGATTTCATGTCAATATATCTGGAAGACCACAATTAAGATACACAGACTCATTAGTCTTGCAATTGAAGTTTGGAAAGGCTATATTCCAATTATCTTCATGTATGGAAGCAAACAGCTAGAGGCTATCTATAGCCCATGACATATTTGGACTGTAGCCCTTTCACAACAAATCCTTTTCATAGAGCCAAGCAAAACATACTGTGTGTGCATGTGAATTGACATTAGAAACCCAGAGAGACCACAGAAGAAGTAGACAAGTGAAAACACTTAAGATTTTAACTGAAATGAGCAACTGACGTTATTGAAGGAATCACAGCATCAGTGCAACCATCCAAGACTTGCAGGACCAGAAAGCTATTCTTTAAACCAAGGGAAAGAACTGAAATAGAATTCCAGTTGCCGATTCCATTCCTTGTTTCCAGAATATGAGTCGATATGACTTGTAAGAATGAAGTGGCAATCAGTGTAACTTTTTTTTTAAAAAAAACACTTTCTGGTCAGTATTTCCAAGTAAATTTCTGGAGAGAAGAAAGTTTGGAATTCAACTGTTTGAGTCATGAACTCTTCTCTCATGTTATTGTGCTACTTTGGAGTTTGATTAGAAGTGACAAGTGTAGCTAAAAACTGAGAAGGCCTGTGGCGTCAAAGCTGAGCCCAGCTTCCATAGGCCAAGATTTTGGTCTCACTGAAAAATATCCAATTCTGTATGTAACTATTAAGAACATTTTACCAATGAAAACTGCTGTTTATACAGGAATAATGTAAATTACAACTCAACGTATTATTCTGAGTAACGGTATAGTTCCACAACAGGCTGACACGCCTTCGCGATCAACCCTAGCACAACATTTTACAAAATGGAGGTGTGGTCTGAAGAGGTAATAGACTCCTGTGGCTGAACAGAGTCTGCCCAGAGTGCTTTCTAAGTTCCATTGTGGCCATATCTAGGGGGTGTGATGGCGCAGCAGCTTAAAGACACGGTGACGGTTTTTGCTTTGGAGGTTCGAGCCCCATAGATGATGATACATTAGCATGGATTGGCACTAGGTGTTTTTTTCCCCCAGTGTTTTATCTTTTAACTGATTGTGTTTCAAAAATGATAAAGTGATTTTATATGTTTTTTAATATTTGATTGGCATCTGCCCAGGGGTGAAATCCAGCAGGTTCTGACAGGTTCTGGAGAACCGGTAGCAGAAATTTTGAGTAGTTTGGAGAACTGGCAAATACCACCTCTGGCTGGCCCCAGAGTGAGGTGGGAATGGAGATTTTGCAGTATCCTTCCCCTGGAATGGGGTGGAAATGGAGTTTTTGCAGTATCTTTCCCCTGGGGTGGAGTGGGAATGGAGATTTTGCAGTATCTTTCCCCTGGAGTGGGGTGGGAATGGAGATTTTGCAGTATCTTTCCCCTGGAGTGGAGTGGGAATGGAGATTTTGCAGTATCCTTCCCCTGGAATGGGGTGGAAATGGAGATTTTGCAGTATCTTTCCCCTGGAGTGGAGTGGGAATGGAGATTTTGCAGTATCTTTCCCCTGGAGTGGGGTGGAAATGGAGATTTTGCAGTATCTTTCCCCTGGAGTGGAGTGGGAATGGAGATTTTGCAGTATCTTTCCCCTGGAGTGGGGTGGGAATGGAGATTTTGCAGTATCCTTCCCCTGCCACGCCCACCAAGCCACGCCCACCAAGCCATGCCCACAGGACCTGTAGTAAAAAAAAAAATTGGATTTCACCACTGCATCTGCCCAATGTTGCCTGAAAGATGGCTGCCTCTAAATTTGTTTTAAATAAACAAATAGACAGTGCAACAAATAAGGGATAGTAGAATAAATGGTGAAAGCCCCTTTGGTCTGGTGGTTAAGGCACCAGACTAAAAACTAGGGGACTGTGAGTTGTAGTCCCAAGATCACCAAGCATATTTTGTATCTCTCATTCCCTCTCAGCTGTAGGAAAAAGACGATGGTAAATCTTGCCAAGAAAACACCAGGAGTCAAGAATGATTTGAAAGCATACATACACACAGGAAGAGAAGTGGCTCTTCTCACCCTTTCCCTCAGGCGCAGGCGGCACAGATCTCTTCCCAGGGTAGACTGCACAGCAGGCAAAGCAGCTTGGGTTGACTGCATGCTCTCACAGATGGGCAGCCAGCACAGGCCTCTCTCCCAGTTTAAAATGCTCATAGCTTTACCACCACAGCATTGAAGAGGCACGAGGCATTTGTGACCTATATTAGCAATCTAATGGTAGACCATTGACATGCATCAACATGACTTCTGGCTAGCCTTTTTTAGTGTTGGATTGCTGAGCACATATATAAATGGCTCCCCATGTCTAAGGCAAACCATAGGGTGGGGAATGCATCTGTATGGCGGAGAAAGTGCTTCAAGATCTGGCCCTCAAAATTTATTTTTTTTATTTTTTTATTTTTTTATTTATTTATTTATTTATTTATTTAATCATATTTTTATACCGCCCTATCTCCCAAGGGACTCAGGGCGGTTTACAGCCTATTAAAAACACCAATACATAACTATAAATACAGAAATAAAACACTAATTAAAAAACTTATTAGATAAGGCTGAATTAAAATTTACAATTAAAATAATAAAACCCCATTAAAACTACATTTGATTAAAAACCTAGCCCAGTCCTGCGCAGATAAATAGATGTGTCTTAAGCTCGCGGCGAAAGGTTCGAAGGTCAGGAAGTTGACGGAGTCCCAGGAGAAGTTCATTCCAGAGGGTGGGGGCCCCCACAGAGAAGGCCCTTCCCCTGAGTGTCGCCAGTCGGCACTGCCTAGCGGACAGCACCCGAAGGAGTCCCTCCCTGTGAGAGCGCACAGGTCGGTGAGAGGCAATCGGTGGCAGCAGACGGTCCCGTAAGTAGCCCAGCCCTAAGCCATGGAGCGCTTTGAAGATGGTTACCAAAACCTTGAAGCGCATCCGGAAAGCCACAGGCAGCCAGTGCCATCTGCGCAGGAGTGGTGTCACATGGGAGCCACGAGGGGCTCCCTCTATCACCCGCGCAGCCGCATTCTGGACTAACTGTAGCCTCCGGGTGCTCCTCAAGGGAAGCCCCATGTAGAGAGCATTGCAGTAATCCAGGCGAGATGTCACGAGAGCATGAGTGACTGTGCATAGACCTGATTCCCCACTCTTTTCAGGGTGGCAGGCAAAGAGGGGAGAGAAGCAAGGGTAAAAAGCAGAAGTGACACGGTCTCCAACTCTCCTAATAATATGGGTATTCCCATAATAGAACCAACTGCTTCAAAAGAATGTCTTATTCGTAGACGTTGTGTCTAACTCCCTCTTGATTCTGTTTCCCATCCCCAAATGCAAGTGTAAAAGAGGTATTGGCACTGGATTCACATGCAATTGGTTGGCAAGTGTGTGTGCAAATGATATGCCAAATATAGTTTCCCAGGAGTCTACATTATACACATGTTTAAATCACTGAATTATTCCCCATTATGGGTTTCCTCCAAGAGTTGGTTGGAACAACCCAACCCTTTTCATGGCTTGTACCTGCTCTTGGAATTCCTCCTTTGGCCAGACCTACCAAGCTCCATGTTACTGAATGCATGACCAAAGTTATTTATTTAAGATGGCATCTGAAGGATTTTTTTGTTGCTGGATGGTTGTAATGTATTAAATTAAGTTTTATACTATTTTTCTACAATAATAAACAAGTTTAACGTACTGACTTTTATTGTAAAGGCTGCTTAGTGGATTTGGTTTTGTGTGAACAAAACCGAGGATCATATGAGAACCACATCGCTTGTTCAAGGCAAATACCTGATTCTCCTTCAGACCAAAAGAAATCTAACTTCTCATTTGGGAAGTAAACACTCTGGAAGATCAGATGACTGGAGAATGTAGCCCGAAGCTAAGGGAACTGTTTTCCTTTGGGCTTCCTGGCACAAACCTTACTAGTATGAAACTTTTCTTCCAGCGTAGATATGGAAGCAAGGGGTGGGGGGGTTACACATTTAGAAAAAAGTTCCAAATTTTAGTGTTGTTCAACCTTTCTGACTAGTCATGTCACTAGTCTAGTACAGCTAATCCAGAACTTGCCAAAAGGTTCTTGAAGGAAAACTGAATAGAGAAAGAAAGAAAGAAAGAAAGAAAGAAAGAAAGAAAGAAAGAAAGAAAGAAAGAAAGAAAGAAAGAAAGATGAATAGACTATGCAAAAGAGGCAATCAACTAGCCCCCCAAAAAACAAAATAGACTCCAGCACCACTCCACCAGTAATCAGCAACCAGATTAGCATAGACCCATAATGGTGAACCTATGGCACGCATGCGAGAGGTGGCACACAGCGCCCTCTCTGATGGCACATGAGCCGTTGCCCCAGTTCAGCTCTGCTGTGCAATGCATGCCTCCTTCTGGGCAACTGGTTTTCAGGTCTCTGCCGTGCATGCGCGGGGGTTGAGTGCATGCAGGAGGCTGCATGCGCATGTGGGGGAGCAGGGTGCATGCACGGGGCCCATACACACATTGCATTTTGGGGGTTTGGGCACACATGTGCACATTCGCTCGCGCACGCACACTTGGGCACTCGATCCAGAAAAGGTTAGCCATCACTGGCATAGAGTAACTCTAAGGTTAACTTCAGACCAACAATCAAGTAAACAATACCCCAAACAAGAAACTGCCAAAGAATCCAACAACAAACAGCCTAATCAAAGAATCTCTAAGACTGCTCCCACTCACACAGACAGGCAAGACACTAGAATATAAACTGACACCACTCCTTACTAGCATTGATCAGAGGTGGGTTTCAGCAGGTTCTGACCAGTTCTGGAGAACTGATAGCAGAAATTTTGAGTAGTTTGGAGAACCGGTAGTAAAAATTCTGACTGGCCCCGCCCACATCTATTCTCTGCCTCCCAAGTCCCAGATGATCGGGAGGAAATGGGGATTTTGCAGTATCCTTCCCCTCAAGCCATGCCCACCAAGCCACACCCACCAAGCCACACCCACAGAACCGGTAGTAAAAAAATGTGAAACCCACCATTGGCACTGACGATGTTACCTAGTTAGGGTAATGAAACGTCTGCAACAAAACAAGCAAGCTCAAAGAGCACCAAAGACCCCTGAATGGACTTATCCCAAACAAAGAATATTACTGAATATTCATCAAATAACCACAATCGAGTTACCAAAAATACGCAGTAAAGTTTTGAAAGACGGGTATAATATCAGCAAGGCAAAACGGAAGGCTGGAGAACATGAGGGGCAAAGGTAAGGATGGAGAATGAGAGGCCAGAAACATATGCAAAAGTTCACTTAGAAGGAAGAAAAGACGTGAGCTAGTATGAGATGATTCAAGAAAAAAGAGGAGACTCTCTTAGGTCACAAGTCAGCTTCTTATGGGCAGAAAATAGAATGCAAGCATGTGACCAGTTTGGTCTAGACCGGGGTGGCTGAGGAATTCTGGGAGTTGAAGTCCACAACTCTTAAACCTGCCAAACTTGGACCCCCTTGGTCTAGAGCAGGGATGTCCAAACTTGGCCCCTTGAAGAGTGGTGGACTTCAACTCCCAGAATTCCCTAGCCAGCAACTTGCTCATATTTATAGTTCATGCTGGCTGGGGAATTCTGGGAGTTGAAGTCCACCACTCTTCAAGGGGCCAAGTTTGGACATCCCTGGTCTAGAGGTTAAAGCACTGGCATAGAAACCAAGAAACTGTTACTTCTAGTTTTGCATGAAAACCAGCTGGGTGACTTTGGACCAGTCTCTTTCAGCCCAACCTACCTCATAGGGTTGTTGTTGATGGGATAATCGGAGGAGAAAGTATTATTAGGAATATTCACCCATAAATGCAATAATAAGAATGAACAAAGTACCTTTTACAGAAAATGTAAAACTCCACTAATTGTGATATAGCTTCAAAAACTAAAGGTATAGCTTTGCCTAGAATTACTAGAAATTCTACAGTCTTATGTTCCTCATAATGTGACCAGTTCACACACACACACACACACACACACACATGAACAGGCAAGGATTCCACGGAGCACCAGAAACATGATTCAGGGGGGAAGGTAGTAGGTGATATGGTTCCCTATTTGCTTCTCAGGGGTTGCCACAAAGAAGAGGGTGTCAAGCTATTCTCCAAAGCACCTGAGGGCAGGACAAGAAGCAATGGGTGGAAACTAATCAAAGGAGAGGAGCAACCTAGAACTAAGGAGAAATTTCCTGACCGAACAATTAACCAATGGAACAACTTGCCTCCAGAAGTTGTGAATTCTCCAACACTGGAAGTTTTTAAGAAGAGATTGAACAACCATTTGTCTGAAATGGTATAGGGTTTCTTGCCTGAGCAAGGGGTTGGACTAGAAGGTCCCTTCCAACTCTGTTATTCTGTTCTGTTCTGTTCTGTTCTGTTCTGTTCTGTTCTGTTCTATCATTCATGCTCTTGATGCTCTGTTCCTTGGATTTCTGGCTTGATGGAACCATTTGTTCTCAGGGGAAAATGGTACTAGGTGTTGGATATCCTGCCTTAGACTGAGATGGTCCACTAATATGCTTTGACATTCTCTAAGTCCATGAACTCCAAGAACGCAAAGTCAATGGTCCTTGGAAGGATTCCAAACACAGCTATTTGGTATTTATTGGTAGGGTGGGGAGACTGAACCAAAAACCATACAGAACCAGCTGGAAAACTCACAAAAGAAGCTGTGTGAGGCCCTACAAATCTGATTAATTGCTACTTGGCCTAGGGAAACAACGTAAACCCATGAGGACAATAATTTATAGAAGGATATAACATAGAGTTGCCCTTTCCCAATATAGAGAAATAATTTGAGATTTCCCAAAATGCATCGCATTTAACATTAATCAGAGGCAATCCTTTCGTTCTTAGAAATCGCCTTCTTTGACGTGAGATTCGGAACCAGCCATTTTATGGATAGCTTCAGAAACGGGTTTATGACTTCTAACCACACAATAGAATTATAAAATGCAAAGTACTTTGCTATTGTAAGTCTGCAAACTTTGAGGGTTTCCCCCCCCCACACACCATTAACAAGGTTCTATCCTTTTGTTCTTACAACATGCTGCCCTGTTCCTTTTGTTGTCCCTCTAAAACAAAGAACACAACACTGTTATGTCCCCCTCCCCATTTCACAGAGCAAACACAAAGACGCGTGTCTCCCAGTCTTTTTATTTGCTACAGACCTGATTTTCTACAGGTGAGGAAATACTTGGCAGTGACCGTGCAAAGGCCTGCCAAGTTTTGAGTCCATTATCTTGTGTCCAAGATCCGTTGCCAAAACTCACTGACAAAGTCCTTTAACCCTTAACAACCGAGCTGCAGTGCACCTTTCGTAGCTTCTTTGTACGTCACAAGGGCCACATGGCAGCTCCAACCACTTTTATACCCTGTGTGGTGTGGCTCAGTGACTCAGCAATCTCTGAGCCTGCCACATCTTTTCCTCAGCTGCGCACACTTATCTTTTTGTTGTTGCCTCAGATCAATCCAGGATTGATCATCAGCAGCTGGGACTTGAGGCATTGCCAGGGAGGAGGAAGGTGTGGGAGAGGGAGGCCTTGTCAGCTCCTCCTCCTGGCCTGCAGCTGGAACTTGGGGTGGTGCCAGCGAGGAGGGTCCTGGTGAGGGAGGCCTTGCTGGGTCCTCTGCGAGTCACTCTCCTCCATGAGGACAGGCTTGGGAGGCGGAGTCACAACAAACACGAAGTCTTTTACTGTGGGTATTGGGGGCTGCTGGGAAGGGAAGCATGGGGAAGGGAAGCAGATACAATAAAGGGAAGATAAGCAGAGAAGACAAGGAAGCCCTTCACCTGTCTCCTTTCCAGTATATCCATTTTTCTCTTCTTTAGGAAGCATCAATATACAGAGACAAGGATTCTCAGAAGGAGGTAGTAGCAGCAAGGTTAAAAATTGGAATAGCATCTTTGTTGAATACTTGCAGGAGATTACGACAAAAGAAAAAGGAAGAACCTTTGATTGGTGTTCTTCTAGCCAACCAAATTAAACGCTGTCATGGAAACACAGTCCCATGGATGCATGGGAGAAGGATGCACTTCTGCAGATCACACAGAGCACTGCAGATCACTAATCTGCCTCAAGCTCCTCCTCTGTGTAAATAAGAATGTCTACATAGCAGGTTGCACTGCATTTCCCAATAAAAATATCACCCTCCTGCTAGATCCCTTTCAACTGGTTTCCTTCTGTCCCAGCAGCACTGAGACAGAGGGTCCATTGCAAGGACAAGGGTTCAAAAATTGGCTAGCAGCAACCCATGTTTTATTTTGCTATATACATCTGATGGAAAATTCAACTTAAGTATCACCTGGGTGTAAATATATACATATACATATATATAACTTTTCATGCACTTTCATATCAATCAACCTGAGCATGATGCAATATTCCAAAGAAACAGAGTAAACATAGGAACAGGAGCTACAAGAAGGGGTTGCGTGATCTCTAAGACGGTTTAAGAAGGGGTTGCGTGATCTCTAAGACAGAAAAAGTTCAATAAAGAAGAGGTTCAAGTAAGCTCTCAGTACAAAGTGCATCACAATGTACAACTACCAATGAGGTCCCTTTAGTCAGCTAGGACACCATGGAGAAGGATCAGTGGTAGGATTCAATTTTTTATGACCGGTTCTGTGGGTGTGGCTTGGTGGGCGTGGCATGGCTTGGTGGGCGTGGCTTGGTGGGCATGGCAGGGGAAGTATATTGTAAAATCTCCCTTCCCTCCCCACTCCAGGGGAAGGTTTCTGCAAAATCCCCATTTCCTCCCGATCAGCTGGGACTCGGGAGGCAGAGAATAGATGGGGGCATGGCCAGTCAGAGGTAATATTTACTGGTTCTCTGAACTACTCAAAATTTCTGCTACCGGTTCTCCAGAACTGGTTAGAACCTGCTGAATATTACCTCTGAGAAGGATGTCTCCAGCAAAAATTTAGCAATGATGAGTCTGGAAGGAAGCCCTTCTTAATTATTGCTCTTTCTAAGTTTTCTCTCTCCATTTCACACATTCCTTTCAAAACGTGTTACAAAAGGCTGCTGAAGATATTCAGAGAGCCATTAATGATTCATGCTAATTTTAAAATTACAGGTTTACAATTTTTGTTTGTGTTTTCCTATTCCAGATTCTTTGGCAACCTATTAAGTTTACGTTGAGTTCCCTTGACTCACATTCTATCACTTCCCAAAAATTGTATCCTGATGATTTGTGCTGCTACAACAACACCAATCTCCATTTAATAATACCAACATTTTTTTTAAAAAAAAAAGTGCATTTATTAGCACATTTTGTATTTGCCAAGTTTTGTACTTCTCGTGGGCTTTGAGGGAAAGGAGGGAGGTTTACTATGTGGCAAAGTAGCTCTTCTTCTTTTTCAATAAATGTTCAAAACTCTGCAGTGAGTTGCACCTAATAAGAGGACATCATATTTGGATTTGGGCCACTGGGAGCCAGGTTAAATCAACAGACAGTAACTGCCCTTTGTGTTTTGTTCAGTTTATGAGAGTCTATTTGACCATCTTCGCAGAAATGCTACTCCACATACGTAAACCCTTGTGATCTGGGTAGGATCTTATGAACATGCTGTACTGTGACTTTTCAACTTTGATGTACATGTGCATGTTCAATATTCTTCCAGATCTGCTCAGTTTCACTTTACAGAACTGTTGAAAGGAAACCAACCTATGGTGTTTTTTTATTCATATGAATTTGCTAATCCAGTCATTCTTCCAGAAAAATGTTGAAACTAAGGGGTACTAGAAACATATTTAATGCTACTTAGAATTCAGTAACTGGAGACCTCTGGCCAAATTTGGGTTCCTGGCAGACACTGCGAGCACACAAATTACCAGCTGGATGGCAAAAGAGATGTAGGAAAAATATCTGTGGCAAAGGAACTCGCTCACAGAGCATATGGAGAAATTACTTTTACCATTTACAGCAGCCTCCAAGAAAGCTGTCAATTTGTCTATCTTACTACATTATTTTCACCATGCAGAATATTTGGTTGCCCCTCCCCTTTAGGAAAGAATCCATGCAGAAACTCTGAGGTAGATTAAGCTGAGAGCATGAGCAATTGAACTCAGACTCCGCGTTGAGTTCTACACCTGAGCAAGGATTCAGCTCTGGCATTTCCCAACATCTTCTGAGATTCTAAGTGACTGCACCATGCATAAACTAGGCCAAAGGTCTGCAAGCTTGGCAACTTTAAGACTTGTGGAATTCAACTCCCAGAATTCAACTTTGGGAGTTGAATCCATAAGTCTTAAAAGAGCCAAGTTTGCAGACCCCTGAACTAGGCAATTGACTATGAAATGCAACCATAACTATGAATGCAGGCTTGAAGTTCTTTTCAGCAAAGACTATAAACATAGAATATGGCTATATTTGTAGATGTAAACACTTTCACTTCTTTTATTGCACAGTAATCATACAGATGGGCAGTCCTATAAATCAATTTAAGACATAAAGACTAAACAAACAAACAAACAACAAATAAGAAATAAATAAGTGTAAACGGTTTTCCTTGCTACTCATGACATGTTTCAGAGATGTCTCATCAGGAAAAGTAATAGAAAAAAAGGGGGGGAAATATAGAAGTGGGAAGTTTCCAGAGCCGAAGCCTCTCTCGTTATGTGTATTTGAATTCTGCGAAAGGGAAGGTGGAAACCCTTTGAAAGAGGAGATGACAGTCGGTACAAGAACAGAGGATGTGAACGATGAAAATTGGATGGCAGCCGCAAGAAGTAGTCCCCAAGAGAGAAGCAACAAGGCAACTTTGCTGAAACCGGAGCCTTGAAATCTCCCTCACATAGATTTATAATGCACTGCATTAAGTACTCTTAAACTGATCTTAAATAGAGAGCACATTCGTTTTATCAGTCTTTTTCCTCTTTGGAAGCAATACCGTAGTACTAAGGTGTTCCAATTTCTGATGCACATTTCCCTTCTGCAGGGCAAGTCCTCGCTCCAGCTTTCCACCTCTTCAAAAGACTCCTTTAACAACCGTTCCAGCAAACAATGTAGCATTTCATTGATATTCGAGTGAAACTTCAGTGGGGCTGGTGCGCGTCAACAAGTATGCCACCTAATGTGTGTGTAAAACCAGGGACCAAAAAGTGGCAGTATATCATGTTCCTCTGATTAATACAAGGCACACGAAGAAAGTGATCAATGGATGGCATGCAGTTGTTTTGTGAGAATTAGGCCTAAGCTGCCATACCTAAAGAAAAAGCCGGCATGTAAATGGAAGCAAGGAATGAACCAAGTCATTAAGGAAACAAAGGACAGAAGAAGTTGGGCCTGACCATATGAGAAGCCTCTCCCCAAGTTCCCCAACAAAGCAAGGACTTTGGGTCAGTGGTGAAATTCAAATATTTTTACTACTGGTTCTGTTGGCGTGGCTTGGTGGGCGTGGTGTGGCGTGGTGGGCGTGATTTGGTGAGCATGGCAGGGGAAGGATACTGCAAAATCTCCATTCCCATCCCACTCCAGGGGAAGGATACTGCAAAATCCCTATTCCCTCTCCACTCTGGGACCAGCCAGAGGTGGTATTTGCTGATTCTCCAAACTACTCAAAATTTCCGCTACCGGTTCTCCAGAACCTGTCAGAAGCTGCTGGATTTCACCCCTCCTTTGGGGATAAAAGGGGTCCTGAAGACCACCCACTCTTTGACTCATCTTTGGATACAGCCTTGGTGGCTTTCATCCCTTTGGTTGCCAGCCTAGTTAAGGATGTGGGTAAGTGTGGATGAATGAGTGTGTGCACATGTCTGTGAAAGAACAAATAGATACGTATTGTAACCAGTAAACTTTGTGTTATTTTAAAGTCACCGGGTATCCTTGTTTTCTAAAGAATCGTTTGTGCCTCAGTGTTCGGTTGAAAGTGATTTGAGTGGTTTTCTAGGACTGTGAGTGTGTGAGTGACCATAAGCCAAAGCTGGAGCAGACATGTTAACAATTTTCAGTTCATGATGATCAACCACATAGATTTTTTCCCATTAAGATCTACCTCTAATCCAGGGGTCCCCAACCATGGCCATGGACCAGCCAAAAACCGGGCCGTGCAAAGTAGTGAAGCCACATCTGTGGGATGAAGGCAGCATGTAAAAATCATGCCCCCTCTGGGCCGTGGAAAAATCTCTCTCCATAGAACCAGTCCCTAATGCCCCAAAGGATGGGGGCAGCTGCTCTAACCTGTTCTTCCAAGTCTCCCGGTGGTTCATTCATTGCCACTGTAAATACATTGCACTAAATTCTTGAGTCACTATTTTGCTTTTTACCTTTGACCATCCCACCATAGAATTATCCTTGGGTTTTTTTCCCCAAACAGGATTTAAAACAGGGGTGAAATCTAAAAAATTTCCCTACCGGTTCTGTGGGCGTGGCTTAATTGGTGGGCGTGGCTTGGTGGTCAGATGACTGGGTGGGCATGGCCAATAACAATAAATAATAAAAATAATTAATAAAGTATAAAAAACAATAAGAGGTACCAAAAACCAACTTTCACACTTTACACACACACAACACAACACAACTGACTCACACACAATGTAAAAGCAGCTGCACTTCACACTTCACACAGCCACAAAAAGCTCAAAAACCAACTTTCACACTTTAAACACACACAACTGACACACACACACACACACACACAAAATGCCACATACATTTCTGAGATTTTGTGTGTTTGTATAGTTAGAATGAAACACTACAGAAACACACCAAATCTCAGAAAGCTGCATAAATATTTTATTTTATTATTTTATTTTATTTTATTTTATTGTATTGTGGACTTCAAATCCCAGAGTTCCTCAGCCAACAAAGCCAGCCAGTTGATCACTGAGGAAATAGATTAGCTAAGCAATTGATTCTGTCTGGCTGAAAGTGAAACTGCTTTCGGGCTGGAAAAAGAGCCATGCGTTCATCAGTAATCAGGTAAGTGCCTTAGAATCTCTACTCTTACTTGTAGAAAACATGTTTTTTACAAGTAAGAGTACAAGTAAGTACAAGGGCCTCTGTGGCTCAGACTGGTAAGACAGTCTGTTATTAACAGCAGCTGCTTGCAATTACTGCAGGTTCAAGCCCCACCAGGCCCAAGGTTGACTCAGCCTTCCATCCTTTATAAGGTAGGCAAAATGAGGACCCAGATTGTTAGGGGCAATAAGTTGACTTTGTATATAAATATACAAATAGAATGAAGACTATTGCTAACATAGTGTAAGCCACCCTGAGTCTTCAAAGAAGGGCGGGATATAAATGCAAATAAAAAAAAAAAGTAAGGTTCTGCTGATGAGGAACTCAGGTGAGATCGCCAGCGGAGACTTTAATTTTTATTTTTTTAAAGTTTCAAGGCTCTGCCGATCTCAGCTGAGGGGCGGGATCCTCAAAGGCTTTTTTTTTTACTTTTAAAGGCCTGTTTCGGCTGAAGCAAAACCGGCTTTTAAAAGTAAAAAAAACAAACCCTCTGCAGATGGTGCGGCTCAGCAGAGGCAGGGGGGGCGGGGACAGGGATTTTTGCTACCGGTCCTCCGAACCAGCAGCTACCATCGCTACCGGATCACGCAAGCCGGTCTGATCCAGGAGCATTTCACCCCTGATTTAAAATCACCGCCTACTGCTTGTTACTTGCAAGGAACATTTCAGCTGCTGTTTATCGAACACTTATTCAACTCCTTGTTATATTTGTTACATCTCCCTCATATCCTGGACATAAACTGTTTCAACTCCTACCCTCAAAACGACGCTATAGAGCACTGCACACCAGAACAACTAGACACAAGGACAGTTTTTCTGTTTTAGCCATCACTCTGCTAAACAAATAATTCCCTCAACACTGTCAAACTAGTTACTAAGTCTCCATTACTATTAATCTTCTCATCGTTCCTATCACCCATCTCCTTCCACTTATGTCTCTATGACTGTAACTTTGTTGCTTGTATCCTTACGATTTATATAGATATTGTTTCCTGATTGCTTATTTGTACCCTATGACTATCATTAAGTGTTGTACTTTATGATTCTTGATGAACGTATCTTTTCTTTTATGTACACTGAGAGCAAATGCACCAAGACAAATTCCTTGTGTGTCCAATCACACTTGGCCAATAAAGGATTCTATTCTATTCTATTCTATTCTATTCTATTCTATTCTATTCTATTCTATTCTATTCGATGTTTGAGAGCGATCGCGTGCTCCGGCCCCTCAGTCCCGACCCGTTCCCCGGGTGGCCATGATCCTCAGAGCTTGGATCTTCGGCTGATGTTATGTAATGCTCGGTCCGTGGTTAATAAGGCCCCCCTGATTTGTGATCTTATTCAGGGGGAGTCCGCGGACCTTATGGGTATTACGGAAACCTGGTTGGGCCCAGAGGGGGGGGTCCCCCTTGTCGAGATGTGCCCGCCAGGTTTCCGAGCATTCCATCAGCCGAGGGTCCAAGGTAGGGGTGGGGGGGTGGCGGTTGTTATTAAGGAGGATCTAGAGCCGAGGGAGACCACTGTTCCTCAGATTGCCGGCTGTGAATCCCTCTATGTGCGGTGGGGCTATAGGAATCAGTTGGGCTTGGTGATCGCGTACCTGGCTCCTTGCTGCGTGACCACAGCCCTGCCTGAGCTGTTGGAGGTACTCGCTGCTGTGGCGGTCGAGACCCCCAGACTTATAGTCATGGGGGATTTTAACCTGCCATCAGTTGGCTTGTCATCGACGGCAGCTCGGGAGTTCCAGGCTTCCATGACGGCCTTGGACCTGATTCGAGTAAATGATGGCCCTACGCACACGGGGGGAGGCACGCTGGATCTGATTTATATCTCTGGACAGTGGCTTAATGATCTGGTGTTAGATGATTTAGTAACAGAACCAATGTCATGGTCGGATCATTTTCTCCTTCGCCTAGACTTCCGAACCGCCATTCACCACCGCAGGGAGGCGGAACCTATACGGTGGTTCCGTCCCAGGCGCCTGATGGGGCCCGGGGGGTGCCTGGCGGGGCTTGGGCCATTCCTGAGGAACTGGCCCACGGCACGGCTGAGGACCTGGTCGTGGCCAGGGACCAGCCCGCGGCCGGGGCCTTGGACCGTGTCGTGCCTTTGCGGCCTCTGACCCGGCGTAGATCTCGTCCGGCCCCTTGGTACTCCGAGGGGCTGAGGGAGATGAAACGCCGGAGAAGACGCCTGGAGAGCACCTGGAGGTCCAGTCGCTCCGAAGCTGATCGGACACTAGTTAGGTCCTATTCTAGGACCTACCTAGTGGCAATGAGGAAGCGGCGTTCTCGCCTCCACCCTCATTGCGTCGGCAGATAACCGCCCGGCCGCCCTGTTTCGGGTGACCCGCTCTCTCCTACATCAGGAGGTGCGGGATGACCCTTTGCAGGGACGAGCCGAGGAGTTTAGTGGTTATCTATACGATAAAATCGCTCAGCTGAGGGACGGTCTGGACCGAATTTGGGATGATCCAAGCGAGGGAGAGGAGGCACGTCTTGTTGAGTCCATTTGGGATGAGTTTGACCCTGTGGCTCCCGAGGACGTCGACAGGTTGTTGGGGAGGCTGCACGGCACGACATGTTTACTGGACCCGTGCCCTTCCTGGCTGGTACTGGCCACTCAGGCGGTGACACGAGGCTGGCTCCAGAGGATTATCAACGCTTCTTTGTTGGAAGGGGTTTTCCCTGCCGCCTTGAAAGAGGCGGTGGTGAGACCCCTCCTTAAGAAGCCCTCCCTGGACCCAGCTATTTTGGGTAATTATCGTCCAGTCTCCAACCTTCGCTTTGTTGCGAAGGTTGTAGAGAGTGCCGTGGCGCGACAGCTACCCCAATACCTGGATGAAGATGTCTATCTAGACCCGTTCCAGTCCGGCTTCCGACCCGGATACAGCACGGAGACAGCTTTGGTCGCATTGGTGGATGATCTCTGGAGGGCCAGGGACAGGGGTTATTCCTCTGCCCTGGTCCTATTAGACCTCTCAGCGGCGTTCGATACCATCGACCATGGTATCCTGCTGCGCCGGTTGGGGGGATTGGGAGTGGGAGGCACCGTATATCGGTGGTTCTCCTCCTATCTCTCCGACCGGACGCAGACGGTGTTGACAGGGGGGCAGAGGTCGACCGCGAGGGGCCTCACTTGTGGGGTCCCACAGGGGTCGATTCTCTCGCCCCTGCTGTTCAACATCTACATGAAGCCGTTGGGTGAGATCATCAGTGGTTTCGGTGTGAGATACCAGCAGTACGCTGATGATACCCAGCTGTACTTTTCCACCCCGGGCCACCCCAATGAAGTTGTTGAAGTGCTGTCCCGGTGTTTGGAAGCCGTACGGGTCTGGATGGGGAGAAACAGGCTCAAGCTTAATCCCTCCAAGACGGAGTGGCTGTGGATGCCGGCATCCCGATTCAGTCAGCTGCAGCCGCAGCTGGCTGTCGGAGGCAGTTATTGGCCCCAAAGGATAGGGTGCGCAACTTAGGTGTCCTCCTGGATGATCGGCTGTCGTTTGAAGATCATTTGACGGCCGTCTCCAGGAGGGCCTTCCACCAGGTTCGCCTGGTTCGGCAGTTGCGCCCCTTCCTTGATCGGGATGCCTTATGCACAGTCACTCATGCGCTCGTTACCTCTCGCTTGGATTACTGTAATGCTCTCTACATGGGGCTCCCCTTGAAGTGCACTCGGCTTCAGTTAGTCCAGAATGCAGCTGCGCGGGTGATAGAGGGAGCTACGCGTAGCTCCCATGTAACACCGCTCCTGCGCAGACTGCACTGGCTGCCTGTGGCCTTTCGAGTGCACTTTAAGGTGTTGGTTACGACCTTTAAAGCGCTCCATGGCTTAGGACCTGGGTACTTACGGGACCGCCTGCTGTTACCACATGCCTCCCACCGACCCGTACGCTCCCATAGAGAGGGACTTCTCAGGGTGCCGTCCGCCAAACAATGTCGGCTGGCGGCCCCCAGGGGAAGGGCCTTCTCTGTGGGGGCTCCCACACTCTGGAACGAGCTTCCCCCGGGTTTACGTCAAATACCTGACCTTCGGACATTCCGTCGCGAACTGAAGACACATCTTTTTATTCGCGCGGGGCTGGCTTAAATTGGATTTTAAAAGTGAATTTTAGCAATTTTAAATGGGGTTTTAATTGACGGTAATTTTTAACTTCAGGCTAATTTTAAATAAGTTTTTTAAAGGTATTTTAATGTGTATATTTGTATTGTTGGTTTTATCTTGCCTGTACACCGCCCTGAGTCCTTCGGGAGAAGGGCGGTATAAAAATCAAATAAAATAATAAAATAAATAAATAATTCTATTCTATTCTATTCTATTTTTATTATTCTATCTTTAATGGGGCTGCAGAAAGAATCAGCAGAGTGCAGCTTCAGTCAGGAATTGGCTAAGATATCTCTCCCAACGCACTCCACGGCTTCCTTACTTCTTTGATTGAATTTCGTTTGCTTTCGTTTGCTTTCAACGCACTCCATGGCTTCCTTACTTCTTTGATTGAATTTTGTTTGAATATTCGTACAAGCATGTATGAATATTAATAAATTATGCACCTGCCTGTGCTTTCTCACATTCAGCTTGTCACATATTTCTTCTTCTGCATTATCTTAGTTCAGGAGGTGGTCAGTGAGACCATGAGGTGAGAAACTGAACCGCTCACCAACATGAAACACTTTTGACAACAATTGAGGACCCACAACTACTAAGAGTTCAGCATTTCTCTGCCCCTGCTCATCAATCCCATTTTCTACTTCATAAATTAGATAGGACAAGCCAAACAGATTCTTGAAAAATAACTTGGAGAAGGTAACTCTTTTTCAAAACAATAGCACCTATTTGAGATTTGGGGAGAGCTTTGAGACCCTCCCTGCCTCAACAGCAGAACCTCACTGCAGAAGACTGGCCTATTAATTTTCCATGCATTGCCACAATGGTGTGTGTGGGTGTGTGTTTGTGCTGTTTTTAAAGTGAATAGAGATGAGGATTTTGCTAAAGACGAATTGGATGTAATTGGTTGCCTTTGTTTTAATAAAACAAATGTGGGGAGTTGTTGTTGTTTTTTTTTGTCTGACATCTATTTCTGTACCTGGTTCCCAATGCCAACATCATCATGTCTTGAATATGCTCAGTCTAGTCAAGTGTAGTCTCAACATGTGAAAGGAAATCTCATGGTTGTGACCAGGCATCACTTTAAAATTAAAACATCTAAGGACAGCACAGCCATAGCCAGTCAGTGAAGCTGCCAACAGGATGGAACTGTTTAAATAAGATACTCCCTTGAGCAGTTGCGGAAAAAAAATTATTTTTGAACTGCTGGATAATATGTTCATACATTCAACCCAGGACACCTCTAAGTACATGAACTATGTGTTTTAGCTTTCTGCAGAACATATTAAGGGCATCCCATATATAATTTGATGTTCGTAAGAATAACCTCACCTTCAAATTGCCTTTGTGTATAAGTTTCAGACATGTTTTAACACCCACGTTCATGAATCCTTTCTCAGAAGTTGGCTTTGCTGGACCTAATAGAGCTTTCTCCCAAGGAAATGTCTGTAGGATTGCAGATTTAGGCTCAATAATTCCTAAAGTAAAGTCTGCTAAATATACAGCATTTCTAAACCAACATACATGTGTCTACACTGTTAACATTTAAGCATAAATCCATTTGTTCAAATTGCAAGGAGAAATTGATGCTGAATACATAGGGGGGAAAACCCTGAATGTAGCACCGTATGGCCAGTAAACTCTTTATGCAGTAGAAGTACATATTTGTAATATATTGCTGTGTGTGTTCACTGTTTGTGCAAAGTAGCTTATGAGTCATTTTCTTTCTTGGCAAAATGAGAACTCTTAGAAATTTAGAGGGACAGAAAATTGCTGATGTAATTTCTATTTTAAGCTTGGAACTATTACTTTTCACTAGGAAAACTGATGTGTATTAGCCAATGTCCCAACTGGAAACGTTCTTGATTTCCTTCTGAGAATGTTAGGCATCAAGAGATGTAAATATTGTCAAAGCAGCAGATAAAAATTGTGGGAGTTGGGTTGGAGTGGGGTTTTACAGATTTTTATGTTGTGGACTTCTAATGTTGCAAGCTGCTCAGAGTTTGTTTGAGTTTGGCAGCCATATAAATTTCTTTAATAAATGAATAACCCTTTAGATGTATCTACATTTAGACTGAAAATTGTAAACTTGAAGTAAATGCCTTGTTTAGTATTTAGTTGGAGAGCTTTAGCTTTTATCCTTCACTTCACTACCCTCATGCCTAGTATGGATTTGTGTATCTGTATTCAGTAACCTTATTCCTTGAACATGTATTTGTTTGTGAAATATCAAGGTTGACTCAGCCTTCCATCCTTCCAAGGTGGGTAAAATGAGGACCCAGATTGTTGGGGAAAATATGCTGACTCCGTAAACCGCTTAGAGAGGGCTGTAAAGCACTGTGAAGCGGCCTATAAGTCTAAATGCTATTGCTATCTGATAACTGATTGTTTTGCTAAAACTGTAACAGAAACCCCACTGATTGTAGAAACGCTGTAGAAACAGAAAATATTTGCAAAAAGAGAGAGAGAGAGCAGTACATTGTACTGTCACTTTATCTCTAATCTCTGTAGAAACCACTTCCAGAAGGAAACTATATGTTTTACTACTAAAAACAATCATGAGGAGACATAAATCATAGACTTACAAAGCATGTATCCTATCTTTCCTGCAACAGTCCTAAACTGAGGGCTTATTTGCTCTTGGCTCCACTGACTTATCTCTTAAAATCCTAACATACTGAGATATTAGTGAGATTTTAGAACTGGCATTAACAGTGGATTTTTTCTTTTCTTTTTTGAGCAGCATACTTAGGGAGGAATGAGAGAGCTAAATAGAGTATACCCCTGTCTTCTTAATAAAGAGATCTCTAGAGAGAATCAAAATACACTTTCCTCTCCATGATTGACTAGTTCAAAACTCCCCCAAAACAATTTCTGCGTCATTACCTTGCAATAATTAAAGTAGGGAGTTCACTAAGAACTGAAATTTCATATTTAATCATGGATAGTCAGCCAGCATGTACTATTACAGGAACTGAAGTTAT
Organism: Ahaetulla prasina; assembly: GCF_028640845.1. Taxonomy (NCBI): domain Eukaryota; kingdom Metazoa; phylum Chordata; class Lepidosauria; order Squamata; family Colubridae; genus Ahaetulla; species Ahaetulla prasina. The sequence goes on from NC_080539.1 coordinate 159,805,601, forward strand.
TTTGTACAAGTTGGCTACAACAATAAAACAAGTAGTTGTCAGGAAAAGTTATGAATCCTTATTCAAACCATTTTATAAAATGGTGCCTATTCTGGTTTAATTCGATATAATTAAAACTTTTTGTTACAAGCAAATAAAAAGTAACTTTATTTACTGCTAAATAATTTTATTTGCTGCTAAAATTAAAATGATAAAGAAAAAAAATGAAAGAAAAGTCTTGGGTAAATTAAGAGTTTTTATATGCTAACTCACAGAAATATGTTGTATCCAATACTTCATTATAAAATGAATTCGTTCCTTTTACCTAAATAGCAATTCACATCATTCCACTAAAGGAAAAAATAAATCCATAGTGAAATGTTTCTCTTTGCTAAAAACGACAAGGAGTTAACAGTTATTGTTGTTGATCTTGGTTGTTTAAAACTTTTACTTACTTATTTTTCTTTACTAAATTTCTGCACCATCCATCTCACCTAAGTGACTTTGGGTGGTTTACAAAAAGCGTAATAAAATATTCATACATGTTTTAGAGAGTCAGGAGTTTTGTTTTCATTACCACAGCAGTAGAATTACTAGTAGCATCTCACTTCATTTTCATACTATTTTAACAACAAGATTCATGTGACGGATATATCAATATTATTTTCCACACTGGTATCCCCCATATTTTACTAGCCTATGAGTTTGGATGTTATTTACAACTGGATAAAATCACAGTGTGAAAACAACAACCAAGAAAGACAGAATATTCACAAGCCTATCTACTTTCTTAGGATATAGTAGTGAATTATAATTGCTGTTTGTTGCATGAGATCTTAACCATATTGCTTAAAGTAAAATACACAAACCAGCATGATGCAATCGAACATGCTGCAAGAAATAAATAAAATCAGATGAGCCTTATCTACAGAAAGTTTCGGGTTTTCCACAGCCGCAAGTGGAAGGGAATTTTCTCACTGCCCCCCCCCCCTTCTCAAAGTAGCATCTGAACAAAATGCAGAATGGAAATCTTAATATATTATATATAAGATATAATATATATTATATCTTAATATAATCTTAATAGATAATGGGCCCTAGCCTGAGTGGAGTTCTTGCTTGCTTATTGGTTTTCAAAGAACTGTCATGGGAATTAGCTCTGGAAAAGGGAGAAAGAAAGGCTTAATGTGGCTTCTGCAGTTCCATCCTTAATTCTTGCATTTGAGCGCAAGCCGGGTGGGGTGAAAGCAAGTGCTGAAGGATTATATAGCAATAGGGAATTTGTTCATCTCCCTTAACTGCTCATTTGCAGACATTTTCACATGAGGCTTTTTGCAGAAGGCTAGAAAAGCATGGTGACGCCGCTGTAATGGATTGTCGCGGGAAGGAAAAAGAGAAGAGTACAAGGTTATTCTAGAAGTCGCTACATCAAATAAATTCCTTGAAATTTTCAAAAGTTCGTAAGGCTAGAAAAGGAGAGAAAGACAACTATTGTATGTTAAATTGGGGTAAAATATTCCCAGATTGCTAAGGGTCATTTTGAGTTCATTTGTGCGCAAACTCCATTAAGGTAGTGTGGCAATGGATTTATTCCAGGAGAAAAAAACATGAAGGGTTTTTTATGGTTTTCTAACCAAAATGACTACTTTTGTATCTTGCATAAAGGTAGAGATGCCTTTGATTACCATCAGTTGGCTAAAATAGTAAATTGTAAATAGCATTTTACCCCTGTAATCTATATATCTAAAACCTAAACCCACCTAACTGAAGTATAAAGGATAGACTAACAGGTTAATATTACTTGTATTGTAATTTCTGTTGAAGCTTAATAGTGCTATACACGCAGAAATCTTTTTGAGTAAAAGTTCATTAAGGGTAAAGAAAGTTAATATTTTTCTTCCTAATTACTTCTACTACCAGTTCACCCTGCAATCAAAGCATTGTGACAATGGTATATTTTTCCTTTCTTCCTTCCTAAGAAAACAAACCTGGTTTTAAAATTCTCTATGAACAAACAGAAAAGCTAATCATTCTTCTATAAATTATTTTTATATTTGTCATTGTGGATTAAGTCCTTTTGTTCAATATCAAATATGTCTTCTTTTGCTAGTTGTCCAGGGATCTCAATTTTTCTGCCGTTCTTGCATTTTGTTTATCTTTACTTTATGGATCCTTATTAGATTTTGAAAGATAATCCATTGTGATATTAATGTTCAAATTAGAAACAATTCCATATTTCATACTGCCTTTTTTCTATAATTATTAATGATCGGTATTTATTGTGAACTGCGTTTGATTTGTGTAATCACCCCAGATAGTCTCTGTTTTTGACAAGGCTAAAGTTGAAATAAGAAGTAACTAAAGTAATGAGATAAATCAAAAGACCGGTGTTCAAAATCTTTGCTCAGGAACAAATCATATCCATGAGCACCTATTGATAAATCATGATCAGCTTCAATTCTATTAACAGGATAAAAAGCAAACAATTGTACTCACTCTTATTGACTTAGGGAAAGATGACACTAACAACACTAACATCACCTATATTGTTTAACTTTATATATTGGGGGTGATTAGAAAATCAGACCCTACTGAGTGAAAAGAAATGTATCTTACCAATACTGGAATTTTATCTCCTCTGATTGTGTTAGTTTCTAATCTTAAATATGATGAACTGAGTCAAAATCACATACCACTCAGAATGGAAACAGGCATCTTTTTCAAATTTAAATCTGACTCAATCATTTACTAAGTCAGGGGTTATAATATTGTAACTAATACTCTAAAGCATTTTTTATCCACTTACCCATGTGGGGGCTCCTACCCTGTGGAACGAACTTCCCCCTGGACTTCGTCAACTATCCGACCTTTGGACCTTTCGCCGCAAACTTAAAACCTATTTATTCCGTCTAGCTGGACTGGTTTTGATTTTAAAATTTTTAATTTGCTTTTATGGGTTTTAAATTTTTGTAAATTTTTATAGGGTGTTATTGTATTTTAAATTTTTGGCCAATTGAATAAGTTTTTTAAGGGGTGTTCTTAATATTATATGTATTGTTCTCTTTGTATTTTATTCTGGCTGTGCACCGCCCTGAATCCTTTGGGAGAAGGGCGGTATACAAATTAAAATATTATTACTATTACTATTATTATTATTATTATTATTATTATTATTATTATTATTATTATTATTATTATTACTATTACTATTATTATTATTATTACCCAGCCTTTTTCTCCTGGACTATTTCTCTAGGCTTAAGTGACTTTATCAACCTGTTCTACAGAACAGATTGTACTAAAATGAGCTAAACTACCTGACTGAGGACCATTTCCATACATAACCCATCTAACTCAGTTCATTTTCCTCACCTAGCTCTGCTCTTTGTTCCTAAATATTGTTTAAAACAACAGAATGCGTTTCAAAGTATACAACTGGTGACACTTTGATACTGGAAAGTACTCAATTTTTTCCATTAATACGTGGTATTTTTAAAAATATTGAGTTGGACTTACAGTAATCAAATTAACTTTTCTTAACTGATTTGCAAAAGGAAAATTCTTAAACGCTTCTCTGAAGAAAGGAACAATAAAATAGAAAAGGTAAAATGGACTATTCTGCTCTGCCCATTTTATGATAATAATGAATGAGAAAATAACAAAAAAAAATATTTGTATTACTTCTTATATTTGTCTACTTCATGGTATTTATACATTATTTTATATTTTGTAAATTGTTTTAAAGCCATAAAAGAAGACAACCCAATGCTTATGGCATTTCTAATAGGAATATATAACAATTCTGCTGTTTTCTGCTACTGGTAGTAATCTAATTATAAATATTCATTGTTGCATTTGTAAATGTTCTTCATGAAAATAATTAATTACTAAAAACAGATTTATAATAAAAGGTGAAGCCCATTCTACCAATAAAATTCATTTATTTTATATCATCAATTAATTATGAGGAATATGTACTGATTAACAAAATGACTTGGTTTGCAAACAGTCCAAATTCACATCCCCAAAAATTGCTCTGTCCCTTTTCCTTGTAGTAAAATTGATTCTTTTATACCCAGAGTGTACAAATGTCAGTTTTACAGTGGTGATTGCTACAAAATCCCAACTCCTGCAACTAGATTTCAGGATCAAATGGGCTTCAAGGCCTCAGTTCAATAACTCTCCCATCAAATCATTCATCAAAGCAAATCAAAACGGCGACCAGCTTCAAAGCAGCAAATCCAGGGAGGGGGATCATTTAAATTATAGATTATTATAATTTAGATGGTTGCTTTACCGCTTCTGAGTTGCTCCAGACAGTTTAGCATGTCAGAGGGAGAATGAATGTTGGGGTGGCTGCGCTGAGTAATGCAAGGCTGATGCTGAGGTGAGTAACCAGTCTATTAATTTAATTACTCATGAAGCTACTTACACTGGGCTTCCTTCACCTTCTCAACTCTCAAGCTTTAAATTGCTTGAGGCCACATTAAGCACAGTTGTGCTATTAGAATGATAAACCTCTGTGTGATGGAAATTCAACATAACTCTCAGCACCCTGAATCTAGGTTCAAGATTATACTTCCTTCCAAAGTCTGAGCAACTGGGACAGAGAACTAAGGAGAAATTTCCTGATAGTTAGAACAATTAACCAGAGGAACAACTTGACTCTAGAAGTTGTGAACATTCCGGCACTTGAAGTTTTTAAGAAGAGATTGGACAACCATTTGTCTGAAATCCTATACGGTTTCCTGTCTGAGCAGGGGGTTGGACTAGAAGACCTCCAAGGTCCTTTCCAAGTCTGTTATTCTACTCTACTCTACTCTATTCTAAAATTTCTGTTGTTAAGGGAGACAGTTGTCAAGTGAGTTTTGCCCTATATTATTTATTTATTTATTTATTTATTATTTAAATTTGTATACCGCCCTTCTCCCGAAGGACTCAGGGCGGTTCACAGCCAAGTAAAAATACAATACTATAAATACAAATTAAAATACAGTTAAAAAACTTATTAAAATTGGCCAGAATTAAAATTTAGAATTAAAACCCATTAAAACCCATTAAAACACTAACCCAGTCCAGCGCAGATGAATAAGTAGGTTTTAAGCTCGCGGCAAAAGGTTCGGAGGTCCGGAAGTTGACGAAGTCCCGGGGGGAGCTCGTTCCAGAGGGCGGGAGCCCCCACAGAGAAGGCCCTTCCCCTGGGTGTCGCCAGACGACACTGTCACGCCGACGGCACCCTGAGGAGTCCCTCTCTGTGAGAGCGCACGGGTCGGTGAGAGGTATTCGGTAGCAGCAGGCGGTCCCGTAAGTACCCCGGCCCTATGCCATGGAGCGCTTTAAAGACATTCACCAACACCTTGAAGCGCACCCGGAATGCCACAGGTAGCCAGTGCAGCCGGCGCAGGATAGGTGTCACTCGGGAGCCACGAGGGGCTCCCTCTATCACCCGCGCAGCTGCATTCTGGACTAACTGTAGCCTCCGGATGCCCCTCAAGGGGAGCCCCATGTAGAGAGCATTGCAGTAGTCCAGACGTTATGACCTTTGTTGCCACAGTTGTTAAGCTAACGTTGCCACGTTTAAGTTAGTAACGTGGTTATTCAGTGAATCTGCCTTCCCCATTGACTTTGCTTGTCACAGGTTCGCAAAAGGTGAACACAGGACACCTCAACCATCATAAATATGAGTCAGTCACCAAGCGTCTGGATTTTGATCATGTGACCATGGGGATGCTGCAATGGCCGTAAGTGGGGGGGAAATAGTCGTGTCACTTTTTCAGTGTCATTGTGGCTTCAAATAGTCACTAAATGAACTATTGTAAGTCGAAGACTACCTCTATTTATACTAAGGGTCAGTACCATTAGCTTTAAAAACTCATGGTAGTTTACCGTACCACAGTAACCAAAGTAGAGTTTATTTATTTATTTATTATTTAAATTTTTATACCGCCCTTCTCCCGAAGGACTCAGGGCGGTTCACAGCCAGATAAAAAATACACAATAATACAATATAAATACAATTAAAATACAATTAAAAAACTTATTACCTTGGCCAAGATTAAAAATTTAAGATAAAAACCCATTAAAAAACCCATGAATTTAAAAACTAACCCAGTCCAGCGCAGATGAATAAGTGAGTTTTAAGCTCGCGACGAAAGGTTCGGAGGTCCGGAAGTTGACGGAGTCCTGGGGGGAGTTCGTTCCAGAGGGCGGGAGCCCCCACAGAGAAGGCCCTTCCCCTGGGTGTCGCCAGACGACACTGTCGCGCCGATGGCACCCTGAGGAGCCCCTCTCTGTGAGAGCGCACGGGTCGGTGAGAGGTATTCGGTAGCAGCAGGCGGTCCCGTAAGTACCCCGGCCCTATGCCATGGAGCGCTTTAAAGACATTCACCAACACCTTGAAGCGCACCCGGAATGCCACAGGTAGCCAGTGCAGCCGGCGCAGGATAGGTGTCACTCGGGAGCCACGAGGGGCTCCCTCTATCACCCGCGCAGCTGCATTCTGGACTAACTGTAGCCTCCGGATGCCCCTCAAGGGGAGCCCCATGTAGAGAGCATTGCAGTAGTCCAGACGTTATGACCTTTGTTGCCACAGTTGTTAAGCTAACGTTGCCACGTTTAAGTTAGTAACGTGGTTATTCAGTGAATCTGCCTTCCCCATTGACTTTGCTTGTCACAGGTTCGCAAAAGGTCAACACAGGACACCTCAACCATCATAAATATGAGTCCGTCGCCAAGCGTCTGGATTTTGATCATGTGACCATGGGGATGCTGCAATGGCCGTAAGTGGGGGGGAAATGGTCGTGTCACTTTTTCAGTGTCATTGTGGCTTCAAATAGTCACTAAATGAACTATTGTAAGTCGAAGACTACCTGTATTTATACTAAGGGTCAGTACCATTAGCTTTAAAAACTCATGGTAGTTTACCGTACCACAGTAACCAAAGTAGAGTTTGTTTATTTATTTATTTATTATTTAAATTTTTATACCGCCCTTCTCCGGAAGGACTCAGGGCGGTTCACAGCCAGATAAAAAATACACAATAATACAATATAAATACAATTAAAATACAATTAAAAAACTTATTACCTTGGCCAAGATTAAAAATTTAAGATAAAAACCCATTAAAAAACCCATGAATTTAAAAACTAACTCAGTCCAGCGCAGATGAATAAGTGAGTTTTAAGCTCGCGACGAAAGGTTCGGAGGTCCGGAAGTTGACGGAGTCCCGGGGGGAGCTCGTTCCAGAGGGCGGGAGCCCCCACAGAGAAGGCCCTTCCCCTGGGCGTCGCCAGACGACACTGTCGCGCCGACGGCACCCTGAGGAGTCCCTCTCTGTGAGAGCGCACAGGTCGGTGAGAGGTATTCGGTAGCAGCAGGCGGTCCCGTAAATAGCCCGGCCCTTTATGTTATGTAGTAAACGAAGTAAATGCTAACCTAACAGACAATGTTCTCACTCTTTGTGCCCATATAAAGGTGCCTGTCTTAGGAATCACCTCTGAAGGCACAACATACATCAAGAGGAGAGATTTTTCCCAAGCATGGTCCAGCCACCAAGAAGGACTATCACTAGGTGCTAGCTCACCCATCTCTCTTAAGGTAGTTAGAATCTCTTCTGGGGTTGCCCCAATAGAACAGACCAAAAGAGGCTATTAGAGACAGTTGTCCTCAGAAGTTCTCAATCAGAAGAAACTTTTAGTCCTGGCTTACTGGCAAGCATGGCTAGGCAAGTTATGGATGACAGGTTTCAGTCAACCCAGCATACTAGGATTTGCTCCTAAACCAAGATCAGACATACATCAATGTTATAATTTACACCCTCCAGTGATATGATCACATTTAAGGGCCCTTGGCAACCAACATACATTTATGACCAGATGCAATGTCTTGTGGTTCCAGGACTATGATTTGCAACTTTTTGGGCAAAAATCACCTCTTTGGAAGAATAGACTCACTTAATGACCACAGGGGATTAGTTTTACAGCTGTGGCGACTTGCTTTACAACTGTTGTAAGCACAGTCATAAAATTGAGTTTGGTCAAATGATGCCTCGACTTACAACTACAACTGCTTACTGAAATTCTGGTCCCTATCATAGTTGTAAATTGAGGACTACATGTACTAAGCACCAAAAAGTGTTACATTAAGTGTAAAGTACCATCCAAATGTTCTTCAAAAGGGGTTTGCATGGATAACAGAATATCAGAATTGGAAAGGACCTTGGAGGTCTTCTAGTCCAACCCTCTGCTCTGGCAGGAAACCCTATACCATTCTGGACAAACGTCTGTCCAATTTCTCCTTGAAAACCACCAGTGACAGATGTAAATGAAGACTCAATCATCCAGGCCAAAAAAGTATCTAAAAAGATTAAATCATTAAAAGGTTAAAACTTTAATAAACTTCGGTCCAGTTGCCATGATTTAAACCTTTTCAGATACTCTCGTGACGGAGCACCAACAACTTATCTGTAGTATCTCTATTAACTCATTTTAAGAACTGCTCTGGAAACATAGGAATATAGGAACATTTTGTGTGAAACTATGACAAATCAACATGAAAAGAAATACGATCTATTGAGTGACTACATTCATTCCACTGTTTACGCAACAAATGGAGATTGTGTGCACTAACCGAAGATATAACGTTTAACAGTCACAGACTTTTAAGATTATATTTTCACATGACAGATAATACTGAGCAAGGAAAATAAAGCAAGCCCAGAGAAACAATTCAGGTACTCAGCCACATCCCCGTATCAACAAAATGTACTCAGAAAAGGATTATAAAGTTCAAAAGCCTTAGAGACCCTGAAGAAATATTTTCCCCACCCATCCCATTCCCATTTTGCCCATTCTTTATGAAAAATCCATGAGAACCGTCTGCTTGGAATGTTTTGGTTTGCAGCCTGATTGAATCTTGGACAAGATACCACACAAAGCATACAACAAAACAGCAACTTACCAATCATAGTAACAATTGTTGATTTCAGATTTATCACCACCCCTAGGAAGGGAATATTCCCTCATGCCGTCGCTTCTCAAGCGAAGGAAAGCTGCCAGAGGTGAAGTAATACAAAACATAATTGCACTCTGAGAACGTTTCTTTTCTTTTGTTTTCAGGCACAAAACTAAGACGCTGATAACAGTCCCTTTTCATATATTCTCTTGCGCTCGCCATGTCTGAATGTGTTCAGAGGCAAGAAATTAAAAATGCTGCAGCTATGGACTATTCGTAAAATTGCCAGTATTAAATCAGGCTTCATTGGAACATAACCAGTTTCTGACTGATAGCGTGAAAACTTGCAGTTTCAACTTCCCGAGGAAAAAATTGCATTTATATCAGAGGTGAGAATAGTCAGAGAATGGGAGAAAGGGCAGGGAAGTATACAAGGCACATCTACAGTACAGTAAGTCCTCAACCATAACTGAGCCCAAAGTTTATATGGCTAAGTGATACATTTGTTAGGTGAGTTTTGCCTCACATTACACCTTCACTTCAGTTGTTAAGTTAATAACCCGGTTGTTAAGTGAAACTAGCTTCCACATTGACTTTGCTTATCAGAAGGTCGCAAATGGTGATCACATGACCCCAGGACAGTGCAACCATAAATATGAACCAGTTGCCAAGCATCCGAATTTTGATCACATGACCATGGAGATGTTGCAATGGTCTTAATAGTGAAAAAAGGTCATAAGTCATTTTTTGAGTGCTGTTGTAACTTGTACAGAATATGTAACAGCAACAGTAACAGAGCTGAAAGGGACTTTGGGGGTCTTCTATTGAACCTCCTGCTCAAGCAGGAGACTTTATTCCATTCCAGGTAAATGGCTGTCCAGTCTTTTCTTAAAAACCTCCAGTGATGAAGCACCCACAACTTCTGAAGGCAAAGCTGTTCCATCAGTTAATTGTCCTCACTGTTTCTCCTTAATTCCAGGTTGTTTCTCTCCTTGATTAGTTTCCATGCATTATTTCTTGTCTTGCCTTTTGGCGCTTTGGAAAATAAGTTGACCCCCTATGTTTTTTTTCTATAATTTCAAACAAGCAGACCAGAGGTGGGTTTCAGCAGGTTCTGACCAGTTCTGGAGAACCGGTAGCGGAACTTTTGAGTAGTTCAGAGAACCGGTAGTGAAAATTCTGACTGGCCCCACCCCCATCTATTCTCTGCCTCCCAAGTCTCAGCTGATCGGGAGGAAATGGGGATTTTGCAGTAACCTTCCCCTGGAGTGGGGTGGGAATGAAGATTTTAGAGTATCCTTCCCATGCCATGCCCACCAAGCCACACCCACCAAGCCACACCTACAGAACTGGTAGTAAAAAAATTTGAAACCCATCACTGAAGCAGACATTATGATTTTTGACTGCACTTTCACAACCATTTTTGAAAAAAAAGAAGCTGCTGTGCAAGGTACCTTACTGTTAGTTGCAGTCACACACCGAAGTGACGCAGAAAAGTACTTTATAGAAATCAGTTCTCACACACTCGTTTCCACAGCTATCTTTCACAGCTATCTTTGCTTTAAAAAGGAACAAGGCAAAAGGCAAAAGTCTCAAGAAAACCACTTTGACAGCACAAGCCTATCTATCCTTTTCTTCCAGCATCAGGAGGCTGAACTCATTAATCAATGAATAGAATAGAATAGAATAGAATAGAATAGAATAGAATAGAATAGAATAGAATAGAATAGAATAGAATAGAATAGAATAGAATTTTTTATTGGCCAAGTCTGATTGGACACACAAGGAATTTGTCTTTTCAAAAGTAGATAAACAGGTAGCTGGTCACCAAATTTCCCCCTAAAACTTAAGTTCCTTTTTGCACCATGTCACAGAGCAGGAGCAACTGTGGTTGTGCCAAGAGAGGCAAACAAAAACAGCTCTGCAGGCAGAATCATGAGGCGGATCGACTCTGGCAGGTGAAGTTTGGCAGTCTGGATCTGATTTTCAAGCAAGGCATCAGAGCCAAAACCAAGGCTACAGTAAATTAACCATATTCCAAAAGTTACGTGGCTCATTTCTTTTCACTTTTACTTTCATTTTACATTAGCAATATTTGCCACTTCTCATTTAGAAGCCAGCAATGCTGTTTTAGAGGTAACACAGAGCCAGATTGGCATTTCCTGTTACAGTCATTTTGCATTTACCTTCTGGGAACAAAACTGATAATAAGACCAAAGGGAGGGGAAATGTATGATATTCATTGCAGATTTGCTATCCAGATGGCACTCTTCACTATGCAGGTAGAAGCAAACTCAAATGGTATTCAACTGTAACATAATAGCAAAATGTAATCCCGTTTGGAGCAGAGATGTGCAACCTAGTTCAGTCCAAAGGCTGCATTTAGCTCTGGAACAGTGTACTAGAGGCTCCATTTCAAAGAGTAGAGAATGAAATGAATGGAACCAGGGTCAAATCAAATATCAAAAGCTATTAATTGTTTACTGAAAATGTTATATTAATTTTTGCAAAATTAATCAGTATTAAAATTAAAGAATTCTCCTGTCCAGTCATGTCCAATGCTAGGGGGTGGTATTCAACTCCATTTCTTAGCTGAGGGAATCAGCGTTGCCTGAAGATGCTTCCGAGATCATGTGGCCAGCATGGCTATAAGCCAAAGTGCACAGAATGCTGTTACCTTCCCATCGAAGTGGTACCTATTTATCTACTTGCATTTGCATGCTTTTGAACTGCTAAATAGACAGAAACTGGAGCAAGTAAGGGGAGCTCACCAATGGTGGGTTTCTACTGGTTTGCCCAGTTCCCGCGAACTAGTAGCAGTGGCAATAGGCTCCGCCCACCCACCTGGACTTCATCACGGACGGTCTGTGCATGTGCAGAAGGTTCTGCACATGTGCAGAAGCGCTGCGTGTGCACACGGTCACAGTTGCGAGCTGGTAGCAAAGGTAAGTGGAACCCACCACTGAAGCTCACCCCATCTCATGTCATTCAGGTCTTGAAGGCAGGCTATCAGTTGCCCAGGTGACAAGCTCAGCATCTTTAACCCCTGAGCCATCGTACTCCCTTAGTAGCCATTAGGCTTTCATTATTAATAACATACATAGTAGGCGTTATCACACACTGCGCCAGGCTAAAGAATAATCAGAATACTGAGAATGCACACGTACAACTTTACCTAGCATTTTCTCCCTGGGAACAGACAACCTGGAGATTGTTTTGGAATGAAGGAAAGAAGTCAAATAGAAGCTTAAATAAGAGAAGAGAGCACTCTAGCCCTGTGTTTATTCTCTCACACAATAATCAGTGCATCAGAAATGTCCTGGTTTGAGTCCAAAGCTCTTAAGGCAAAGGATACCATCATCCTTCTAAAGGTAAGTCTGCAATTGCAGCATGCCATGATTAAAAACTGCCTTTGGAAACTAACTGTAATCAGAGCTCTATGACGGAATAGCAAGAGGTAGACATCATAAAACTACAATACGAGGTCACATTGTTTTTCTTTGCTATAAACCTGGAAGGGAGCATCCCCTGGAGACTGTGTCCTGAGCCTATTTGAGTATTAAGGCAAATGGCAAGAGATAAAGGAGGGGAAAGGTCTTCACTTGTTGTCCCAGAGTCTATTTCTCACCTAGCTAACTAGCAGAGAACTGAATGCCTTGTTTAAGAAACAAAAGGGAAATCCCCTCCCCTTCCACCTCTCTCTTGGGTCTTCTTCTCTTCAAGATGAAGTTTAGATGGAAGTGAGACTTTTCGGTCCTCATGTAGCTAACTTTCAATTCGGATCTAACTTCTAAGGAATGCCTGTTAATATTCATTGATTGCTTGGGTAAGCTCACACGCTCTATCTAAGACAATAATTATAAGATCATTTTATAATGGGACAGTCTGCCACTTAATTACTTTGTTTTCTTCCAGTGCTTTATTTATATTCAAATGGACATTTATATACACTTAGAGTGGGGGGGGCGGGGAATTCCAGTTACAATACTATGAGAAATTGATCAGGAAATGAATACTGATTTGAATACATACCGGTAAATACTACATGAATTATATTTCCATACATCCTTTATTCAAAAAAAAGTGTCCTTTCAATTTAATTAATTAATTTAATTTTGTTCTTATATTGTCTTCTGTAAGGCAAAGCAAAGTTATAAACGTAAGTTCATTATGAAAAATCTTTCAGATTTTTCAGTTTGTTCTTTATTGTTCCCCCCTCCCCCCAAAAATATGGTCACTGTACTTATATTATGATTAAAAATAAATCCCTAGAATGCCACTTGTTGTACTAACTATAAAACAAATGAGTTCATTTTAAATATTGTTCACATTCAACTTGTTTGAAGGCGATCGCACGCCCCGACCCCTTAGACTTCTCCCGTTCCCTGGGTGGCCAAGACCCTCAGAGCTTGGGCCTTCGGTTGATGTTGTGCAATGCACGGTCCGTGGTTAACAAGGCCCCCCTAATTTGTGATCTTATACAGGGGGGATCCGCGGACCTTATGTGCATTACGGAAACCTGGTTGGGCATGGAGGGGGGGGTGCCCCTTGTTGAAATGTGCCCACCGGTTTCCGAGCATTCCATCAACCGAGGGCCCATGGTAGGGGTGGGGGGGTGGCGGTTGTTATTAAGGAGAGTCTAGAGCCGAGGGAGACCACTGTTCCTCAGATTACCAGTTGTGAATCCCTCTTTGTGAAGTGGGGGCATAGGGGTCAGATGGGCTTGTTGGTCACGTACCTGGCTCCTTGCTGCGTGACAACAGCCCTGCCCGAGCTGTTGGAGGTGCTTGCCGGGGTGGCGGTGGAGACCCCCAGACTTATGGTCATGGGGGACTTTAACTTGCCATCGACCGGCACGTCATCGACGACAGCTCGGGAGTTCATGGCCTCCATGACGGCCTTGGACCTGACACAAGTAGTTGATGGCCCTACTCACAATGGGGGAGGCACACTGGATCTGATTTTTATCTCTGGACAGTGGTTGAGGGATCTGGACTTAAGAGATCTAGTCATTGAACCTTTGTCATGGTCAGATCACTCTCTCCTTCGTCTGGACTTTCGGACCGCCACTCAACACCGCAGGGAGACGGGACCAATACGTTGGTTCCATCCCAGGCGCCTGATGGACCCGGAGAGGTTCCTGATGGAGCTTGGGCCGTTCCCTGAGGGTCTGGCTCACGGCACGGCTGAAGAACTAGTCGCGGCTTGGGAACTGGCCGCGGCTGGGGCTCTGGACCATGTCGTGCCTTTGCGGCCTCTGACCCGGCGTAGGTCTCAACCAGCTCCTTGGTTTTCTGAGGAGCTGAGGGAGATGAAACACCGGAGAAGACGCCTAGAGAGTTCCTGGAGGTCCAGCCGTTCGGAGGCTGATTGGACACTAGTTAGGTCAGATAGTAGGACCTACCTAGTGGCACTGAGGGAAGCGAAACGTTGTTACGTTTCCTCCCTCATTGTGTCGGCAGATAACCGCCCGGCCGCCCTGTTTCGGGTGACCCGCTCTCTCCTTCAACAGGGGGAGCGGGATGACCCATTACAGGAACGTTCCGAGGAGTTTAGTGGTTATCTATACAATAAAATCGTTCAGCTTCGGGATGGGTTGGATCAAAATTGGGTAGATCCAGGTGAGAGGTCGGAGTCTCGTCTTGTTGAGATTGTTTGGGATGAGTTTGATCCTGTGGCTCCCAAGGACATGGACAGGTTGTTGGGGAGGTTGAATGCCACCACATGTTTACTGGACCCGTGCCCCTCCTGGCTGGTACTGGCCACGCAGGAGGTGACACGAGGCTGGCTCCGGGGGATTACTAATGCTTCGTTGTTGGAGGGGGTCTTTCCTACTGCCTTGAAAGAGGCAGTGGTGAGACCCCTCCTCAAGAAGCCTTCCCTGGACCCGGCTGTTTTAGGTAATTATCGTCCGGTCTCCAACCTTCGCTTTGTGGTGAAGGTTGTAGAGAGTGTGGTGGCACGTCAATTACCCCAATACCTGGATGAAACTGTCTATCTGGACCCGTTCCAGTCCAGCTTTCGGCCCAGATACAATACGGAGACGGCTTTGGTCGCGTTGGTGGATGATCTCTGGAGGGCCAGGGATAGGGGTTATTCCTCTGCTCTGGTCCTATTAGACCTCTCAGCGGCTTTTGATACCATCGACCATGGTATCCTGCTGCACCGGCTGGAGAGTTTGGGAGTGGGAGGCACCGTTTATCAGTGGTTCTCCTCCTATCTCTCTGACCGGTCGCAGACGGTGTTGGCAGGGGGGCAGAGATCGACCCCAAGGCACCTCACTTGTGGGGTGCCGCAGGGGTCGATTCTCTCGCCTCTCCTGTTCAACATCTATATGAAGCTGCTGGGTGAGATCATCAGTGGTTTTGGGGTGAAGTACCAACTGTACGCTGATGATACACAGCTGTACTTTTCCACCCCAGGCCACCCCGACGAAGCTATCGAGGTACTGTCCCGGTGTCTGGAAGCCGTATGGGTCTGGATGGGGAGAAACAGGCTCAAGCTCAATCCCTCCAAGACGGAGTGGCTGTGGATGCCGGCACCCCGGTACAGTCAGCTGCAGTTGCGGCTGACTGTTGGGGGCGAGTCACTGGCCCCGATGGAAAGGGTGCGTAACTTGGGTGTTCTCCTGGATGGGCGGTTGTCTTTCGAAGACCATTTGATGACCGTATCCAGGAGAGCTTTTTAACAGGTTTCCCTGATTCGCCAGTTGCGCCCCTTCCTTGACCGGGATGCCCTATGCACAGTCACTCATGCTCTTGTTACCTCTTGCTTGGATTACTGCAATGCTCTCTACATGGGGCTCCCCTTGAAGAGCACCCAGAGGCTCCAGTTGGTTCAGAATGCAGCTGCGCAGGTGATAGAGGGAGCCACTCGTGGCTCCCATGTGACACCACTCGCAGTGCGCAGGCTGCACTGGTACCTGTGGTCTTCCGGGTGCACTTCAAAGTGCTGGTTACTACCTTTAAAGCGCTCCATGGCTTAGGACCGGGTTACTTACGGGACTGCCTACTGCTACCGATTGCCTCTCACCGACCCATGCACTCCCACAGAGAGGGACTCCTCAGGGTGCCGTCCGCCAAACAATGTCGGCTGGCGGCCCCCAGGAGTAGGGCCTTCTCTGTGGGGGCTCCCACCCTCTGGAATGAACTTCCCCCAGGACTTCACCAACTTCCGGACCTTCGAACCTTTCGCCGTGAGCTGAAGACATACTTATTCATCCGCGCAGGACTGGCATAGGGTTTTTAGTTTTTATTTGGTTTTAATTTTAGTGGGTTTTATTCTTTTAAAGATTTTAACTTGGGCCAAATTGAATAAGTTTTTTAAATAGTATTTTATTCTGTATTTATTATGTTTGTCTTGTTTTTATCTGGCTGTAAACCGCCCTGAGTCCTTTGGGAGAAGGGCGGTATAAAAGTTTGATTAAATAAAATAAATAAATAAATAAATAAAATAAACTTTATTAATTACAAAGAAAATCAGAAAATAAAACATCCTGGATTTAAATTTTATGATCTGAAAAATGTATCGTATTTCTTGAAGTATAAGATGCAGCTTAGTTTTTGGGGAGGAAAATAGGGGGGGGGAATCGCCTACCAGGTATTCATCCGTCTAGCGTCCTTAGTCTGGTCAGCTTCAGCACATTAGTTTGCTGGTTTTTAATCCCCTGCTTGGGGATAAAAAACAGCTTCTAAGGCACAGCTGAGAGGAAGCAGCAATGAGAAAAGCAGGCAAATCACAGGGAGATCACTTCACTTGGCTAGTGCCTAGTTAGGGCTGAAAAAAGCTTCTAAAGAACAGCTGAGAGTCGGAGCAAAGCATGGAGATCCTTTACTTGCTAGCGCCTTGTTAGTGCCTCGTTAGGGCTGAAAAAAAGCTTAGAAAAAGCTACATTCGGAATATAAGACGCACCCAAATTTTCAGCATCTTTTAGGGGGGGAAAGGTGCGTCTTAAACTCTGAAAAATACGGTATTTTAAGAAAACAGTATATTTGCCTTCAATTGTTTCCATAAAACCGTTTAGTGTTATTCATACTGTCCATAAATATACACCCAACTGTATTTCAGGATGGAATTCTATATATGCTTTTATAGGATGAAATCCACCAATTTCAACAGGGCAGGCTTCTGAATAGATATTTACAGGATGAGTGTTTTATTCTTTCCTGACCTCTCTTGTCCCAGGTTCTCTCCAAGTAACTCACAATTACAGTTATGATACAATTCAGTCATAAAACAATAAACATCTAACGTATTATTTTAATATGATATAGCCAAGTAAAAGCATCAGTGATCAAAAATGCAGAGCAACTATTATATGGAATTAAACGTTCTTTAGAAACCATCTAAAGCTCTTTCAAACATCTTACAAATATAGGAACAAATCCAATTATTTAATTCCACCATAAGGATTTGCAGGCAGGCACGATCAAATCTTCTGTGAATTTGTAGTTAAGTTCATAAGGGGGTGCAATGGCTCAGGGGTTAAAAACGCTAAGCTTGTCATTCCCAAATAATAATTCAACATGTTGGAAATGCAAAAAAAACTCAGGGAACATATTACCATCTATAGTGGACGTTTCCGGCGGCAAAAAAATTCTGGGCAAATACTAAAAAATGGCTAGAAAAAATAACAGAACAACCAGTTGAAAGCAAACCGGAAACATTTTTATTAGGAATCTTTACGAGAACATACACCAAAGAAATAAAATTCTTAAAATCTGATTTTACACATTATAACAGCTGCACGAATATCATATGCACAAAATTGGAAACAGGAAAAGATACCAACAGATGAAGAAGTGATAGGGAAAGTTTTAGAGTTTGCCGAAATGGACAAGCTAACAAAAGAAATTAAAGAG
Source organism: Ahaetulla prasina (assembly GCF_028640845.1). Classification (NCBI taxonomy): domain Eukaryota; kingdom Metazoa; phylum Chordata; class Lepidosauria; order Squamata; family Colubridae; genus Ahaetulla; species Ahaetulla prasina. The sequence goes on from NC_080539.1 coordinate 159,823,393, forward strand.
AAAGAAGAGACAGATTATTATATAATCTGGAATAAATGGTATAAATGGCTTGAGTCTAGAAATAAAGGAGAAAAATAAAGGGGAGAAATTAGAATGTACAGAATGTATTAGAAATGTACAATATGTAAACAATAAATATATAAGAATCTAGAAAAGTAAAGCTATTAGTATTAGATAATTTAATGTAAATAAAGAAAAGGGGATAAGAAAGAAAATAAAATAACAAATGTGATATGGAGGGGAAAGGTATAAAAGTGAAAGAAGACCACTAAGAAACGCTGTTTAGAAATAGAAAATATTTATATTTATTTTATTTTATTTATTTGATCGTATTTATATACCGCCCTATCTCCCGAAGGACTCAGGGCGGTTTACAGGCACTTAAAAAACACATAAACACATAAACACAATATAAAAACAGTTAAAAAACTTATTCTAAAAGCCCAAAAATTAAAAATATAGAAATAAAACCCAATTTAAAACCCATAAATTTAAAATCTAGCTCAGTCCTGCGCAATTAAATAAGTGTGTTTTAAGCCCGCGGCGGAAGGTCCGAAGGTCCGCAAGCTGACGAAGTCCGGGGGGTAGTTCATTCCAGAGGGTGGGAGCCCCCACTGAGAAGGCCTTTCCCCTGGGCGTCGCCAGACGACATTGCCTCGCTGACGGCACCCTGAGGAGTCCCTCTCTATGAGAGCGCACAGGTCGGTGAGAGGTATTCGGTAGCAGTAGGCGGTCCCGTAAATAACCCGGCCCTATGCCATGGAGCGCTTTAAAGGTGGTCACCAAAACCTTAAAGTGCACCGAAAGACCACAGGTAGCCAGTGCAGTCTGCGCAGGAGTGGTGTTACATGGGAGCTACGTGAAGCTCCTCTGTCACCCGCGCAGCTGCATTCTGGACTAACTGTAGCCTCTGGATGCCCTTCAAGGGAGCCCCATGTAGAGAGCATTGCAGTAATCCAGGCGAGGCGTCACGAGTGCGTGGTGACTGTGCACAAGGCATCCCGGTCCAGAAAGGCGCAACTGATGAACCAGGCGAACCTGGTGAAAGGCCCTCCTGGAGACGGCCGTCAAATGATCTTCTAGAGACAGCCGTTCATCCAGGAGAACACCCAGGTTGCGCACCCTTTCCTTTGGGGCCAAGAACTCACCTCCAACAGTCAGCTGCGGCTGCAGCTGACTGAATCGGGGTGCCGGCATCCACAGCCACTCCGTCTTGGAGGGATTGTGCTTGGGCCTGTTTCTCCCCATCCAGACCCGTCGGCCTCCAGACACCGGAACAGCACTTGATAAGCCGTTGGGGTGGCCGGGGTGGAAAAGTACAGCTGAGTGTCATCAGTGTACAGCTGGTACCTCACCCCAAAGCCACTGATGATCTCACCCAGCGGCTTCGTAGATGTTGAACAGAAGGCGAGAGGATCGACCCGCGGCACCCCACAAGTGAGGCGCCTCGGGGTCGACCTCTGCCCCCCTGTCAACACCGACTGCGACCGGTCGGAGAGATAGGAGGAGAACCACCGATAAACGGTGCCTCCCACTCCCAATCCCTCCAACCGGCGCAGCAGGATACCATGGTCGATGGTATCGAAAGCATAAATATGTTATATTTATATGTTAAATATTTATATGTGTGTTTGTCAGATTGTGTATCATGTTAAAACAATAAAAAAAACTAAAAAAAAAAACCGCTGAACTTATCAGCTAGAAAGTCTTGACAGTTCAAGACCCCAGCACTGCGTGATGTTATTATTATTATTATTTATTCAATTTTTATACCGCCCTTCTCCCGAAGGACTCAGGGCGGTGTACAGCCAAAATAAAACAAACAATACAATATACAATGAAAACCCGAATTAAAAAACTTATTACACCATTGGCCTAAAACTTTAAAACATATAAAACTAAAAAACCCATTAAAATTCATAATAAAAAATTTAAAAACCCAATAAAAACCCAATAAAATTTAAGCCAGCCCCGAGCGAATAAATAGATGTGTTTTCAATTCGCGGCGAAAGGTCCGACAGGTATTTGGCGTAAACCAGGGGAAGTTCGTTCCAGAGGGTAGGAGCCCCCACAGAGAAGGATCTTCCCCTGGGGGCCACCAGCCGACATTGTTTGGCGGACGGCACCCTGAGGAGTCCCTCTCTGTGTGAGCGTACGGGTCGGTGGGAGGCATGCGGTAACAGTAGGCGGTCCCATAAGTACCCAGGCCCTAAGCCATGGAGCGCTTTAAAGGTAGTGACCAAAACCTTAAAGTGCACCCGAAAGACCACAGGTAGCCAGTGCAGTCTGCGCAGGAGTGGTATTACATGGGAGCTACGTGAAGCTCCCTCTATCACCCGCGCAGCTGCGTTCTGGACTAACTGAAGCCTCCGGGTGCACCTCAAGGGGAACCCCATGTAGAGAGCATTACAATAATCCAAGCGAGAGGTAACAAGGGCATGAGTGACTGTGCACAAGGCATCTCAATCAAGGAAGGGGCGCAACTGACGAACCAGGCGAACCTGGTGAAAGGCCCTCCTGGAGACGGCCGTCAAATGGTCTTCAAACAACAGCCATTCATCCAGGAGAACACCCAGGTTGCGCACCCTTTCCTTTGGGGCCAATAACTCGCCTCCAACAGTCAGCTGCGGCTGCAGCTGACTGAATCGGGGTGCCGGCATCCACAGCCACTCCGTCTTGGAGGGATTGAGCTTGAGCCTGTTCCTCCCCATCCAGACCCGTACGGCTTCCAAACACCAGGACAGCACTTCAACAGCTTCGTTGGGGTGGCCCGGGGTGGAAAAGTACAGCTGAGTGTCATCAGCGTACAGCTGGTACCTCACCCCAAAGCCACTGATGATGTGGTGAGCTCCCACTACTTGTTCCAGTCCTGCCCCTTAGCAATTCGAATGCATGTGAAATGTGAGTAGATAAATAGGTACTACTTTGGTGGGAAGGTAACAGTGTTCCATGCACCTCAGAATATAGTCATAGAATAGAATAGAATAGAATAGAATAGAATAGAATAGAATAGAATAGAATAGAATAGAATAGAATAGAATAGAATAGAATAGAATAGAATAGAATTTTTATTGGCCAAGTGTGATTGGACACACAAGGAATTTGTCTTGGTGCATATGCTCTCAGTGTACATAAAAGAAAAGATACGTTCATCAAGGTACAACATTTACAACACAATTGATGGTCACATGACCATAGAAATGTCTTCAGACAGTATTGGTTCCCTTAGGTAAGAAATGAAGGAAAGCACCACTCTCTAGAGTCAGATACAACTAGAAAGGGGAACTCTGTACCTTTAAGTTCATAAAATCTTCCTGTTAATATGGATTATTGAGAATGACAATTCGGAATAGAACGTTATACATGCAGCACTGTTACGGCAAAGGGCTGTTGTCAGATACAGAAGTGTTTAGCCAGGAGTGAGATTATATGATTTTACCTCAAAATATTATAGTTTCCAATAAGTGACAATAGATCCATTTGCCATCAGGCCAAACTGCATTAGCTTTTGTTAGTTCAGTAGCAAACATGATGAAAATTCATTCAAACGTGTGTGAAACACAACTCTAAATCATGATAAGAAGGAGGGAATTTGGGATTAGAAAGATTCTAATTTCTTTCTAATCACACTTTGATTCATTATTTATTCACCTTATGAAATGCCATATATCCCAAATTCTCAAGGTGAATAAAAATGGCAATTCCACAACTTACGCTAGTTTCCTTAAAACATCATCACCTAGTCAAAATGCCTCAGAGAATAGGACGGCATAACCCTATTCTTTATAACAGATGGAAGATTCATTATTCATGACTCTAAAACTCAGAGGTGACCAAAATTCTCCAGAGAACAATACTATTTATTTCAAGACATTACCAGTTACAGGTAAACTAAAATTCCAACAGCAACACAACAACAGCAAAGAAATCTCCTTGCTTTCTGAATTCAGCTTTTTAATTTGAGTCTAATTCCTAACATATTATTACAAATGAGCAAAATAACTTATTATTTTCACAGGTGAAGTCTTGACTTCATTTATTGTTGTTCAGTCTTCCTTAGACAGAAATATTTCTATTAGTTGCTCCCAGCCATTCCCCTTCCCATTCAGAACTCTAAATCGCACATTAAAGAATGAAATTGGTAACCTTCAATAGTGCAGCCACTTACCTCTCAACCACAATAATTAATCCCAAGTGGGTAACAAATACTATGCAATTTATTCTTGTTTCACTGCAGCTTGAGGGGACCTGGATTCTGAATTTGGAAATGCTTTGGGTTCAATCTGGAAAGCATATGTTTCCTTGCCATCAATCAATCAATCCATCAAAATGCCATCAATTCCCCCACTGCTGCTCATCCATCAAAATGAAAAGGTCCAGCAATGTTATCTGGCATATTTTAATATTATTCATTAACACTGATGTTCTTTTATAAATATATGTTTTATATTCAAGTAACCCACAAGTCTCATGGGCATCTGGGACTTCTTTGAATAATGTCTGATGAAGAAGAAAGAAAAAAGGGAGGGAGGGAGGAAGGGAGGGAAGGAAGAAAGGGGAAAGGGGAGAGGAAAGGGAGGGAGAAAATTAAAGAAATTTAAAATTAAAATTAATTTTAAAATTAAAATTAATTACATATTATTGAAAGATCCTGGAATTTATGGGGATAAATATATGAGATCCTTCTAGATCCACAGGAGTCTCCATCTATTCTCCAAAGCACCTGAGGGTAGAACAAAAAGCAATGGGTGGAAACTAATCTAGAAGAGAAGCAACTTAGAACTAAGGAAAAATTTGCTGATAGTTAGAACAATTAATCAGTGGAACGACTTGCCTGCAGAAGTTGTGAATGCTCCAACACTGGAAATTTTTAAGAAAATGTTGGATAACCATTTGTCTGAAATGGTGTAGGGTTTCCCGCCTGGGCAGGGGGTTGGACTAGAAGACCTCCAAGGTCCCTTTCAACTCTGTTGTTGTTGTTGCTGCTGCTGTTGTTTTTGTTGTTGCTGTTGTTATTGTTATTATTATCTTTGAAACAGAACATATTTATAGAACACTCATATTCATTTTCATGCAAATTCTAAATCACGTAGAATACATTCATCATTCTCCTTGATAATTGTTCCATCAGAATATGCACCTGTCTATTCACTGCCCCATCCGTTTATCACTCCCCCAAACCCACCATCTTTTGTGACACTGACCCAATTTTGATCCTTCTCACTTTGCTTAATATAGTTTATATGTACTCATCGTATAGAAGATAGCATTTCATTGCACATTGCTAGCACCAGTCAATTGTGAGTAGCAGCTGTAGTTCGTTGAGATCCTAAATGTTGTCCATGATTTAGCCTTACAAGCACATTGTGACCAAGTACATGGAGAACTCTCTTCAAATATGTCTGAAACTTAGCATGAGATTGATTTCTCCATACCAAACATCAACTCAAAAGCGCATGGACAACTGTAAAGACTGGCTTCAAATAACGTGCTTTTAAAAGTTGGACAGCTCTGTGCTCAAAGGCTATGCTCTTGCAGATGTGGTAACTGGGCAGAGGAAATAATATTCAAGATTGAAAGGTATGCCTGAAGTTGACCTTCCAAAAACCTATCCATTCTTCAGTAGACTATGATAGTCAATGGACACATCTGTTCCCAATACCAAAAGAACCAGTGTCTTTCGTGTCAGCCACATAAAGCAGTATTTCATGAGGAAAAAGAAAAGTGAAAACAAACAGGTATTCAGTACAGCATTGGGATGTAACCTTAATTGTGTTCTTAAAATGCTAAGCAAACATGCATATACAAACAATGTATTTGCAGCTGACATGTTGAGTGCCAATATTGGAAAGGGCACAGGTGCATAGCTTCTGGGAGGATATATTTGCCTATCTTTAAAGTGTTCCCTTTATCCAAGATTATTTTCTGTTTGGGCGAGTTAAGTATATGTGTCATCAAAACAGAAATCTGTAATATGTAACTCAAGAGACAGAAACTCATACGTTTGTAGGCAAAGATCTAATTCCAACGCATTTCTCACTAATGTCTCCTTCTTCTGGTGAGAACCTCCCCCCCATGGATTACTGCCTTGTCGTGGCGAAGGGGCTTGTGTAGTTCAATGAAGCTATGAGCTATGCCGTGCAGGGACACCCAAGACGGACAGGTCATAGCAGAGAGTTCTGACAAAACGTGATCCACTGGAGAAGGAAATGGTAACCCACTCCAGTATCTTTGCCATGAAAACCCCATGGACAGTACAAAAAGGAAAAAAGATATGATGCCGGAAGATGAGCCCCTCAGTTCGGAAGGTGTCCAATAGGGGAGGGCTAGTACTAGTAGCGCCAGAAAGAATGACACGACTGGGCCAAAGCCGAAAGGACGTTCAGCTGTGGATGTATCTGGTGGTGAAAGGAAAGTCCAATGCTGTAAAGATTTTTTCTCCATAGCAACCTGGAATGTAAGATCCATGAATCAAGGTAAGCTGGACATGGTCAAACAAGAGATGAAATGACTGAACATCGACATCTTAGGAATCAGTGAACTAAAATGGACAGGAATAGGTGAGTTTAATTCAGATGACCATCAGGTGTACTACTGCAGGCAAGAATCCCTCAGAAGAAATGGAGTAGCCTTCATAATCAATAAAAGAGTAGGAAAAGCAATACTGGGATACAATCCCCAAAATGACAGAATGATCTCAGTTTGAATCCAAGACAAACCATTCAATATCATAGTAGTCCAAGTCTATGCCCCAACCACTGGTGCTGAAGAGGATAAAATTGACCGGTTCTATGAATTCCTACAGCACCTTATAGAATTAACACCAAAAAATGATGTCCTTTTCATCATGGGGGATTGGAATGCTAAAATAGGAAGCCAAGAGGTAACCAGAATAACAGGCAAGTTTGGCCTTGGAGTACAAAATGAAGCAGGGCACAGGCTGATCAAATTCTGTCAAGATAATACGATGGTCATAGCAAGCACTCTTTCCCAACAACCCAAGAGATGACTCTACACATGGACATCACCAGACGGTCAATACAGAAATCAGATCGATTATGTGCTCTACAGCCAAAGATGCAGAAGCTCTGACTGTGGCTCAGACCATGAGCTTTTCCTTGCAAAATTTAGGTTAAATTGAAGAAAGTAGGGGAAAGCCCCAGGCCACTCAGGGATGAACTAAATCATATCCCTGATGAATGTACAGTAGAGGTGACAAATAGATTTAAGGAATTAGATCTGATAGACAGAGTGCCTGAAGAACTATGGATGGAGGTTTGCAACATTGTACAAGAGGTAGCAACTAAAACCATCCCAAAGAAAAAGAAAGGCAAGAAAGCAAAATGGCTGTCTGAGAAAGCTTTGCAAATAGCTGAGGAAAGAAGGGAAGCGAAAGGCAAGGAGAAAGAGAAAGATACACCCAGTTGAATGCAGAATTCCAGAGAATAGCTAGAAGAAATAAGAATACATTTTTAAATGAACAGTGCAAAGAAATAGAAGAAAACAATAGAATAGGGAGGACCAGAGATCTCTTCAAGAAAATTGGTGATATAAAGGGAATGTTTCATGCAAAGATGGGCATGATAAAGGACCAATGTGGCAGGGACCTCACAGAAGCAGAAGAGATTAAGAAGGGGTGGCAAAATTACAGAGAAGAACTGTACAAGAACAAGCTTAACAGTCCTGATAACCACAATAGGGTGGTAACTGAACTTGAGCCAGACATCCTAGAATGTGAAGTCAAATGGGTCTTAGGAAATCAGAGCAACAACAAAGCTAGTGGAGGAGACAGTATTCCAGCTGAGCTATTCAAAATCTTAAAAGACAATGCAGTAAAAGTGCTACACTCAATTTGTCAGCAAATTTGGAAAACTCAGCAGTGGCCACAGGATTGGAAAAGGTCAGTTTACATTCCAATTCCAAAGAAAGGAAATGCCAAAGAATGTTCAAACTATCGCACCATTGCACTCATTTCACATGCTAGTAAGGTTATGCTTAAAATCCTACAAGCTAGGCTCCTGCAGTATGTGGATCGAGAAGTACAGGTAGGATTTTGAAGAGGCAGAGGAACTAGAGATCAAATTGTCAACATTCGCTGGATCATGGAGAAAGCTAGGGAGTTCCAGAAAAACATCTACTTCTGCTTCATTGACTATGCTAAAGCCTTTGATTGTGTGGATCATGACAAATTGTGGCAAGTTCTTAAAGAGATGGGAGTACCAGACCATCTTATTTGTCTCTTGAGAAACCTGTATGCAGGTCAAGAAGCAACAGTGAGAACTGGACATGGAACCACTGATTGGTTCAAAATTGGGAAAGGAGTCCAGCAAGGCTGTATACTATCGCCCTGCCTATTTAACTTTTATGCAGAGCACATCATGAGAAAGGCGGGGCTGGATGAATGAAAAGTTGGAATTAAGATTGCCGGAATAAATACCAACAACCTCAGATACACAGATGATACCACTCTAATGGCAGAAAGCTAAGAGGAACTAAAAAGCCTCTTGATGCGGGTGAAGGAGGAAAGTGCAAAAGTTGGCTTGAAACTCAACATTAAGAAACCTAAGATCGTGGCATTCGGCCCTTTCAATTCCTGGCAGATAGATGGGGAAGAAATGGAGGTAGTGACAGATTTTATTTTCCTGGGTTCCAAGATCACCGCAGATGGGGGCTGCAGCCAAGAAATTAAAAGACGCTTGCTCCTGGGGAGGAAAGCTATGGCAAATCTAGACAGTGTACTAAAAACAGAGACTATGCCAACAAAAGTGTGTATAGTCAAGGCTATGGTTTTCCCAGTTGCAATCTATGGCTGTGAAAGTTGGACCATAAGAAAGGCTGAGCGCCAAAGAAGTGAGGCCTTTGAACTCTGGTGCTGGAGAAGACTCCTGCGAGTCCCTTGGACTGCAAAGTGAACAAACAAGTCAGTCCTAGAGGAGATGAACCCTGACTGCTCTTTAGAAGGCCAGATCCTGAAGATGAAACTGAAATACTTTGGCCACCTAATGAGAAGGAAGGACTCATGGAGAAGAGCCTAATGCTGGGAAAGATTGAGGGCAAAAGAAGAAAGGGACGACAGAGAACAAGGTGGCTGGATGGAGTCACTGAAGCAGTAGGCATGAGTTTAAATGGACTCCAGAGGATGGTAGAGGACAGGAAGGCCTGGAGGTTGCGATGGGTCGGATGTGACTTTGCAACTAACAACAAAGAAACAGAGCCACAATTAGATGGGACAACCCATTAATATCTCTGGCACAATTCTTTCCTATTCTTAACACACCCATTTTTCTTTGTCTTGTTTCCCACCTAACAGCACAAATGAAAAGGATCAGCTTGTTGTTTCCAGACTACCTAAATGAATCATATGTGACGGACTTTTGAAGTTTAACAGAAGTTTGCATGGGTCTTAAATGCAAGCTATTGTAGCCTGGCTCTAAGGTAGCCCTTTCAAACCTTGGCAGCTTTAAGGTGGGTAGACTTCAATGTCCAGAATCCCTCAGTCTGCAAGGAACCTTTCTGGCTGAGGGATTGTGGGAATTGAAGTCCATCCATCTTAAAGCTGCCAAGGTTGAGAAGCACTGTTCTAAGGTCTTAATGGGCTTGTTCCTCTTTTCTAGGACATCAGTGGCACAGTTCACTTTGTATACCCTAGTCTGCAAACTAGGGGTGGGGGGCAATCCCAAAAAGGTAGCATTGTGTTTGAGTTGCATGGACACATGGTCTCTTTACCCTCCCGCCCGCAAGCTATACTTCCTTTCCAACTTTCAGCACAAGGCCCCTTGAACCATTGTTTCCCCTTTTCCATATGACTTCCACTGAAATATTTGAGTGTTATTAACTTTTTCAGGGGTTGTGATGGGGAGAGGGAGGAAAAGGTTATTATTTTCCCAGAACTGCATCTATGTCTCGTGTAAGTGATAGTAGTGCTGTAAATGATAATTTAATGAAGAAATATGGTGTTTCCCATTGGAGCTAATTATAAACAGCAGCCTCCTGGCAATTTAAAACTTTGAAAGTGCGAAGACGGGAGACTGGGAGCAGTTCTTCAGAGGCAGCGTTTCCTGTGTACCTTCCACAACCTTATCAGACCTGCATCTTTGGCTTGTGTTTACTTTTTGTCTTCTCTAAGAACACTTGCGGTCCTGACAAAGTCATCAATAAGGGCACACATGAAAGGAGGGATGAAAAATAAGCTGTCTAAAGAGCACTACCCAGCAGGAAACTTATTAGCATTTATTGCGGGGTTTCAAATTTCAAGTGGCTACTTTGAAAGAACGGGATTTGTTTGAATGGAGTCTATCAGAGTGCTGCAGAAGTTGTGGTGAATATATGTTCCATGGATGAATCTTCTGGATAGTTAACAAAAAATTTGAATGTTTGAACAACACAATTTAAGGGGATTCACACTGAATTTCCAAGAAATGCAAAAACAAATAAACCAACCCTGTAGGACTTGAATGCTGATTAAATCTTACACCCTTGCAAACACACCAAATATTCAGTTACGGATTTCCAAAGCTGACTGGGTAAATAAAAAAAAAATTGCCCCATGGGCATTGTGGCCAATTCGCAAATCTCACTCATATAGAATTGTTGGTAGAATCTGCAGTCTGATGTGATTTGAAACCGAGAGGAAAATACTCATACTTCTTCCCACTTTGTAATAGGGAAATATATCCATTTGTTTATTTATAACATTTTCATATTGCTTCAGTTCAACAAGATCCTAGCCGTATACAACGCAGAAACAGGACACGCAATCAAGGAACATGAATTTACCGACTTTTCGTTCCCTTTTGCTGCATTGCAAAGTCCATCACTAATTAGGAGCAATTTCATTTTCATTCAGTGAAATGCTTTATGTATATATTTGCTGCCGCCTATGTCAATTTTTAGCTCTATAGCTCCTTATATAAATAGATACAAACATACAAGCAGAGGGATCAGCATGTTTGCACATCTAGTAATTAACCAAACGATAAGGTATTTTGATTTTGTTTATTCAATTTGAAAGTTTTAGTCTATTATGACTGATAGAAAATCTATCAAAGGATCAATTAAGAGGAGCAGGAGAGGAGTTGTTTTCCAAAACCGTTGAGATATTTCCTGACAGTTTTTCTAATTTAAGTATTAGTGTTTAAGTTACAAAATTGGAAGATTATTTTTACAGGTGCCATTTAAAATGGAAAATGAAATTCCTTGAGATTACATCAGCCAAACCCACAAAGCCCAGCTGTACTCAGCTTTGCCCATGTGATGCAGATGGATCGTATTTTGTAATATGACATCATGGGCTACAGAAAGCACACATAATATAAAAGGCGATACAAGACTCAAGGAGCCTTAGAGAGCTGGCCCTTTAAAGCAGCCCTTGAGAGAACTAACAGGAGCGTGGAAATGTAAACGTTTTAAAAGCTATGGAGTCCAAAGGGAGATCCTTCAGAAGAGCAGGTGGACTGGAGGTTGGATAAGCAAGGCTACATTGCCCTCTACTGGGCAATGGCTGCTTCTGTGGCTTTCTGAAAATGCTATTGAGAACCTAAACAAGTCCATCTCTGCACATAGTCCTAAGCATAGCTCATAAAATCATCTGCTACAATCTGTCCTATCTGTCAATGACTACTTCAGCTTCAACCACAACAATACATGATCACACAATAGATACAAACTTAAAGTGAACTGCTCCAAACTCAATTGCAGAAAATACTACTTCAGTAACAGAGTTTTTAATGCCTGGAATGCACTATCAGACTCTGTGGTCTCATCCCAAAACCCCAAAAACTTTAACTTAAGACTGTCTACTGTTGACCTCACCCCATTCCTAAAAAGACTGTAAGGAGCGTGCATAAGAGCACCAGCGTGCCTACCATCCCTGTCCTAATGTTCCCTTTAATTGTATTCACTTTATGTATTCAATTCATGCTTATACTTATATATATTATCTAATATGTACTCGAATAAATAAATAAATAAATAAATAAATAAATAAATAAATAAATAATAAATAAATAAATAAATAAATAAATGAGACAAGAAAATAATCTCATTAATCCAAAGAGGTTGACCACTATAAACTCATTTGAAAAAGCTTTTTTGAGTTACTCACACATTCTAAAAGTAACAGATTTGCTTAGGTGTCCTTCCTAAATGCACATTCCTATGCTTTCAAAGTTTAACACATACGCATCCAAAATTCTGAAATTATAGGAAACCAAGAAACAGAGAAACCCAAACCGTTCAGTCAATAACATTCATTATGGACCTGGGCATTTTCTAATGTACACCATTGTGTAACTGAAACTGTAAGTTTCCAATGCTGACAGTTCTGCTATATAATATTAGAAATCTCAAGAATCTATTTAAATAAGTCATGGCTATCAAATAAATGGCCAGCATAATACTCCCCATCCCATTTCTAAATAAATATATATAACACAGTAAAGGAACTGAGTTTTTCCAGTATCTAAGAAAGAAAATCTCCAAAGTGCCTGCCTCTTTTTCTGGCAAGAAAGTGGCACAATAATATCTAAATGGTCTCTCATGTCCTTTTGTAGTAAATTAAATCAGTTAATTGTGGTAATCATTTTTCTTTGTCAAATTGTAGGGTTGGCTCCATTAGTAGAAAGAGAGAGTGGTATTGTTTTAGTTTAATTCTCATTTATACAGTCGTGTTCTCAGGCTAATCAGAGAGCAATAAAGAACTTACACTTATAAAAGCAGAAAAGCCTGCTGATGTAGCCTGGATTTTAGCCCACCAAAGAATAAAATGCAACCGAACAATAATAACGCTTAACTAGCGCTACATCAATATAGACACACTTTTGAACAGTGTCAATATGAATGTCAGTTTCAGTTTAAAATATGCATTAATATGCATTAAATCTTAGGAAAAGGCATTACTTTTATTTTACAACAAACATTTACCTGTGAAACATCAAGCAGCTTGCACTACACACCCAAGGAGTTGTGTACCAGCCTTTTTGCAACAGAGAAAGTTTAAGCTGCAGATTTTATCTGTTGCAAGTCGCTGGTAGCAACAAATACATGTCCCATTGACCACCTAAGCTAGGCATAGTCCTGTCCGCCACAGCGAAAACAGAACTGGCTGAAATTTTGCCATTTGTGAAACATTTCACTGAAAGCATTAACCACAACAAAAAAATTCCGGGGAAGTGACCCCATCATGGCCCGAAACCAAAGCAAATGTTTGCAGGAACTCCTGAGAAATATAAGTGCTGAGCTCACAACATTCTAATTATAACGTTTGATTTTCCAAAGGTTCATAAAGGGGTAGAACTTACGCAAGTCAAAATGCACAAAGACTCTGCCTTAGGAAAGCCAACTGAGAAAGCATGCCTAATAGCCCCAAGGAATTTCGATTAGAATTTTACAGAATAAAATAAATTGAATGGGAGAGGGGTGTTACTTAAAATCCAGAGTGAGAGACCATAACTGACATTCATCCTGGCTCCATATAAAGAAGTGAGCCGGGGGGGGGGGAGTGTAACAGAGGTTATTGTGGTCACACAAGGATGTCAAAACTTCATATACATTGTTTGCAGCAAACCTAAATGCAATGTTTTAAAATACAAGGATGACTGGGAATTATTACTGGGAAAATAGACAGAAACTGTGAATAATTAGAAGGCTAAAATAATGCAGCAAATATTAAAGTGAAACAATACATCAGTGACTGTAAAGTGATGACAAGTAGAGAAAAATTCAGCTCATTAAAAATTATGCTAAGTTTGCTCAGCCAGCCCAAGTATTTAAATTTCATCGCAGAAGGCACCACTGAAGGAATTTCTGATCTATCTCACACTGTCGACCTCAATGGTATCCATGTCAGTGCTAACAATGCCACTGCTCACAAGTCCTCCAGTCCTCCCAACTGTGATGTGATTGATGTTTTGCTCCCCCTACTTCATCCCACATCCTCCTACATCCTTGCAAGCTGTCAACTAAGCTATTTTGGGATATGAATCTAACACTCTTTCAAAGCAACATTAAACATATTATTTAGAAATGGCTCCAATAATTAACAACCTGAATCCAATGAGGGGGAGATTGTTTCTGAGGGCAGAGAACCATGACTGCTTTTTAGAGCCCACCACATGACACCACTTCCCCAAGGGGACCCATGAAATGTGCCCAAGAAACACCCCCCCCCCCGAGCATGCTGCCTCTACCAGATTTGGTGGGATGAGTGGAAACCATTGGGGATAAGCAGTCTTGCAGGTAACCTGATGCCAAAACATGTGTGAGGTCTTAAAATTGGCAATGGGTACCTTGGATTGTACCCAGAAGCCTACCCAAAGCAAGCACAATTCGTGTAGTACTGGTATTATATAGTTATGCTATGGTGTGCCCCAAACTGAAGCTTCCAAATGCTCTTCAAGGACCATCCCATGTAGTCCAACCAGGAATATATTTATTTATTTCATCATATTTGTTTAGCCACCCATTGTACAAAATATGATTTTAGGCAGTCTACAATAAATACAGAAATGGGCACAAAGGGCCGTAAAGTGGAGTGCCCAGAGAGATGAGTGGGCCTGCTTGCAATAGCATAAAACAGCAAATAAGATTTAGGGGAAGCCTAATATAGACCCTGGAGCAACATCACTGAATAATATTAGATCATATTCTTTACAAAAACTGAGATAGAAAATGTTAAAACCAGAAACAACTAAAGATATATATGAAGATGACGAATGAAGATGATGAATGAGACTTCGTCGAAACGTCGCCAAGACACTTCCAATTTTACGCGGGAGAAAACCCGAATAACCAAAGACCTATATATATATTCCTAATTTCTACCCCTTTTATCCAACCATTGATAAAACAAGTCCCAAGTTCAAAAACAGTCTGTGTCTTCTTTTTCTTTTATCTTCAGTGTTAATTTGTCCATTTCTGCACAGTCCAATATTTTTTAATTATATCTTCTTCCGTAGGGGTTTCCTCGCTTCTCCAATGTTGTGCAAATACAATTATTGCTGCTGTTAAAACATGCAATATCAAATATACATTCCCTTTATCATATTTTCCTGGTATTATGCCTAACAAAAATAGTTCTGGCTTAAAGTCTATCTGCTGTCTTAACATTTTTTTCTAACCAAGTATGCATTTTCTTCCAAAAAATTTTGGTAGACATATTTTTAAACATTTTTGCTAACCTCGCTGGTGGTAAGTGCCACCTATAAAACATTTTATACAAGTTTTCTTTATAAGTAGTTGCCATTGTCAATTTATAGTTTCTTTCCCAGAGTTTTTGCCAGTTATCTAGTTCTATATTATGTCCAAAAAAAATTGCCCATACCATCATTGTCTCTTTCACCTGTTCGTCTTCCATTTTTAGGCTTTGTAAAATGTTATATAGAATTGAATAGAATAGAATTTTTTATTGCCAAGTGTGATTGGACACACAAGGAATTTGTTTTGGTGCATATGCTCTCAGTGTACATAAAAGAAAAGATACGTTCATCAAGATACAACATTTACAACACAAATGATGGTCAATATATCAATATAAATCATAAGGATTGCCAGCAACAAAGTTACAGTCATACAGTCATAAGTGGAAAGAGATTGGTGATAGGAACGATGAGAAGATTAATAGTAGTGCAGATTTAGTAAATAGTTTGACAATATTGAGGGAATTATTTGTTTAGCAGAGTGATGGCCTTCGGGAAAAAACTGTTCTTGTGTCTAGTTAATCTTTTATGTCTAAGAGTTATCCATTCCTTCACCCAGGTTAATACTCATGCTTGGTAATATAACTCCCAATCTGGTAATCCAAAACCTCCATTACTTTTAGATTCTTGCAGCATCTTCTATCTAATTCTAACTTTTTCCCCTTGCCAAATAAATTTCAAAATTATTGTATTTAGCTCATTAAAAAAAAACTCTAAAGGAATCATTTGAAACAAGAAAAATAGTTTCGGTAGAATATTCATTTTTATAGTCACTATCCTTCCTAACATTGATAATTGCAAATTTTTCCATTTTTCCAAGTCTAGTTTCATTTGATTTATTAGCTTAGTATAGTTACCTTCTTTTATTGCTGTGCATCTTGCTGTTAGATATATTCCCAAATATTTAACTTCCTGAACTATCTGATATCTTTTTTGCCAGTTCATTTTTTTGTTTATCTGTAAGATTTTTGACTATTATTTTAGAAACAACTAAAAACAACCCTGAGCTAGCTCACCTATGAGCTGGAGATAAGACACAAGCAGTGTCTTGAGGACAGGTCACCTAAAATACAGTAAATGTTAGCAGGGTACATTCATGCCACTTCTGAATGTACGAGTCTTCAGTGCTAAGAGCTAGTTTGATGGGTGTCTGTTTACAAAATGTTTGTATTATTACACAGTTTTTCTGTTTCTGCTTGGTAAGGCAAAACTAATAAATGGTAGCAGTCTTTCACTCAATAGATTGAAAACCTGACTACATTTGCCACCTATGAGTGGATTGTCTATCGACATAGAACTTGCATGGGCAAATATAATGAAATATATATCTCATTTATCCACAATACAATAGTTTAAATAGTTATAATAGTTATATACAGCGGTGGGCTTCAAAAATTTTAGCAAGGAGTTCTCTGCCCGGTTGCTGAGTGGGCATGGCCATGGTGGGCATGGCCTAGTCAGCCTCCTGTACCATGGCAGAGGGGTGTTTTTGCCATCCCTGGGCTCCGGAGGCTTTCCTCGAGCCTCCGGGTGGGTGAAAACAGCCTCCCCAGGCTCTGGAGGCCCTCTGGAGGCCGGAAACAGGCCTGATTCCAGCCTTCCCAAACTTCCGGTAGGCCCATTTTTCACCCTCCCCGAGCCTCTGCGCACGCCATGCATCCAAAATGGGCTGTGTGCGGACTCCTGGGAGGGGTGGGGCGGGGGGGTGGGGTGGGGCCAGCCAGGAGTGGGATTTGGGGGTCTCCAAACTGCACAGAACCTTATTAGAGGTTTTCCCGAACCCCTGAGAACCTCCAGCAGCCCACCCCAGTTATATAAGTTTATTGGAAATATATACTTAATACTATTTGCATAAGATAAGTATATAAAGAATTGTAATTATTTACTATTGAAATGATATACTATTTTTTGTTGCATTTTTGTTATTGTTGTATCTATTTGGAAGCTGGTGTCAGCAATGTTTATATCAGGGGAAGCAAACAAAGAATGGTTTATCATAACTATGCTTGAAGGAAGGGATCTTTAAATTGCAAGAATTTCAGGTTTGGGTGTTACACAAAAATGTAGACAATAGGTATTATTCTTTTTCTTGCAGGTCAATCAGAATGGAGTGAATAGCCTAGACCCCTGTCAGGCTCATTCCCCTGCATTGTAAAATACAATATTGAAACACATCTAGTATAGCAGAAATCCATGTATTTTTCAGTTCCATCTTGTTTAGTTATTGTTGTTACTTCTCAAGAAAATAGCAATTGTTTATGCGGCCTATTTAACGCAAGCTTTAAAATATGCCTGATAGGTTGGGGGAAGAGAAGGTTGGGTTTTCCGTAGTGTCTCTACAGTAATTTTCAATCACACAATCCTAAAACAACCACATTCCTTGATTACAAACATTCATCAGAATGTTTTAATTCTACAACTTTTTCATTCGTACAGCTGTGTCCCATTATGTTTGAACAACATTCTTTCTATTGTAAAGGTAGTGTTAGGGTTGTGGGAGATTTGTTTTTAAAAAGTGACTCCATAAAAATTGAGTTTTAATAAGGTTGTTTAAACCAGTCATTAATCTGAGTCCTGGCTAAATGTATGTTTATGTATACTGTATGTCTATATACAAATGCACTGAATCGTAACTCTGATTAACAACAATTTTAAACAACCCAATTTTGATATGATCAGAAGTTTGCCGATTATGTTAGTTTTGAATTTTTCCTCATTTATAACCTAAGAAAACACGAACATGCTCCTCAAAATGCTCCAAAAATCAGAAAAGTAGACCAGGGATATTCTGGCAAAATGCACAGGGAATTCAGCAGAGCTAAAATATAGCTGATATTCATATCAATCGGGGGAGGGAGGATGGATTCTTCATTGATGAAAACAGATGATGAGAAAGTATGAGGGTAGAAAAGCTCAAATGCTTATGGTACATAGAGCTTATGCATCTCAGCTATTATCTGGAAATGGAGAAAGGAAAAAGTAAAATGCCATACTTTGGATAATGGAACCTTTAAAAATAGACATTAGAAGGGTAAAAGCAATGGAATGTACAAGTGTCACTGCCTGAATATTTCCAAAGTACTTCAAGACTTCGATATTTTCATTCTTTTAAAGTTACCATAGAAAAGAAGTACGGCTAGCCAAAATAAAAATGTGGACAATAAAGGCAAAAAGCGAAGTACAGTCTTCTCCAATTTCAATCTTTAAAGCAAAGTATTTTTTTATCCATGAAAGACCAATGCACCATTACCGAAATAATAATGAGAATGCTGGTTGACTCACGTCTTTACCGTTTCCAATGTATATGGAAATTATCCCTTAAATTTTTTTTCTTCTTTTATTGAGAAAGTTGACTTGTTGGCCTGAGTAAGAGGTTTTTCTAAAATTCGTCTTCGAAAAATGTTAGACTAATCTTTATTACTTTTTTATACAGATATATAGACGCTTTTAAATTCAAATGATTAACCTCTACGTCAGCCGTGAAATGCTACCGGTTTGGGCGAACCAGTATTTCCAATGATCAGCTGGGTGACGATCAGCTGTGACGCACGATTTATATTAGCTAGAATCGTCAGATTTCCTGCTTTCTAGCTAATCTAAATCGCGTGGCACAGAGGATCCCCCCCCTGCTGTTCTAGTTACCTTTGCAGACTTGGAAGGCTTCAAAATGTTCCTTTTTTAGTGCCGCGTGGGTGCGCCTGAGGCGCGCATGCGCGCACAAAGCACGCCCTCGGTAGCAGACTCACAGAATTGGTAGCAGACTTCAGAGGATTTCATCCCTACTCTGTATCAAGAAAGCAGCCCTAAGAAATCTATACAAATCTTCCTGAATACTAATATTGCCTAGGTATATTTTAAATATTTTATTTCTTGATAAGATTTCAAATACTTTTATATGTACTCCAAATTAATTGGGACTGTATAGAGATATTCCTGACATAGGTTTTCAACTGCCACTAACCAATCTGGTCTCATAGTGCTTGCTATTTGCAACAGTTCTGCATTATGTCAATATCTTGTCCCATTACGTTGCACTTTTAATAGCCCATTGCATTTACTTTCTTGGCTTCTTATCTTCTATAGTAGCTCAGCTATTCACTGATCTTCAGTGATTATAATCCTCTTCCTATTTGGATTCTAAGATAAGGTGTGATTGTGGACTGTAATCTCAAAGCACCCACTGAGTTTCTTGGAGATCTTGTCTCCTTTATCTCCTTGCCCATCACATATCAACACATGTTCTGTGAGTGATCAAGGTCTAAATTATTTTTCTATCTATTGTTTTGTTGCATAGACATAGATCTGCTTTACTTCTTGGGAAAAAAATGCTGCTGTAAATATTTAACGTCCTTATTCCAGATATTGGCCACCTGCTTTAGTCCATAAATGCTCTTTTTGAAGTTTCATTCTGAAATTCTGCCATCCTTAGATCTACTTTATTGAGATGGGAAGAAAATACAATGCACTCAAAATTCCCAATCTTCATAATGCTTTGGATACATGCCACTGCAACCCCAGAATAAAATTGCTGCCCAAATAGAAAGGAATAGCAATAGCAATAGCACTTAGACTTATATACCGCTTCATAGTGCTTTACAGGGATGCAGTGGCTCAATGGCTAGGATGCTGAGCTTATCAATCAAAAGGTCAGCAGTTCAGCGGTTCGAATCCATAGTGCTGCATAATGGGGTGAGCTCCCGTTACTTGTCCCAGCTTCTGCCAACCTAGCAGTTCGAAAGCACGTAAAAAATGCAAGTAGAAAAATAGGGGCCACCTTTGGTGGGAAGGTAACAGCGTTCTGTGCACCTTTGGCATTTAGTCATGCCGGCCACATGATCACGGAGACGTCTTCAGACAGCGCTGGCTCTTTGGCTTTGAAACGGAGATGAGCACCACCCCCTAGAGTTACATATGTGCAAGGGGAACCTTTACCTTTACCTCTAGTGCTTTACAGCCCTCTCTAAGTAGTTTACAGAGTCAGCCTATTGCCCCCACAATCTAGGTCCTCATTTTACCCACCTTGGAAGGATGGAAGGCTGAGTCAACCTTGAGCCTGGTGTGATTTGAACTGCCAAATTGCAGGCAGCTGGCAGTCGGCAGAAGTAGTCTGTAGTACTACATTCTAACCACTGCGCGAAAAGGAAACACATTAATTTCTGGGAATTCTGTATTGGAGAGCTGGGTCTGGTTCCCTTCTCTACGAAAAGGGTTTTCTGGTTGTTGTGGTTGTTTTAGAATAGAATAGAATAGAATAGAATAGAATTTTTATTGGCCAAGTGTGATTGGACACACAGGGAATTTGTCTTGGTGCATATGCTCTCAGTGTACATAAAAGAAAAGATACGTTCATCAAGGTACAACATTTACAACACAATTGATGGTCAATATATCAATATAAATCATTTTTATGTATGATACAGCAGATGATCCCAAAAGTTCTTGTCCAGCACCACTTCTATGTAAGCCTGACCAGGGGGCGGAGAAGTAAATTTAAACTTGACTTCCTCTTATTCCAGAAATCCAGCTTAGAACAAAAAGGGTCCATTCTCTGGAAAATGTGTCCCTTTTCTGTACTTTTTCCAGACATGCTACTGCTATGTAAACCTGAAAGGGGTGGCAAAGAACCAGAGAGCAAGGAAGGATGTTCTACGGATGATAGTAGGCAACTCAATCAAAGACTCACTGAGACCCTTTGCAGGGATGACTAGACTCACCTACTGTAGACTTTGCAGTGTGTATCACTTCCCAGGGACAATTTAATGGGGAGATGGAGGCTGGAACTTCTTTCTCCTGTAGCTTAGTGGCTTGGTGAAACACAGCAAGGAGGGTATCCCATGGAATTGATTTTTGCCTAGATTTGGAATAAAACCCTCTGTGGAGCAAAGTGGGATGGCAGAAGGGTGAGTTACCTCCCCTAGCCTGTCTTTCACTCCCCCCCACACACACCAGCCATTCACTTGATTGTCATGCACAATTTTAGATTGCAGAACAATTGAACTGCATGGACATATTTCCCTGAGAGCCAAATACTACGTTTCAGCATCTTGTTGTGATTGGGCTCACAACAGGCTCCATGCAAAGCAGCCACAGGTATTTCCTTCAATACACCTGGGTATAAAAAGAAGGGAAGGTTCATCCTTCGTCTGTCATCATTTCCACTCCTTTACTGCACTTACTCCATCTTACTGAAATAGTTGCTTCCTTTTTCTTCCCAAGGCAAATGTCATGTTGGAATTTTTCCTGATAAACCTACAGCATCCACAGTACAATGCAGACCTAAACTTCTTCAGCCAGAAAAGAGGGTCAACATGCCAATCAGAACTGAGCAGGTCTCTGAACCTTGGAACACCCTTCTTCTACATAAATTACAACACTAAGAGGGGCTCTTTCATTTTTCATCAGAAAACATTTTTTTTTTCCTGCTAAATCACCTTGACCTGGCTTCAGTCTGCCCCAGCCATAGATCAGGAAAACATGATGGAGACTCTGATATATGAGGAAAGCCCTTGACAATCAGGAAATGGATCATCTTAGGACTGGAGCAAGAAGATGAGATGGATGAGACCTAGATCTGCCCTTCTGAATCTATAAATCCTAGTGATTGCTCCGCCTCACTGAAACTTCCATATAGGATGGAGGACATGACTTCTAGGTGTACTGCAGATAATCCTCGACATACGACCGCAATTGAACCCCCGATTTCGGCTGCTAAGTGAGACATTTGTCAAATAAAATTTCCCCCATTGTACGACCTTTCTTGCCATAGCTGTTTAAAAAAATTTAAAAAATTTAAATTCTCTATTATTATACTCTACTATTTAATCGTGCGGGACTAGCCTAAGTGTTTTTAATTAATTAATTTATAATTTTAAATTTTAAAGGGTTTTATATCGGTCTATGACCGTTTTAGTTAATTAGGCCTGTTAAATATTTCGTTTTAAATCCGTTTTTAAATTTGTGATTTATACTATGTATACTATGTGTTTTAATATGGCTGTAAACCACCCTGAGTCCTTCGGGAGAAGGGCGGTATAGAAATTAAATTATAAATAAATAAAAATAAATAAAAATAGTTGTTAAGTGAATCACTGCAGTGGTTAAATTAGCAACACGGTTGTTAAGCGAATCTAGCTTCCCCCATTGACTTCGCTTGTCAGAAGATTGCAAAAAGGGCTCACGTGATCCTGGGAGACTGCAGCCATCATAAATGTGAGTCAGTTGGCAAAGGTCCGAATTTTGATCACGTGACCATGGGAATGTTACGACAGTTGTAAATGTGAAAAATAGTCCTAGGTCTCTTTTTTCAGGGCCGTTGTAAGTTTGAATGATGACTAAAGTCGAGGGCTACCTGTTTTTACCACAGAAAGAGTGGTAAAAATGCTGGAGCTTCGGGCAAGAGAAACGGGCAAGTAGCAGCTGTCGTAACTGCATCTATGGTAGGTTGGCAAGTAATGAACATATGAGAAGAAGCAGCTAAAGAATTGAAAGCTTGTCTACCAAAACTGCATATGAGTGGTGTCAGGCCTGGAAACCATACTAGACTTTAGGGTTCCAGACGCTGCCACATTTTTCCCCTGAGGGGAGGAAGGGGGGCTGAGGGGTATGGTAACATTCTTCAAGCGGTCAAGGTCGGATGGTGTTCACATCTGCAGGAAGAGTGGCAAGAAGATATTCGAATGAACTGGGAGAACGTGGGACCATGTGACCATCAAAGGGGTCAGGGGGGTGGGACTCTTGGGGTTTGTATAACTGGGAAAAGAATCCGGAAGTTCAGTTTTGGAATTTCACTCATCGTGTGCCAGTTTCCTCATGCTAGTAAAGAACTCTGGAAAACAATGGCTTCTGAGGTTTTTTTTATGCAGAAGAGATTTTTCTGGAACCTTGACAAGTGGCTTAATTTAAAGACCAGACTTTAAATTAGTTCTTTCAGCAGCTCTGTGACATGAGGTTGCAAAACATTCAAAAAGATGCGAATGAAACATGGGAAGGTAAACCTAGAAAACAGAGAAGAGGGAACAAGAGATAAGTCAGATAGGGGCCATCTGTCAGAAATACAGGCGGTTCTCCACTTACGACAATTCATTTAGTGACTGTTCAGAGTTATAATGGCACTAAAAAGGGATTTAGGACCATTTTTCATACTTATGACCGATGCAACCATGGTCATGGGATCAAAATTCAGATGCTTTTGGCAACCGACTCATTGCTACGATGGTTGCTGTGCCCCCGCATCATGGAATCATTTTGTGGTGTGACCTTCTGACAAGCAAAGTCCATGGGGGAGTCCCAACCATGCTACTAACTTAACAGCTGCAGTGACTCACTTAATAATGGTGGCAAGAAAGGTCGTAAAGTGAAGCAACATTCACTTAAGAACCATCTCACTTAGCAACCGAAATTGTGGGCTCCGTTGTGATCGCAAGTCAAGGACTACCTATACGATTCAGACATATTAATGTAAGAACACCACTTTGCATTCCAGCAATTGGAGGAATGCAAGTACAGTTCATTTAATGACGGTTGGAATTTACAACAGCACTGAAAAAATTACTTGTGACCGTTTTTCACACTTACGACTGTTACAGCATCCCTACGGTCACATGATCAAAATTCAGACCCTTGGCAACTGACTCACTTTTTTTTTTTTTAATTTGCATTTATATCCCACCCTTCTCCGAAGACTCAGGGCGTCTTACACTATGTCAAGCAATAGTCTTCATCCATTTGTATATTATATACAAAGTCAACTTTATTGCCCCCCCAACAATCTGGGTCCTCATTTTACCTACCTTATAAAGGATGGAAGGCTGAGTCAACCTTGGGCTTGGTGGGACTTGAACCTGCGGTAATTGCAAGCAGCTGTGTTAATAACAGACTGTCTTAACAGTCTGAGCCACCAGAGGCCCATTTATGACGGTTGCAGTGTCCCAGGATCATGTGAACCCCTTTTTGTGACCTTCTGACAAGCCAAGTCAATGGGGTAACCAGATTCACTTAACAAATGTGTTACTGTAGTGATTCACTTAACAACTATCGCAAGAAAAGTCATAAAATGGGGCAAAATTGACTTAACAAATGTCCCACTTAGCAACAAAAAATGTGTATCCCTAAAAGTAATGTCCAATACCTCTCTCTATATAAACGGCTGTGTGTGTGTGTAAGTATGTTCCACATAACTCTGGAATGCCTCGAGCAATTTCAACCAAACTTGGTATACAGATGACTTACTCCCTGTAAAGAAATACTGTGGGGGTAAGACACCCCTAACAATCCTCAGAGTGTGTGTTCTGTTAAGATACAGCCTGTTGTGCCATAAAATGGCTTCTACTGTACTGCCATAAAATGACTGCTACTGTACAGTACAGTGGAATTGCCACAGTACTCCACAAGGGGGCTCCCTCTGGTAAGGGGAGAAATCCAAGATTAGAAATTACGTTTGGTCCAGATATTGTCAACAAGGTTTTGATTATTCTTGAGGACAAATAAATACCCGGGAAATACCAGGTTATCAGCTAGTATGTATTATATAATAAAATTATATATACATATCAGGGTGAAATGCTCCCGATTCGGACCAGATCGCCCAATCCAGTAGCGATGGCAGCAGGTGGTTCGGAAAACCGGTAGCAAAATTCCTACCCCCCCTCCCTTTCCCCACATGCCCAGCTGAGCCGCGCGATCATCAGAGGGTTTTTTTTACTTTTAAAAGCATGTTTTCTTTGGCCAAAAAAATGCTTTTAAAAGTTAAAAAAAAAGCCTCTGATGATCGCGTGGCTCAGCTGGGATTATCGGAACCTTTTCAAAGCTTTTTTTCTACAAGGTCTTCGGCCGAAGAGGCTGTAAAAAATGCTTTGAAAGGGTTCTGGCAATCAGGCAACTCAGCTGGGATCATCAGAACCCTTTCAAAGCATTTTTCTATAACCTCTTTGGTCGAAGAGGCTGTGGAAAAAAAAGGTTTTAAAGGGTTCTGGCAATCAGGAAACTCAGCTGGGATCGTCAGAACCGTTTAAAAACATTTTTTCTACAAGGTCTTCGGACGAAGAGGCTGTAAAAAAAAGATTTTAAAGGGTTCTGGAGATTAGGCAACTCAGCTGGGATCGTCAGAACCCTTTCAAAGCATTTTTTCTACAACCTCTTCACTGAAGAGGCTGTAAAAAAAAGCTTTTAAAAGGCTCCTCTGGTGATCCCAGCTGAATTGCCTGATCATCAGAGGCTTTTAAAAGCATTTTTTTACAAATAAAAATGCTTTTAAAAGTAAAAAAAAAGTTTGCCACGCCCACCCAGTCACATTACCCTCCCACCCACCAAGCCACGCCCACAGAACCAGTAGTAACAAATTTTACATTTCACCCATGATACATATACATATATCTTTTAATGACTCTGTAATCGATCCCATAATTCCTTGAGGGGTGGTGTCAGGGCAAGTGGATAGAACTGAGTGTTTACTGGCTGGATGCCCTTCCTGTCGCCATTGCAGAGTTCGTAGCTGATATTTACTCATTGTGCCCAGAGAGAGAAATATCTGCCTCTACCTAGGATCAAACTCACAGTCTCCTGATTGTGAGGTGAGAGCTTCACCTCTAGGCCACTGCACCACATACATACATACATACATGCATACACACATACATACATATGTGTGTATGTATATGTATATATATGTATATATAAAACAATATAATGTCCAATATATATGAGATTACATGAAAACAGTCTCCCTCTTGTATGTGCAGAATGATCACACCATAAATGTGTGACAAAAATAGATGTCAAGTTAATTGCACAGTTCTATAGGCTTCATCCCTATATACCATCTGAATACAAGTATTGTAATATAAATGGAACTATGGCAAATGCCCATCTTTTGGAAGCCCATCTTATTCATTTTAGTAGGACTTCCTTCCAACTTAAACAACTCAGGATCACATCCTCCGCACAGTCTACGTCTCCATTTGAGAATGGAAAGGATATCCAAATCCACCACTACCTTCTAATGAAGAACAGACAGATATGTGGTTTGCAGGGATGATCTGGCTAGCTCGAACCTGTTTTGTCTGCTGATTCTGTTTTGCAAATGTTTCTCATATTGTTTCTAATCATCTTCATCCTGTTTCGCTCTCAATCCAGAAATAAGCTTGGAAATGTACAAGTCACCAATTACAATGCCGTTCAACTCTAAGCACGAATCAGAATTCAATATCTTATTAGTGATATGCTTGTTCTATAATTGCTAAATAGAATTATATTTTTAACATGTTGCAATGGCACATTTGAAGCATGGTGCTCAAAAAAAAAAAACCCTTTCACTTCATTCAAGCAAACTGAATTAGATTCATTTCCAGATGAGAAATATTAGAACGGGGCATAGAGCACAATTCTTGCCTTTTTAAAAAAATAGACTTGCTGCATCCAGGCAAGGTGAATTATCTTGCTGTAGAACTTTGCACTTTCATCTGATTACTAACTGGGAAGGAGTTGAAAGTAAAACATGAGTTCAAGGTGAAGGTGAAATACTCCTTCTGGACATTTCCATTTGTCAAGGAAAATGTCTACTAGGAAAAAATAAGCCCTGAAGGCAGATCGCTATCTATTTTACTATTTCATACTCCAACCCCATATTGTCACTCTGTTACTTAAACATTTAGGGAGGGAGATTAGACTTCTTCCATTGCATTTCAACTCTGTATCATACAATATATGAACATGAGGGTTGTGTTGCAGCAGTGAAATCCACTTACCATATTTTTGGGAGTATAAAACACACCTGTTTCCCCCAAAAAAGTGGGTGAAAATCTGGGTGCGCCTTATACTCCGAATGTAGCCCCACCCAGCTTCTCAAACGGAGATTTCAGAGGCTGAAAAAAGCTTCAGAAAAGAAGCCCCCAAACAGAGCTTCAGAAAAAAAGCCCCCAAATAGAGTTTCAGAGGCTTTTTTTTCTAAAGTTCTGTTTTGGAGGCTTTCAGAGGCAGAAAAAAGTTTTTTTCTGAAACAGAGTTTCAGAGGCAGAAAAAAAAAGCAAAAAAAAAGCAAGGCGCAGAGCTCACAACACAAGGAACCTATTGCTAAAATTCACCTCTGGGAACAGCTGATTGTCGTGTCCCACTCCTCCGCTGACGGCTGGGTCCGGGAAATCCGAATCAGGCTTGCCTCTGCAGCTCTGCCCAAAGTCCTAGCAAAGTCCTCAGAGCAGGCAGGAGACCAGTAAGTGACTTCAGCAAGATAAGTTTGACTTTTGCCTGACTCAGAGACTGCCAGAAAGTAGCTCCTTTATATAGGCCATGGGGTGTGGCTCCATGACTCAGCACTCATTAAGGCCTGCCCTCCTTCCTCTGTTGCCTCCGCCTCTCCAATCTTCTGATGCGAGGGTCACTCCAATCAGCTGTTCTTGGGAGTAAACCCTCCTCAGGCTCACCTGCTGTGGAGGAGGGGGAGGGGTCTAGCTGCTCCGTTTGCCTGGGCATGGAGTCAGGGCTGGGGCAGGGAGATGCTCCTTCTTCTGCAGTTTGTGGGGGCATGGAGCCAGGACTTGGGCCGGAAGGCATACATTCCTCAGTGTTGGGGAGCAGGTAAGAAGGCCCCGGCTGCTCTGAGGGCGGGCAAGACACAACACTGATTGGGGGTATTCCAGGAGGCCAATCCACCTTCCAATCAACTTTTTTCTTATTTTCCTCCCCAAAAACTAAGGTGCGTCTTATACTCCAGTGCATTTTATACTCCAAAAAATACGGTACCTTTGCTACTGGTTTGGGAACGGGAGCGTGCACATGCCTCTTCTGCCCATGCGCAGATGGTAAAAAAATGGGACATATGATGTCCCAGAGGGTGGGCAGAGCCTCCTGCCGCTAGCGCTACAGTTCAGCGAGCCGGATAGATCTGGGGGGATTTCACCGCTGTTGTGTTGTGAGAAATACTTTCATTTCTCACAAAGCTATTGTTTCTGATGTTATTTTTCCATTTTCTTTTACATTTCAGTTTAGGAAATGAGAACAGGTAAGCAAAACTTTCTGGGGGCAATAATTTTTATATTAGATAGGTAGGGGATGAAATTCAATGGATATCCAAAATTTGGAATTATGTTTTTCTTATAAGATGCATTTTAAATTCCTTCAAAAAACCAAGCAAACCAACAACCTACCAAACTGAGAGCTTGATAGGAAAGCTCTTTTTGTTTCCAGCATCACTGAAGAATCCATGTTAACTGATGCTATAAACTTGGTGTGTTAGGCAATAAGGTAATCCTTGATTTACAACAGTTCATTTAGTGACAGTTCAAAGTTACAATGGCGCTGAAAAAAAGTGACTGATGGCCGTTTTTCATACTTACAACCGTTGCAGCTTCCCTATGGGGAATCCAGATTCACATAACAACCATGTTACTAACTTAACAAACACAATGATTTGCTTAACAGCTGTGGCAAGAAAAGTCATAAAATGGGGCAAGCTCACTTAACGAATGTTTCACTTAGCAACATAAATTTTGGGTTCAGTTTTGATCGTAAGGACTACCTTTACCCCTATGGGAATTCACATTTGATTTTCAGCACTTGTTTATACAGTAGAACCTCTGGTTACGACCATAATTTGTTCCATAACTTTGGTCGCAAACCGATTTGGTCGTGACCCAAACTTAATTTTGGAAATTTGGCGCTTACAAAAAAAAAAAAAAAACTGCGCGGAAGGGGAAATTGGCTACGAAAAAAAATGTGAATTTTTTGGTCGGAACTCGATTTGCTTGTGGGCCAGAGGTTTTACTATACCGTAAAAAGCAACCTGGAAGAGGGGAATCAGATCAGCACTGATTAATAAAAAGTCTATAACATCTGGCTAAAAATGCCAAAGCTTTTTAAAGACATTTTAAATTTGTATTGAATCTTTATCAGAATCTCTATTAAAAACCCATACATATTACATTAAAAAAATAAAATCTTATACCTTTTCATTTTGTTCAGATAATTATGAGGATTTCAACTTATAGCACAGTAATGCTGTAGAACTGCCAGTCCAGTGCCTAAAATGTAGTCCTGGATAGGTAGGCTTATCAGGCTGTAAATATGCTTTTTAAGTTGACCACTGACAGCTGTTGCTGTGATGAAGAGGAGGCCATCAAGCAAAATCTCATCCATCAAGGTAAAGAACACGTTAGAGAGCTATTGGTTATCCTTCCCATATCTCTAGCAAGTGGCTGTTTTTTCTGGCTCACTTCCATGCAAGGAAAATGTTATATCCTTTGTTATAGATAGAGTCAAAAATTGCTACGAGAAGATTTAATGACAAGCACACTAGCGTTTTTCTTTCTTATTTTAGGTTCCTGGTTTTACTCATTTCTGATATACACTAAACTTCTGAATCTATATGGAGCAATATTCAAAACCAGCTAAATGTTCTTATACACAAACCCTCCCGAAAGCTACACCTTTCTCAGCATTATCCAATTCACTTAGTGTGTGCAGATCTTCATAGAGAATACAACTTTAAAACTATGTTTTCTAATAAAACTTTGTTCAAAATGTTCATTTGCTTGTGCAAATCAATTAGAGATTAATACTGTAGCAAAAATGTTCCTAGCAATATTAGTTCAGATTTCGCTCAGGAAGATAAACTATTTTTTTTTTAAATCATAGAAATGAGCCAGATTAAAAAGTTCATGAAAATGGTTGATTTATTTTCTCAGAGCTGATTCAAAGAAAGGTCATGTCATTTGCATGTCATCAGCAGAGATGCAAGGAGAAGACAGAAATTACAAAGAACCCAAAAGGCTTTAGTTAAATTCTAAAGGATATCACAATCAGGAGTGTGGATATGTGTGTGTGAGAGAGAGAAAGAAAGAGAGATAAGCCCGTATTGTTCTATTTTTCATCCAAGCTGGGACAAATTAAAAGACACTTACACTTAACTTATAATTCCCAGACGTTTATCAGTCTGAGATCAGGGTGACAGGTGTTAAGTAATTTCCTTTCAGATTAATTATTCTAAAATTTC
The DNA here is from genome assembly GCF_028640845.1 of Ahaetulla prasina. NCBI lineage: Eukaryota > Metazoa > Chordata > Lepidosauria > Squamata > Colubridae > Ahaetulla > Ahaetulla prasina. Next base: position 159,853,570 of record NC_080539.1, read on the forward strand.
CTATTTATATTTTTTCACATTCCTTTGAAACATACAATCCTACCTACTCCTGCTGACATGACATTGTATTTGTGTATCTTAGAACTATAAAGTGGCTGTGATGTTTGCCACACTTGCAAATTGACCATAAATCCATTGCTTTTTTTTTTTAAGTTGCCATTTTTCTCATGCTGAAACCATGTTGAAAAGATCTTACATGGTTTCAGTGCTAGGAGATTATAACGTAAACCATTTCTACATACCAAGTCTGGTAATACTTTAATATAATAGCCCAGTTAATTAATGATTAACTATAGAGAACTTTCTTATACAAGCAGACATGACAGCCTTATTAATGCCGAGTGAGTTCATCATGATTACTGCTATTACAATAAACACTAAAAATGTGGGGGATGGGGATTGGGGTACCTGGCTTTAAATAAACTTAGAACTAGACAATTACACTCCTTATCTTCTGAGGAATGCAATTCTAGTTTAGAAGTTCTGATGGGACTTAAAATACAATCTAGTGAAATTAAGTAGAATAGTCTTTGCATTACATTCATATTCCTGAGGGGCCCTTGGTGCTCTCTGAGCTTGCTTGTTTTCTTGAAGACGCTTCAAACTAGGTAACGTCATCTAGTAAAACCCTTCATTTCAACCCTGACCTACAAATATTTTCCTTTATTGGTATTTGTATTCCTATGTATCACATTTCAAGGAATCAATGATTAGGGCAGATTTATGTCATTTTGTCAATACAGTCCATTATAAGATGAAACATGATGTAGCAGTGGTGAAATCCAATTTTTTTTACTACCGGTTCTGTGGGCGTGGCTTGGTGGGCATGGGGCGGCTTGGTGGGCATGGCTTGGTGGGCATGGCAGGGGAAGGATATTGCAAAATCTCCATTCCCACCCCACTCTGAGGCCAACCAGAGGTGTTATTTGCCAGTTCTCCAAACTCCTCAAAAGTTCCGCTACCGGTTCTCCAGAACCTGTCAGAACCTGCTAGATTTCACCCCTGGGATATAAGCTGTTAAAGGCAACCATTACAATGATTCTTAGCTCCCATATGAAGAAATGTAACCTACAAATACAATCCTCTGCAAATCTGTGAATCAGTCTAGCGTGTTACCAACCTTATTTGGTTCCAGAAAATATGGTGTTGTAACTACAAAAGCTTTAACAGGAAAGGCATATTGTGTGTATTGCAAACAGGATCCACAAATCAAGTATTTATGAGGGATTGGCTGAAGTTCCCAAGACATTGATGAATTTCCTTTGGAAAATCCTGTCTGACAGATAAAAATGATTCAGCTAGGGAAAAAAATCATTAGGGAAGCTAACTAAACATTCATGGTCACACATAAGGATTCTCAGAGTAAGAGAAGAAAACTTTCTTTCCTTATTTTTTACTTTTTTTACTTTAAAATAAGAAATTTTGATACTTTTATATATGTGGCCATGAGGAAAAAAAGAAGTTTGTCAGGTTTTGTTAGCAACAACTCTTAAAGTATGGGGGGAAAGGCAAACTTCCAATCCATTATATGTGTAGATATATTGTTGTATATACAACAATATATAAGTACAGGAAGTCCTCATATAGCAATTGCCTTCTTTAGCAATCGTTCACCATCACAATGATGAAAAAGTAACTTTGTAATCAATTCTCACATTTATGATCTTCGTAGGTCTATAAAGTAGAGGAAAGGTGAAATAAGAGTGTAAGTAGAGTTCTCTTTCTTTTTTTCTTTTTTTCTTTCTTTCTTTCTTTTCTTATCTTTCTTCATTTTTATTCCACCTTTATTATTTTTCTAAATAACTAAAGGCAACCAACATACATAATAGCGCTTCCTCCTCCTATTTTCCCCATAACAACAACCCTGTATGGTGAGTTGGGCTGAGAGAAAGGGACTGACACAAGGTTTCATACCTAAGGTGGGACTAGAACTCATAGTCTTCTGGTCTGGTCTAGACCAAACTGGCCTAGCCACCATTTTGCTTAACAATCGAATTGCTGGTCCCAATTGTATAGAGACTCTTCCCTAACTTCCTAATAGGATAATTAAAGCCAACAGGAAGAGTCACTTGAATTTCTCAGCTACAAAATTCAGACCATAACTTTATTGCTTTGGACAAAAGAGACATGCCTTTCTTGCATTTAGTGTTTTATTATATATATTTTAGTACTAATATTGTACTTCTAATTACCTCAGTTTTCCAATTTTATTTCAGCCAGCTTATAACATCAAGTCCAAGAGAAAATATCTTGTATTTCAACTGGCAAGAATTTTAAAGGATTAGGAAAGAGACCAAGCAGAAATTAATTCTGATACATCCTATTAGCAATTTGTGTCATCATGTGTCTCTCATGTCCATTACAACTGATATCAATAAAAGACTATAACATTTAAACTGGAAAGATCTTTCTTTGCTCCTAAAACTTTTTTTTTTTAAATCTTTAATCTTTTCAGTCATCTGCATAGTATGTAATACTGTTGGAGCAGGAAAGGTTGGCTACTTTCCATTCAAGACAGAAACATAAATGGAAAGCAAACCAGCCAAATATACAAGATTCAAATGAAAAGGAACATTTTTATTACACAGTGTTGGTATGAGCACTTAATGGTGAGAAGGTAAGAAGGTTTTATAAGCTGGATGGGTCAAAACAAGTTCAATTACAAATACAGCAAAATACCTTATGCCACCAGACTTGAAATCCTGGGTTTAGAAAATTTAGAACTATGCCGCCTTCGACATGATCTGAGTTTAACTTATAGAATCATCTATTACAATGTCCTTCCTGTCAAAGACTACTTCAGCTTCAATTGCAACAATACATGAGCATACAATAGATTTAAGCTTAATGTGAATTGCTCCAATCTTGATTGCAGAAAATATGACTTCAGTAGCAGAGTTGTTAATGCTTGGAATACACTACCTGACTCTGTGGTCTCTTCCCAAAATCCCAAAAGCTTCAACCAAAAACTGTCTACTTTTGACCTCACCCCATTCCTAAGAGGTCTGTAAGGGGCGTGCATAAGAGCAAAAGTGTGCCTCCCATTCCTGTCCTATTGTTTCCTTTCGTTATATCCAATTAATGTAGTCATTACATACTCACACTCATATATATGCTTATATATTGTATAATTATTTCATGCTTATGCTTATATATACTGTGTGACAAAAATAAAAAAAAAAATAAAAAAAAATTAATCCCAGCAAGATTGGATGATGATGATGATGGTGGTGGTGATGATGGTGATTTTTGGTCACAATCAGGCAGTTGTTTAGATTGAATTTGGCATTTTTATCCACCTATTGAGTTTTTCACAAGGACCTAGGATAGGCAGATGTTTATGTGTTAAAGGTTTTATCATGGGATGTAAGCTGTTCCATAAAGCTGTTTTTTGCAATTGATTCATATGATTTTATCAGTGCTGATGGTGTTCAAGTGGTGCTTCAGATGGTTTGGTACCTATTACCATTGATGCTATCTGACCTTTCTTTTGCTATGGTTGTTCTACCTGTATCGCGAGTCTTCATATTTTGTGATTTTCTCCGGTTCTTCCTCTTCTGTTCCACTGTCTCCAGATATTGGAATCTCTACTATCCAGAGTTTTTTTATATATATAATAATTAAGGCTGATTATTGTGCGGCAGATACTTGTCTGTTGAATTCTGAAGTCCTAGAGAACTTTAGCTTCTTCATTTTCTATTACTTTATCTACTTTATAGTCCCACCAGTTCTTGCTTGTAGGCCAGTGGTATTTCTTGATGTTCCAATGCACCATTGTTGCTAGTTTATTATTACTATTATTATATAGACATAAAAATGTAAAATCACAACTACCAGTTCTTCAGCTGGTATTAGCCTTCCCACACTGAGTTCTTCCCAAGAATTCAAGATGCCATAATGCATAATAAGTTAAATCATTATTATTATTATAGTTGGTTGCATAATCAGCCAGATGTTTAGACTGGATTTGGCATTTTTATCCACTAATTGAGCCTTTCCCAAATAAGCAGAATTATAAACTGTTTAAGACAACATTGCTGCCAGTTCTTTAACTGATGTTGGCCTTCATACCATCAAGTTGTTCCCTCAAACCTCGTATTGTATAGGCCTAGTATATGTGTGGATCCAAGCAGTGTGGCCTTTTGTAATTGCACAATGTGTCTATTTTTTAAAGTGCTTTTTTTTTTCGTATGGCACCCAGTGTGTCAACAACAACTGGTGCCACAATGGCCAATTTATTCCATAATCTTTCAACTTCGATTTTTGGATGTTGATATTTTATGATCTTCTCCAATTCTTTGTCTTCTGTTCTATCTTCTGGAATTGCCACATCAGTTATCCGCACTTTCTTCTTTTCAGCCATAGTTACATCTGGTTATTATGAGCCATCACTTTATCACTTTGTATTTATTTATTTATTTATTAAATTTATAGGCCATCCATCTTGCCTAGAGGGGACTCTATTTATTTATTTTATTTATTTTTATTTTATTAGATTTTTATACCGCCCTTCTCCCGAAGGACTCAGGGCGGTGTACAGCCGAAATAAAATACAGAGTATATACAATTAAAAGAAATTAAAAGAGACTATTAATAAATGGCCAATAGTTTAAAAATTTACAAATATTTAAAATCTCTAAAACCCCAATTTAAAATCAACTATTTATGCCAGTCCTGCTTGAGTGAATAAGTATGTTTTTAGCTCACGACGAAAGGTCCGAAGATCAGGCACTTGACGTAAGCCAGGGGGGAGTTCGTTCCAGAGCGTCGGTGCTCCCACAGAGAAGGCCCTACCCCTGGGAGCCGCCAGCCGACATTGTTTGGCGGACGGCACCCTGGGAAGGCCCTCTCTGTGAGCGTCTGGTCGATGGGAGGCATACGGTAACAGCAGGCGGTCTCGTAAGTACCGGGTCCTAAGCCATGGGCGCTTTAAAGGTGGTAACCAGGATCTTGAAGCGCACCCGAAAGACCACAGGAAGCCAGTGCAAACTACGGAGCAGTGGTGTTACGTGGGAGCCTCGAGCGGCTCCCATTACCACTCGCGCAGCTGCATTCTGGACTAACTGCAGCCTCCGGGTGCACCTCAAGGGCAGCCCCATGTAGAGAGCATTGCAATAATCCAGCCGAGGCGTAACCAGGCGTGGTGACCGTGCATAAGGCATCCCGGTCAAGGAAGGGACGCAACTGGCGAACCAAGCGGACTTGGTAAAAAGCCCTCCTGGTGACGGCCGCCAGATGTTCCTCAAAGGACAGCCGGCCATCCAGGAGGACGCCCAAGTTGCGAACCACCTCCTTTGGGGCCACTAACTCGCCCCCAACAGTCAGCTGCGGGTGCAGCTGACTGTACCGGGGTGCCGGAATCCACAGCCACTCCGTCTTGGAGGGATTGAGCTTGAGTCTGTTTCTCCCCATCCAGACCCGTACGGCTTCCAGGCACCGGGACAGCACTTCGACCGCTTCGTTGGGGTGGTCCGGGGTGGAAAAGTACAGCTGAGTGTCATCAGCGTACAGATGATAACTCACCCCGAAACCACTGATGACCTCGCCCAGCGGCTTCATGTAGATGTTGAACAGGGTAGGCGAGAGAATCGACCCCTGAGGTACCCCACAAGTGAGGCCCCTCGAGGACGACCTCTGCCCCCCTGTCAACACCGACTGCGACCGGTCAGAGAGATAGGAGGAGAACCACCGATAAACGGTGCCTCCCACTCCCAATCCCTCCAACCGGCGCAGCAGGATACCATGGTCGATGGTATCAAAAGCCGCTGAAAGATCTAATAGGACCAAGGCAGAGGAACAGCCCCTGTCCCTGGCCCTCCAGAGGTCATCCACCAACGCGACCAAAGCCGTCTCCGTGCTATAACCGGGTCGGAAGCCGGACTGGAACGGGTCTAGATAGACAGCTTCCTCCAGGTGCCGGGGAAGCTGCCATGCAACCACACTCTCTACAACCTTCGCTAAAAAGCGAAGGTTGGAGACTGGACGATAATTTCCCAAAATAGCTGGGTCCAGGGAAGGCTTCTTCAGGAGAGGTCTCACCACCGCCTCCTTCAAGGCGGTGGGGAAAACCCCTTCAGCCAAAGAAGCATTTATAATCCCCTGGAACCAGCCTCGTGTCACTTCCTGAGCAGCCAGTACTAACCAGGAAGGACACGGGTCCAGTAAACACGTGGTCGCATGCAACCTCCCCAGCAACCTGTCCACGTCCTCGGGAGCCACAGAATCAAACTCATCCCAAATAACCTCAACAAGACGAGTCTCTGTCACCTCGGCTGAATCATCGCAATCATGGTCCAAGCCATCACGAAGCTGAACGATTTTATCGTATAGATAACCGTTAAACTCCTCGGCTCGACCCTGCAGGGGGTCATCCCGCCCCTCTTGTTGAAGGAGGGAACGGGTCACCCGAAACAGGGCGGCCGGGCGGTTATCTGCCGACGCAATGAGGGTGGAAACGTAGGAGCGTTTCGCCTCCCTCATTGCCACTAGGTAGGTCCTGGTAAAGGACCTCACTAGTGTCCGATCAGCCTCGGACCTGCTGGACCTCCAAACACTCTCTAGGCGTCTTCTCCGGCGTTTCATCTCTCTCAGCTCCCCGGAGAACCAGGGAGCCAATTGAGATCTACGCCGGGTCAGAGGCCGCAAAGGCACGACACGGTCCAAAGCCCCAGCCGCGGCCCGATCCCAAGCCGCAACCAGTTCTTCAGTCGTGCCGTGGGTAAGATCCTCAGGAAACGGCCCAAGCTCCGTCAGAAACCTCTCCGGGTCCATCAGGCGCCTGGGACGGAACCAACGCATCGGCTCCGTCTCCCTGCGGTGGTGAGCAGCGGTTCGAAAGTCTAGGCGAAGGAGAAAATGATCTGACCATGACAATGGTTCTTTCACTATATCTCCTAATTCCAGATCATTAACCCACTGACCAGAGATAAAAATCAAGTCTAGCGCGCCTCCCCCGATGTGTGTAGGGCCATCAGTTACTTGAATCAGGTCCAAGGCCGTCATGGAGGCCTGGAACTCCTGAACCACTGTTGATGACAAGCCGGCCGATGGCAAGTTGAAATCTCCCAAGACCAAAAGTCTGGGGATCTCAACCGCCACGCCAGCAAGCACCTCCAGTAGCTCAGGTAGGGCTGTAGTCACGCAGCAAGGAGCCAGGTACGTGATCAACAACCCCATCTGATTACGATGGCCCCACTTCACAAGGAGGGATTCACAGCCAGCTATCTGAGGAACAGTGGACTCCCTTGGCTCCAGACTTTCTCTAATCACAACCGCCACCCCGCCACCCCTACCCTGGGCCCTCGGCTGATGGAATGCACAGAAACCCGGCGGGCACAGTTCTACCAGGGGTACACCCCCTTCTGTGCCCAACCAGGTCTCTGTAATGCCCATAAAGTCCGCGGACTCCCCCTGAATCAGATCGCAAATCAGGGGAGCCTTATTAACCATGGACCGGGCATTGCAGAGCATCAGCCGTAGGCCCGAGCTCTGAGGATCTTGACCATCCGGGGAACGAGTAGGGACTGGGGGGCCGGAGCACGTGATCGCCTTTAAACATCGACCACGTGCTCCCAAAGAACGATACGGCCCCCTGCCTCCGCCATATCTGCCCCTCCCACTTACCGTACAGATGGAATGATATTCTCTGCTCTGTTCAAACCCCTCCCCTCCTGTCTTCGGACCAGCTAAAATAATGTCGTGAGCGCGCGCTAGGACTGGACATACCCTCCCCGACGGGTTTCCCCCATCACCCGCCCTTGCCCTCCCCCCCTTTAAAAATTCCCTATTTAAAAATCCCCAAAGGCTCTTCCTCGACGCATGCCACCTCTGTGGGTCCCAAAACCCGTCATTGAGGCCGGCCCTTGGTAGTGCAGAGGGCCATTCCTGCGAGGCGGGGGCACCTCGCAGGCAGAGGAGTTCATGTGCGGAGTATCGCATGTTGAAAAGTAGAGACAGCGAGAGAAAGTCATTTCCTCAGAATGGACAAGGCAAGAATAGATGGTCCAACCAATGGGAGGCCCCTTTGTCCGATGGAAAGTCAAAGTCAAAAATAGGCCAACACCCATATGGCAAGAAGGTGAGAGGCGCCATCGTCCCCACCATCGCTGGCACTGTCAATTCCCGGAAAGGGAAACCCCCGACAGCTCTTACAAAACCGGGTGGAATCCCCTCCCCCACCTCTTCAAACAGGGCGGGGGGAGTTCAAAATCCATCGGAGCAAGAATGACCCAGTAAGGAGCATAGTATATGGGATCGAGAGGGACGCCGTTCTCAAGCTCACCCCCCCCCCCGCGGCCTTATTTCCATGCCGCGGTCTCGTCCAAACTTCCGACACCGATGATGAGGGTGGGCGTAGATGTAAACTCAGCAGACCAGGCGCCGATAGACAAACGCGGGCGGGGGCCGTGTCCTTCCACCCGTCGCCCCCAACCGCCCGCGCCATGGCCGCCACCATCTGCAGACTCCCAACAGGCCCGGTCTTCGTGTCCACCACCTCCGCGCGGACACAAACCTCAGCAGCCCAAACATACTCCCGGGCTGCTGGGAAGATGGAACCGTCCGGTGCCAAGGACGCCAGTATGTCCAAGACGTCCGAATCAGGAAGCAGCAGGTTGCCAGCAGGCCGCAGGCCGGAAAACAGCCGCCCGCTGTTTTCACGGGCCGAAAAACAGGCCGAAAAACAGCCGTCCGACCACAGGCCGCCTGCAGCAGGCCGCTCGCAGCAGGCCGCGCGCCAAACGGAAGGGCCGCTCACTCGCCGCTCGCCGCATCGCCTCCCCCCTGCCCGTTCTCAGCAGCCGCTAACCCGAGAGGGTCCAAAGACCCCTCCTACGGCTGCTGGGGTGACAATCCAGCGGGTCAGGGGGTATAGGCGGCTCGACGAGTCTCAGGAAGCCTCCATTCTCAGGTAAAAACGTCCCTCGCTGTCTCCCGACTCAGCCGCGAGCCTCCATTCCCCACGCATGCGCAGAGCCATTCTTAATGGCTCTGCGCATATTGATGCTCTGCGCATCAGAGCCATATTTAATTTACAACAGAGTAAAAACAAGGTAAAACATTAAAACATTAAGATCCTAAACATTAAAATTAACCAAGATGGCAAGGAGGGAAGCAAGGTACAAACGAGGTAGGGGTAGAATCTTGTCTCAGTCCATTAATCACCTCCATGATGACATGCCTCCATTAGGGCCACAGGCAAATTGGCAAAGCCAGGTTTTAAGAGAATGGATTTCGCTTCAGGGGCCCCAATTTTGTAGAGGTTGGGAGCCACAGTGGAAATGATTTTTCTGGATCCTGGCAACCAGAATTCCTTGATCGATGAGGTCCACAGCATGCCTCTTCTGCTGCCATGGGTGTGGTTTCCCACTGAGATTTCCTATTTAGAAATCCCACAATATTTTAACCTGCTCATTTTTAATTACTTTTTTCAACTCTGTCTTCCCACCAAATCTTGATATGGTAATTTTTACAGATGTTCCATGGCAAATATGCCCACGGAGACCTTATAGGGAATAATAATCAGTTTGCGCGATCTTCTATCTCTTCCTGAGCTACGGGTTCTTGATTCTTTTTTTTCTTTTCTTTTTTTGCACTTAAAACCATTTGACAATTTTTCAATTCTGGCCCAGGTTTCATTAATTCAAACAGCTTCCTCTTGCACAGTTAAAATCAAGCATCAGCTTCTATTGTTTTTAAGGTTCCAGTTGTAAGCTATTGCCAGGTTTTATCTTTATCCACTTTCCTGACATTCTTTTGTAACAATTGATCATGCAAATCCTCGCCAGCATTTTGCTTGGTTTATATTACATTAGTTTGATATTTATGTTTTGTTTTTGTTTTGTTTTGTTTCCTGTACATTCAGTAAGTTCCAGTTTTTAATTGTATCAATACACGGCTTGACTATCTTTTACATAATCAGCCAATGTATGTTTTTCTTCTTTAACTGTTTGACCTGAAGTAAACCTCTGCCTCTATTTCTGCAGGGCAGGTGTAATCGATCAATATCACTATTGGGATGTAATGCATAATCAATAATTTATCAGTTTCGTGGGGGGTGGGGGGTAAGGGGGAGGGGAATTGGGGGGTTGAGGGTAGAGGATGGAGTGATGGTTAATGTACAGGGATTATTGAAGATGTATAAATATAATTAATGTAGGGTCGGGTCTGCCCAGTTACCATTTTAGAACGGTGGGGAGGGAGAAAAGAGGAGAGAGTAGGAGGTAGGAAAGAGGAGAAGAGGAAGGAAGAGGGGTAGAAGAGGGAGAAGGAAGGTGTAGGGTGGAGGGAGGAGAGGATGTAGATAAGAGAAGGAGAGGAAGGTCTGGAAAGTAGAAGAAGGTAGAAGAGGGGAGAGTGTTAAAAAGCGGGTTGGTGAATGGGCAAGCCCGAATAATTGTATATAACTGTACATTGGATGAGCTGTTTGATATGATTGTAAAAATAAAACTTTTTTATGAAAAAAAATAAAATAAAATAATTTATCAGTTTCAGTCCAAACTGTCCAGTTCAGCGTGTCCACTTCATAATTCCATCAGTATATTATTATATCATAGGTTTGGCCTGTGTATTGATAACTTTGATAATATTTCCACCACTCAATTTTGTCATTAGCAACTTTCTCACTCTTTGGATGTATTCTTTACTAATCATAGTTTTAACATGTCCATCCTTGATATTATCCAACTCTAAAATGCTCAGATACTTTTAGACCCCATCCTGATGGTTCCTGATGGTTTGGCAATTTTTGGCTTTTCAATTCCATTAGTTTGTGATATTACTCTCCTTTATTTATCGTAGTATGTTTCTCTATGCTAAATTTCATTGCTATTTCTGTGCTAAAAATTCTTGCCATGTCTTTTCAGTGACTGGATTATGATTTCTGATTTTAAAAGCTTCAGCATCCATATAAAGCAAATGTGAGGTTTTATTAGCATTTCTTATTTGATAGCCAAGATTTGTTTTCTTCAAAATCACTAAAAGTAGGATCATGGCAATGACAAATAATAAGGGTGATAATGAATCACTTGTTGACAAGCCCATATTTTTTGTTGCCAACCACTAATTCTATTTTCCACTGCTTCATTATTTTTTCTATAAAAATTCTAAGGTTTTTACTGACACGAATTGTTTCCAAACTTTTGATGATCCAACTTTGTGGCAATGAATCAAACCGTCTTTTTATAATCAATCCAGACCATATGTAAATTGGTTTTCCAGCTTTTGTAATTCTCCAGAACCATTTTATCAATCAGAAGTTGATTTTTTTTGTACCTCTGCTTTTCCTTTTATTTTCTCCTCTTCTACCAGAAGGAATTTTCCTATCAATTACCTTGAATATTGTCTACTATTACGCCGATGAATAATTTCAACATTGTAGCCAAGAATGTTATCATACTACAGTTCTTGATGCTGTTCCTTTTGCTGAGTCTTTTTGAATCAGATTAGTTTGGCCACCATTATTAACCAGTTGTTCATGTCCCCTTTATGAAATACATCATTAAGCTGTTTAGCTATAATTGGGATGTAAGCAAGTTAGATATTTGAACCAAAAGCCATGCAACTGATTACTTCCAGAAAATGTCTAGTTTTTAATTCTTTTCGTTCCCATTTTAACCATTTCTGTTTTTGTTAGATCTTCCGTTTTCTGTTTTCAGCCTTCGTGTGTCCCATTTTTGGCCCATTCCAGGCAACGGGGATCACTGCTGCCACTGCCTATCCCTGCCACCCGGAATGGCCCAAAAATGGGGTGCGTGGAGCCCAAAAACAGGACGTACAGAGGCTAAAAACAGAGCACGCTGAGGCGGCGATAGGTGGCAGTGGTGATGGGCAGCGATGGGCAGTGGCGATCCCCGCAGCCTGGAACAGCTGATAGGCAGTATTCCGGGAGGCAGATCCAACAGCCAATCAGCTGCTTGTGCTAAATCAGGCTGTGCTGAAGCTGACCAGGATATTTGCTGCAAGGAGGCTGTCTTCCTTGACAGAGGAAAGATCCCCAAACTGAAAAATGATAAAGCCATAAGATAATAGTTATTTCAGCTATCATACTGTTCATAATCTTATTTTATTATATACCATATTTTTTGGAGTATAAGACGCACCTTAGTTTTGGAGGAGGAAAATAAGAAAAAAGATGATTGGCAGGTGGATCGGCTTCCCAGAATACCTCCAATCAGCTGTTCCCAGAGCGGAATTTTAGCAACAGGTTCCTTGGTTGTGAGCTCTGTGCCTTGCTTTTCTTTGTTTCTTTTTTTCTGCCTCTGAAAGTCTCTGAAACAGCTTCAGAAAAAAAGCCTCTGAAGCTCAGTTTGGGGGCTTCTTTTCTGAAGCTTTGTTTCTGATGCTTTTTTCAGTCTCTGAAACCTTCCTTTGAGAAGCTGGGTGGGGCTACATTCAGAGTATAAGACGCACCCAGATTTTCACCCTCTTTTTGGGGGGAAAAAGTCTTATACGATACATCTGCTCTCAAACATTTCAAAGCATTCTTCCACTTGATGTGTGAACTTGTTCGCATGGGTATATGTCTCAAACGGCCACAAAAAAAAAACCTTGTTGGCGTTCTCTCCAGGGGTGAAATCTAAAAATTTTCCCTAACGGTTCTTTGGGCGTGGCTTAATTGGTGGGCATGGCTTGGTGGTCAGATGACTGGGTGGACATGGCCAATAACAATAAATAATAAAAATTATAAATAAAGTATACAAAACAATAAGAGATACAAAAAACCAACTTTCACACTTTACACATACACAACACAACAGACTCACACACAATGTAAAAGCAGCTGCACTTAACCCAAAATGGCTCCTGCAACAAGCAGGAACCTCACACAGCCACAAAAAGCTCAAAAACCAACTTTCACATTTTACACGCACACAACACAACACAACACAACTGACTCACACACACACAAAATGCCACATACAGCTTTGTGAGATTTTGTGTGTTTGTGTAGTTAGAGTGAAACACTACAGAAACACACCAAATCTCAGAAAGCTGCACAAATATTTTATTATTTTATTTTATTTTATTTATATTTTTTAGATCAGGGGTCTCCAACCTTAGTAACTTTAAGGTTTGTGGACTTCAATTCCCAGAGTTCGTCAGCCAGCAAAGCAGGCAGTCAGTTGCTAGCAGATTCAGCAGATAGATTTTACATAGACATAATCAGTTGCTAGCTGATGCAACTAATGTAAAGCATGGCTTTCCCAGCCGAAGGAGCAGTTAATCAGGTAAGTGCCTTATAGCAGCCCAGAACCTCTTAAAAGGAGGTTTTCTACAAGCTCTTCGACTGAAGAGCTTGTAGAAAACATGTTTTTTAAGGTTCTGATGATGAGGAACTCAGCTGGGATCACCAGAGGAGACTTTTAAAACTTTTTTTTTACAACCTCTTTGGCTAAAGAGGTTATTTAAAAAAAGAGTTTAAAGGGTTCTGACGATCTCAGCTGAGCTGCGGGATCATCAAAGGCTTTTTTTTTTACTTTTAAAGGCATGTTTTCGGCTGAAGAAAAACTTGCTTTCAAAAGTAAAAAAAACAAAAACCTCTGATGAAGGTGCAGCTCAGCAGAGGGGGCAGGGCCAGGGATTTTTGCTACTGGTTCTCCAAACCACCCGCCACCATCGCTATTGGATCGGGCAAGCCAGTCCGAACCAGGAGCATTTCACCCCTGGTTTTCTCCCTTACACCCCTTTAGTTCAGTTATGGAAGTTCTTGGTGTATCTGTCCTTCATTTAGAAGCATTCATTTGGTCAAATCATTGTATTGCCCCCACTTCTTGACTGAGGAGATCCCTCCAACACTGGAATCTGGAAAAGGCAAAACACTTCAGGTTTTCCAAAATTTGTTTTCAAATAAATAGATGAACGTTTCCATTTTAGCCAGGGTTAGCAAGTCCAACAGGTTTTGAATATATGGCTAATAGATACCCTAATGCCAGTGGTGGGATTCAAATAATTTAACAACCGGTTCTCTGCCCTAAGGATTTCTTCCAACAACCAGTTCACCAAACTACTCAGAAAGTTAACAACCAGTTCTCCTGAAATGGTGCAAACTGGCTGAATCCCACCACTGCCTAAAGCTAAGTGAAAATAAAGGATTTTATTTTTTAAAAAACTGGGAAATAAGACTACTTGCACCAAGTTAAACAAATACATTTTCCAAACCAAAGGTAGCTAATAATTAATCTGTAAACAAATTGAGCAGACAAGGAAAGAGAATAGGACCCAAAGAAATGCCATACAATTGAGCAAACAGGATAGAAAACCATATTAAAACTATAAGATTAAAAAAAAAGAAAACCATATTAAAATCTAATTGTGCATCTGTCTATACTTTCCTTGTCAAATTTACCTTACTGGTTTCAACACTGCCAGGGATCTGGGGCAATGGGCTTTTGTCAAGGTTTAGTTTGTGGCTGGAAAATTCCATCCTAAATTGGGAGATTTATCTTAGCAGAAATGCAGAAATGCAAAGAATGTAAACAAAAATCCATCACTAACAGTCTCTGTGGTTTAGAGATAAGGGGAAATGCATGTCTCTTTAGAGGGCAGTGCTGAAAGAAAGCATGCAAACTTAGGTACAAATTCTGAACTACCAGCCTTACTTTTCCTATCATTCTCTTTCAAGATGCTGTATCTTTAGTAGAATCTTTTGCTTGTTTGTTCTCCATAGTCAAACCTTCAAAAAATCCTTTTTTTCTACTTCCTTCTTACTTACACAAAGCTCATGATACACACACACATCCCTCCTTTGGGTATTTTGGCATTAGATATAAAACATGGTCCTGCAACACATTTTTAGCTGATGAGATGCACTTATTCAGAATTGTTTGGGTGATCGAGCATAGGGTCAATATTATTATTAGTCATTATTAGATTTTAAAATGCATTACCCCTGAGATCCACACAGCCCCAATCCTGTCATCTTGCAGGGCTCTTTTTCCATGGGCTCTGAGCCAGGAGCTCATATGATCCCACAACTACAGAGTTTGAATAGCTCGTTATGAATTGGCTGGTTTTATCCTCTGGCAGCACCATCTCTATTGTTGTTTTAAATAGTTCATATTGCTAATTTTAACCTTTGTAAGATGCCCAAAGCTTTGTAGGAGTAGCCACAGAAATCAAAATGATAAATATTTATATTATACAGTATATTGCCTGTCACACCATGCATCTCTGCATGAAGATTCCATAAAATGATGTATATACCAACTGCATAAAATTTATTATCTTTTAAAATTATGTTCATGCAATTTACTGTGGTTAATATAATTATATAAAATGAATACATTTTTGCTGCTTTTACAAAAGGGCTCTGCTATGGGGTGGGGGTAGTTGACTTCTTGAGATGCAATCTCAGGAAGCAGAGCCGGAAAGACCTGCCTGCGTGATAGCCAACCTGCACTTCCTATGCTTAATAGATCATTTCATCAGTTCTAGCAACATGAATGTATTCATTGGCTATTACGACTATGGTATGTTGCTTTTCTTTTCACATTTCCAAAAGTAACCTAAGTAGCTGAATTATTAGTAGAGAGGGCAACACTATAGCTTCTATAATTAACATCACAAATCGTGGCAAAAAGCAAGCTGCTCGGGTTGTGTGTACCTTCATGTCAGTCTTGACTGCTAGCAAGAAAGTAAAAAAAAATGTGTTGGATGGAGATGTTAAGAACTCTTGGTCAGATATGTCAGAATTAGCTTCAATATTTCCCATAAGACAAAATATTATATTTTAAAAAATGTAACTCTGCAGTATAAAGAAAGAATATAAACCCAAAGAATATAAATATGGGGATTTGTTGTAATCTCTATAAAACTGTTTCAATATGCCATTGAAATTAATAAAGGAAAGAAAACTTAGCGAAGAATGGTCACAGGATGCAATGGGGACCATAAGCTTTATTTACACTAATTACCAATCAAAATTGGCTTTCTAAAATTGCCAAACACTTGATAATCAGTACTGTTCAAGCATCACATCCAGGCAACTTGTATGGTTACACATGATATCCTCCTCCACACCCTCCTGCCGTTGCAAATGCAGTGCTCACACCCTGCTCTGTTTTGAAATTTTGCTGCATCAGAACTGCTGCTGCCTAGACATGCATTGCCTCAGTGGCTTAATGATGCTGGAGATAGTTTCAGTTCTGGTGGTACAAGTCCAGGCATTGCATGGCAGGGTGGGCTCCTGTCACTCGCTCCAGCTACTGTCCACCTAACAATTTGAAAGCATGGTCTATGCAAGTAGATAGGTACCACTTTGGTGGGGAGACAAACTAGTGCAGGGAGATTCCTGAGGGCTTTAAACCTTCCTGGTTGCGGTGTTCCAGGAACTTTAATTCTCCTTGAGTTCAGTCCACTGTTCCAGCTTTGTATCTATTGACTGGAATTGCCCAGGGGATGATTGTCTTGATAGTTATTTCCTGCACTGAGTTTGGACTTCTTCACTCTCGTGATGTATTCACTTCCAATCTTTTTCTTGACTTCAGTGTGCTTGATGTTGTCGCCATGAAGTATGCTCAGAAATTTATAGTGATCGTCTTCATTCAGACTTTTGATATGGTTTCTGTAAGGGTATCTTGATTCCTTCAGTTTTCATTATTTTGCCCCGTTTGAGGGTGAGGGTGGCACATTTGTCCAGTCCATTGCAATATCTTGACTGTATAACTTTTCAGTTTTGAAGTCTGGAGTATTATGTGTTAGGTGCCTATATGATTGGACTCTAAAGTCCTCGAGCATTTTTGCTTCTTCATTTTCTTATAACTTTCTCTATTTTATGGTCCTACCGTTTCTTGCTCGCAGGCAAATGAAATTTCTTACAGATCTACCAAGGAGAATGTTTATAATAAAGGTAGTCATCATGTTACAACTTCAAGTGGTATCAAATTTGGACCAGTTACTGTTGCAATTAAGTGAAGAGGTGTAAAATGTGATGCCACATAACTGCATCTCTTAGACTTAGCCAGACCAATCCAGCTGGTCCTGATTGTCCCTGTTTGGGTTAAGCAAGAAGCAGAGGGAGTCCCAAAAAGGAGTATAGGTGTCTTTGAATTCACTGAAATAGATTAAAAAGAAGTAGATTAGAATAGAAGCATCTTAGTACAATCCTGTATTTCAAGACTGCATTTGAAGAGAAACCAGATCTTCCTATTTTGAAAAGAAAATAACAATTTCAATGAAAAAACAAGTAACATTAAACTATATATCAAACAGCATTTTTATTTGTGAGCTCATCTACCTCAGCACCATTATGAAGCATGACCTCACAAAGGAAAAGCAAAGCAAACTGATGAGCTGAATCAAGGCTACTCAAGAGTTTTATTTTTCAATATTTCCATATTTTTCAATATTGTAAAAATGTCAGTACAAAATTTGGTTGATGTGTTTGCTGGAATCAGAGGATTAGCTAACAAGAAAAATGCAATAAAACATTAGTGCCACTGAAGAAAGCAGGGAGATCTCTATGGAGATTCTCAGTCATCCAGGTCATGGTTGTCCCAAAGGTCCTTTTTCAAGAGGCAAATGAACTTTCTGGTTTTTCTTTGAAGACATTTCGCTTCTCATTCAAGAAACTTCTTGGAGATCTCTGGAGAAATATGCACAATTTAGAAGGAAAAATGATGCAGAGTAGAGAATTGGAGATATTTCAGTAAACTACAGTAGGGCTTTTGTGCCACCATACTGTACTTGCCTATTACTCTTGGGGGGAGGACTTCAAGACAAACACAATATTCAAACTTAATTCAGCAACAGCTCTTTATTTTCTGCCTGAGCTGCTGATATACATATGGCAATATCTTGCATTGCCATTATCATTGTGATACTGTGCGCTTTTCTTACTGTTTTTCTGTCCACAGCAGAGCTTTTTGGATGATCAGAATAAATGACAGAAAATCTTTTAGGGAGCATCTGTGTACTGAGCATTTAAACAAAGTATTCATAGATAAGCTATGTCGCAATGCTGCCATTATTTAATTCACAAAACAGTAAAATGTGAACTGCATGGGGGTGCCAGTTTGTTTCCATGTCCAGTTCAATGTGTTGGTTATCATCTTTAAAATCCTTCATGGAATGGGTTTTGTTTCATCATTCTTTAACTGACAGGGTCTGTAACATGCCCTCTCTACCTAACTGGTAGGTGGGACAACTTGGGACAAGATGAAGCATCTTGTCCCAAGTTGTCCCACCTACCAGTTAGTTAGAGAGGGCATGTTACAGACCCTGTCAGTTAAAGAATTCCTACTGGTGGGATCGGATCGAATCGAATCGAATCGAATCGAATAGAATAGAATAGAATAGAATAGAATAGAATAGAATAGAATTTTTTATTGGCCAAGTGTGATTGGACACACAAGGAATTTGTCTTGGTGTATATGCTCTCAGTGTACATAAAAGAAAAGATACCTTCATCAAGGTACAACATTTACAACACTTAATGATAGTCATAGGGTACAAATAAGCAATCAGGAAACAATCAATAAGACAATAAGAAGAGAGCATTCTCTGTCATTGTCCCCAATGACACCTTGCCTCCAGAGGGGAGGTTGGCCTCCATTCTCTCAGCTTTCCAATGAGCATGAAAACCAGGCTCTGCCAATTCTTGTGTGGATCAAAGAGCGGCATGCCACTTTGGGAATGGCTGGTGTGAGCCTGAAAGCACACTCCCTCGGCCTCATTCAGTTTTCATTCTGTTTCAACTCTTATCTTTTATACTGTATGGTTTTATCTGTAAACTGCCCAGAGTCAATTAGGTGGGCGAGGTCTAACTTTGATTAATAAATTAATAATTAATAAATCAAAATTATCATATTATTATACCTTTGTGAATTTATCCATAGCATCCCTTTCCAGTTCACCCAACAGGTATCAAAGTCATGCTACATTCTTGTTATATTGTTGAAATGGTAACTAGTTTAGTTTTAAAATAATGAACAGATGGCAAAATTACACATAGATCTACGTGTAACTTCATCGTCTATGATGAAACAAATCACCACTTAACATCAGGGGAGGAGAAAACTATAGAAATGTCACTCAAATGTATCAGCATTTTTAAAAAAAATCTGCAGCAGCCTAGCTGTTTAAATTATATCTTCATTATTTTAGGCAGAAAGACAATGGAGCTCTATAAAACAATGTTTAGATATATATCCGCAAGAAGCTGCCTTGGGATTCTTACATTAATAATGTTTGTTGTTTTAGAAGCTCCTTTGGCAATAAGGGTAGGAATAGCCAGCAACACATTTTTGACAACATCTTAATTTAAAAAGTCTGTAAGCTTCTACCAATTAAAAAGCTGGGGAGAAATTTCCATAATTGCAGTTGTACATAGCAACTTGCATATAGACTTGGCAACTCTTCCATTAACAGCCCACTCACACGGGCTCTATTTACATTGCTCTTTTCCTCTCGCAGAGAACTGAGCCAAAAAGGGAGTGATGAGAAATATTTTTGCTACCAAAGATGATTATCTCAGCAGATAATATTGCCAAACTGCCATCATTAGCAGAAGAAAAACACCATGTATTGGTTTTTATATGGTTTCCAGGAGTGAATGTGCTCCCAAGTTTACTAATAATTTTTCACATCAAGAGGGGGTCCTGTGAACATTTTTTTTTGGCAAAACCCCACCAATCCTACAGAGGTTCAAATGTGCATAAGAATTGCTATTTTATCCCACAATGGTCTTTGCCCAGCTATCTCAAATCCACTAGAATGCATGAAATTGAAATTTACTGTGAACAAAGCAGTCTAAAAGATGACAAATGTTCCTATACTTAAAATAATGCTTCCTTCTGGCCCAGTTACATGCATGCACAATCATCATATGGAGTAAAAAGCAGTATTTTGATATAGGGAGGGAGGGAGGGAGGGAGGGAGGGAGGAAGGGAGGAAGGCACGTCTGTTAATGACAATGGTAAAGACTGTTAATAACTTGGATCAGTCTCCTTGGAATACATCAGTATTTTCATCCAATTCAGTATTCGGAGTTTGACTGGGAACATCACAGACATTGATGCTGGGATGGGGAAAAGCTATTTTTTATCTGCTATATAAAATCTTATGTCAGAAAATATCAATAGAATATCATGTACCATTGCAATATATAATGCCATTATAATAATACAGTCCTATTACAATATCATAATATTCCACACTGGATAGGCATTTTATCTCATAAAGTTAAATTGAAATACATCATAATCAAAAAATCTTGTTCACATGAATCTACAATAGTTTGCAGGATTAATCCCTTCAAACTGGATAAGACCATTCTGAAATCTGTTTCTAGTAAAATCAAATTTGTCTTATTGCCTGGAAAGGTCCTTTTCGCAAAAAATATGGAAATAGACTTCATCGCAGTGTATTGTTGGCTGACCTTTACATATTTCTTCTATTCTTTGCTCCAAAAGGCATTATACGCATGTAACTTCCAATATGGGAACAATTTGAGTTCTAATTAGGCAAATCTCAGATGGTTCCACCACTGATTTGTTCATTCTTTCAATATTATTCTATGGGACACACCAAAAACATTAGGTTAGGTTCAAGAAAGGGACAATTAGAAATGCTTTAATCTTCTTACAAAGGGTATGTAAACACATCATCACTTCATAATGGTGTTCATGTACTTGACATGCTAGGCATCTGAATCATATTTTTGCTTCGCTATTAAATATAGCAGAAGCATCTTCTCAGGAAATGAACGGTATGACAGTCTGCTTATAACACTTCAAGACCTCACCAAACACACCTCGCCAAAATCTATGAAATCTAACCTGCTCTTCTCAAAAACAACTGGGACAGGTTAGTTTTGTAAAATGATCAAGAATAGACATTTGCAACCTTATAAATGATGGAAGATGCTTTATACAGAACCGGTTAATACAGGTAGTGACTTTCCAGGATCTCTAGCAAAGATTTTTCATACCACAAACTACCTGGATCCTTTTAGATAGTGACGCCCAGAACTAAACATGGGTATGTTGATGGATATCATTGAAAATTATTTTCCCCAAAGAGTCTATCAAGCAGTTAGTCAACAGTAGCCTATTGTAATATCATGAGGTTACTATTATATATGTACATGAAACTCTGATTCTTTTAATTTTTGCAAGATAGTTTTCAAGGCAAGAAACTGAAAATTGAAATCTTATGAATATTTTTTGAAAGTCTGACAAATATATTCTGCAATGGTTGATGAAATCACAATCTCAAGTGGATTCCTAAATATATAATTTAGGTACCAATATTCATAATAAAGCAGTAGTGACAGAATAATTGATAATTAAGAATATCTAATATGAAAGAGGCTTGTAGGAGCCTCAGGTGTACAATATGTTATAATTCATTATTATTCATTATTATTATGGCATACCACTTACCATACACTAGCATCAAAAACTGGTTTTTCTGATTGAGTTTTTTATTTTGACCTCAAGCATCATAAGTTATATGTAGATGTTGAACTTGTAAAGTACCCAGAGTCACTGCTGTGAGATGGAAAGCTATATATATTATTCTATTATCTATTATCTATATGCTATACTCTACTCTTCCAATTGTATACTTTATGGAATTTATGATAGGTAAATAAATTCTTCACATCAAATATTTTCCAAATCAGCATCTATACTTTAAACTTTACTCACTTTACAATCCTATACGTGTCTAATCATAACCAAGTCCCATGGAGTTCAATAAAGATTGAAATCTCAGTCTATAATCAATTTCATGTACAGCTATTATTTGTTTACCTTACATTCGGAAAGTGTGCATTTCATACAACTTATGTTGAAATCAAGTAATTTTGAAAAAGCAATTCTATAAAACTAATATACCTGTGCCCAGGCAGGTTGCTTAAAGAAAATAAGCCACTTCTGCTACAAATAGATTCTTTCATCAAAACATGAATTCGGCTCTTTAAAAATTTGCTTAGCTCTGCAGCTGTGATACTCTCTTTACAGTGAACAAAATGTTTAAATCATTTAAGCTGAGCCAGTTTGTAACACTGAGAATATAAAAATATCGAGAGCATGTTTCCCTACCAACCATGTATAAAACTGTTCTGCCTGAAACTGATTTTTGAGTCACATATTTATTTTCTTCTATTTGCACTACTGAATGTTAATGTGGATTTACTGTCATGTACAATTATTCTCATAGAGATCTGACTGTGCCTTAGGTTCTTGGGTGAAAAGATCTGAACATATACGAAATGCTCACCAGAGTGGCTGGCCAGCCTTTAAATCAGGTTTGTGGCTTCACACATTCTCTCTTTCATATGGCTATGCTTTCCTCCTAGAAGTTACAAATAGAATGCAAGTAAAATGAAAAGACTTGTTGGTGAGGAGGCAATGGATGTAGCCCCCTCCTTTTTGGGGGGGGGGACTCTCAAAAATTATCAGTTTTGTTGGCAGCCCCATATAATCTCAAGAACCTTGGGCCGTAATAGCTCAGGCTGTAAGGAGCCTGTTATTAGAACACAGTAGCCTGCAATTACTGCAGGTTCAAGCCCGGCCCAAGGTTGACTCAGCCTTCCATCCTTTATAAGGTAGGTAAAATGAGGACCCAGATTGTTGGGGGGGCAATAAGTTGACTTTGTAAAAATATACAAATAGAATGAGACTATTGCCTTATACACTGTAAGCCGCCCTGAGTCTTCCGAGAAGGGCGGGATATAAATGTAAACAACAAAAAAAAAACATCCTCTCCAAGGGAATTAGAAAAACAATAGGCTCTTGCCGAGCTGCGCTGGACTAATTTCCAGTTTTGACATAGTCTCTTACATGCATTTTATTACATTTGATGCAGCCTTTGAAGTAATGAACTGAATGGCCCGTGGGGTTGTTTCAGGGAAGTGGTTAGAAAGCAACAGGATTCTGTTGAGGTAAAAGCCTTTCTTTCTTGTTCAAATCTTTGGGCATTTTCTGGTTATTTGCAGGTTGCTTTCTTGTTTGACTTTTTAATACATTTGCTGAAATATTACAGTAGGATCAACAATGTTTACTGCTTAGGTTTGAATGTAATGAATTTAGAGTCAGAGGACTCTACTGACAATTTTAATGATGCCGTTCATGATCTATGTCACGAACACAAATTGAATATTACTTTTCATTAGGCTGATAACCTTAATGCTAGAGTGTGACAGACTTCACACAGTATATCAAAGGTCACATTTCAAAAGTCCAGGGTTTTTTTTTATTTGTCTGTTTGTTTGTTTTAATATTCTTTTTATGTGGCTTATGGTAGACACAAAATTCCTTCTGCCAAATGGGTTGCAGCCTTTTGTGAGGAAAAAAAAAGCACATACACTGAGATCTTTTTTTCAGTATTCCTTATTTCAGAATAAATAATTATTATTTCAGAAAAAATAATTGCTACCAACTTGCCTTCCATTGAGGACCTGTATACTGCACGAATCAAGAAGAGGGCCGTGAAAATATTTGCAGATCCCTCGCATCCTGGACATAAACTGTTTCAACTCCTACCTCAAACGACGCTTATAGAGCACTGCACACCAGAACAACTAGACACAAGAACAGTTTTTTCCCGAAGGCCATCACTCTGCTAAACAAATAATTCCCTCAACACTGTCAGACTATTTACTGAATCTGCACTACTATTAATCGTTTCATAGTTCCCATCACCAATCTCTTTCCACTTATGACTGTATGACTATAACTTGTTGCTGGCAATCCTTATGATTTATATTGATATATTGATCATCAATTGTGTTGTAAATGTTGTACCTTGATGAACGTATCTTTTCTTTTATGTACACTGAGAGCATATGCACCAAGACAAATTCCTTGTGTGTCCAATCACACTTGGCCAATAAAAAATTCTATTCTATTCTATTCTATTCTATTCTATTCTTCAATGAGTTCCTTTTTAAAGATAATACTTTTTCTTTAAAAAGAAAAAAAGACCAAGTTTGAAACCCTTATATTGCTAACAAACTAGAATGAAAGACAAGGAGGGCTATAAAGTAAATCCAAAACTCCCTACAATATTCCATTGTTCCTTGCAGGCAGCAAATTATGAGACACTGAAGAGTCACTAGTGCTATCATACTTCCAATGGGGCAAATTTAAGCTTTATTTTGCTAGCTTCTCTTCAATCCCCCAGACGACTCATAAGTTCTATATGGAAAAGAGAAAAAGAGGCTGGTCTTATTTTCCTATCCATGACACTATTTGTCTCCTGATTATGATTATGATTATGATTATTGATTATTGTCGGCTTCTGTGGACTTCCTAGATACAGCCATGTATTTTGTATTGCTTTACTAGAGAAGCAGTTTGCTATTGCTTTCTTTTGATTTTTTTTTTCCTTTTAATTTCCTAGCGTAGCCAAGAACCTTAGATTTCTGAGTTCGTCCAAGTGCTGCCACTTAGTTTGGCATTTGTTTGGAAGCTATTGAATAACAAGGGTGCCAAGGTGGGAAATTCTGGGATTCCCCCAATGCTTCTGCCCTTGGGGACAAAGGAGAATCTTCTAATGTCACCTGAAACTTGTCACCTAGGAAGGATGAAAGCGGCTGTCGCTGTTTCTCCAATACTCATTTGCTCCATCTATCTCTAAGGATGCAACAATCAGAGGTCCAGCATTCCAACAAAACTGTCAAGAAAATATTTCCTCTAGTCATCAACCAGCATTGACTGATTAACAGAGCCAAATGCCAAGCTGCAGCATATGGATGGGGATTTTTTTTTCTTCATCAGGTCTGCATTTCCCTGGCCTCAGTGTGTTGGGAACTGCATGATAGAAGAATGAGCTATAACTGAGTAATATGTGTTTGGCATGCACTCAGTCATAATTCAAAACACACATACTGCACTAAAAAGAACATATGCAATGACTTTTATACACGACTGTATACACTTTTATTTGTACATGATTTCACATTATACAATCTTATTTGACTTATATCTCACCGTTATTTATGTGACCTGATCCATATTTATATATATTTCTTCGTAGCATACATATTTTGCTAGCGCAGATCTGCAATGCAAACTGCAAAGAAGTCCATAATGAGATGGATAACTTTGTTTTGCTTAGCTAGTATATTAATTCAGAAAGTGAGAAATGGGTCAATCAGCTAAAAATTACACAGCAAATGAAAATGATGTGCCTGATCAGATAGTACATTCTAAAACCAAAGAGAGAAGCATGCTTTTTAAATCTCTTTCTAGCACCATTTTGTATGCTTGCTAGGGGGGGGGGGGAAACACGATTGCTCTTGCTAAAAGTTTAAACTGGTCTTTTGCCAGAAGTTGTTTAAAATGAGGATGAGACTGCCAAAACTTACTGGAAAGGATTTAAATATTTGGTGTAATCCAGGAATCTTTGGGGATATTAGTCTAATTCAAAGAATAACCAAAGGGTATATTAAAAGCTACCCAAACCTCTGTCTATGTTGTCCAGTGATAGTCTCTTCAGATGTTTTCAACAGACATGGGAGCAAGTTGCTCACATTAAAAATTAATAAATTATTATCAAAGGCAAACCTGGGGAAACAGGTGGTTCGGAAAACTACTTAGGATTATAAGAATAAGAAGAACTGTTAAAGATTTTTTTAAAAAAGCTACAGGTGCTATGAAAGGATTTGGAAAACTCAATAATTGAGACAAACATACCATTTGTTACCGAATCCATTTATTTA